>NC_091816.1:1897500-2522500 GCF_041296235.1 Equus asinus | reverse complement strand
GATATCATGCTAAGTGAAATAAGCCAGTCACAAAAAGACAAATATTGCAAGGTTCCATTCATATGAGGTACCTAGAGTAGTCAAAGTCATAGAGACAGAAACTAAAATGGTGGTTGCCAAAAGCTGGGGGGATGGGAAATGGGGAGTTGTTCTTTAACAGGTATAGAGTTTCAGTTTTGCAAGATCTAAGAGTTATGAGATGGACGGTGGTGATGGCAGTACAACAAGGCATTTAATACCACCGAGCTGTACACTTAAAAATGGTTAAGATGATAAATTTTATGTTATGTATATCTTACCATAATAAAAAAAAAAAATGGGGACAGCATAGATGTTCTCATAAAAATGAAATGAGATGACGTGGAAGTATCTAGCACACACCAAATGTTTCCTCCCCACTTTCTCTTCCCTTCCCTTCCTCTGGTCATAGAAATCTACACACCCGCACCTCACAGTTCTAGCAGGTGAGAGACAGAGTGTGGCGGCCAGCCCACCGGCCTGGGATTCAGGTGGCTGGTGTTCTGACGCAGGGGCTCCCCATCTCAGAGTTTCAGGGTCCTCAGCAGTGAATGACAGGAGGCCCCTACCATCTCCGAGAGACCAGAGATTCTCTGATCCCAGAGCCCACCGCCCCTCTCAAAGGACAGTCAAGGATTTCTGGGTGACACTGTCCCCAGCTTGTGACTTCCAAGGCACACAAGTTTGGTACATGCTACCCATGTGTTATGGGTTGAATTGTGTCCCCCAAAAAGATACATTGCAGTCCTAACCCCCAGTACCTCGGACTGTGACTCTATCTAGAAATTGGGTCTTTACAGAGGTAATCAAGTTAAAATAAGGTCATTAGGGTGGGGTGTAACCCAATATGACTGGTGTCCTTATACAAAGGGGAAATGTGGACGCAGAGACAGACACACACACAGGGAGAGGCCAGGGGAACATGAAGGCAGAGATAAGAGTGATGTGTCTACAAGCCGAGGAGTGCCACAGACGGCTGGCAAACCACCAGAAGCAGGAGAGAGGCCTGGAGCGGATTCTCTCTCACAGCCTCAGGAGGAACCAACCCTGCCCACACCTTGATCTCAAACTTCTAGCCTCCCGAACTGGGAGACAGTGAATCTCTGTGGTTTAAGTGCCCCAGCGTGTGGGACTTTGTTACGGCAGCCTTGCAAGCTAATACAGCAGGCATCAAGAGCCCTGAGAGAAGACACACATTTGAAATCTGTGAGGTTCCACAGAGCTCAGGCACCACCATGGAGCAGACAGCAGGGGCTGCGCTTGCCCTGGGTCCAGGGACCTGAGGAAGCCCAGCGCAAGCATCCTGGCTCGGGAGGAGAGCCCCCTGGGGTGGGAGAGAGAACGTCTGGGAGAGGTGCCCACACTCCAGATGACAGGGCCTCAGCAGCCCCTGCTGGGTCTATTATTTATAAGCTGCCGTCATCACTTTGCTCGGTCTAACTCACTTCAGAGAGTCTTTAATATTTCAGAAACGGACGAGCCCAGCATCGCCCAAGCTCTTCGGAGTCTTAGTCATAAAACACTTCCTCCAAAAGGATGCTGCAGGATGACTTCGAGTGAAACATCTCCCCGGCTGTGCAGAAGGAGGAGGCTGACCCTGGAGGCTCCCCGGAGCTGCCCCAACAGAGCTAGACTGCAGCAGCCAAGAGCGGCACGGCTGCAGCTGAGAGGCCTGGCCGCGCGAGCCCAGACATCGCCCCTCTGTCCCCCAGGCCCTGCCTGCTCTGCTCGGTTCTCATTTGCCACTCCGTGCCAGCACTGGGCCAAGTCCTCTGAGCACATTATCCCAGGGACTCCTCCAAGGCTGCTGGTTCCCCCATTTCAGAGAAAAAGGAACTGGGGTCCAAAGAAGTTCACTAACATGCTAGAAGCCACACAGGTAGTGACTGGAAGCCAGGATTCTAACCCAGCTCTAATTCCAAAAGCCCCAGCTTCCCCTACTAACTAAGCCATATTTCTGGAAGGTCATTCCAGGTGAAAGTGACAGTGAGAGCAAAGGTCCAGGGTCACAGGCCTGAGAGCCATGGGGGGCTGTGGATGCATGATCAGCACACCTGGGGTGTGTGCCAGGTGGGGTGGGGGGAATCACTTTATAATCCTCAACCTGGATTATAAAGGGAGTTTAAAGTTAAAAAAAAAAAAAAAGAAAAGCGACATATCTGTAGAAAGGCTTGATAGAGCCCGGAAAGATGAGAGGTTTGCCTAGGTCCGCCCCTTGAATGATCCTTAAGAGTCTGGCCAGGGTCCCCCTTCTCATATGGCCTCCCACTGCCCTGACCTGAGAAACTGAGGCCCCCAAGTCTCAAAGCACATCCCCCCCGCCGTGTCCCACCCCCGACGGGGGAACTCTGCAGGGCCCATACCTCTGGAGACAAAGACAGAGACCTTTGTGGCAGATCCACCAGTAACATGGTTTATGGAAACAGTATTAAACTCTCAGTCCTTTTCCACTGAAGAAAAATCTCTCGAGCCAGCACATGACAGAAGGTGGAAGCCTGGAGCCGTCGACATGAAAAGGGCTTGGTTTTCTGCAGCTCTTCATTCTGCCCGAGTGCTCTCTCCCTCTGTTACAGTTCATTTTCTTTGGGAAAAAAATCACCATTCTATTTAAAAGATATGATTGGTTTAGTCTGCTAAGAAACAAGTGACTACAATTTCTTCCCCGGTGCCTCAAAGTTTCCTTTGATAGCATTCTCTGTAACCAGGTTTTGAGTGACTCCTCCTAAGATGGTTTTCGAAGTCATATTTGAATCAGCACATCCTGGTGGTGCCACTTTCTCTGTGGGTTACCTGCTTTCTCTAGGCTTCCTTGTCTTCATTTCTAAAATCAGGGTGACACTATCAACGTCCAGCAGTCACACTCTGAGCACTGCCCATGCACCAGGCACATTACATCCATGAGCTCGTGTAATCCTCACGACAACCCTACGAGCCAGGTAGTATTAGTTCCATCTCCATTTTGCAGAAAAGAAACTGAGGCTTAAAGAAGCTAACTGGACCACAGCTACACGCTGGGAAGCCGGGATTTGTATCCACATTAGCCCTCCTCCTGAGGGAATGCAATGCCCCCTGAGGATGAAATTAAATAAGATAGCGCAGAGCAGAGCCCTGTGTAAGCTGGCAAATGTCAGGCCGAGGGTCACCGATATTTCTAGGGGTGGGGAGGGGCTCCTACCAGATTGGGAGCTCTGGAGCGGAGCCTGCGCCTTGCCTGCTTCAGAGCTGGGTGGCCCTGGACCCCTGAGGCCCTGGTTGCTGCAGTCACCCTTCCTGGAGCACCTCGTGTCTTTCTTGGGGTTATCAGGCCACCAGCACAGTAGTGACAATGCCTTGGCCTCATACACTGAGCCAAGGGGTGGTGGAAAGAGCACAGCCTGGGGGCCTTGGCTGCACAAGTTACTCCAGCAGCCAGACAGATTTAGGCAAGCTCAACACCACCACCACCACCTGCAACCCCACCCCCAACACACACACACAGGAGCTCATAAGCACTAAGAGATTTTTGGACACATACCAGGGAGGGGTTTGGACATCTTGCAGGTAGGGGGAAGGGCAGCTGCATTCTGGAGTGGCCAAGGCATGGGAATTGTACCCCAAACTGTCTAGGGGGCACCCTTGTTGGACTGCAGCTACTGAAATACAGCTGCTTTAGAGAAAGGTCCATTGCCACTTACCAAGGACCAGCAGGGTCTGCGAAATGCCTCTATTTCAGATCCTGTTTTTTCTCATCTCCATCATAATTTGTTTCTACTAAATTAAACTTAATTTTGAAAGGTTGCAGTGGGCCCAGGAAAAGGACAATGAGTTAGGGTAAGAATTGGTTAGCAAAGTAATAGTTTCCTGAAGCTCACCTGCTCATCTTTGTGGCACACCTAGGTCAGGCATCCGCCAGGCCCTTGGTGGGCCTGCTGTGGTGCTGGATAAACACACATCTCTCTCAGTGGACCGGAGCGGGTAGGAAGCACGGGCGAGTTCCCTCTGCCTTCCTCTTTATCTCCAGGCACAGTGTGCTAATGAGGAGGTGACCACAAATGCCTTTATCGCTCCCTGACTGGTCTAGAACCAAGAAGGCCCTAGGAGAGCCTCCGTCACAGCTGCTACCCTTCAGCGCCGGCCAAGGAAAAATGTACAACTGAGAATTTTGCTTTCTGGGCTCCCCATGTCACTCTGCTTCTCCTTCACTGTCATGACTTCCTGCTCTTAAACTTTCCATTTCTCCAATATGAGTGACCCTCCACAGGGCTAGTCCTCCAGGCATTTGCATTTCCATGGATGTTTGACTAGGAGAAGTAAAGTCCCAGCCACAAGACTCTCAGGACAGGCGGTGGGAGTCTGGGTCCAGAGAGAAGGAATCTTTCATCCCTGAGGGGAACCCTCAGGACAATCCACTTCAGTCCCTTTATGGAGCCTGGGAATGGTGGATGGGAGGGCACAGAACTGGGCTGGAAGGGCCAGTGGGGATGACGAGGCTCTCATCTTCCTGTCCCTTCTCTCTACGTTCCTTAACTCCAAGCCCTCCTATCCTGGTCCTCCAGGCCCCAGTCACCCAGAAGCTGGGGCTCTGCTGCCCCTTGGCACACAGTGTCAGCCGTGCCAGGCTGCCAGCACTCAGGCTCCAGCTCAGAGGCCAGCAGCAGTAGGCCACGGCTTAAGAATCTGGGGCAGAGAAGAGGGATGGGATTGAGGCACAGAATAGGTCGGGGTGGATGAAGACAGAAATCCTCAGCCCTGGGCATCCAGAAGTCCTTGAGAGAGGGACCACTGGCCTCTCAACACCTTGAGTTAGATGCAGGACCTGGACGCTGACGCTGGAGAACTAACAAGCTGAGAAGAGAAAAGCTACAGGCGACTTGACCCCAGATCCATCCAACTTCAAAATCCCAGCTCTTTCCAAGGGGCCACCGAGCCTCAATGCCTAGGCTCCATAGTCAGACACGTGTACACATAGTAGGTAGACACTTCCAACGTCGTACACTTTATCTTTTGTGCCAGGTCTTCAATAACTGCTGACTGAGTGAGTACCCGTCCACCGGCCCATCTCCCTAAGCCCCTGGGAAAGCACGCACTTTCAAGTGCAGCGCCTGATGCCCGCATATCACCAGCTCACGGGGGCACTCTTTTTCTCAGAGGGATAGCAACATCTTTGTTCTTTTTGCTGGGTTTTAGGTGATCTATTGTCTTACGTCTCAGGGGCTGGGAGGCAGCCAGGCAAGAGAAGGGAGGCCCAAGGACACTCGCTTGCGCCCGCGGGCCGGCGCGCACCTGGGTACACGCACGCGCACGCTAGCTCCCGGCCTGGCGCCCTCGGGGGTCCGCTGCCCGCGTGCGCCCTGGAGACCTGGGCCCGCCCCTTTCCGCCGGGCAGACGCCTTCTGCGCACCGGCCTCATGCGCCCCTGTTGCCCAAATCCAGAAGCCGCCTTCCTTTTCCGCAGCCTGCGAGCTGCCCAGCCCCAGCCCGGCTCCCGGGGCTTGGTGAGTCTGCGGGGGCCCAGGGGAGACTCACATCCCAGCGCTGGGCTGGGCCTGGGCGCTCCCAGCCGCCCGCACGCACGTCCGCCGGCGCTGCCCCCTGCCCGGCCAGCAGCCTGGGAGGGCCCCCGCCCTCAGCACTCCGCCCCGAGGGCCGTCGCGGCCTCCCAGCGCGCTCCCGCGCTCAGCATCCGCGCGCCCCTGGCCCGGAACCCGCCCGGAAAGGGGCTGGCACTGAGCCTGCACCTGGTGGCGGGCAGGGGGCGCATTTAACATTTCCTTGCAACCTCGCAGGCCCACGGAGGGGTCGAGGAGGGATTGATATATTACACGTAAGAAAACAGGCTCAGATAAGCTAAATAAGCACGTGTATAGCCGAGGTCCGCCCAACCCCCAAACCTATGCACTTTCCTCTGCACCGCTCGAAGGCTTGACTTCAGCCTGACGGCTGAAGAACGCAGAACGAAGCTCCGAAATTCCCTCCTTCATCCTCCTCGGATCGATCGCTTGTATTAAGAAACCAAGATGGCAGATTTGTTGGGCAGTGGTAATCCCTCCCATTTCTGGACTACTTTGAACTGTTCGGAGCAATTTTGCATAGTATCTCATGTTTAGGGGATGATGCATGGGGGATTCAGACAGGCTTCATGGAATTTTTTTTCAGTAAAGGCCATTTGATCAGTGTAAAACTACATGTGATTTAGTGGAAAGACTCGTATTAAAAAAATTGCAAGTCAAAATTATTTCTGTGTCCAATTTTTTAGAAAAACAAAGATATTTTATGGAACTCCCACGCTATCATAGCAAGACCCCAGGAAAGGAATCACCAGGCACAGCACAGGCTAAAGGGAGACCCCAGCTGTAGAAGCGTACACACCCCTCCTGACAGTGACTCCAGGCTGGGGCAGGGAGCAGGGTCACTGGAGGGGCTGGGCCGCTTGGTCCTGGCAGCTCACCTGTGCTCCTGATGGCTCACCTGTGCTGCAGAGCCAACAAAACCCCTCCTTTCTAAGCTGTGAGGCCTCGGGCAAGTTAGTGAATTGCTGTAGGGTCTCAGTCTCCCATCTATATGGCGAGGCTGATGGGCCCTAATTGCTGGAGTCTGGTGAAGAGTCATCACTTCATTCGGTATACAGTGTGCTCGTGAAGCACCCACTGTGTGCCATGCACACTTCTCGACTCTGGAACTAGAGCAGTGCATGAGACGGACAAGGGCCTTGGCCTTATAGAATTTATTTTGAAGGCAAGGAGGGGGAGACAGACAATAAACCAGAAATAGGATAATTCTAGATAATGAAGACAATTAAACAGAACGATGTGATAGAACGGTGGACCGGTGGGTAGTTGAGTGGGGAAAGGGTGAGCTGAGACAGACAAAAAGCAGCCAGCTAGCGCGAGGAGGATCAGT
Organism: Equus asinus; assembly: GCF_041296235.1. NCBI lineage: Eukaryota > Metazoa > Chordata > Mammalia > Perissodactyla > Equidae > Equus > Equus asinus. Next base: position 2,515,603 of record NC_091816.1, on the reverse strand, counting down.
GAAGACAGAGGGAACTTCAGGCACAAAGGCCCTGAGCGGGACAAGTTAGGTGGATGTGAGGACCGGAACACAGGCCAGTGAGCTGCAGCCGGTGAGGGAGAGGCTGAGGCTCCGCTGGGACACTGAGCACCCACCCTGGCAGCCAGCTGTGGTCAGGGACCCCTGGCTATTATTACTCCTGGTAGAACACAGTCCACTAAGAGCACATACACTAACACTCTGGAAGGTGCAGAGTCCAAAAGTAGTGCCGGATGCCCACTCCCCTAAACCCATTATGAGACCTGTAAAATAATCCCAAATGCCATCGGCAGCAACGACAAAAACTAACAGAGAATATAGTCTGCACCAGACCTGGAGAGCAGGGCTGGCTCTGAATCCTCAAATCTGCTGGGAAGACAGCAGCACAGATTTATTCTGCATCCTGCCTGGTGCTGCAGCCACAGACAGGGGTGGGCCCTTCTGTGCTTCTTCCACCTCACCTCTGACCTGAGAATTGGCCCCTGCATGCCCACGCATGCCCGGCTGCCCTGCAGTCCAGAGGCCAAGGTGGAAGGAGGGAGCTGGAGGCCGACCTGCTGGCCTTCTCCCCAGAAGCCACATGGGAATCTCGGCTTTAGACAGGTTTCGTGGGGAGTTGTTTATAAAAAGAAGCTCCTCTGGACATCCCAGCTGCCACAGCAAGATCACAGCACACTCAAGGTTAATTGGATAGAAAAGTACAAGTGCTGGCCCATGAAGACAACCTTATGCCCAGGGCATGGCCCAGTGCAAAATGAAAATGCAGTGTTAAAAAATGATGAATAATTCCCAAATGGTCCTAGCAGAGCACGAAAGCAATCAGAGGGCCCACCTCCCAGCAGGGCCCTGTGCAGTGCGCCGGCTGCCTGCGCGTGAGGCCGGCCTCACCCACAGCTCAAAAAAGACAGGGACGAAGCTTTTCAACTCCAGCACTAGCAGAATGGAAGCCACCTAGAAATCAGACCTGTGTGACCTGGGGTATGTAACCTCACCACCCGGGCCGTGGCTTCCTCGTCCCGAAAAACGGGGATCACGTCCTCAGGGCTGCTGCCCTCCTGAGTTTGTTGTGAGAGCTCAGATGAGATAATGAAGGGGGAGGTGCAGGATGGTGAGGCCGACGCGGATATCAGGGATCCCTGCTCCTCACCACGCCTGGCGGAGCTGTCCGATTGCTGAAGAACATCGCCATTCCTCAGCAATTAAGTCAAATTAACATAATTCAAACAAAACATCTAATTTTAGCTACGTGTAACAATTCCCCCTCAACAGAACAGACGCTGCTGCCTCTCATTCGAGGAGAGCAATGCCGGAGAGATGCAGGAAGGAAACCAACCCAATTGACACAGGCCTATCCAGGCAGGCACCGGACTGCCTCTATTTTCACAGCCGAGAGACGCGCCCCTGGATGGCTTCTACTGCATCCAACGGCTGAGCTGTCCCACTGGCACAGCTCCTCAGAGCTTCCCCCAGCGACCGAGGGGGCCTCAGCAACCACAGCAGCCCCCAGGACCAAAGACAACAGCTGGAGCGGGAATCAAAAGCCCTGAGGCTCTCCCAGTGGACCAGTCCTACAGCCTCAGTTTCCCTGTCTTTAAAATAAGAGCAGTAATGCCTATTCTGCCTTCCTCCCTCAAAGGGTTACTCCAGGCTCGGCTGCTCCGCGCTCTGGTGGGAAATCCCAGCCCTTATAAGCTGTGTGATTCTTTGAGTACAACGTGGTGAAGGAACTGGGAGAAACAAAGAGGGACTGTGGTTCCAGTGGAAACAGCCCCATCAAGTAAAGGCAGCACGAGGAAGAGCGTGCAGAGAGGGGATGTGCCCTCTGCATTGTGGGGAGAGGGCTAAATGGTTCAGGACCTTCCAGGCACCTCTGCTGGGGAGGAGGCTGCAGGGAGCTCCATCTGAGCACAGGAGCCTGAGCCCTTTCTGGGCCTGAAGGAAGGAAATGTGCTCTGGATAGATTATTCCAGACTGCTCCTCGTCCCACTGCCCTAATTAGTGCTCTTTGGGGCCTCGTGCAGCTCAGAGTGCCATCGGGGCCTGCTGTGCTGCCCGTCATGGCCTGTGTGGACGCTGAGTTTGTCCCACGCAGCTCTGGCCTCAGAGGCAGGGTCAAGTGCAGCCTGCTCCTTCTACAGACATAGAACCTAGAGGCAGTGAGGTGAAGGTTTTCAAATCAGGCAGCTGGCGTGAACCCAGCCCTGGCTCTGCTCAGATGTATGCGCTTGGGCAAGTTACTTAACCTTCCTGAGCCCTCCAAGGTCCTCAGCTGTAAAACGGGCTGTTCTCTGGCCCCTCGGGACCAGTGGGCTCAGCTGAGTGGTGTGCTGGTCAGAGGTGTCCCTTTCCTTTCCCTTCTCTCCTTCAGTGGAGAGAACGGCAGCCACCGACGGCTGGGCCTGCTGTTTTCCTGCTGGTAGTTGCGTAAGCAGTTGATAAACAAGACAAATAGAAACAACACAAATTTCGATCCCTAACACCCTATATCTGCTACTGCCTGCTTGTTATCAAAACCAGGATTTTAGAGAGAGATGGGCCAAGGTTTCCGCGTGGCCCTGGCACTTAGCAGCGGGGAAGCACACTTCATCTCCCTGAGCCTCACTTTCCTCCCAGGTGAAATGGAGCCTGACACCTGCCTCCCTGCAGGGCCACTGGGAAAAGAAGTGAAATAATGCTCTGGATGCTGGGTGTCCAGCGGGCTCTGTGCAACGATGGCTACTGTCCACACGGACCGGCTCTGTGGCTCCCAGGGCTCTTTGAGGCCTGAATATCCAAGCCCTCATCTCCCAGGAGACGCGACCACTGGAGAGGGTTCAGTTCAACATCAGCCCAGACCTGGATGTCCCCTTACAGGCAGTTCTCTCCTTCCTCTCCCAGCCCCAGCCAAGCACTGGAGAAACTGTGACAGGTTTTCAGCATCTGGGCTGCCATTAAAACCATTGGGCACTACATTCCAGGGCGAAGGAGAGGGCCACAGAGGCAGAGACTGAAATCAGAAAAGAACTTTAACTGGGGCTGAATTGGGATACTGACTCCTGAAAATCCTGACTCTTGGAAACTCAATAAGTGACAAAGTTGGAATTTTCCAAAACTGTGCAATTCATCTCTAAAAGATGAGTCTCTCAAAAGCCAGGACTGTCTGACAAACCTCATCATGTGTCGCACAGCGTGCCACCTGTTCTCTGGGCCCTGGGTTTGCCTGAGTCTGCTTTCCTGGGAAATGCAGCAGCAAGGGCTGCCTAAGCCCCATCCTCACGGCACCAGGGCCTCCCGGGCTCCTCCAAGCTCCAGGGGAGGACGCTTACTGTGCTCCTGACATTGAAAGCAACTCGGTGTGCGACAGACCCACTCACCGTGCCCTGAAAATAGAAGGCGCTCTGCCTCCCGCCACCCTGGTCCGCCTGCAGCAGGTTGTCTGTCTGCCTGCGGCAGGCCCTCCACCCCTCACAGGCTACTTGGTTACGACCGGAGAAGGAGGCACCTTAGGCTTCAGCAGGAGGTTTACAGAGTCTCAGGGGTGCCCGCTCACACAGGCTCTCCAAATACTCACCCCCAAGGACCAGATCCTTCACCCTTGAGCACGTGGCCCCCGCACTATATAGGCAGGCCCTCCTCTCCTCCAACTGCCCACAGCAGCATCTGCCTTGTAGAAATAATACATTGGATGGCGTGAGTATCAACGAGCTGAGCCAGAACCCAGAGCTGGGTGGTCTCTCACACTTCTGCTAACATCCCTATGCCCTGCAGCCTGGACTACGACACAGGGCGGCCCCCTCATCTGGGTCTCCCTTCCAGGACACCTCAGGCCAGGGTGAGCTAGCCGGCTCTGGGAACGATTTTGCCTGTGGCCTTATAAATTCACACCCTGCAGAATTACAGGTACCCCCAGAAAATTCTCAGAAGCCCTCTAAACCAATCCTCTTATTTTAGAGGCAGGGAAACTGAGGCTCAGAGAAGCATCCAAAGCTACACAAGAGAGCGGAGAGAACTAGAACTCAGCCCCAGGTCTCTTGACCCCGTGGCCTGTTCTTTTTGCCCACACCCACGCGTAGCTAAGGCCCACTAATCCGAGGGTGGCATGGAGGAAGGAGAGGCTCTACAGCCCAGATCACACACAGCCTCCCCTAACTGAGAAAGGCACGGTAATAGGTTAGCTTCACTTCCTCACTGGGTCCACAATCCTGCGCGGTCCTAGGACTTAGCTGAAAGTCTCATTAGCTTTAATAGGCCTGCGAAACTCCCTGGGCCCGCCTACAGTGGCTGAGTGGGAAGGGATCCTGGACGCCAGCTCGCCAACCTCCATTCAGGGTGGGCACCCCTTCTATAGCATCTTGGACTCGGACTCAGGAGAGCTTCTTGGAGGAGGTGAAGCTGGGCCTTAACGGATGAATAGGGATTCAACTGAGGGGCACGAGAGCACCACAAACTCTAGGGGCATCGGGGCGGGGCAGGGGTGCTGAGAGGTAAGATCCTAGTGGTAGGAGGTCATGAATGGCCTCAGAAGCCTCAGGGAAGAGTTTGACTTCATCCTAAAGGCAATTGGAAGTATGAAAGGTCTTAAAGGAAATGACAACTATCAGACTGTGCTTGAAAAAACATGAGTCTTCCTGCTGGGTGAAGACTGGACTGGAAGGGCACAACCAGTGGGGTTAGTGCAGGAATGGTGCTTGGGCAAGACAGCGGAGATGCAAGCAGGGGTGGAAAAGCTGAGTCCACGGGAGATCCTTAAAAGTTCTTCCTGAAGAACCTAATGATGGCGTAGCTTTCACCAGGGTACAGAATCATAGAGAATGTTTTTCCCATCTGCCTCTTTTAAGCCCTATCATGTGTGGGGCAATATTGACATGTGGATTCAACCACATGGCTTGTAGTCCAGAAGTCCTTCCAATGCAGATCTGTTCAAGAATGAGGTCCAAAGGCGACAAGCAAGAAGACAGTGTTAAAAGAAAGACAAACTGTTTGTTCTACCTAAAGCAGATAGCGAAACACAGCTGCTCCAGGACTCTGCAGCTGCATCATGGCTCCCGAGACATTGCTCAGCATCAGTGGACAGGCACTGGGTCCCTTCCACGTGTGCTGCAGCCATCCTAAAGCAGAGAAGACTCGTGGACTGGACCCATCACTCACCTGGCCCTGCCCAAGGCATCCCAAGGCGGGATGAGCTGAGCAAAGGCCCGCCCAGGAGCACCACGTAACCTCAGACCAGCAGGGCGGCGTTCTCGTGTCCAGAGCGGCTGAACCAAAGCAGCTCTTCCAAATGGCATTCATGTGGCTTTGCCCAATCGCCACGCCAAAGGAGAACCTAACGTCTCTGTAATCCAGTGCAACTCTCCGGGTGTTTCAGAATTTGAAGCTTTTCTGACTTGGGCTGTTTCCGACTTTTCACTTTAATGGGAGTTTTGAGTCAGGTTCGCATTTCGCCACAGCCTTTCCTAATTCATTTAAGAAACTGGCAGCAATACTAGATGAGTACAACCAGCCTTGGGATGTAAACTTGACGGCCATCTCTGGAAAGGAGTTTACTCTATTCGAATTATATACAAGGTGAGAATTCAGCTAAGTGGGACCAGACTTTCATCTTTCAAGGCTTATTTGGGGTGGGAGAGGAAAACTCCAGTGGTCTCATTCTTTGAAATCTTCACTTATTGATCCATTCAGCGCTCTGGGTGCAGACATTCATTTCTCTCTGCCACCCCACCCCCACATGCACAGCCTGTTAGAGCTCATGTCCCAGACTTCATTGATTGTTCCGGTGGGAGATGGGCATGTGTGGGAACCAGGCATTTATTGCAGGCATTTATTTGTGCATTGGACCAGGCATTTCTTGAGTGCTTACTACATCCGAGATACTTTGCATATTTAACTCATTCAGTCCTTCCAACATCCCTGTGTGGTGTGTGGGAGATATTCTACCTTATAAATGGCAAAACTGAGACTCAGGGAGGGTAATTAAGCAACTTGCCCAAAGTCACCCAGCTGGTAAACATCTGAGCCAGGAAACCAGCCCAGGACCATCTGACTCCGTCTAAGCCCAAAGCACGCATCTCTTCAGCGCTGCCTTGACATCACAATCAAAGATGACCTCCTGACACTCACTAAAGTCCTCTGGGTTTTCCGGCCACCTGCCCATGAGCATACTGGAGTAACACGGGGCAGGGTAGCCTAACCTCCTCTAGGACTTGGGAGGCAAGGTCTAACCTGAACCCTGGTGGAGGAGTTGGCCTTGGTGTTTGAGGTGAAAGCTTTAGCAGACAGGAAGATCTACAGGCAGAGAAAGCATACACATCCAAAATCCTAGAAGAGAGTGCAGCTGAGTGTAGCTCGTAGGAAAGGACGAGGGGGGATGGCAAAGGCAGCCAAGTGGGGGGCGCTGGGAAGCCAGAGCAACGAGCCTCGACCTCATTCTAAGGGCAATTAGGAAGCCACTGAAGGATTCACAGGAGGGAGTGTCCAGATCTGATTTGCATTTCTGGAAGATCATTCTGGCTGCAGAGTGGAGTATTCGACCCAACACACACACATTTTCAGGTTGGTTTACAATGGATGGCTACACATGCCAAGACCCAACTGCCCAGATTTTTCGGGACCACACTCCAGCTCCACTTGGAGCCAGTACATTCTGTTACCTACTTGGCTCTGCTCCACGTCACCTTGGAATTCTTTATGGGGGGTGTGACATCATCTATACACTCCAGCTTCCATCTCCAGAAGACAAACAGGCAGAGAAGGCCTGGCTACTCTCTTTGACAAGCAGGCACCTTCTGTCCTTTCTTTTCTTTTAATTACATTACATTTTTTAATTACATTATATCTTAAGCATATGCCTATTTTTTTATTAGAAGCATATTCTTAAAAACACATTCTTTTAAGCATCACTTTTAGTGAATGCGTAGCATTTCACAATATGGGCGATGGCGTCAAAGTCATTGTTGAAGAATAGTTAGTCCTGCCTCCCTCAGCCCACCTCCAGCCCCAGGGTCCTGCTTTCCGTGCAGGAGGGAGCATCCACCAGGCAGATTCTGGAGTTGCCACAAGGCCCTGTCGGCTCCTCGCGTGCATGCACCCTATTTAAAGCAATCAGTCAGAAGATCTGCACTCCAGGGCTCGCTGGGGAGCTCGGACTTGAACTGCCTGCCTCTTCTTTCCACTGCAAGCCTGACAGGTTCCCCGATATTCCAGAATGTTTTCTATTAGCTCTCTCCCTCTACCAACTGAGAGCCCCAGGAAGCTACCTAACAAAACACTATCTTCCCAAAAAGGGACTCATAATTTTCTTCCTAACCTGTTTCCCTTTCTCTTTCCTGGCTCAACGAAAGGCACCACTAAATACAAATCCTCCACATATGTCAGAGCGGAACCTGCAGCATCGTCCCTGATTACTTACTCACACCCACTTTCTTACTCACAAAGACCAACTTTCTCTACCACCCAAATGTCTCCAGTTGTCACATGCTCTCCATCCCTACTAGCTGCCCCAGCTCAAGATAGCCCACTCCTCAGCTGGATCACCCCTCAGCATTCTAGATGCTCCGCTTACAACAGAGTCACCCAACCCCAGCCCGTTTCTGCACTGTGGGCATAGTAGCCTTCAGACTTCTGCCTGGAGCCCCTCAGGGCTTCCTCTGCCCTTGGACCCAGCTGGGCCCCTGTCTCAGCTCCCTCTCCAGCTCATCCTGCCGTCTCTCACTCTGCCCCCTTTGCCCCTGTTACTGGGCCCGCGGTTCCCAAACCACTTCCTCCTCCGGACGCTGCCTGCTCAGCCTCCACACATGCTATTGCATCAGGTGATGTCCTGCCCCACTGTCCTCTGGGCTGAACCCTAGCAGTCCATGAACACCCAGCCTCTCCCCTCTCCCTCTCCCCTCCTCAGGCCCAGGCCAGCACCCTGCCCAGGCTTACTTCTCCCATTGGACTGGCCACAGGGCTAAAGTCAACTCTGCTTCCCCACCTCCTTTGGGAAATTGGATACAAAATAAAGAATAAGTAAATACAAATCCTCCACTCTCCCACCTTTTTCCTTCATCTCCTGGTTTGATTCTCCCTTGGTCTTGACACATTCCATCAACTGTTCCTGTCAGTCTGCTGGAACAGGGGCTAGAACAACTTGCTCTATGCCAGCTTCACCTGACGGCAGCTTGCTGGACCTGCAGGTGCCTGGCCCCGCCCACACCCAGCATCAGGTTCCGCAGGTGGGAGGCGGGCCAGGCCTGCATGTAACAAGCCCTCTCTCCCAAGGCAATCCTGATACTGGCTAAGCTGAGGGGCCACTGGGCCATTTCTCCCTCCCTCTTTTCCTGTGGGTCTCACCTGGAGTATTTGGGGCTGTCCCTTTAATCTCAGAATTGAGTTTAGGAGTCACGGCTCTAGCCAGTCCATAGAAAGCATCTCCTTTCCTTTTCCTGTAATGCTTCCTCTTTCTCCCCCCACCCACCTCTCCCAATTCTACTTCAATGAAACTCTGGCCTTCAAACCTCCTACACCTGTTTTTCTCCCTGACTGCACTCTTCCTTTGGGCATTACTCAGCCTGCTTGACTTCTTAGGGGCAAGAAATAGAACCATGCAGATCCAAGGGATGGATAAGAGAACTCGGGCAAGAGCTGGGCCGTGCTCATCTCCTATTCTCACCCGTCCCTGTCACACCTACCACCAAGTCCAGCTCCTGGCGAGCGCTTCCTGTAGAGGCCCAGGACCTCAGAGGCCCAGGAATCCTTACCGTAACAAGCAAAGTCCCAGATAGGAGGAAAGAGTGGATGACGATGGCAGAAATGGCGTCACTCTGTCCTACATGTGTAACGTGCACACACTATTAAACAACTATGTTGAGAAGATGCTGACTATGTGGGAGGTAGAGAAATGCCCAAAACAGAAAGGAAAGAGGAAAATAACCATTTTGTGAGGCAGACAAGCTGGAAACAGAGGTCCTCCCTGGGACTCAGGCTCCGGCCACTCCTTCATCTGGCCTCTTGTCTCGACCCAGGTCCCCGGACAGGGTCCTCACCCTCAAGCGGGCTGCTCCCGAGACGTTCAGAGGAGCCTGGGACACCCAGGCCCAGCTGGAATCGCAGGCCAGCACTTCTTCCTGAGCCCAGATCACCTGCCTCCTGTCTCTGCCACGGGTTACTTCCTCCTCTGGCAGCTTTCCCACTAATTTGCAAGTCCTTCACGTGAAGGCAGGAAAAATTCCTTCGGTTCTGATGCTCCTCTCAGCGCCTCACACAGCCCTGAATATCCTGAGGGTGCAAGAAATTCCTAAGGAGGCCGCCTAGTGCAGAGGTCTGTGGATAAGCCTTGGAGCCCAGGATGTGCTCTGCAGTCACGACACCGTTGGTGGCTCCAGAGCGACAAAGCCTGCAGGGCATGCGGGCTCCTAATAAACACAGACTCCTCCCTTGACAAACAAAGAAGGTTGTTCAGTAGCTATCATAGTCCATGACGGCTGACATGGATAAAAATGTATTAACTGATACTATATCATCACCCTAGCAAAAACATGCAGAAACGTTCTTTGAGGGAAAGCATCCAGTCTCATTGAAAACAAATGCCAAAAAGTTTTTTAAAAAAAATTGCCTGGCTTCCATTTTTTTCCTAATTTTTAAAAAAATTACGTCTTCCTTGCTTTAGCTGTGAGCGTCCACAATCCAAGTCCTCCTTCTGGGGGGATGTGTGGCGCTCGCACTCCTGAGATGCACGGTCTCCTGGAGGAGCCTGGTCTGCCCAGAACATGGCGTGTTCCATTATCGGCGACATTCCACACACCGGATTTATCAGCCACGGCCACAACAGCGATGTATTCTCAGAAAGTTTAGGAACCACTTTTATGTCCCCCTTTTGATATACAGTTACAATGGCCATGCAGGACTTTAATAAAGCCCATCTCAAAGTGACAGACTGGACCCACGTAGATAACTGAGTGTGTGATAATAAAGCTTGTCAAAATAGGAAATTCATTCCTTTCCTGAAAACGAAATGAAGATATGATTTAAAGTATCCTTTTTTCATTTACCAGCACTGAAATAATAATGTGCTGGCCTTTCTAGGCAAACACCAAGATTTCATGCCACCATGGGAAGGCTAGGTATGAGCTTTGGCATCTGATTAATTAGAAAGAATAACTTACTTAACAAGCATTATGTTAGTAACTATAACCTCTTAAATATATGGGCGTCTTAAAATTTACAAAGCACACCCCACCCTCATTTGATTCTCATCCCTATTTTACAGATGAGCAAACTGAGGCTCAGAGAAATTCAGAGGTTTATTCATACACAGGTGGCCAACACATGCAAGAGCTGATGCTGGAATCCAGGCATCTGACTTCTAGCCCAGTGCTCTATAAGGGGTGGACTTTTGGGCTGCTTTTTGAAAACACAAGGAGCCAAGCAAAGCTTATTTGCCTTTTTCGAAAACCAAACGTTGATGACAACAGACTTTGCATTAGTCAGAATAATTCATGGGAAAAAAATTATTTACTTTTTCCAATCCTATAGAGCCAACTCTTCCAAAATGAAATAGAAAGACCAAGAGAAAATCTGAACCATGTAGCTGCCAACTCAATGCAAGCCATAAATATTCACTGAGGGGCAGGACAAAGACTCAGGCTTTGGCTTCAAGGAGCTTACAATTTAGTGGAAGGGATAAAACAAGTACGCGTGTCACACACAGAAACACACACACACACACACACACACACCCAGCACAAAGGCTGACATAACACAGAGGCCAAAGACACAATAATGCAGCTGGGGGAGGAGGGGACACCCAGGAAAGGGTTCTTGAAGAAGACAGTGGTGGGCTTTGACATTGAGGGAGGAAGAAATGGATGACGGACCAGCCTACGCAAAGGCATCACAGAGGCCAAGCAGGGGAATGGCCTAACACACATGAAACCGGTCTGGCACACAGCATCCATTCACTAATGCTTACTCATTTTTATCGGAAGAGAGGAGGAAAAGGCCTTAGACTGAGGTTAAGAAAAAAAAGCACCGCCATATTGAGGGTAGATAAGAAGAATAGTGAGCAAGAGAAGGGACAGGTCCCAGGAGCCAGCTCGTGGGCTCCTTCACAGGGAAACCACTTGCTTGGGGCTCTGAATTTCTGCTGCTGCCTCACCTACACCGAGCAGCGGCTGTGAGGAGCAAGTGATGTGCAAATCGTACAGTGCTGGACACAGTTGAGGGTATAAGATCTTCTCTGCCCACAGGCCCCTGCTCTCCTGGTCTAGCCGATGGTAGGGGGTGATGGTGGCACCAGGGAGCAGCCCCCACCACCACTGCCTCTGCAGCAGCGGTGGGGGGGGGGGGGGAGCTGGGTTGGCAGACAAACCTGGAGCAGGCTGGGGAAGTTCCCACATCATCAGCCACTGCCAGCACCTCCCAGAGCTTGCGAGGGGCAGGTCCACTTCCATTTTTTAAGGCTCCCAAGGTACCAAAAAAAGAAGTGACGCCAAAGCAGGCTTCCCAAAGTTGTGGTATATTTTAAAGGCTCGCAACTAATAAATTAACACATTTAATAATTAACATGCAATTCAACATAATTATGCTAGTCAAAAGCCAAATAGAAACTTTATATACAAACATCAGTTCATACAGAACACATGCCAGTAACTTGGTTGGGCAACAGGACCCGGGTTTAAAGATGTGTGATGAACATCATTCTCTTTCGATCATGTCCGTTATCTCTCAGGTTGAGATTATACTCATCTGCAGATAACAGCAGAAGTTTAAATTTGTAGCCCTTTATGAATGCTTAACTCCCCTCCCTTCACCTCACTCTTGCTCATCCCTCCCCACATCCACCCCCCCATCACCCTCCTGGTGATGAGCCTGGGCCACGAGCATGCCAGTCTCGTGCAGGTGCCCCCAGATGTCCTCTGTGATTCCAATCACTGGATCAACCAAATCCATCTCTGTAGCCCAGGAGCAGGGCCTCGTCCCGCTGTGCTGAGGCTGAGGGCTTTTTGGGGGGTGCTGCATAGACCAGAAGGAGCGATGATGCTGCCTGCACAGCAAAGAGGCGAAGGCCACTTTCCACTCCTGGGCTTGCTGCTTTTTTTCTTTCTGCACCCTCCTCTGCTTGGCTCCTTGGGGCCCTGTGCAAATACCGTTGGTGTTCCAAATGGCTAAAACCACTTGACATTTAGAGCAGCAGAGACCCTGCAAGGAAGTGACTGCATGCTCAGTGGTAGAATTCACTGCACCAAAAAATTAGGCGGTTCCACTGCCTGCCTCCAAATCTCTATTGCTTTGCAAATAATTAAAAAAGAGAGAAATATCAGCTGTTCTTCAGATGCCCCCAAAAGACAGTCAGTCAACGAGTGTATTGCTCACCTGAACACCTGCCCATGACCAAGACAACATCTAGGCAAGCAGAGACAAACACGCGAATCCACGCATTCAACCACCCCTTCCACACACATTCGCTGCCTGCCCATGGTGTCAGGCACTGAGCTGAGTGGTGGGGCCACAGCTATGAACAAGACAGGATCTTTACCTTCCCCAGCATCAGAGGATGCAGTTGGGGGACAGAACGAGGGACAAGGAGGGAGCTCAGTGGACGCTGTCCCTGGAAGGGTCTTTGCAGGGACTGCAGGGCGCGGGCTTCGTGTGATCCCTTAAAGTCAGGCTGAAACGCCAGCCCCCCAGCTCTCTCACCCCTCAGCCTCTCTTCCTTTCTTTCCGTCTGCCTGTCTCCCTCCTCCTCCACCCTCGGCCTCACTTTCTCTCCAGCCTCCCTGTCCTCCTCTCCTAACCTCCACGTCTGCGTAAACATCAACAGCACACGCATTCTTATGGCCAAGGCTTCCTCAGCCCCGGAAAGCCGTGGCTCTTAATGCAAATGCCTGCTTTACACATGCTGTGCCATTCATTTATTTCCCTCCCAACCTTCAGACGCAGGGAGACTTATCAGTGAATGTCATAAATAGCGGATTTTATTTTATTTTTTTAAAGCTGCAGCTGCAACAGCAAGTATCTGACGAGGACTACACAAACAGAAAACTGAATGAAGCCCCAGAAGACTGCAGGCATTCTTGGAGCTCTAGAGTTTTAGCTCAATTCCCGGCGTCGGGGTGGTTTCTATCTGTGTCAGTCAGTGCGTCACAACACCAGCCTCCACCCCGCGCTGCACAGCCCCCCTTAGCAAGCGCCTTCCCACACAGCACCATCAACTGTAAAACCGCAGCCGCCGCTGAAGTTACAACCGCGATCATTTCTACAAATGGGGAGGGATGCGGCTCTGCTCAGCCAGTCCCCGCTGAGTAGGGTACCCATGGGACAAACACCTTTCCTTTTCGTAAATTCAGAGCGCCCTTGGCTCGGCTGCACATTCACACGAGTTACTGATTCACTGGAATAAAATATTTGCATGTATGAAGCTCCTTCTCCATGCTAATGTAAGGATGGTCCCACAGCATCCCAGTGGTTCGTGGTCACCAACTGTGAAGTCCTCAGTTGCTTGATTTTAATATACTTTGCCTTGAAAAATGGTTTCATTTGTGAAAAATCAGTCTTAGTTAGACTTCACCTCACATGAACTTTCCATTTAGCCGCAGGTCACCTGCTTCCCCAGCCCCGCTGGGCACCCTCTGCCTTCTCCAGACATTCCCTCCTGCCTCGCTCTGTCTCCCTCACCTTCCTCTCGAGGGCCTTCCACCTTCTCACGATTTTGTATTTTGCTACAGATTTTAACTCTCCTCTCTGCGATGGCTCTCAAGAGCATGCCAATGGCTATGAGAACTCACAGTCATTATGCAACACAAAGGCAGCACCCCATGCCTCACCCGGACCACATCCCCTCTCACCCAAAGAATCAGCTCTAAGAATTTACGTCATTGCTATCACTTTGAATTAAGATTTCCCTATTATTGTTGTATCAATCACAGTACCCAGGACACCGCATAAAATAATGAAAATCTGTATGGAAGATTTTCCAATGCTTACTGACGCAGTATGCTGTGACCAGCTAGTAAAACGAAATAACACAAGTCGGGAGGAGGGGAATATATCATCATCTAGCCCTCAAAATGGAAATAACGTTTACTAAGAATGGAAGGATTAAGCCCAAAGAAGTAAAAAGAATATTGAAATTGCCACTTGTATGTATGTGTGTTACATACCATCGGGATTCAGAGCTGTATTAAAGGGAGTTTCACAGAGTGGAAAGAAGTCAAAGAAGAGTAGAAGGGAGAGTTTTGTTTTGACTATTGCTCAAAAAAATTATTTACAGCATCAGGAGCATCAAAGAAGAAGCTCAAGAGCAAGAAGCAGGAATAAAAACAGTGAGTGAGCAGTTTGGAGAGGATCGGCTTGGCTCCTAAAGCAATCGGCAGGCATGGAAATAGAGAGTACCCCTTCCGAACAAGAAGCTTACATTCATGCCAAGAAAGTGGGTGAGCACTGTCAGCTGTAACCAGACGTCCCCCCATGACTCACAGGATGGGCTCCGGTATTTCAGACCCCAGCAGAAGACTTGATGAGATTCTCTCTCTAAGTGGCACCAACCCAAACTCTGATTCACCATCGGCTTGGGGAAGGCCTCTTTTTCTGTCCTGCTAAAGGAGTGGTGCTTTGGGAAACTATTATTTACACACAAGATGGCAATCCCTCGAGGGAGGAGGGGCTGTCTTTTGAAGAGGTACGGGAAGCCCGGAGCGCGTGGGTTACTGCGGTTACTCTCGGAGAACATCTCTGGCCCATGTCTCATCTCTACGTAAAGGCTGGATGTGGGACCAGCTGACCAGCTCGCAAGTGCACTGTGACCCACAGGCAGCCTGCTCCCCGCACTCTGCTGTCAACTGCAGGTTCCAAACTTCTTTCTCAGAGAGAGAAAATTTCAGGGAAAAAAATGTTTCCTCTCAACCAAGACCAGTGCCTCTGCTCCGGAACCCCAGGGGCCCATTCCCTGGTGAGGACACTTGCAGGCCATGCCTCACATCAACTTCTTCAGGTTAAAATGGCTCTGCTGAGCTGGAGGTCAGCCCCGTCTCCAGTTCCCAGAATTGCATCCCTGTCCTGCTGGCCTCCTCCACGGGCTCTAAAACAGCTCTGGGCTGGACCCCTGGGCCCAGTGAACCACCCCCTCCCCTCACAATCAAAAGTGTTTCAGACTAAAAGGTGTTTCTCACCAAAGGTGTTTCTAAAGGTGCTTTGAATCAGAGGGAGGAAGACCCCAGACCCAGAAGGGGAGTGGTGAACACACAAATAGTTGCCCTCTGGGGTCTGGGTCCTTGTGGGGGGATATCTTGTCTCCACACGCCTCCAAAAAGGCAGTCCCGTTCTCTGACCAGGTCCCTGGGCCAGGCTGGACAGCACCTCTGTCTGGCTTCCAAAGGAACTTCTCCTCCCGCCATCAGTCGCTCATCTTGAGTGACCCGAACATACGATACTGCCAAACGCCCCGGGGGCATGCCCCTCTGCTGCTGGACCCGGCGGGGTTAGGACAGCTGGGCTTGAGAAAGGTAGAGAAGGGCAGGAGCCCCGCTCCTTCAGACCTGAAAACGATGCTCTCCGCGCCGGAGAGCGGGTCACCGGGGGAGGCGCCGCGCCGAGCAGCCTCCGGAGCCCGAGCCGCCTCTCCCAAACCGGCTTCCTTGGAAAGCCAGGAGAGGCGGCGAGCCGAGCCGGCGCGGAGCAGCCCAGCACCCGGCCGCCCGCCGCGAGGCCGGAAAAGTTCCTCCCGAGCGGAGCGGGCCTGCCGGCATCTGTCCAAGGTGCTGAAAGGTCTCCGCCGGCGGCCGGCCGGCCAGCTGCCGCGCGCCCTCAGCCTCCTGGCCGCCCGCTCTGCCCTTCCAGCCTCCTGCCCTGTCCTCTTCCCGGCCGCACCGAAGCCTCTTCCCTCTTCTCCCGCCCCGCGCCCTCCACTCTCGGGAGGCACCAACTCCGCCGGCGCCCGGGCCCCCTCGCCCCGACCTCGCTCCCGGGTCTGCCAGGCCCCTTCCCCCAGCAGCCACCTCCAGGCGCCTCTGCCGCCGGGCTGTCGCCGCCGCCCCCCTCTTACCTTCTTCTTTCGGTCACGGGAGCGGTTCCTTCGCTTCCTGTTGGATTCCTCCTTCTCCTTCTGCTCCTGGAGGGCCTGCGCCTCGATGTCTTTGATTTTCTTCAGCTGTTTGGCCGCTTGAGCCATGGCGGGTCACGGTGCTCCGGTCCCCGCCTCCCGGACCCCTCACACTTGGCAATCCAGGTGGCGACACCCTCCCGAGGAGGAAGAGAAGGAGTCTCTGCTCGGCGGAGGGGAGCTTCTTTCCCCGCCGCGGGAGGGATGCGGCCGGGTCGGCGGGGGAGGCGGCTGCGAGACGCGCGGAGGGCGAAGCGCGCCGAGGCTGCCCCGCGGCCCCCGGAAGGCGCCTCCCGCCGCGGCCGGAGCTCGCTCGCCGGCGCCCGGGACGGGCTCTGGGCTCGGCCCGCCGCCTCCCTCCCTCCGAGCCTCCCTCCCTCTCCTGCGGCGGCGGCGGCGGCGGCGCAGGGGGCGGGGGCGGGGAGGCGGCTCGTACTGCGGCGAGCGGCGAGCGGCCCGGGAGGAGGCGGACTCCAGCAGTTAACGCAGGGGGGCGCGGGGGCCGCTCGCGGCCGGGGGGCCCGGCCGGCCCGACGAGGCTGGGCGCGCTCGGCGCCCGCGCTGCTGCATTGCGAGCGCCGGCTGCGGGCGGGAGGGCCGGCCGGGCTGCCGCCACTGCAGTGCCGCCGCCGCCGCCGCCGCCGCCGGACGCACGGGCCCCCGCGCCGTCGGGTCGAGGAACAAAGCCGCCGGGCCGCCCGGCGTTGGCGGGGCGCCGCCGAGGACCCCGCTGCGGGCGGCCTCGCCGCGCGGGGGGGCGAGGGGGGGCGGCGGCGGGCGGTGGGCCCCGCGCCCGGGCGACCCCGCGGACCAGCGCGCCTGCAAGCGGCGGCGGAAGCGCCGGCATCGCGGGGCGCGGAGGCCGGCGGCGCGGCCGGGGCGGGGGCCGGGCCTGGGGCGCCCCCGGGCGGCGGCTGGGCCCGGGCCCCGCCCACACCGGGCTCCGCGGCCGGCCGGCCGGGGGCGCCGCCGAGGGGCGCGCGGTGCAGGGCTCCCCGGGGAAGAGCCTGTTCCCCCCGCCGCTCGCTTCGAGCTTGATTTGCCCCTTTCGGACCATGTGGACCTTTCATTTGCATATTTACCAATTATAGATAGAAAATGTGTCCAAGATGAAGTGAGCAGTCTTCCTTTCTGCTCTCTCTTGACCGGAGAGGAACCAGGCCTCTGCCTCGGGGACCGCCCACCCCCCGTTCCCGACACTCATACGCCCGCGCCCGGCAGCGCCTGGGCCGGTGTTCAGCTGTAAAGAGCCACACCCCCGGCCGGTGGGGTCACGCAGCCACACACCCAGGCTGCGGGAGGAGAAGGGGCATTAAACTCATCTAACACCCCCTCGCGTGACAGGCGGGGAAACTGAGGCCCCGCTTGGGAACCACTGCCCCTTCAGTCTGCTGCCGCTCCCAACCCACTCCTTCCCCGTCCAGTGGGAAGAAAGCTCTTCGTCCACACAGGGCTAAAGAAGGATTTGTGGAAAACACTACTTAAGAATTGGTGAAAAGTCACTGTAAAATAGTCCGCTTCCGGTGGCCCTCCTAGGCTGAGGGCCTGATGCAGACGTTTAACCAGCCACAGCCCAGAGCCTAGAAAGTAGGACATGGGGACATGACTCTCAAAGGGCCCTGCACTGGGCACCACCCCTTCCGCGCTTACAGTACACACTTGGGGAGTGGTTGAGTCACCCACCCCTCCTCCAGTCGCCATGCTTTCTCTTTACTGGAACTTTCCCTCTGCATCCCCCCCAGTCTCCCTCCAGCCCCCTATCCCGCTCAATCCTCTCCACCTAGATGCTGCCAATAATTAAGGTGCTGGCTGAAACCTTGCTTTGAACGTTGTCCTCTCCCAGAGCTGGGTCCTGGACCCTCTCCTCTCCTCACTCTTCATCAGCAGTGTCCAAGTGGAACATAATGGGAGCCACAAGTCCCAATCCCATATGGAATTTAAATTTTCAAGTAGCCACATTCAAAAAGGTTAAAAGAAACTGGTAAAATTAATTTTAATAATATATTTTATTTCATTGACTATCCAAAATATTTCAACATGCAACCGATTTAAACTTATTAATGAGATATTTCACATTCTTTTATACTAAGTCTTCAAATTTTCTGTGTGTATCTTATACTTAGAGCACATCTGAATTCAGACAAGGCACATTTTAGTTGCTTAAGAACCGCACGTGACCTGTGGTTATTGTATGGGACAGCCCAGCTCTAGACGCTCTCCCCAGACCAGCTCACCGGTGACCCCAGCTGTACTCAGGCTGCCGCTGGGGCACATGTGTTATCTCTAGCACAGACCTCTCCTGAGTGCAGGCCCATGCACATGTGCTCTCAGCCTCCTACCCAGCATGCCTGCATCCCTTCTTGCCATCCGCCAATCCATACCACACACTGCAGCCACATTAATCTTCTCAAAACACAGATCTGATCGTTGTCACTGCTCAGCCTACCATCCTTTTTTGATCCTAGGATGAAGATCAAAAATTTGTATATGGCCTACGAGGCCCTGAAGGATTGGGCTCTTCCGACCACCACTGCCACCAGACCTCAAGTCTGGCTAATTCCAGCTCACTCATCAGACATCAAGGTGGTCTTCCTTTCCTCAGGGAGGCCCTCCTCAAGCCCCAGACTGATGACCCATCATTCTGACTCCATCTGTGCCTCCTCCGTAGCACCTGCCATCAGTGCAATTTTGCATCAGTGGGATTGTTTTGTCTGATGCCTGCCTTCCCCACTAGACTTTAAGATCCGTAAGCGAAGGGACAGTGTCTGGTTTTGCTCACCCCTGTGTCTTCAGTACCTTGCAGGGTGCCTGGCACATGGTAGGGCTCAAAAAGCATGTGTTGAAGAAATCAGCAAATCTCCATTTACCGGCTTAAGGAATAATGATGAGACCAGCTGACACTTACTCAGCACTCTACCGCACCAGGCATTGCCGCCATCCCACAGAGGGGGATGGGGCACAAGGAGGTTAAGTAACTCATTCAAGGTCACACAGCTGGTCAAGAATGGAGGCAGAATTTGAACCCTAGCAATCTGGCTCCAGAGTGCATATGCTTAACCATCACGCTGCACTAAACTACTCCATTTCCTTATCTATAAAAAAGGATACTGAAATGACTTCCCTTAAAGGATTGTCAAGAGGAGCAGGGGAGAGAGTGAAGGTGAAATGATTGAGTAAAACATCAAGTGCTCTGCTGAACTTTGGTCTTGCGGCAAGCGTGAAGAGGTTGCACAGGTTGGTGTCCAAGGCCCCTTTCAGCCCCAGAATCCTGATTTCTCTTATATGTCTAAATCCTTACAGGAGCCTTTTGAAGATAAAAAATAAAATCTCTGAGAAGCTAAGGGGAAACATTGTCATTAATGAAGAGTAGTTGGTGGGTACGGAGGTACAGCCCTGGTTCCCCCCACATCACTACTAATGGTGGCAGTTCTGGCCCTGGATTTCCTAAAATCCGAAACTCAATAGGGGACAAAATGAAAGTCCTCTCCATGCCCAAGCTTCACTCATAAGGTTGTTCTCTTGGATCCTATTATATCTTAAGAAGATTGCAAGCTGAGAAAGAGAAAATGGGATTGTGCTGTCTGGAGGCCTTTGCTCCAACGGGCTGCTCTGGATTCGGGCGGGGGTGATGAGTGGACCACAGCCCCTCTAGCCGACGCCTGGAGGGGCTTCCTTCCTGCCAGTCAGAGGACGGACGATGTTGGGCATCTATGGGGTTCAGAAGATAGTCCTAGACACCCCCATGTCAACAGACAGTAATAATCACCATCTGTCAACAGTCTGCTATGCCCTGGGCACTGCTATTTATTTACATAACATTCATTTCTCATAACAAAAGCCTTGTCATCCCTGTTTTCACCTGAGGAAGCTGAGTGTGTTGACCTGACTTCCCTGAGGTCACACATCTCATGGGCAGAATCAGAATTCCAGCCCAAGCTGCCTAACTCCAGTCTGACTGAAAGGCCAGCAGATGACCAGTTTCGCCAATGACTCGGGGGCTCCCCTACAGCGCAGAAGTGATAGTAACTACTTGAGTTAGACACATACAATATATCCCCGGGCAGGCAACCAAAGGGCCCGCCTATTCCTCTAACGTTGTAAAACAAAACCCACAGCACTCGAGGTTGAAGAGACTGCCCCTCTGTGGCCACGAGGGGCCACCTCCTCCACTGCCACAGCCACACCTCTCAACCAGGTGGGGGTGTCAGTCTGTGATCGCTCCTCAGCCTCTTCTTAGGAGCCCCAGAGCCCTCACTCAGCTGTGCAGGGAAGTGGGAAGTGGGAAGTGGCCGTGGGAAGCAAGTTGAAATCCCAGCACAGGAGACAGGCCTTCGAAGGCCCTCCTCTTTCTTTCTTTCTTCCCAGGGACGATTATTACTCCAGTAAATTCTGTATTTCAGTAGGGCCTTTTTATTTAGCTATTAAGCAAAGGGAAGGAATCCACTTTTATATTTTTGCTTTCTTCCCTAAGATTTCCAACTGGTTCCCCCAACCCCATTCTGTTATTATGCATTTACACAACTAGACTGATTTGTGTTCTTAAAAGAAGCATTATTAATAATTAACAAAGCTTCCTAAGATAAAAGCTGCCTCCTGCACTAAATAATATAAATAGCTAAAATATATTGAGTGTACCAGACATTCTTCTGAGCATCTTTAACCCTAATAACAACTCCATGAGGTAGGTGCCATTATCATCATCACCATTTTACAGATGAGGAAACTGAGGCACAGAGAGAATGAATAACTTGTTCAAGATCAATGTTAGTAAGTCATGGGACCTAGGATTTGAACCAAAGAGTCAACCTTTAGAGTCTGCTTTTACTACAATGCTAGAGCTAACCCCCTGGATTGAGGCTCTCCTGTTCCGTCCCTGTGCCCTCAATGCCTTTTAGGAAGGAAGGAGCTGACATGTTACTACTGGGGCCTGGGCCCTCTGAGGACAGAGGCTGTCCCGCTCATTCGTGGGTCCCAGCCATCCAGCCCAGTGCCACACCCCGAGGCGTTCAGTTCAAGTTGGAGCCGGAAAATATCATCCATGAGGCATGAATGCTGAGGGAGAAACAGAAAGGCAAATGGAAAATCAGAGAATCTCAGAATCCAAAGGAATTGCCTTTTCATTTCCCAGCCAGTGCGAGGATTGGATTCTTCTGCCCATTCTCGCATCCCCAGGCCAAATCTCTCCCTGGCAGCCTGCCCAAGGGGGCCCAGTGTCAGCTCCACATGGAGCTAACCCACCTCCCGAGTGTGTACACATCAGCCCTTGCTCTGCCTCTGGCGAGACACAGGAATTATTCAAACCCTTCTCCTCTGACAGCCCTTCAAATATTTGAGGACAGCTTCACTTCTCCCCAACACTGGTCCCAAAGAAGGTCAGGAGTTCTTAGCAAAGGGGAATACTGAACTCAAGAATTCCTCCTTTCCTGTCCAAGGTTTACACACAAAGGCAATATATCATTTTAATAATTGCATTTTCCAGGGTGGCATTTGAAGAGATAAAAGAGCCAAGGAGTTCAGAGAAAACAGAAAAATAGATGTTTTACTTTGGGATTCTTGGGAAATGCTGGAATAAAACTCATTTATTCACTCAAGCTGGCTGGGCCCTCAGAGCCCATTGGTGACGCATCTAACACTCTCCTATCTGCCCTTCTAAACCTCAAGCGCCGCCCCCTCCTCTCCTTTGCCATTCTCAACAGACGCCATTGTCTTCCCTCACAGGGGAAATGGAGGCCGCCAGCTTGGATGTCCTCAGCGCCCGCCCCGTCCTCACCATTCACACCTGTCTACACCCACCCTCTTGTCAGTGCTTTTCCTTTGCTTTACTCTGGATCTCACCTCCTCAGAAAATGCAGCCATCAGTCCTCCCTTCCCTTGCCAGATCGCCATTGCATTCTTCCCCACCAGCTCCTCCCACTTGGTCGGTAGACTCCCCCCACACCCAGACTGTGTGGTGACCTCTCCCTTCCCTCCACAGCCAAGCTGCCAGAGAGCTTGCTCGATGCTTCCTCACCCGCTCGCTCCTCAGCCTGATTCTGTCCCCACACCACAGAACCTATAGTCACATTCCTGTCTTGAATTCAACTCCCTGGCGCATTTGGCCTCGTTGCATACTTCCCTGGGTTCAGAGACCCCACCCTCTCCTCGTTCTCCTCCTGTGTCCTGAATGCCCTTTTTAGGGCTCATTAATAAAAAGTTCTGTCCTGGCCCTTTCTCGGTTTCTCCATGATCCCAGCCATTGCTTCAACTAGCACCCACATGCCAGTGACACTGAGTCTGTAACTCCAGAGTTGACTTCTCTCCTAAGACCGAGACAAGCAGTGAACCGAGGCCTCCAGACAGCACCATGAGAAGTCGCCATCATCCTCACCCCTCCTGGCATCTCAGTGCCCAGTTGATGGCACTGCCATTCGCCCATTCCCCAGAGCTGGAGATCTGGGGTCCCATGACGCTCTGTTCATCCTCTCCTTTACTCGCCCCCAATCCCACTAGATTCCAAGTCTTTCTTCAAAACTAGTTCTCAAATTTGAGTGTGCCTTCAGATCATCTAAGGATCTTATTAAAATGCAGATTCTGACTCAGTAGGGATGGATGGATGCAAGAATGGTCCCTCCCCTCTGCCCCTCCGTGTACATGACAATTTAATATGTACACCCTGGGTAACACCACCCAGACCAAGGTGGGGAATGTTTTCAGCACCGCAGCTGCTCCCTCTTACCTCCTCCCCACGAGTGCCCCTCCCCAAAGTCAAGCTCCCTCTGACCTCTATCACCTTAGATTACCTTTGCCTAGGTTTAAACTTCGTAGAGATGGAATCATACAATATGTACCCTTTTGTAAAGGACTTCCTTCACTCAACATTATGTCTAAGAGATTTATCCATGTTGTTGCATATATCTGCAGTTTGTTCTTTTCCATTACTGTGTAGTATTCCGTGGTATGAATATGCAACAATTTATTTATCCATTCTCATGTTGATGGGCATGGGCTGTTTCCACTTTGAGGCTGCTATGAATAAAGCTGCTATGGACATAGCATTCACATGCACTTCTTTTGGTAGACAGGACTCATTTTTGTTGGGTATACGCTCAGGAGAGAAATTGCTGGGTCATAAAGCATACATGTATTTTTCTTTATTAGGTACTACAAAACACTTTTCCAAAGTCGTTATAGCAGTTTACATTCCCACTGGCAAGGTATGAAAATTCTGGTTGTTGCACATCCTCGCCAGCACTCGGTGTTAGCATTGGTTTTGAGTTTAGCCTTTCCACTGAGTGAGCAGTGCTAGCCTACAGCGGGTTGAGTCTGCATTTTTTGATGACTAAAGAAGTTGTGCACCTCTTATGTGCTTATTGGCCATTTTAATATTCCTCTTTCCTAACATGTCTCTTCTTGTCTTTTGCTAATATTTTAATTGGATTGAAGATATTTTCCTAATCACATTCCATCCAATGAGCTCCTCTCACCCTACTCTGATCCCCCTCCCGTAGCTCCTGAGGTAGTGGCGGGGCATCCCTCCCCAGCAGTGACGCACCTGCCAGTCCCGCCACCCCCAGCCCAGCCTCCACGCCGCCCCAGGCTCACCTCCTCGGCTGCCTCACTGTGGCATCCCCCAGGGCTGCTGGAATCAGTGCGGCACACTAGAAGCTTGAGCAGAAAGACTGATCGTCTCGTGTTCTCGAGGCGAGAAGTCCAAGATCAAGGTGTGGCTGCGTCTGTCCCCTCCGAGGCTGTGAGGGAAGACTGTCCCAGGCCTCTCCTGGCTTCCCGTAGCTCAGGTATTCCTGGGCTTGGAGATGGCCTTCTCCCTTTCTCCTCACTCTGTCTTCCCTGTGTATGTGTCTGTCTCTGTGTCCAAACCTCCCCTTTTTAGAAGGACGCCTGAGTCCTCTTGGAATAGGGCCCACCCTAATGACCTCATCTTAACTTGATCACCAGCAAAGACCCTTCTTCATGCATTACCCACTAGTCCCAGGGCCGCTGTCACAGGTAATTCACAGGATGAAGACTGCAACATTCTGCTGGGGACACAATTCAACTCATAATACTCACATCCCCCCTTTATTAAAAACCTCCGGCGGCTTCTTCTGTCACCTGCTGAATGAAGTAAAGGGTCCCTCAGAGTGACTTCCAAGGCCTCCCACGGCCTGGCCTCTCTCAGGCTTCCAGTCTCCTCGCCCACACCCCTTGCTCCAGCGCCAGCAGAGGGCTTACTGTCGCCCAGCCCCCCAGCTCCGTGTTCGCACTAACTCAGCTCCCTCTGCCTGGACGGCCCTGCTCCTCCCTTCCCTGCTGGCCCCTCCCTCCATGCTGTTCCACCCAGCCCTGCAGGTGCAGGCCCTGAAGAGCCTGTCCTGACCCCTCATTGTTAGAATCCACCAGGCTCCAGGCACGCTGTTGTTAGGACCTCTAGCACAAAAGTCAGCCGTGTACCTGCCCACCTCCCTCTGTCCTACTGCCACTCTCAGTTCAGCTCAAGTTCACCCTCATACCTGCCGCATTTGCCCACAGAGCAATGACTGACCTCTTGCTGGGCACCAGGCACTGGTGCTGAGCGCTGAGCGCTGTGTTCATCGTCTCCTTCAATCCTCAAATTAAGAAAAAGAGACAACAGGCCCAAAGTGGAGTCACTTGTGCTCAGCCCACATCACCAAACTGAGATTTAATGCCTAAGCTAACTGTAGCGCTGGCTCTCCTGGGGACGTCATCCTAACGAGCCAGTCCGGAATTTCCTGGTAGCACTACTGAAGTCATCCTCCTGAAAGACCCATGCCGCCCCCCGCGGAAGGTGATCTTGCCTGAAACAGTCGGTCCTTTGCTAGAATAACTTCCTTGTCTCGCCTCGCCTCCTTCTGCCTGAGGAAGTCTCTCATTTTGTCCAGCTCCTTAGCGCTCCTTTCTGTCTGCTGGATGGGGTGCTGCCTGAGCCGCGACCTGTCGAATACAGCCAACAAGACCTTTAGATTCATTGAGTTGAATTTTGTTTTTAACCCGAGTCACAAGGAATTGTGGCACAGAGCACAGGGCAGTGAGCTGTCAGCACCACCCCCAGTGAGGGCACCACCAGGACTGGACGGCGGTGGTTCGTCTGTGTCCCTACAAACCTTTTGCATCTGATTGCAGGGGATTCCAAGCCCACCTGAGGTTCTGAGAGACTGAAGCCAGAGGGCAAAGACCCTGGGGGCACGGCAGTTCCCAGTGGGATGAGGGAGACAGTCAGCAGAAGAGCTGAGAAAGAAGGCCTGAGGACGAGCCGAGCTGGGTCAAGTGGCTCAGCTAAGCGGAGGACAGCGTCCGGGAACCCGGAGGGACAGCCCCGCGGCTCAGTCACCTACAAGGCCCAGAGCACCTAGCACAGGGTTTGGCACCAAATATGTGTCAGTTAAGTGTCTGCTGGGTGAAGAGAGATGGGGGGTCAGGAGAGGGAAGAAGATAAAGGCCTTTATGGCCTTGAAAGACCTAGTCAAATTTCCTGATTCAAAATAGGGCCCCCACCCTACTTTAAATTCTTTGTAGTTTTTCAACGTTCCTTGCCCTCGTGTTAGCCTTGGCCACCTCTGGTTCCTCTTCCTTCCTCTCCCCTAACCTCACTCTTCCAGGCCTTCACCCATCACTCTCGGGTCAGTTCTTTGTCCCAACTGACTTGGCCTGCCAGGGCATTCTGCACAGCTGATGCCTCTCCTCTGCAAGCACAGAATTCCCTTGGCTTCCAAGGTGTCAGCCTGGTTTCCTCCGACCTTTCTGGCTGCTCCTCCTTGCCTCCCTGGCTTTCTTCACCGGACGTCCCCTGGGCTGGTCCCTGGACCACTCTCTCCCTCTTCCCACTCTCTAGGTGCCCCATTGCCTTGTGGGGTTAGGTACATCTGTCTGCCAATGACTCCCACATGTGCTTCTTCAGGCTGCTCTCCCCTGAACGCAGGTCCAGTGTCCAGCTATGGGCACGGCGTCCCCGTTTGCATTCCTAACCGGGTACTCTAGGGCCAGACGCCCAAAGCTGAGTCCCGGACATCTCCCCACACCTTGATCCTCCCACAGGCCTGTTCCTCCCAGGTAATGGCGACTCCATTCCTCCAGTCGCTCAGAACAGAAACACTGGAGTTCTCCTGACTCTTCTCTTTCTATCACATTCCACATGTGATCTGTCAGGCAATCCTACCGGCTCTGCCTTCAAAATATATCCAGAATTCAACCATTTCTTAGCAACCCCTCAGCCCCACTGTACCCAAGCCACCACCATCTCTCCTCCGAAGTACTAGACAGCCCCCTAGCTGGCTTCCCCGCTTCCTCCCTTGCCTACCCAACATCTATTCTCCGGTCAGCAGTCAGAACGCTTGTGTTAAAATATAGGTCAGATCAGGTCACACTTCTCTGTTCAAAACCCTCCAACAGTTTCCCACGTCAGAGGAAAAGCCAAAGCTGCCCACCCCACCCCCCCAACATCTTGTTACCTCTCTGACCTCTCCCACTCCACTGTTCAGCCACATGGGGCATATCCCTGCCTCAGGGCCTTTGCACCTGCTGACCGCCTCACCCCCTTTACACCCATCTGCTTGGTTCATTCCCTTGCTTTCTTCTGATCTCTACTCGAAAGTTACTTTCTCAGTGAGGTCTCTGCATTAGTCTGCTCGGGCCGCCATAACAAAGTACCATAGGCTGGGTGACTTAAACAACAGACATTTATTTTCTCAACTCTGGAGACTGGAAGTCTGAGATCAAGGTGTTGGCAGAGTTGGTTCCTTCTGAGGCCTCTCTCCTGGGCTAACAGACGGCCGTCTTCTCCCTGTGTCCTCACGTGGTCCTCCCTCTGTGTGTCCTCATCTCCTCTTCTTAGAAGGTCACCAGTCATAGTGGATTACAGCCCACCCTAATTATCTCATTGTAGCTTAATTACCTCTTTTTTATCGTTATTACTTTGTGTGTGTGAGGAAGATTGTTGCTGAGCTAACATCTGTTGCCAATCTTCCTCTATTTTATGTGGGTCTGAGGAGCAGCATGGCCTGAGGAGCAGGGCTGGGTCCCCCCCCCAGGATCCGAACCTGCGAACCCCGGGCGCCAAAGCGGAGCCTACGGACTTAACCGCTACTGACTGCTGTGCCACCAGGCCGCGCCTTAGTGACCTCCTTAAACACCCTATCTCCAAATGGAGACATATTCTGAGATACTGGGGCTTAGAGCTTCAACATAAGAATTTGGGGGGACACAATTCAGCCCGTGACAGTCTTCCCTGACCACTTTATCTAAAATTTCATCCTGCTCCAACGCACAACCTTCATTTCTCTCTTTCCTGCTTCTATTTTGCTCCTTAGCACTTGTCACGGTCTGTCACCCCGTGTGTTTTAATGATGTAGAGTGTTCCTCGTCTGTTTCCCCCCCTCTGGAATGGAAGCCCCACGAGAGCAGGAGTGTATGTCGTGTTCCCTGCAGCACTCCCCAGGCCTCTAACAGAGCCTGGTACGTGGCCGGCACCATGCAGCATTAACACATATAATTAATAAATATGCAATTAATGAATTAAAGCCACAACTGTTTGCAAGGCCTCCAAACATCCTGGTGCTCATATTTCTTTCTCTGATTATTTTTATTAAAGATTTTTTAATGAGCTTTGCAAATGGACTCAGCGTCTGAGGCACTGCCGTCATCACCACCGGCTTTTGCTCATTTATCAGCAGACTGGCTTCTCCCTGGTACCTTTCCCTCGATCCAACTGCAAAAGGCCTTTTCGTTTCTTAACCTCTTTTTGGCACCAGAAGGCATGTAGTTTTTTTCCTTCGTGCCCTTCTGTTTGGTATTTAAAAACATACCCTGAGAGGCATCCACGCAGCTCTTTTTCCTCCAGTGAATTTCTGTAATTGTGGGCCTTTCTTTGAGAAGACTCAAAATCTAAAGAGTCCAAAATGCCACAGAAGTCAACTAAAGAAAGGGGGATCACTTTCCCAAAGATCCCTTTGTAAAAATTCTTTGCCTCTTAGGAATTTGGGGTGCACTTCCTTGACGGTGGTTTTCCCCCCGGGCGTCGGCGGTGTGGACGGTTGCCCGCATCTTCCCTCCACTTCGTGAGCCTGCCCGCCTGCCCGGCGGCGGAGACAGCTCCCTGGCGTGTCTTTGGTGAAAGGCCTTTTCCTGACCTTTTCATTTTTCCCCCTAGAATTTTTAAATGGCTCCCCTGGGCTCCCAGTTTTGGAGTCAAGGGCTTGTGGAGAACAGGGCAGCAGGGCAGTGATTTGGGTTAACGAGGAGGAGTCGGGGGAGGGGTCCTGTCCACACGCTCTGCTCCCCAGAGCCCCGTGCCCCTCGTGGCCTCCTTGTACCTACTTGTGACAGATGGGAAAGGCGTACCACAGAATGGGCTTAAAGGATTTCACAGACAGTCCCCCTTGTCTCCCAGGACTTCACCGTCGCGAACATGGACAGGGCTGCTGATGCAAGCCCAGGACTGCGGATGCAGAAGCATCTGCAAGGGCCTCTCACCCTCCTATTGCAGAGGAGGAAACTGAGGTTCAGAGAGGGGGTGTGACTTGCCCGAGGCCATCCAGGGGTGCCTGGAGGGACCAGGAGAGAAGGCCAGGCTTCCCTGAGACATCCTGGATGGGGGCTCCAGGGGCCGTGGAGCTCAAGGGAGGAGACAGCGCTCTGCAGGCAGCCAAGGGGGGTGTCGGGTTGAGGGCTCCCGCTCACTTGGAGCTCACCTGAGTGCGCACCACCAGTGGGGGCACAGCCCGAGGTCCTGTCCCAACAGAGAGCAACACAGGTGGCAAGAGGGGCCTGGGCAGAGGTGCCATGGGCCAAGAGCACTCCCCCGCTGCACAGGTGGCCGGGAGACGGCCCTGCCTGGGGACCGATGGGGAAGGGACAGGGACCGTGGTGGAGGACGCTCGTGGTGCGCCGCCGTGTCCAGGCGGTCTGCAGCAGTGGGCAGCGGGAGAGGGCAGCGGGCGCTCTTCCTGGCGGGTACCGCCTGGGTTGGGGGCCCGGGGCTGGTGTGTTGAATTAAGAATGTATGGATGACGACCTGCTGAATGAGGAGGCGCCCACGTTGGGGAGCACCTGAGCTCCCACTTCGTGGAAGTGAAAACCCGGGTCATTTTGATTGAAGGTGCTGTTTCAATACAGTCACACAAAGGAAGTCAATCACCACATCTATTACTTACAGATCCTAGAAATGGGGGTGAGGGGGTGCCCACTGAGCTGGGCGGAGGGCAGTCCTCCTACCCCAGGTCAGGAGGGAGCAGGAGATAGAGACCAGGGTAGCACGAGCCTACGACTTATAAGGTGGTTGGCGCCGAGGTCACTAACTTTCACGGGCTGAACTCTAAGTGGTTACTTTCAAGGTAAGCCTGGAAAAGCAAAGCAGGAACTTAGAGGGCCCCCTGAGCTCGGGTCTTATCTAAATGTCCAGACTCTGGGTGTGAGCAGGTTGGCATACTGTGAAATGCCTAGGCAGCAACTCAAAATAGCTGTTTTATCATCACACCACCCGAGGATCTGCTGTGTGACTCGAACAAGTGACTCACTCAGCCTCAGCACTGGGGGAGCAGCTCCTCGGGTCTCCCTTGTCTTGTCCCTTCACTGCTGTATCTTCAGCCTAGTCCAGTGTCTGGCATAGAACTCAGCAAATGTTTGTTGAGTGAATGAATGAGATATATTTCCAGACCCCAAATCACACACAACCTCAAAATGACAGTCAAGCCGTGTGACCACAGGCAGGCCGCCTAACCTCCCAAGATCCCAGCTCCCTCGTCTCTAAAATGAGATGCTCTGCAAGGTCCCTTCTACTTCGAATATTCTCAGATTCTCTGAAGTTCTCCAAATTAAAAATAAATTTCTCATCTACTAAGACCAAACATAATTGCCCAATACTTTGTGTAGACATGTAGATATCTACAGAAATATATAGAGAGATCTCTCTCAACATGAAGAGTTTAAACGTAAGCTATGTCTAAACGTCAGCTGCCAAGTATTCTGTTTAACCTTTAAACACAGGTCTGGTTTTGTTCCTAAATGAGCAAACGGTGAAGGCCCCTGGGTGAACAGGCAGCCCTGAGAGAAGAAAGGCAAGGCCAGTGAGGGGTGGAGGGTGAGGGCCGGCCGCCACCTTAAAGGCATTTCAGAGGAAAGAAGGCAGGAAGCCAAGTAGGACAGAAGAAAGAGAAAATGGACAAGAAAAACACAAGTGAGAAGAGGGAGTGAAGTGAAAGCCAATGTGAAGGGCAGGGAGACTTCTAGAGCCAGAGAATTTGACAGATTTCACAGGCAGGGGTCACTTCCTTCATTCGTGTTCTTCTTAAGCATGTCTGTTGCATCGGCCTGTGCAGAGCAAATGTCCTGTGGCATTTAGCCCTGCGCTCCTGCCAGCAGCTGAGTAGAAGAAACCCAGAGGCCACAGGAGAAAGTGAGAGAGGGCTGAGCAAGCCTACAGGCCTACTGGAAACATTTCCATAAAATGGAAACTATGCCACCTTTACAAAGAACGCGGCAATTCCGTAGTAGGGATCTGGACAGAGAACTTCTCTGAGACAGAGCGAGTGAGAAAAAGAGGAACAGTGTTGATGGCAGGCTTTCACCCAGGTAACAAAAAAAGAGAGTAGAGCCCCATGAGAGAGCCACACACATATTCACAGACAGCCGTGTCTATGCCTGGATATACATAGAAAAGTCTGGAGTGACTCCAGGGAATCCTTACAGACGCTGTCCTTGGGGGAGGGACGGAGGAGTTGAGGGAAGAGAGGCATGTAGCTTTCATTGCGTACACACCTTTCTATGCAGTTTTAATTCTTTAATGTGTGGATGTCTTTCTTTATTTACAGTTAATTACTAGTGAACTGCTACTAAAAACGTCATTTTTAGGCTCTTCTTCGGTGGTTCTGGTTTTTCCTGCCTCTCTCTCCTGGAGAGTCTCAGTTCCCTCCTTGCAGGCCCTTGACGAAGGACTCGTGTGCGTGCCAGCCTAAATCTAGTTAAGATGTTTCTGTTTCTTTTCTTTTCTTCCATATTTCTCCTTCATGGGAGCACTGTCAGCAGCTTTGAAGCTCTTCTCCCATCCGTCCTCTGACCCTGCTCTGCCAGGTGGCAGACGCACCTTCCTCGGGCACACAGGCCCTTGAGATGCCCCCAGACCGGCAATCAGGGCTCTCTGAGAAGACTTACAAAGAAAAGTTAATCCCTAGCTCTCCTTTGTTGGGTCTTTCATTTCTCTTTTTTTAGAAATTGTAACACACACATAAAATTTCACCATTTTAAGCATTTTTAAGTGTACTGTGGCATTAAGTGGATTCACACTGTGTGAAATCATCACCTCCGTCCATCTCCAGAACTTTTTTATCTTC
Source organism: Equus asinus (assembly GCF_041296235.1). Classification (NCBI taxonomy): domain Eukaryota; kingdom Metazoa; phylum Chordata; class Mammalia; order Perissodactyla; family Equidae; genus Equus; species Equus asinus. Next base: position 2,484,214 of record NC_091816.1, on the reverse strand, counting down.
CCAAACTGGAACTCTGTCCCCATTAAACACCAACTCCCCATTGCCACTCCCCCAGCCCCTGGAACCTCCATTCTACTTTCTGTCTCTACGAATTTGACTGCTCTAGGTACTTCATATGTGTGGAATCAATATTTGTCCTTTTGTGTCTCGCTTATTTCATTCAGCATAATGTCCTCAAGTTTCATTCATATTGTAGCATGTCAAAATTTCCCTCTTTTTTTTTAACCTTTTTGTTTCTTTTTGTGAGGAAGATTGGCCCTGAGCTAACATCTGCTGCCAATATTCCTCTTTTTGCTTGAGGAAAATTGTTGCTGAGCTAACATCTGCGCCAATCTTCCTCTATTTTATGTGGGACGCTGCCACAGCATGGCTTGATGAGTGGTGCTAGGTCCACACCTGGGATCCGAACCTGCAAACCCTGGGCCACCAAAGTGGAGCACGTGGACTTAACCACTATGCCACCAGGCTGGCCACTCAAAATTTCCTTTCTCTTTAAGGCTGAGTAATATTCCATTGTGTGTATACACCCCCTTTGTCCATTCATTCATCAATGGGCACTTGGATTGCTTTCACTTTTTGGTTATTGTGAATAATGCTGCTATGAACATGGTATGCAACTATCTCTTGTTTTTAAATCAAATCTAGTGAGGTATAATTTATATACAACAAAATTTATCCATTTTACATGTGTGGTTTGATTAACGTTGACTAGATGCAGAACATTTTTATCACCTCAAGAAGTCCCATGTGACTCTTTGCAGTCAATCCCTTCCCCCAGCTCCTCAGCAACCACTCACCTGCCTTCTGTCACTATGGGTTAGTTTGCCATTTCTAGAATTTTACATAAAAGGAATGAGACAGAAAGTGCTCTTTTGAACCTGGCTTCTTTTGCTCAGCACAGTGTTTGGAGATTCAGCTCTGTTGACACACATCGATAGTTTCTCCTCTGTTGCAGAGTTAGGCTCCCATTGCATGGGTCCACCACGTTTGCTCATCCGCTCAACAGCTGATGAGCACTGGGTTCTTTCCAGCGTGGGGCACTTGTGAATCAAGCTGCTAGGAATATTTGTGTATAAATCTCGGGTAGACAGATGCTTCCTATTCTCTTGGGTAAATAAATATCTAGGAGTGGACTTGCAGGGAAGTATGTGGTAAGTTTATGTTTAACCTTATAAGAAACTGCCAAACTGTTTTCAAAGTGGTCACGTCCTTTTACATTCCCACCGGCACTATATGAGAGCTCAAACTGCTCCCAATCTTTATCAACATGTAATAAGGTCAGTCTTTTCCAGTCTGGTCATGTGAAGTGGTATCTTATTGTGGCTTTAATTTACATTTCCTTGACAACTAGTGATGTTGAATATCTTTTCACATCCGTATTGGTCATTTGTAGATCTTCTTTGGTGAAGCGTCTGTTCTTTTGTCTATTTTTTTTAAATTGGATTGTTTATCTTATTATTGAGTTGCAAGTGCTTTCTATATTCTGGGTACAAGTCCTTTGTCAGGTAGGTGTATTGCAAATATGTCTATCTCCCAGCCTGTGGCCAAGCTTTTTGCTTTTTAAATAGTGTCCTTTGAAGAGATTTTTCTTTTGATAAAATCCAACTTATGGATTGTTTTGGTTCACGTGCTTGTGTCCTATTTATCCTGTTATATTTGCCTTCCTTTGTTCATCATCAGTCCCAAGATTCAGTCCTTGCGTGGAGTGGGAGTTCTTCTGTTTTCATCGGGGCCTAGAGCTCCTTTGTATGCACACACTGCAGGGTAGTTATCCATTTTACTGTGGACGACATGTGGGTTGTTTTGGCCATTACGCATTTTCCTGCTATGAACTCTTGTACATGGAACCTGGGGCACTGTGCATGTATTTCTGCGGGTTTATAGCAGAGTGGGGCTGCTGGGTGACGGGATATGTGTAACTTCAGCTGTATTAGACAATACCAAGAAGTTTCCAAAAGTAGTTGAGCTCATTTACACTCCCGCTAGCAGTCTGCAAGAGTTCCAGTTGCTTTACACTCTCACCAATACTTTATATTTTTATCCTTTTCATTGTTACTAATCTGGTGGGTGCATAGCGGCTATTCATTTTTCAGCTCTTCTTTTCAAATATATGTATTTTAATTAAGGCCATAAATTTCTTTCTGAATACTTCTTTAGTTGCATCTAATGATTTTTTTAAATTTTTTTTTCAGATGTACATGATATTTCGAATTCTGTGTACATTACATCATGTTCACCACCCGAACACTAATTATAGTGCATCTCCTCCCATGGGACCCTAGTCACCCCTTTTGCATCTAATGATTTTTAAAAACATTTTTATCATGAAAAATTTTAAATGCATCCAAAAGTGGAGAGAATAGTACAATGAACTCCCACATGTTCATTAGCCAGTTTCAACAATTATCAGCTTGGTGCTAATATTATTTCATTGCTGGGTTATTCTGAAGCAAATCCTAGACAGCATATCCTTTCATCTGTACATATTTTAGCATTTAACTCTAAAAGGAAATGATCTTTTTAAAAAGAAACACAATATGATTACATCACACTTAAAGTGTAATATAACATACTTAAAAATAACAAATCCCTGATATCATCAAATATGCAGTGCTCAAATTTCCCTATATCATAGACATCTCTAAGCTAATTTCTTAGAATCAAGGTTCAAACAAGGTCCACACATGGCATGTTCACATGCCTCTTAAATCTCTTACTCTGCAAATTCCCGCCACACTGCTCATCTTCTCTGCCTCATCCTTTATCATTCCCTGCAAGTTATCTGCTGAGGAAACTGTGTCTTTTAGCCTGCAGAGTTTCTCACATTCTAGATTTTGCTGATTGCACTCCTGTGGTTGTGGGGAACCTCTTCCTCTGTTTCTTGTACTTCCTGTAAACTGGTAGATTGAGGCTCACTCAGGATCAGGGTGATTTTCTGCAAGCCTATTCTCACTGGTGATGGGAAAAGCACGTGATGCGCTGGATGTCTCTCTTCCTGTGTGCTAGCATCATGTGATGATCTTTGTTTAGATCCACTATTTCATATGGGTTGCAAATAATTCAGCTCAAAATATTTTCTAATTTTTATTCTTCTGTGGCCTGTGAATTATATAAAAGTATATTTCTAATTTCTAAACATATGGGGACTTTCTGGCTATCTTTTTTGTTATAGATTTCTAGCATAACCACACAGTAGTCAGAAGACTTCTGCTGTGTGATTTCAATTCTTTGGCATTTGTTGAAACAAGCATTATTGCCTAGTATATGGCCAGTTTCTAAAGATAATGCATATTCTGATATTCTTGCGTGCTGCTTTATGTGTCCATTAGGACAATTTTATTAATCTTGTTCGATTATCTCGTATCATGACTGATTTCTGCCTGCTGGTTCTATAATTTACTTAGAAAAGTCTTTTAAAATCTCCCACTCTATGCTTTCCCATATACGAGCAATGAACAAGTGGAATTTGAAATTAAAAACATATCACTATTTACATTAGCACCCCGCAAAATTAAATACTTGGGTATAAATCCAACAAAATATGTACAAGATATATATGAGGAAAACTACAAAACTCTGATGAAACATATCAAAGAAGAACTAAATAAATGAAGAGATATTCCATGTTCCTGGGTAGGAAGACTCAATATGTCAACATGTCTGTTCGTCCCAACTTGATCTATACATTCAACGCCAGGAAAATAAAAACCCCAGCAAGCTATGCTGTGGATACCAACAAACTGATTCTAAAGTTTGTATGGAGAGGCAAAAAAACCCCAAAACCCAGAAGAGTCAAGTGAACATGGAAGAACAAAGTCAGAGGACTGACACTACCTGACTTCAAGACTCACGAAAACTACAGTAACAAGGCAGTGTGGTGTGGGCCAAGAAAAAGACAAACAGATCAATGGAACAGAACAGAGAGCCCAGAAACAGTCCCACATAAATATGGTCAACTGATCTTCGACAAAGATGCAAAGGCAACATAATGAAGAAAAGATAATCTTTTCAACAAATGACCCTGGAACAACTGAACATCCACGTGTAAAAAAAAAATGAATCTAGACACAGATTTTACACTCTTCACAAAAATTAACTTAGAATGGATCATAAACCTAAATGTAAGATGCAAAACTATAAAACTCCCAGAAGATTACACAGAAGACAACCTAGATGACCTTGGTTAATGCTATGACTTTTTAGATACAACTCCAAAGGCACGATCCATGAAAGAAATAATTGATAAGCTGGACTTCATTAAATTTTAAAACTCTGCTCTGCAAAAGACAATGTCAAGAGAACAAGACAGGCCAGACTGGGAGAAGATGTTTTCAAAAGATATATCTGATAAAGGACTGCTATCCAAAATACATGAACAACTCATAAAATTCAACAATAAGGGCACTGGCCCTGTGGTGGAGTGGTTAAAATTCAGCATACTCTGCTTCAGCGGGCTGGGTTTGCAGGTTCAGATCCCTGGTGGGGACCTACACCACTCGTTGGCCATGCTCCACACATAAAGTAGAGGAAGCCTGGCACAGATGTTAGCTCAGGGTTCAACTTCCTCAGCAAAAAAAAAAAAAAAAAACAATAAGAAAATAAACAACCCAATTAAAAAATGAGCAAAGGACCTGAACAGACACCTCACCAAAGAAGACATACAGATGGCATGCAAGCATATGAAAAGATGTTCAACATGTCATTAGAGAGTTGCAAATTAACATAACAATGAGATACTATTAGAATGGCTAAAATCCAAAATACTAACGACATCAAATGCTGGTGAGGATGTGGAGCAACAGGAACTCTCACTCATTGCTGGTGGGGATCCAAAACGGTACAGCCACTTTGGAAGACAGTTTGGCAGTTTCTTAAAAAACTAAACATTCTCTTACTATACGATCCAGCAATCACACTCCTTGGAATTTACCAAAATAAATAGAAAACTATGTCCACACAAAAACCTACACATGGATGTTTATAGCAGCTTTACTCATAATCGCCAAAACTTGGAAGCAACCAAGATGTCCTTCAGCAGGTGAGTGGATAAACAAACTGTAGCACATTCAGACAATGAAATGATTATTCAATGATAAAGAAAAATTTCCAAGCCATGAAAAGACACAGAGGAAACTGAAATGCATATCACTAAGTAAAAGGAGCCCACGTGAAAAGGCTGCGTACTGTGTGATTCCAACTGTACGACATTCTGGAAAAGGCAAAACTCGAGACAGTAAAAGCTCAGTGTTGGCAGGGGTTAGGGGAGGAGGAATGAACAGGCACAGAGGATTTTTAGGGCAGTAAAACTATATCTGGTACTACAGTGGTGGATGCATAATTACATATTTGTCAAACCAGTAGAATGTACAACACGGGGGTGAACCCTGATGTAAACGATGAGCTGTTGGGGGTTAGGACGGCTCACGTGGATTTGTGGGTTGTAACAGAGGTCCCACTCTGGTGGGGGGTGTTGGTAATGGGGAGGCTACACACTTGTGGGTACAGGGGCTGTATGAGAACCTTCTATACGTTCTGCTCAATTCTTCTGTGAATCTAAAACTGCTCTAATAAATAAAGTTTACTAATTTAAAAAGAAATTTCTATTACTGTAGATTTTAAAAATTTATTATAGTCCTGCCCTGTTTTTGCTTTATATGTTTTGGAATCATGTTAAGTGTGTATAAATTTAGAATTTTTCTATCTTACTGGTGGATTAAAACTTAAGACATTAATCTCTTTATTTTAGTAATTTCTTTTGTCTTAAATTCTATTTTACCTCATATTAATATAGCTATAGTAGCTTTCTTTTGATTAGTAATTCCATGATATATCTTTTCGTATTTTTTATTTAAAATTTTTAGTATCCTTATGTCTTTGCTATTTCTCTTATAAACAGCATATAATAAGATTTTTAGTTTTTTTCCCTAACAATCTTTGTCTTTTAAATGGAGTGTTTAGTCTATTTAGGAATAATTTAATTACAGACATATCCAAGCCTATTTATCCTGGGTTTTCTACTTAATCTACTTGTCTGTGTTTTTTCTCTTCTTTGTTCGTTTCTTTGGTTTTTATTATTATGTTTTATCATCCTATTTCCCCCTTTTATTATTTTGGAAGTTATACACTCTGTTTCTATTCTTTTAGTGGTTCCCCTGGAAATTTAAATATGCATCCTTAATTTACTGATAGCTAATATTAATCAAAACGATGCAAGGACATTAAAACACTTTAACTCAATTTATCCTCTCCTCACTCACATGAAATTGTCATCTTGTATTTTTAATTATATACTATACATAAACATGTGTGTGTATAATCGTTTAGATTTACCCAAAATATTTTCCCAAATATCGGTTTAACATTAGAAAAGCAAGCAACATTTTGGTCACGCTGACAGATTATAGGAGAAAAAAAATCGCATGAATTCTCAATAGATGCAAAAAAAGCGCTTGATAAGTTGCAATATCTATTCATGATAAAAACTCTTAAAAAACTAGGAATCGAATGAATCTTCCTTCATCTGATTGAGGGTGTGCCTGCTCTTACCACTTCTATTCAACATCGTGCAGAAGGTCCAAACCAGTGCTGTGAGGCCAGAAAAAGAAAAAAGGTATAAACATGGGAAAGGAAGAAATAAAACACTCCTTTTTAGAGATGATATGACAATATAGGTAAATAATCCAAGAATCTGTAGGTAAATTGTTAGAATTATTAAGTGAGCTTGACAAGGTTTCTGGATACAAGATGAAAAACAAAAATCACTGATATTTCTGTATACTAAAAAGAAACAGAAAATAAATTTTTAAAACGTTACTATTATTTTTTTGTGAAGAAGATTGGCCCTGAGCGAGCATCTGTTGCCAATCTTCCTCTTTTTGCTTGAGGAAGATTGTCGCTGAGCTAACATCTGTGCCAATCTTCCTCTGTTTCGTATGTGGGACGCCATCACAGCATGGCTTGATGGGCATTGTGATGCATGCCACCAAAGCGGAATGCATGAACTGAACCACTATACCACCAGGCCGCCATCAAAAGGTTATTTTTAATAGTTTCAAAAATATTAAATACCCAAGAATAAAGTAACAAAGCACAGAACCTCTATGCAGAAATCAATAAAAATTTTTGATAGAAATTAAAGTAGTCTTAAACAAATGTATCATGTTCAATGAATGGGGGAATCAAAACTGTTAAGATGTCACTTTTTGCCAAATTGATTTTAAGGATCAATGCAGTGCAATGATTGTGCTTACAATAAAGTGTCACTAGGATTTTTTATGAATATGATAAGCAAATTCTAAAAATAAAGGGACATACAAAAGACCTAGAAGCGTCAATCACTCCTAAAACAGAAAAACCAGTTAGGAAGACTTGCTTTACTCAATATCAAGAGCTATCATAAAGCTACAGTAATTAAGACAGGCTATACAGCTCAATGGAACAGCACAGTTCAGCGATGGACCTATGCATATACGGACATTTGATGTAGTGCAGTGGTGAGAAAACAAGGGCTGTTAGAACTGTATACCCATATCAGAAGAAAATGAACCTGGTCCCCTACCTCAAGCTATGAACAAAAATCAATTCCAGATATATTAAAGAATTAACTATGTAAGCAAAACAACAAAGCTGTTAGAAATTACAGAGAATATCATTACAATCTCAGGATAGGAAAAGACTTCTTAATCTGGGCAGAAAAACCACTACCCATAAAGGAAGATACTATTGGACCGGATCACAGTAACATGAAGAACTCTGTTCATCAAGACACCATTAAGAAAGTGAAAGGGCAAGTTACGGAATGGGAGAAGATAAGTGTGTAACTGACAGAAGACTCATCCAAAATGTATAAAATACTCCTACAAATCAATAAGAAAAAGACAATTTCCTAGTAATACAGACAAAAGACTTGAACAGACAATTCACAAAAGAGGAATTTCAAATAGCCAATAAACACATGAAAAGGTGCTCACCCTCATTAGCAATCAGGAAAATGCAAAACAGAACCACAAAGAAATTCCACTACACATCCTCTGGATTGGCAAACATTAAAATGATTTTAAATATCAAATATCGAAGAGGATGGGTAATAACAGGAACTCTCCATACACTGCTGATGGGAGAAAAATAGTGATGCAGTAACTTCTGAAAACTCCTTGGCAATATCTCGCGCAGTTGAAGTCACACCTACCCTATCATCCAGCAATTCCCTTCCCAGGAATATACTGAGAGGTGTGTCTGCAAACGTGCACAGGAGACCTACACAGGATTAAATATAGCAGTATCGCTGTAATATACTAGTTTGTATAGTTTGTAACTCAACAGAAATAACCTAAATCTATATCAACTTTAGAATGTATAAATACATTTTGGTATAGTCGTACAATAGAATATCACACAGCCATGGAAATAAATGAGCTCTAGCAACACACAACGTCAGGAACAAATCTCACAAACATGTTGAGGGAAGCCAGGTGCAAAACGCACAATTCCACTTCTGTGAAGTTCAAGACCAGGCAAACCGAAGCTATGGTGTTTAAGAATGCATACCTAGGTAGTAAAATTTTTTTAAAAATTAAGGAAAGTATTTACCACATAAGTCTGGGGACTGTCTTTGCTTGGGAGAGAAGAGTGCTGTTAGAAAGGGGCTTTCAGAGTCAGGGGTTTCCAGACTGCTGCTCTATTCTTTGAACTCATTGATTTTACAGAGGTATTCACTTTATACAGATTCATTAAGCTATACGTGTTTTATGTACTCTATTTTCACAGTAAAAACGAGCATAAAAATGATGTTGGGGAACAAAGTCTCTTCTTCTCCGGGCCTGTTCACATCTTCATGTGATGCCTGAAACTGCATAGGAAGGCAGCTCGGGCAGGAGCCAGCTGAAGGCAAAGTCCAAACACCACAGAGGGTGGAGCAGCTTGGTGACAGACGTCACACAGCCTGGAAGCCCCAACAAAGGCAGGCTGCAGCGGCTGGTTTGGGTCTGCTTTGTTTTGTTTTCCTTGCCAATTTTAATAGAATTACTTCCTTGGCCCTCTAAAGCTGTTCTTTCAATATTCCCTATTATTCAGTTTTCAGATTTACAACTTTCAATCAAGAACCCTACGGGGATGTCAAGTTAGGGGTTCTAGTCAATTCTAGGTTTTTTCCTTAAACAAGAGCTAGACAAACTTTTTAAAAATTGTATAATTATTCTATTTTGCAAGAGGTCCTTATCTTTAGTAAAGCCTTCATCACTGTCTCCTGTTACCATTTTCTCTGGAAAACTATGATCAGATTCAATCATTTTGACATATTGACTGCAACTGCTTTTCTAACCTTCTTTCAAAAAGAAAATTAAATCAACCAATTTTATTAAATGTAACCTCAATTAAACAATTAGCACTTGTTTGTACATGGGGCAGAGCCTTAGTCCTAGCAAAGAAATTTTATGTATGAAGGTTTTTCTTTACTTTCTTCACAAGAGACTTTAAACTTAGGATACCAATTAAAAGGTTTTATATGAAATTTTCAAAAATAGAAGATTCTAGGGCTCATAAAGCTGATTAAAGCCAATTTAAATAACTGGAGAGGTGATCCGAACGGCTTGTGTCTCCACACATTAACCAAATGTTTTTTTCAACGCACATTCATAGAACTCCCAATGAGCCATACCAGGCCTGCAGTTCTATATTGTAAACACAGGTGACTGGTTTATCTCAGTTCACCAGCTTGTCTGTGCTTGCTTATCTTTGCGTGTGTATAAACTGAAAGTGGTTAGTTAAAAACAAATGTGGCATCACAGAGAATGTTTAATTTTCTCTCTCCATATTTTTGTGAGGAAGATTGGCCCTAAGCTAACATCTGTTGCCAATCTTCCTCTTTTTGCTTGAGGCAGATTGTTCCTGAGCTAACATCTGTGCCAGTCTTCCTCTATTTTGTGTGTGGGACGCCGCCACAGCATGGCTTGATGAGCAGTGTGTCGGTCTGAGCCCAGGATCCAAACTGGCAAACCCCAGGCCACGAAAGAGGAGTGTGTGAACTTAACCATTACACCACCGGGCTGGCCCCTAATTTTTTTTTTTTTGAATGTCACTTAAATGTGGTTTTCAGAAATGTCTATTTAGGAAAGAGTTAAATGTTACAACATTTTTTTTCTTGCCAACAAGAATGTGCATCTCACACTCCAAAAGTTTGCTGACAATAGTCACAGGAAAACAATTCCTTATGACTATCTCTGTCTAGTGTTTTAAAAGATCTCAAAAGTTAAAAGCCTCCCATACAGGGTTTTCCTTATTTCAGGCAAAAATTACATCTGCCACCTCTCTGAGGTTTTATGTCATTAGTATACCAATATTTAGGCTCCTTATTAATAGAGCAAGGAATCTCAGTGAAGCCCAATTTGCAGCTGTCACCCGGGAAAGAAAATCCACGGGTCTGTGCTACATGCATAACCACACCAGCTTACCTAACAAACCCACCCTGCCCCTTAACAGAGATTTATTAACAAATGAGTTAGGTCTTGCTCTGGGGATTGTCGGCTTCTAACTGGATGACCCTGCTCAAGAATCCCAGACATTTGCCAACATAAAAAAAGACCTACATGGTCTTCTGAGTTCATTTACAGAAATGTGTTGCTTGAATTTTTAGATTTCTTGAAAGCCACATCAAGGATATCGAGCTTTCTCTCCCGACTTGTCATAGTAACTCTGCTTACTCTGTTCTGCCAACAAGGACAGTTATTTTTCCTCTTTTCAATATGCCTTTCCATTATCACCACCATTGACCTACATCTCGCACATTATGAAAAGATAAGAGGAAGGACAAAAACCACCACATACCACCCAGGCTGTAATATGGAAAACCGGCAACAATGATTCTCACCTAAATTTAGAGCTAGAATTGTCCACCTGACAGACTCTGGTGTTCAGTGAACACACACAGTTGTCACCAGGCTACAAAGGAAGGCAGGCACCACCTGGGAAGCTGAGAGAGGCTTTAAAGGAATGATTCCTGGAACCCTAGTGACTGAATGCATGGCAGCAGATTCCAACATTGGTGGACCCAGGCTCTCAGCAATATACACAGTAATCAAGTGTATGATCATTTTCCTCCCACATCTACCTTCTGATACAGAGGGAAAAGGCCAGAAGGGGGACAACAAAGAAATAAGAGCACCCTCTCTGCAGAGATCACTCATGAGTTGGCTATAAATGGAATTATATTATTCAAATTATATCTTAAACATAATATAAATACAGTGGGGGGTGCTGACACTTAAAAGAAGTCTATAGTACATTCTTTGGTCATATTATTTCCTTTGGAGAAAAATCAGAATTGCTGTATATTGAATTCACTGAAAGCAAGTAGTTTGTAGCAGCAAAGGCAAGAAGTCTAATCCACTAACCCACTAATAATTGCATGGTACAGAGACGGAGTCTTGGGTCCAAATCATGGTTAAGTAAGTAAAGAAATTAAGGAAAACCATTTCTTTTCCGGAGATGACACGATTACATGGCCCAAAACTTGAATGGCATGAGGTTTAGAACAAACATCTGCCATAGGTACTATTCACGTACATTTCCTAATTCCTAAATTCCTAACTCCGTGTGAAAGAGCAGCATATCAAGTTCGGAGGCCACTCAAACTTGTACCTGTCTCACCTCCCTACCCAACGCAGCTGTCAGTTTCCCAAGGCTAAATCTGATTTTCTGGAATCTGCCTTATATCTAAAGTTCTAAAGGATAAGAGGAAAGTACAGGAGACATCAAAACAGATGACCAATGTTCAAGACCTTGACTTCTGGCAAAACTTCCTAGATTACATAATCAGATAAACTTAGATGAGAAAAAATACTGCTTTGTTCCACGTCTAGAAGCTACTTGCTATTGCAACTGTCTCTCATTTCTTTGGTTGGATGAATTGCAATCCTTTTAGAAGATTTTCAAATGGATTTCCCTAAAAAAATCCCAAGTGAATTTATAACACTATTTTCTTTGGAAAAGGAAAAAACCATCTATATTGTTGGCATTTAAACATATATATATATAAATGAAGACTGGAATTTCAAAGCAAAACTCATGAACTTATACGTGCCATATAAAGAGGAACATGAAAAGGCTAGTATTTTTAAGTCTCTGTATATAGACAAAGAAATGGAATTTGAAATATTTGGGAGAAAAATTCCACATGCAAGACAGACATCCAAAATGGCTCAACATAATTTATTTTTTTTTATGTTAAAATGTACAGAGTTCTTTTGAAAGTACTTGCTAGAAAGGGGGAAAAAAGTGATATTACATACAAGGAGAGGAAGGGAAACCAACTGGCCCAGGAGCGCATGACATGGAGAAATACAAAGGCATCTAGGCACCCCTTCCCCTTAGCTTACAAGTCACCAGGAACGAAGTACAAAGAGGTTACAAAACAGGAAAAGCAAATATAAACAGACAGGAATAGACTCAGCTTCATTTGTACATGCGGCTTTTAGAGGCATCTGGAGCTCTATTCACACACTCTAGAGATCTCTTTAAAGAGAATTTTTATCTTTCTTAAAATAGTTTTTAATATTCTACAACAAAGATAAAAAATTTTAAAGATGGAATGAAATGAAAAAGCTCTTATTTTAAAAGGCATCAAAGTCACTAACAGTGAGTTTTTAAATTTCTTTTTTAGAAGATTACCCAAGTTATCTTGCTAAAAATACATTTTTTTTTTTAAACAGAAGTGAAAAAATGACAGGTACCAATATTACTGTGTTGGATAATTTCTTTTATAATATAGAAAAGAAGATTTTCTCTATAATAGTTCTACAGTCACAAAAAGGCTTGTGGAAAAGGGAGCTGCCCGATTGAATTTTTTTTTTAAGAAACAAACAAAACCAAACACAACCGCAAACCAACAGAAACTGAATTCACGGCCCTCATTTCAACAGCTTCTCCTTCTGCCTTGACCCACCCTCCTCCCAATATACCTCCCTCCCTCCCGACCCACCCCATCCCCACCCCAACCAGGAAGCAATGACAGAGCTGAAGATGTAGGCAGAGGGCAGCACAGTGCACTTTCTACACAGATGACTGGGAACTGGAACAGTATATACAGAGAAACTGGGTCCTACACAGCCTTGCACATGCTCAGAATTGATAGCGGTAAGATGTGGAATTCTGCCTTTTTCTATCTAACACATTTAATTGAGAAAGTCAATTAAAGTGTATTAAAAAAACCAACAAACCTGTGCATTTGAAAAAATTTAATGCCTAATTAGTACTTCAAAAATTTATCTATATAAAATGTACAAATAAAGGAGAGTATTTAATGCTTACAGGTATTTCTTTAAGCAGTACTTCCCCCTTTTGGATATTTGACTGCACATACCAAGTGGTATAATAGTTTCCATCTTCTAATGATGGAACATATATATATATATATGTGTGTGTGTGTGTGTGTGTGTGTGTGTATATATATATATGTGTATATATATATATATATATATTTTTTTTTTACCTATCCCTGGAGCAAGTAATAGGAAGAGAATGGGCAAACTGGCTGCACAAAAGAAAATGGAATTGGGAGTAACATAGGAGCCGGCTAAAACCCTCTGTCCAGATTTGCCTGACTATGCTGGTGGTTGGTTTATCCCTCTTCTCTTTAGCCACTCACAGGAGAGGGGCTGGTGCAATCTGATTCACAGGGGATGAACTCAGGATCTCAAAAGACAAATGAAAACTAGAGGTATGTATCATTGAAGTAGCTATAAAACTCACACCATGATCTCCCTCACGACACACATTCTGCATCATCTCTTCCAACATAAAGTAAACAGTGTCAAAGGTTTGTCAGGTATTTTTCAAATCACTGAAATGTACAGTCATCCACCAACACTTTATGTAAGAATGGAAGAGGCTAATTACTGGGGACTGCTGTTTGAGTTTAATTAGAGTCAAAGGCTCAAGAATCAAGACCCTTAGCATCTCAAAGTACATACTGAAAACAAGAGGCTGCGTGGAATATGTGCATTATGGCTGATTCACCAGGTGGTAAAAAGCAAGAGGTTAATTTCCTCTTTTTTGATTGTTAATTGATCATCTCTATCCCTCCAAGGATGAATTAGGATTGCAAACAGCTTTCCTCTGAGATTCTGCTGTTAATTGAGACTTACAGTATTTTTGTGTCTCTGAGTGCTGAGTGGGAATAATAAAAAAACAAAATGAAAATTATATTACACTTGATTTAAGAAAAACATTTCAATGAAGTCCATCTATAAAGAAACATTCTTGGGTAAAGGTTTCAAGAGGTGCGTGTGTGTGTGTGTGTGTGTGTGTGTGTGTGTAGGGAGTGGAGGGGATTTTAAAAGGAGAAGCATTTTCCTGCCTCACTTTCTTAATAATAATAATAATAATATTAACAATAATAATAAGTTTAAGGAGCTTGGATTGTTCTCCATGTCCCCATCCGAGTCTCCCGTAAGTGCCTCCTGCTGGAATGAAGTAGGAAATGAAAGGTTGGGTTTGGAGGAAAGGGTCTGGTTAATCCTCGAGATGTGTACATAACATTTAAAAATGACAACATTGGGAGCTGCAAACAGTGAGGAGAAACACACATCTGAAAATAAAGAGAATTCACTTTTACACAAATTCTGTCCACGTGGTGTGTAAAGAAAGTAAGGCTCTTTTTAATTATGAAAAGATTTTGTGCATGTTTCCCCTATCCCCAAATCCATTTTTAGATGAGTTCTATTGTAAAATGTTCAAGATTGTGAAGAAAACCAAAACCCAGAACAAAATGAACCCAAAAAAAGAGAAGACCAGGTTTTCTAAAAAATAAAATAAACCAAAGAAAAATTCCTCTAAATCTACAGCAATATTTTAACTGGAAAAAAGGTCCATTTTTCTCTGGTTTGTCAGTATAAAAGGTTCCTTTATTTATATATATTTAAGTTTTTAATTGCAAGTTCATCTTGCTCATCTTCTCATGTAAGGTCCATTGAGTGACTGCTTGGGCACACCAGCAGCATTCATGTAGCTGTGATGGGAGGGGCCAGTGTACATCATGTTTCCATGAGGGTTTGGCTGCATAGGCTGCTGGGTATAGGCCTGGCTCCCCATCATCCCCATCTGCATCTGCATAGGATACTGTGCTGTCTGGTTCATGTAAGCAGGGTTACTATGGTAACTGCTGTTCATCATAGGCTGTGTCATTCGATAGCTGTTCATGGCATTCAAAGTGTTCATATTCATGGAATTGACATTATAGGCAGGGGTTGGCATTAAATTAACCCCCATGTTCATGCCACGCTGAACAGCCAACGCACGAGGGCCAGCCTGCATGGCCACAGCTGGTGGGCTGCGGCCATACAGCTGCTGCTGGTGAGCAGCTGCAGAGGGCAGTGGCGCAGATTTGGAGCGGATGGAAATATGCCCCTTGACTGGCATCTGCCCCTGCAACCTCTGAGTGTGAGGAATGCCAATGTTGGTGGCAGACATGTTGCACTGTAGCAGAGGTGACGTGAGGTTCATGGTAGTGGATGCCAAGTTTGGGGGCGGTGTCATGGTGGCTTGTGCTTGAGGGGTTCCCGCTAATGGATGAGACGGAGCTAGCTGAGCCAGTCCTGTATTAGACAGAGAAACACTGGTTGCATAGGAAGTCACAGCAGGAGAATGGCTATAAGGCATGGCATGAGGGTCCATAATGGTGTTAGTCAGCTGCTGCAACTTGGCTAAACTGAAGGTGGCTGACGGTTGAGAGTAGCTGCCGGCACCAAAATCCCCTGGAATCCTCTCATAGATACTTATGTTCCCAGTGCTTCCAGATTCTGGTATCTCCATTATCATAGGCGCTGGAGTGAAACTGTTATTCATACTACACTGTGACAGGGGGGGCTGCTGCGGGGGTGGGGGTGGGGGTTGAGGCTGCTGGGGCTGAGGCGGCGGTGGCTGCTGCGGCTGCTGGGGTGGTGGAGGCTGTGGTGCTGGTTGTTGTTGTTGTTGTTGTTGTTGCTGCTGCTGCTGCTGCTGCTGTTGCTGCTGTGGTGGTGGCGGCGGCGGCTGCTGCTGGTTACTAGGAGGCCTCTCCACCACACAACTCTGAGGTGACTTGATGTTGCAGTTGGTAGCAGGCTGGACATTGTTCTGCTGTATCATGCTGCAGCTGTTGCCCATGTTTGCCATTTGCTGAGTGACAACACAACTGCTCTGGGTGAGGCTGCTGGAGGATGACAACCCACCATAGGAGCAGCTGCTCTGGGAAGAGTTATTCCCACAAATGCTGCCACCCATCGTGGAATCATAACTGCTAGGGTTCTCATAGTTTTCTGTGGTGCTCTCGATGCTGCCCAGATCACTGAAGCCACTGTCTACCACCTGCTGAGAGTGGTCTGATACGGAAGGCACATCCATCATGGGGCTGGTCTCCATGTTCTGCATAGAGGGTGCGGACAGGGATCCTTGTTCTGGGCTGATCTGGGTATAACCACTTTCAAGGGCAGGCACATTGGGACTGCTGACTGAACGGACGGACTGGCTAGGATGAGACTGAACAGAAGATATGGGACTATTATGTTCTGAAGCCTGGCAGTCTTCAACCATTGACATCTGAGGGTCTTCATCAGCCTGGGTATAACTCTGCAGGGTCTGACAAGCTGCCAGAGTCTCTTCACAGTCCTGGTAGGCTCCCTCATGCTCATTGCTTTCTTCTTGAGTCAAAGATTGCACTGCTTGCACGGTTTCCAGATCCAGTTCACTATGAGGAATCTCTTCTTCCTCTTTTAACTCAATTAATTCTTCTTTAGAGTTTGAATCTTCTTCATGATCATCCTCAGACCCTGGCATATGCTCCGATACCACTGATGTTTCATGGGAAGTCTGCTCCTCTTCAGAATCTGGTTCTGTTTCATCTTTATCCTTTATATTCTCCCTACTGCTCTGCATACTAGTATCTAAAAAAGACTCCTGACCACCAGGCTCCTCCTTGACGTCTTCTCTAACAGGCTGATCCTCTAGCTCTTTTATCTTTGTAGACTCCAGATGACCGTCATCTTCATCATCTGCATCATGGTCTTCATTCCGGTTTGTTTCCACAGTCACTTCGTCCTCCTCCTCCTGCTCCTGCTCTTCCAGTTCTTGTTGCTCTTCCTCTGACTGCCTCTGTTCTTCTAGGCCACGGGGTTTCTCTTCTTCCTCCTCTACCTCAGGTTCTTTCATTTCTGTCTCAGGACTATTGCTGCTATCCACTGGAGAAGCCGCTCTAACTTCACTGCTGGTTGTATCTTCTTCTTCTCCCTCTTCAACCTCTTCTGCTTCCACATGCATCTCTTCTTTCCTGTCTTCAGTTAAAGGCAAGTCTTCTTTTGGTTCAACAGTTTCTTCATTCTCTTGAATTTTGGGTTTACGTCCAGGTTTAGGAATGGGGACAATGGGCTCAACAATGCATTCTTGAGCAGAAACGGGTATGATTTCCCGATTCAATTTAAATCCTGGTTTGCGACCAGGTCTTTTCTTCCAGTGGATTGGTTTGCGGCTCTTGCCTTTGGGCCATCCCTTTTTCTTTTTCATAGGCGTGGATGTATCTGGCTCAAGTGGAGAATCCTTCACATCACATTTTCTCAAGAGAGATACTGGCTTTAGGATAGGAGTATCTATACAAGAGAGATAAAAAATAATAATAAAAATAGGTTACACGATCTAGTGCCTTTTTCTGAGACTACATGTACAACAGACATGATCTTATTAATCATCACAAACTCCTGATTATCTTTCAAGTTAAGAATCTAAAGGAGAAATCTAATTAACAACATCTTCTAAAGTCACATAGTGAATTGGCAGAAAAATCACAGATTCCTGGTCAACATTCTGCTACCATCCACTAGTTAAAATCAGTTCAAGTTGGGGCTGGCCCCATGGCTGAGTGGTCAAGTTCGCGCGCGCCACTGCAGGCGGCCCAGTGTTTCGTAGGTTCGAATCCTGGGCGCAGACATGGCACTGCTCGTCAAGCCACGCTGAGGCAGCGTCCCACATGCCACAACTAGAAGGACCCACAACGAAGAATACACAACTATGTACTGGGGGGCTTTGGGGAGAAAAAGGAAAAAATAAAATCTTAAAAAAAAAAAATCAGTTCAAGTTTATCATCACCATTTGTATGGCTTTGGGAAGTTACTCTAAGATTCAGTTTCATTATCTATAAAATGGAGCTAAGCTTTATAAAGATGCAAATACTAAGTAGTTATTACAGCTACTTTAGACAAGTTGCCTTCATTGTATAAGTTACAAATTAACTCATTTCTTCTCCTTTTTTTTCTGTTTGCAATTTATATTTTCTCTCTGGTTTTCTTAGTTTCTATAAAATCATTACTTCAGGTAGTAACATAAGCCAATTACTCTAGGCCATGATTAAGCAATCCTACATGAATAATTGATCAATCAATGTCGTGTCTGTATGGGAATAACTGCAGGGCGTTTAGTCTTAGACAAATATTGACCTGAAGAAAAAGTTAAAGTACCAATGACAATGGTTTATTAGAAATAAATTTGATATTATCATTATTTCTTCCCCATTAATTTTTTCTATTTTAAAAAATTGTAGTAAAACATACATAGCATAAAATTTACCATTTTAACCATTCTTAGGTATACAGTTTGGTGTGACATTAAAGTACATTCACATTTCCCATTAACTTTTAAAAGGAAGAACACCAAAGCAACAACAGGATTTTGGGCAGAGAGCTAAAAAGGTATAGTAGCAGTAATAACTTGAAAATAAACACAGGAAATGGCTGCCTCAGAGAAAATTTGTGCAAGTCAACAGGAACTTAAACAGGGGATACTATTTTAGTCTACGATGATCCAAGACAGAATTTTACAAAAGTGCCAAATTTACAGAATAAATTTTTAGTTATATATCTCAAAATATAACATACATAAATATATATAAGTATAAAATATAATAAAACTCTGGAAAATCATTCATAATAAAGCAAAGAATTCAGCCATCTTATCACTATATTAAAAGTGTTTATTACGTAAAAATATGAGAATGGAGAAAATGCAAGTTATCTACTAGATTTGAAATTGAGTGAATTGATTTTTAAAAGAAGAATAAAAAGCTACATAAAACCTATAGGTTTATGTACTAGAGGTGGACAACTAGATTCCCTCAAATTCACCCAGCAAAGTAGAAAAGTTCAGTTTGACCTCATGGAAGGCAAACACTGTAGTTGCCAGGCAGCACAACACATGGGCAAAAACTTGAGGCTAGGATGCAAATGACTAATTTGTGACCCAGCTCTCATGTGAACCTCAGTTTCTTTATCTCTAAAGAGGAAATGACAACAAGGCTATTTTAAAAGTAAACCATTGAATTTTTTGCTATGCTATAAAATTTAACCTATTTTGAGGTATTGTTACCATTTTTATTAGAAATTTACTACCTGTTGAGTAAGACACATTACAGAGATGATTCAGGAAGGATTCCTGAACAGGTTTGAAGCAAGTCCAATTTACGTGAACCTGATCTTACTTAAGAACCATCTTCTCAGCATTTACTTATTTAACAATATTTACTGAGCACTTATTTTAAGCACTCAGCATACAACAATTAGCAAAACAGCTTAAGTCTATAGAGTGCACATTCTAGGAAAGAGTTGTTACTTAAATATCTTCCTGATGCTAAGTCCAATCTACCCATTAACTAAAGATTTAGATAATGGCCGAGAAAGGATTAGGCAAAAAAGAACAATTTCCTAACAGCAAGGTACTTTCCGGAGAAGCAAAAATAGGTCCTGAGTTGAAGGGGAAACTAGAAAAAAGCACTTTAAAAGGACAGAGGACTAAGTGAGAAAATGTGGATGAATATACTTGATACAACTTTTTAGTGATCACCAAGTTGTCCTTTACTGGCTTAGTGGGCTGTGTTCATTTTTCAGCTTCTTGGTGAAGGGTCTGCAGCTATCACTGCTGTATCTTTACAGACAATAAAACTACACTAAGCAACAGTTCTGTAAAACATACCATCAGCATCATCTGACTCTTCATCATCATCTTCATCTTTCGACTTCCTCTTAGAAGAGGATCGACACCTGAGAACATCCTGTGAGGACAAATGACGGAAGTATCCTCTAGAGAAGAGTTCATTTTCATCCTCTTCCTCTTCTTCTTCATCAATCTCAAACGTGGGTTCTAACCTTGGCATCGGCCTCTCAGAGTCAGAGTCTTCAAAAGGCTCATCCAATACCTCTGTAGTTTCAGAGATAGTTTCTGTGACCACACTGCTATTGTGGTGTTTGCGCTTTCGGACTCTCCTTCTTCGGTGAAGAATCGGTTTCTATTTAAAAGCAAAAAGTATTTTATTTACAGTAACGAACACTATCATTTCCATTAATAATATGATTAATAGTTTTAAAATCTAATAGAATTAGCATATATAAAAGGAGGATGCTATCTGCCAAAAGATATTTTGGATATTATTTCAAAATACTATGTAGTAAGACACTATACACAAAGTATCATAGATACAAAGATGTTGGATAATTAAATACAGCTTTGTAAAAGAACAAGCAGGCATGCCCAAAAAGCAGATATTATAATTCCCTTATTAACTGTTCAGTTCAATTTAACACCCTAGGGAGCTGCCTATTTCAGTACTGTAAGGACACAAAGGCAAGTTCCCTTAACTTATCTTTTCCTCAAGAGAAGAAAAAGAATAAAACCCTTTCTGTTCGTTTCATAGCTCTACTATGAAGGTCAGCAGAACTATCAGTAAAGCTATATGCCATTTTCATGAGCTATCCAGAAAGAGTTACAGTGGAATGTAGCCAATATGTATTTACTTGATGTCACGGAAGCATTTCCAAAGTAAAATAAATATGTTACTGAAACTTAGCACATTAGGCACAATTCTGTACTAGACTGGATCGAATACCTTAAACCACACAACAGATAACACAAAATAATAAAGCTGATGCACCAGAAATGATCTAATCCCATCTCCCTCACTCTATAGAGGTCAGAAAGGTTACAGGACTTGCATAAGATTACACATCCAGTCAGTATAGAAATGGTTGTAAAATGTAGTTTCTGACTCCCAGTCAAGCAAATTTCTTCAAGAACTTAAAAAATACGTTGTACAGGATCCCACTGCCTGTCACAACATTCTCTTTCTTACACAGGGAAATAGCATAATTTTATTTTATAAACAGGCAATATAAACCTAGGATGGCAAAGATATACCCTTCATGGTCATGTAATTAATAGCAGAGTTACTCAGTGTTCAGTTTTTCTCCACTTCAAATTTACCAGTCCTTGGTTGAGAATACAATTTTCAAACTAGGTTAAACATGGCCCTACTCTTTGGAGAAATGGCTGATTATTAGATTGGGGCATGAAACACAGAAGTGGAAACTACAACATCTTGTAGTACCAGCAAGTAAGGAAGTGCTCAAAACAAAACAAAAAAAGCCCCTCACAATGGTGAGGGTATGTATGTTACAGGGACACAGGGGCAAAACTGAAAGAGTTCCCAACAGCCAAAGCTGGAGCAACTGGAGCAACGGATTCAATAAAGCAGAAGCATTGGATCCTAGCTCAAAGTACAAAGTAAACATGTGAGTCCACACTGAGGGAAACAAACGCCTGAAGAAACGCATCGACGAGGGAGAACAGATAAATCTCCCAGCAGAACTCCAGATAATTAACACAGATATTCTGCTCTTAAGGAGCAGAGTACACCTCCCCATATCTTAAGTGTGGGCTGTGGAGAGTGACTTTCTTCCAAAGAGTACAGTATGGAAATGGGGGAAAAAAGAGTAACCTTATAGTAGAGAAACCGGACAAACACAAGTTGAAGCCAGGTGATTGAGGTTAACATCAACAGTGAAAAGTCACAGTGATAGTAAACACCCTTGTATCTGGTACACAGACCTTTACTGAGAGTAGATACCCTTTATATAACGTGATGAGAATGGTACTTTACCTCTGTGGTCTCCTTCCCAAAAAACACATTACCCCATTCTAATATCATGACGGATTCTATAAAATACCTAGCCAGTACTCCTCCAAACCGTCATGGTCGTCAAAAACAAGGAGAAATTGCCACAACCAAGAGGAGCCTAAAGAAATAAGACTACTAAATGTAATGTTTGCTGGATGGGATCCTGGAACAGAAAAAGGGCATTAAGGAAAACAGAGGAAATCTGAATAAAGGATGGACTCTAGCTAATAACATTTCTGACAAATGTACCATACCAATATAAGAAGTTAGTAATAGGGAAAACTGGGCATGCAGCATACAGGAACTCTCTGTCCTTTCTTTGCAATAATTCTGTAAATCTAAAACTGTTCTAAAATTCAAAGGTTCTTTTTGATAAACAGCCCTACCTCTTTTCTTTAAGGCTCTGCTAAGGAAAGGAACGATTTTATTGCTTTGGACCAAAGCTGTCACCCTACTACTCCACAGTGGCTCATCCAGGGAGCTGACATACTTTAGACTGGCTGGCTTGTGGCAATGCTTAAAGTTCACTCCACAGCCTGGCATATTTCTGGTATACAGTTTAAGAGAATTCATTATCATCATCACACAGCATTTATTAACAAACTGGCTATCATTCAAACTTTGAAAGATGATGAAACATAGTTTAGAAAATATCTTTAAAACAAGGTTAAGTCAAACCACTGGGGGGGTGAAGGGAAGAGAGAGAAGGGAGGAAAGAGTACACGGAAAATAGCACTGTCCAAAAGAACATGAATGGCTTCACCCTCCTCATCCCCACAGAGGGCACCATTATGTCCACTCTCCATCAGACTGTGTAATACTTCCCTCTCGTCTTCTAATATAAACATTTCTTAATCTGTACACACTTTTAAAATATTTTAAAAATCCCTAAAAGTCATGACTTGAACATCAAACCAGCAAGCTGAAAAAGTTGTCAGTCCTTAAATAAGCTTAAGACTTCAAAATTAACTTCCATGAACAAAAGAAGTCACATACACATTTCAAATGTTCAGTGAGAAGACCATAAGCTACAATATACTGAGACAAAGTTTAAAAAATAACACACTTAGCATTTCTAAATTACTCTTTCCACTCTAGGACAGAACACTAAATATAATCAGCTGCAACTGGAGGAAGAGAAGACGTGTCAAAGAAACGCCTTACCTTTCGCTTCAACGTGGGCTTCGTAAGAACTGGCGGGGAGGTGGAGCGGGGACTTTCTGGCTCTTCTTCCTCCTCGCTGCTCTCACTGAAGCCCCTGAGGAGAGCCCTGTCACCATCACTATAGCGACGGGGCAGTCCATCATTGCCTTCTGGGAGCCGACACTTCAGGGCCGCGGGGCCCTTCTTCAGCTGTCCTCGCCAGAGCTCAACCCCCTCACTCAGTCTTCTTTTGGGGATCTCTGGCTTCCCATCCTGGCTCGGCTGCTCCTGAGAGGCTGCCAGCTGTTCCTCACTTTCAGTGTATTGTTCTTGGGAGGTTTCCGATTTTTCCTCATGTTCTCCATATTGTTCCTGAGGAGCTGATGTCTCTTCCAAGAGCAGTTTAGAATCTTTATCATCAAAACGTTCCTGGGTTTTTCTGTTCTTCCTCCCCCAGCGGCCTCTCCGAGATGGCTGATTATTCGCAGGAAGAGTATCGCGGGGAAGGACTTGTTTATTCAAACGTGTAGAACTAGCTGGTGCCATAACTTCTGGTTTCTTTTCACTTTCTACTGAAGAATAAGAATCTTGTTCTTTATTCTCCCGAGATGCAGACTTTCCCACCTGATTTTAGAAAATAAAACCATGCTGGTTAATTTTTCAGTCTCATTTGGTTTTATCTCCTATTCTTACCTTTTAAATACCGACACATAATAAAGCTTTAAAAAAGGAAATTACTAATTATTTAATAGCTAACATAAATATTTCTTGTTAGCCACTGTTTTAAACGCTTTATAGGTTTCAATTAATCCTCACAATTGTATGAAGTGTTATTATTCTATCCCCACTTTACAAATGGGGTAACTGAGGCACAAAACCTCTAAGGAACTTGCCCCGGGTCATGCCCTGGCAAATGTGAAGCTGGGATTAACCCAGCAGTCTGACTCAAGAGCTAGTGTGCTCAACCATCACGCAACACCATCTGCAATCAACAGAGTGAGTATTAACCGTTCTTAGAAATGTTAAATGAGAGACGTTATGAAATTTCTGAGGAACAAAAATCTAAGAGAGAAGAGGTGAGCTTTGGGGCATGGGCAAGAGAAAGGGGGTGTTTGAAAAAAATGAAAGAAAATTTCTGTCATTATTTTGATTTATTTTTATTCTGAATATTTAATTTCATTTTGAAAAGTAAGTTACATTAAACAGGGGCATGAAACTGTTTACGTTTGTCAAAGGAGGACAGATTTTTAAAGGATGAAAGTGCTGCTTCCAAACAAAAAGAACAGAGAAAGGAGAGAAAGGTATGCATCACATGAAGAAAAATACTGAAAACTACACAATGTAGTATAATCCCTCATTAACCCTTTAATGACTAAAGACATTTGGGTACCCACTGAACTAGTTAGTGCTCTACGAGAAAACACACACATGTTTACAATATTTCCTTAATGTTTTAGTTTAAGGAAAGTGTATCTTCATTTCTTTTTTAACAACAGTCAGATTTAGATTCAATTCAGATTCCTCAATTACTATACAGCTTAAAATTTAGTTGCACATTGGCAGTCTGGTAAGACACATTTAGTCATAAGTGACCCATTATAACAAATTTGAAGGTCTAATCATCCAAGGCTTAAAAATATACAAATAAGTAAACAAAACCCAGTCTCTCTGAAATTTCTATTATTGAAATGAACTCTGAAATTCTAATGTGAATTTACTTTGTTGGGTGAAGATATCGTAATATATATCACAAATACCCATGAAAACCAAAAATATATCCTTCTGTCATCAAAAATAGAGACTACTCATGCCCTTACACTCGTCTCTAATTCTCTTTCCTGGCACTGCGGCTCTTCATTTTCTCCTTCCTCAGCCTCCTCTTCCTCCTCCTCTGAGACAACAGAATTAGAGACTATGACAGGAGTCCAGCGCAAACATTCTGGATCTACATCTACAGGTCGCAAATTCAGCTGAAGCTTTGCCATGTGATCCTGGATAAGTTTTTCCCGGCGGATAATCACAAATCTGGAACCAGACAAAAGTTTATAACAATCAACGATGTACAAGGAGTACCTAACAATATGGAGCTATAACCCCCAGAAAACCCTGGAGATGATGATAAATGCTTCAAAAACAGCTTGCCTGGGAAGATGAAAAGAGAAATACACCACCACACGAGACAGCTAAGAAATATGAAACTGGATAAATACTTCACACTCAACTATAGCAATGAATGAAGTTACTTTAACCATTTCTTGTCTCACATTTCCCACCTCTGGAATTTCTCCAACTTTCCTGCACTCTCTCTCTTTCTCCATCTTTCTAGTCCAAATGCCTCCTTTCTTTGTGACCTTTTCCCAACCACTCTAGATAAGGGTGAGCTGTCTTTCCTTTGACCTATACTTCATTTTGTAACATTTGTATGGAAATAAATCATGGGACCATTTTATTTGACACTGTTTCTAAAGTAGTTACTCCTTGTATAGGGAAGGAGCTCCCAATCCTAGAAAATAAAACATTAGTAACTTAAGTCCAAAAGTTAGGAGGAAGATCAGAAAAAGTTAAAAAAAATATGATACTATTGAGTATCAAATATCATATAAAGGAAAATGATGTCTCAGGACCACCAAGTGTACCACTTATATTAGTTTATGCCCGTGCATTGATAACTTGGCTGCCTGATCCGAAACCTCCACCTAATTACCTTTCGAAGGTATACAAAGGGATGCGATACTCACTGGTCACTACGGTAGTCCAGCATACGTAGGTGGTGGAGTGTGGACGTAATGTCTTGAGGGCAGATTCCAGTCAACTTGCTTAACTTCTTAATGCTGATTTGCTTGTCATTTTGGTGATAAAGGCACTCCAATATTACACTTTTCCAATAAGCCATGTAGGAAAGACGACCTAGATCGGATAATGGTTTCTCTGGAGACCCTGCTTGGCCTTCACGCTTTGATAACAAATAACCTAAAGAAACCCCCAAATCAGAAACATGTCAGAGAGCCTTAAATAGGCTAATTCAACAAGACAACAATCCTTTCTTCCACAACCAACCCAAGTATTATAAGCAATAATAATTTCAAAGATAAATTCCTTCAAGAAAAAGAACACAATGTACAGGAAGACTACATCATTTGTATCCAGTGAACATTACATTAGGACCACTTTGTCTACAGTTATAAATCATGGTAAAGTATTCAAACTGTTAAAAATCAGGACTTCATATTAACAGGCTGCATAATAAGATAAAGGCAATAATGATTTTTGTTTAACATGCTATAGGGAAAAAACCACCCTCACATGTTTTATTTGGACCACTAGATGGCAACAGTTATACCTGAATGGAACAACACAAAAGAATGCCTTCATTTTTATGTAATCCTGTCTATTAAGTTTGTGGTTCTTCTGTGAGTGAATTAGATGACAATTCTTACTTCAACCAAAGATTTCCTCACAATCGCCTACCACCCTAATTCTTGGTAAGCAAGAATGTCAGTATGAGGCTGTCACTGTGAGTGTATGGTGGTATTACTTTGTTTTCTTGTCTACTGCATGACTCTCAAGAACAGGAAAAGAACGGCAGAAACTCTAAGTGAAAGTACTGAAAATGGAGATGGCAGAAAAAACGTAGTCTTCTGTCACTGAAGAAAACTTTAAAAGCAGTCTAAGGATAATGCGGGAAAATATATTACATCAGGAAAAGTAAACGAAAAGAAATACTGTTTTAATATACAGTTTTAATAATCATAAAGACTGATGTCTGTATATCTCAAAAAAATGACTATTTCCCCTAACTTTGCTATTTAATGGCATAACATGTCCAATCATGAGTCCTATTTCAAAACAATACGTGATGTTAAAGGAAATAATCTGAGTCCCACCCTTTACTATGAATCCAAAAAGGCCAAGAAAATGTACAAAATAACCAAGGGCACACATTTCCAATAAAATATAGTCAGGAGTACAGTCTAAGGCCGAGCAGAATAAGCTTCAATGGTCCATATGAGAATTACGTTCTTAACACTGGCAATATAATCATCTGATATTCAGAAGGACTGTCTGTACCAAAATCCTTAGTTTGAACCATTATTTCTGAATGTATTCTTTTAAATATTATTTTTAGCAATATCTGAAGGAAAATATTCCCTCAAATATCACTATTTTATAATCAATATAAAATTTACTGCAAACATACATTTACTGTCTAAGAAAGATTATCAATGTCTAAAAAAATTCAAGTTCTACAACAACCTTTTTAGAATTGTTAGCTTTCAAAATTTTTAAGTCAGATTAAATTATTTCCTGTATCCTTTACTTTTGATTTCTAAAGGTGCACTGCATATTTTTAACCACTAGGTAGAGCCTGACACTAAAAAACGATGAAAACATTTTCTCAGATAATTGGGTAACAAAAATAGGGCAGGTGCTATACTTTTTTTTCCCTGCTTTTTTCCTCCCCCAAACCCCACAGCACAGTTATACATTTTAGTTGTGGGTCCTTCTAGTTGTGGCATGATTTTTTTTTATATACTTCTTTATTAGTACTAATTTAAGAGGTTACAATTTTTTTTTTAATATTGTTCTGAGTTAAGATTACCATAAAACTAAATTCCACTGTAAATTAACAGTTGCAAATTAAAAGTATTTGCCATAGATCACTCAGAAGTTGGTATCCAATGTTAGCTATTTAAAAATATTTCATGTCTGGGGCACCCCACTGGCACAGTGGTTGAGTTTGCATGCTCCACTTCGGTGGCCCAGGGTTTGCAGGTTTGGATCCCCAGCATGGACCTAGCACCACTCGTCAAGCCACGGTGTGATGGCATCTCACATAAAAGAGAGGGAGACTGGCAACAGATGTTAGCTCAGGGCCAATCTTCCTCACCAAAAGAAAAAAAATTCATAGCTTTAGGTTTTAAAGTCCCATACAGTAGTATGACAAAAGATGCTGGCAACCAATAAATCATCTGCAAATCTTTAAAAATATATATATACAGAAGGTCCACAGGAAGAGATAATAAGAAATTGTTATTATAATCCTTACTGAAATCGATGAGAAACCTGCCATAGCCCTTACGCTGGTATTGGGGAAGAATCATTATACAGGAAACGTTGTATTTCTGTTGGCAGTGCTTTTCCTGGTGGAGAAAATAGAAGCCAAGTTTTAAAACAACAGGCTGCTAAGACTGAAGAGTAATGCTAATTATTAAGAAACAAAGACTAACAGTCAAAACCACAGCCCTGGTCATTTGGGAATAACAACGCACATCAAGAAAAAAATACCCCACTGGGAGGAGATAGGACAACGTTAGGTCATTGCCATTACCCACAAAGCAACCATCCTGGGAGAACAAAAAATAAAATAAAATTATGCCATCCAACACCATCTGCAACACAGAAACAGTATGTCAATGCCTAAGATGAGCAGAGAAATCTGAGTCCCAACCAATGTGCAAAGCTACAAATGACGAGTCAATGTGCACTCTAGAAGTAGGAAGATTTGTCAACTATCTCAAAGTTTCTTTTATTTCCTGCTCTGTTGCTACATAGGGCAGGCCCACCTCCCTATTAGTTGTACCTAACTTTACAAATTTAACTTTTTAAAAATTTAAAAATATTTACAAAAAGTAGTCCCAAAATGTTGGGTACAAACACACTTATAAATCTGGCAATTTATTTCAAATGATGTTTAACTGTGGAAATAGCCTACTAACAGAACTCGTATACAGCCAGTACTTCACACTTACCTATTTTATACACTTAGATTTTACCACGGGCTTGCTTAAATAAAAGTATTTCTTTTACATTGTTTAACTACAAAAGAAACTTTTTTTCCTCCTCAAGAGAAAGGAAGATTAAAGAAAGGAGAGAAAATATCCTTTAATAAAAACAGCTTCTTATTCTTATTTCTATGCCTAAAATTCAAATTAGGAAGGGAAGATTTAAACTGAGAAAGAAGTCAGAGGGGTAATGACTATGTTTATTTCACAAGTTCTACCTATTATCACCATGGGAATAGAAGTCATTTTAAAACTTTTCCTCTTGAGTATAACCAGTAGTTCACATTCCTAGGAGAGTATATAGTCTGTCGAATGTTACTAGGCACCTTCTAGTACGTGGTATTCTGAACGTGCCTTCTATTTTCCTTCCCACAAAGCTAGATGGTACCAGAAGGTGCTGCAGCCTGTAGTGTCTCCTAGTGAGAACCAGCAGACTGTTTCAGATTTCCATAGGAATTCAAACTCATTTTAAGCTGATATACTTACTTTAGAAAAGTAGCCAACAAGGTGGCAGCCCTTGACATCATTCTGTGTTAGTACATAAAAAAGGAATGGCTCCACGTCATAATAGAGTGTTTTGTGGTCAAGAAACAACTTTGCCAAGAGACACAGGTTCTGACAATAAATGGTACTCACATTCCCATCAACCTAGAGTAAAAAAACAGAACAAAATGGTCAGTACGGTGTCTCTTTAGTTCTAGAATAGTACACATCAGTTACAAGCACCTCTGATTACCCATAGCCCAAAGAGAAGCTGTCAGTGATCAGAACCTGGAAACTACCCCTTGAAATGGAAGAATTATGGTACCTGCTGTTTTAAGACAATTAAATGTATAAAACATTGTACGTCAACAAAGCATAAATAGCTAGACAAAAAGATGATGACCATTTAAAAAATAGCACTTTTTGCTTTTATAGTAAGATTGATTACAGGAATCCTTCAGATAGTAAGCTGACCTGATCTACTTTTTAAAGTATTTAATTCAACAAAAGCTCTAAATACAACCTCTTCCAAAATACATTTGTTGAGTAAAACAAGGTATAACTCTAGTTTAATCTGTGCCAGCAGCCAGAAGCAATGTAGTCTGACTGCCATGATCAGATTTATCCCCAAATAAAGCTACTTGAGGGAGTATTAACTATTGTCAAAAGCACCAAGCATGAGAGATTTCTTGGAAACAGGTTGGCCAAGATCAGGAGCACTACACTATATTGCTCCTGATACCCCTCTTTCTTGGAGTTGCTGGAGCTTGCTCTTTTTTGAAAATGCCAAAGGACGCCCACATTAAACCTCAAGACATTGATATTTCAAGACTAGAACCTCCTCAACAATTTAAGTAATTTAAAATTACTTCTTTTAAAATACACACCAATACACGCTTAAATTGAGAAGCAATTTGCTCTTGAGTATTCTGAAACAATACTGTATACCACACCCTTCCTCCTCCCCCCAAGATGAAGAGCTCTTCTATTCCTCACCTAAAATAAAGGCTTAGGGAAGATCAAGAAAGTTACAGACCCAGTAGGTCCTGACAATGTGAAATTCTATCATGATAGTAATTAACAGAATTGAGCACATACATGGCAGGTACTCAATTAATATTTGGCAATCAAACCACAGAACTGAGGATTAAGAAATTAGAAAGCACTACTAACAAAAATAGAATCACAGACATAGCCTAAATCTATCATCATGATGAAATCAGGAAAATACATTAAGATTTACTACAGGTATTAAATACACCTCTACAAAATACTCCTTTAAATAGAGCAGTGGAATTTGTTTCATTTAAACACCATATTTCATAGATCTAAGACACAATTTTATCATATCTAAAATATGTAAAATTAGTTGACATTTTGTAATCAAATGGAGTCTTATAAATCATAATTAGTACTTTTTCCTTCTTAGTGGCACATAAAATAAAATTGATATCTTTGATGCAATAAAATACAGAATAATTTATTCTGAGATCAAGCTTGTGTACTTGGTACCTTTTGGATTGGCCTAATTCTGCTTCTCATATAGCTGATTATCCGACTCAATAGTGAGTACAAGAAAAAGATAACATTTTCCAAAAAAATCAAGTTGCACAATTAAATACAGTACAGGAGGCACAGTAGTGAAATGGACAGGAAGACAACCACTAAACATCTTCTACTTTACCTCAAAGACAGAAATATTATTCTTTCTGTAAATCTCATTGGCAGGAGGATGGAACCAACCACATTTCTTCATGTGCTGCTGTAGAATAGTTCTACTTTTCATATATTTCAGACAGAATTCGCAAAGGTACAATTTAGGCAGCCTGTAGATAATAATTAAACAAAAAAAGACAGGGCTTTACATAAGACTTTAAACGTTCACAACTACTCCTTTTTTATTCTCATTACTAGCCAAGTATTGTTATCCCCATTAATCAAATGAAAGAAAGAAAAAAAAATTAAACATGTCCCTGATTTGATAACAGTCTCCAACTAATTAACAGCAAGAGGGCAGGGATGAGAAATCAAGACACTCAATTCAGTGCTCTTCCCATCAGACTAATACTGTCCAGTCTTAAGTTACCCGCTTGACAGATATGAAAATCTCACATTCTCTCCTCCTTGATAATCTCAAATAAGCAGAAAATAAAGTCTACCTTCAGAACACACCCATAAGTGAAGAAGATTTTGTCAAGTTATATATTCTTTCTCCCTTTATCAGATCGTTCATTCATTCATTTCAGAAAATAAACATTTGTTGAATACTTGCTGTACGCCAGGCCCTGTGCTAGGTACACTAGGTACAGAGTGCTGAGTAAAATGGACATATAGTGAATATTACACAAGCAGATTTTGTGTATCTTTTTAAGTATAAATATTGGATATGTGTTTTTCAAGTTAGGACACACTACACTATCTTCCCTCCCTCCTTCCACCCTGAAATTCTGGCTTTCCCGCTGGTTAAATAATCACATTAGATCTTGCAACTCAAAAGTCTATTATTCAACAAGTGAAATAAAAGTTCAAATTATTCTTTCAGATGTTCTCTGTTATTAATTTGTATTTATCCAACAGGCTTGCTATTTTAGCAGTAGTTTAACAGGACTTCTTCCTCATGTCCCTTTTATGAGGAGCAAGGCAATAAAGTTAAGTGATCAGGTCGGTTCATAAAGTAACAGAAGGAACATAGCCTAAATTAAAAACCAGTGGCTTTTATACCTATTTAGTCTGAATCCAGACGACCACATGGCTCATCTATTATAAAATACACACACCATGTATCCTCAGCACAAGACTTCCCTCAAGCATGAACTGTGTCCAGAGCTGGTCATGCCTTGGTAATCCGAGATCTGATACTACCATTAAAACTGGATGTGCAAATATACTGGATGATGTGATGACAAAAAATACAATCCAAATAAATTACTCTATCCCCTTCTCATATAAAGAAGCATTGAGACTGATGGAAATAAAACCCTCATTAATTTAGTTGCTACGCCTTTGGATAGCTATGCTTTAAAAAGAATACCCTGAAAAAGTAGATTAACACACAAAAATGTCTGATTTGTTAAAGTGTGAAGACCACAACTATTTTTTCAAGTTCTACTTTAGAAGCAGCTTTTGAAACACAATTATAATTATCTGAAAATATCTAACATTCAAGTAAAGCCTTTCTCAAAGTGTATCTTTGGAACACCAGTGCTGTATGCGCCAAATATTCATGCTCAAATAAGGGTGGGGAGGGGGACGTGATTTTTTTTTCCTTCTCTCTTGGGGATTCAGAATGTGCATTAATTCTTCCTATATAATCTCACGTCTTATTTTTAAAACTGCCATTCAGCACATTAAAAGCTCCAAGGAACCACTGTACTATGGTATTTCTAAATGCCTACTTTATGTAATAAGTGTTTTCCAAATATTAATATTAGTCAAACCAACACAACCTGAAATTATATCATTAGTACAAAAGTCAGTTCTAAATAAAGTACTGAATGAAGCAAGTAATTACTGACATTACAAATTGAAATCAAGAAGCAAGAGCCAAGAACATGGAAAAGAAAGGTTTCCTAAGCTACTGTGCTTATTTCCTTTGCATGTTGCCTCAAACTCCACTAATCGGAGAAAAGAATGGCAGCAGGATAAATAGCTTTTTCCTTCTTTACCACCAGAAGAAAAAAAATCTCAAAATGAAATGGCCCCAATTATAAACTTCATTATCTAGTGTGGGCACTAGAGGTCTTTTAACTGAGTCTCAAAGGTGACCCACAACTGCCAAACTGTCTTCCTGAATATCTTGATTTTGAATAATTTCTACTTAAAGGAAGGTGGAAGAAAGAGGTTCTCCCTACGTCAATGTAATTAATGGCAACCTTCTCCCCGCCATCTATTCTACTACTTACCTTTATTTACCTGTGCTAAATTCTCAATGAGTGACTTTAACTTGTTGCAACAAGATAAAGAAGAATCCTTGAGTACAGTTTCACTTTGAGAACTAAATATTACAACTAAATAGTCCCTATAATGTGAATCTGAGAAACCTAAACAAAATTATGTGCTTTTTAAAATATTAAGAAAGAAAAAAGCAAAGAAAGAACAACCAGTGACAGACCACTAAACTTTCCAGAAAAAAAGATAAATGCCAACTTTAAAAGCATGCAATTTAACTTTTAGGTCTCAGTACAAAGACATGAAAATAAAGTATAATTTATTTCCTAAGGTCTCTGAGAGAAGGCCTAATTTCTTTAAAGCTCTAGTAATAAGCAAGTTGTTCAAGAAACATCAGAAGTGGTGAAATCCCTGAGAAAACTGCTGCCAAGTTCTATCTGGTAAATTATAAGTACTTGCTATGCTATTTCCTTGGAAATAGCAAGATGTATGGCATTTTATTCACAATTTTTAAAAAGCTGGTGAACCTTATTATATGAAAAATAATAGTAAAAGCAAGCATCATGATCTACTTTATTCCATTCAGTTCTTGCTGAAAACACTTAAAACCTCTTACTTTATTATAACCAAGCCCACTGGGATGACATTGTTTGTCTAAAGGGAATCATGTGATAAAATCCCTGGAAAAACAAAATGTTTCTTCTAGTAATAGCACAAATGGCTGCAGCTCTCTGAAAAAACACATCATAGAGAAAGAACATCAGATCACATGAAATGAAGTGTAGTTACGGGGGTTATGAATACTCCCAGCCCTAGAGAACACTGCTAGGTGCTGCTTTTTGTCATCTTCTTCCTGACAGCACCTAGGCCCTGACTATCAAATAGGATATGGTCACTGTGATCAGCTGCATCACGGGGTGTAGCCTCAATACTTGAAGTTTATTCTAAAGTTGGTCAATATTTTGTCACCTCAGCCTGTGGAGTCAGAACTGGGCTGCAGCTGTGTGTGCTTTGGAAGCACTGCTTCTCTTATTTCTAGGATGATGCAAACATCCTTCCAGGAATTCCTACAGTACCTTCTTGGCTTTTGAACATTACCCAAAATAGGAGCAGTCTGTGTGGCCTTTATAATAGGTCGACTTGCAGCAAAATTTTAATACCACAATAAAAATTCTATCAAATATTACTTAAATCAAAGGTTATGGTACAAGCCATGTGAGCTCAATCTAAATCAACAGATCTATCAATAGGTCAACCTCTATGGAGTAGTGCAAGCACAGTGGTTAAAGGTTATAGCTGTGTGGTAAGAGAAAAGTAGGATTAAATCCTGGTTCTGCCACTTATAAACTGTATGGTCTTGAATATGTTTGCCAGGCCCTGGTCTGTAAAGTGAAGATAGTAACAGCCACCTCAGAGAATATTCCAGAGACGTTTAGTCCAGTACCAAGCTCAATGAATGGTAACTACAACTGCCATTATTTATGATTAATACTATGAATATCTTTATTCTCCTCTCATTCATTTTATTTCATCATTTAATGGTCATCCAAAGACCTTAAGGATGCCGTTCTTCAGTAACTGGGGCTATACACAATCTATGCATCAAATCAAATCAGGAACAAGATCAAAAGATATAGGTAACTTGCTAAGCAACTCAATTATGTGGGAATCTGCCTTGTTAGGATCTCAATATGATCTCGTAGCATAGAGGTTATTACGAAGCTAAGCTCTAAACAGCTCAGGGGTAGAAGACATCCCATGATCACAGCTACTCCTGCCTTCAGCCCATCTATGTCATGTCTTTAATGGCAGAGTAGGGTTCTCTTTGGACCTGTCTGCCTTGTGTGAGCATCACATGGCCCTGTTGGAGAAACTCAGGGTTAAAATTAGGGTGTATACTCTTCAGTGTCTGAGGCTTAATCACACTGTTCCAAATGAAGTAGTATTACTGCTTCACTGCTGTTCTTTCACTTTTTTGTTTGTTTTTAAGCCAAAGATGCAAGATTACTTAAGATACAACGCACACATAAATAAATATCTGGATATTATGGGAGATAATAGCACAATCCCACTTTCCAAAAGCTTTTTCCTCTTGTGATCTTTTCTTTTCTGTTTGCTCCAATTGTCTTATTTTTGCATGCTTTGGGATTTGGAGTTTTTAACAAGTGCTTAAAACCTCATTATAATAATAAAATAATTCAGAAGCAATTTATCACAGAATAATAAATAGTCATTAACATAGTAAGGATATAGGTTTATTATCTGGAAAACATAAGATCTCTAAACATTTTAGTCAACTCAAGTTTAAAAGAACTCAGAGTAGGGGCCAGCCCCATGGCCGAGTGGTTAAGTTCGTGTGCTCCACTTTGGCGGTCCAGGGTTTCACCTATTTGGATCCCAGGCGCGGACTCAGCACAGCCTGTCAGGCCATGCTGAGGCGGCATCCCACATAGCACAAACAGAAGGACCCACAACTAGAATATACAACTAAGTACTGGGGGGCTTTGCGGAGAAGAAGAAGAAGAAAAAAAAAAAGATTGGCAACAGGTGTTAGCTCAGGTGCCAATCTTTGGAGGAAAAAAAAAGGAAAGAGTAAAACAAGCCGAAACTCATTTAAATAGGTATATGCAGTTTTAAAATGTACTTAAAATTATGAATACATAAATAGAAAAAACATCATACCAAAGAACCTATTAAATTACAGAATATTTTCTGATGAAAAACTCAGGGAACCCTCCACAATGGATAAGGAAATGTATAGAAAATGTCTGAAATTCTACTTAAGAAACTTGGTGAATTTTACAGTTCCTATTCTATGGCTGCTTTCTATTATGATTCCTATTCTACCTTTTTGGTTATTCATTTTTCTGCTGGCAATGTTGTTTATTCCTTCACTGAAAACCAATTACCTCAAACCTAATTAAGAAATTAGGTGTTAAACCTGATTAGAGACCATCTTTTCAGAACAAAAAGCAACATTTTAATACCTTAAAAGACAACAGCCTCATGGCTCCATTCTCCTCATTCTCTGGAAAAGCAAGTGCTGAGGCTGGCTCCCTATTTCTGTCTTGAGTCAATTAATTTCCTGTCCTCCCCTTAAGTAGAAGAGACAGGTGCCTATAGTTCCAATCCATCTGCACCACAATCCCTAGGACAGCTGATAGACACACTGAATGAGCCTTCTTTTCTCAGTTGAGCATTCTTAGGATGTGAACAGCTTGCAAAGAGTTCACTAAAAAAATGGTAATAATAATATATTTTAAATCTGATGAAGAAATACATTCCTCAGCATATTTCTTCTCGATCATACACTATCTTGCCTATCCAGAACTCCTGAGGAGTAAACTGCCTTGAATACCTGAGTTCTGTAGGTAGTTGAGGAATTTCCTGCTCTCTTTTAACATACATATATATAAAAAATATAATAATATATAAATATAACAACCTTTTTTTAACAAACTCAGATTGTTATTCCATGACATAAATAGAATGCTGCCTTAAAGATCTACCACAGTGTTTAGGACTAACTGAACCTATAATAAATGGTTCTCAATTACTGTGTTTCATGAGCTTGTGTGTTAATTTCCTGGAGTTTTGCTTTCTCTCTTTTTTGTTTTGTCACTGAGGTCTGTATCTGTAATAACATTCTCAATCTTATTTTTCTACTTCTGCTAGACTTGAAAATCACACAAGCAAGTTAAATTATACGGAAAGAAAAAGTAAAAAGAATAATGACTTTTGGTTTTTCAACAGCTTTTTGGAAATAACCCATATTAAAGCACTCTACATACTGTAAAGCACTGAATAGATTAATGTAGTTATAATTACTTTTGCTAATATTCTGGACAAGCAATGTTACTAGAGGGGTAAAAAGCCCTAGAATGAGGGTACTTTGAACGTGTTTAACCCATAGCACCGTAACTGATTATTCCTAACCACATCCTGCAAACGGGAACTGAAGCATAAGGAGTTCACAGATTAAAGAGAACGTTAATGTGACTGCTATACTTCAAATGATAAAGTAGTGTTTAATTTTTTGACCAAATCTTATTTTTCAACTCTTTTAATTTCAAGCCTAAAGGAAAAAAATAACAATAACTGACATTATTGGGCACTTACCATTTTCTAAGTGATTTACATGTTCTAATTCATTTCATGTTCACAACAAACCCTATCCAGTAAGTATTAGTATTATCCCCACTTCACAGATCAAGAAACTGAAGAACAGAGTAGCTGGGTAACTTCTAAGGTTACGCAGCTTATAGATGTCAGAGCTGAGTCATGAAACCAATTTGGCTTCACTAAGTATGCTGCTTCATCCCCAAAAGCTAATGACTGATCAATTTTTACATCTGGAAACCCAAGCTATTTATATATAATTTTATATGATTTGTCCAATTATTCCTGGGAAAACAAACCATTCACTAAGTTTGTTAAATTATAAAAATTTAAATAAAAGGCTACTCACTGAAACGTTATTTTTGGTTAAGTCTAAGAATCTCTCACTCTCTTTTTTAAAAATTCTTAGTGTGAGGTATGAAGGCAAATTTCTCTTAAAGAAGAAATGTCCCCCTTCCATTTTGACCATGTGTCAGGTTTCCAATCTTAAATAACAGCTTTTGGATAGGTTACAGAAAAGAAAATCTAAAGCCAATTGGGATTAAGTGGCTGCCAAAGTATGCTGCTATCATGGACATTTAAAAGCTACCAGTTTCCTCAAATGTAAAAAGATGAACTGGACTAATATGTCCCCAAGATTCCTTCTAGTGCTGGAGTTCTATGAATCTAAAAACAGAAGGTAAACGGTCTCTCAAAACATACCTTGAGTATTCTTGAGGATATGGGGAAGAGTACCAGGTGTGAATTTCATACTTCCCAAACTCAATGACAGAGGGACAGCGGACTTGTGGATCAGGGGGACCAGTCACTCCAACTTTCTGTGCAGTCAAAAAATACATTACAAAAGTTAGCTAAATTAAATACACTGAGATAGATAACAAAATGAACCAAAAAAATGATTTGAAACTAAACATTGTCTTCTCAGGATTCCTCAGGAGAACAAAAAAAGTCAGGAACAAGCTAACAAGTTTGGAAATAACCTGTATTATTCTCTCAATAGAACATCCAAATGAAGAACAAAAATGCCAATAAATCTCTTAGAACCAAATGCAGCTGATGTCACTGCATTTTTCATATTTGATAATACTGCAAATACTTTCTTCAACTAAACTCACTCCCTCGATGACTTGATTATTAAAGAGAAACTGCTGGCATCTGAGGATATCAGATAAAGAACAATTTTTAACCGGGAGATGGGGGGAGTGCTGCACACTTGCCAAGGTCATGCACAGACTGTCTCAACTGACCACACGGGAAACGAGCTACTCAACATGCGAGCACACGGAGAAAACAATGATCTTCTGGTTTGGGAAAACAGACATTTAAGAGCAATATTAAAAGAATATGACAAAACAAGTATCAAAAGAGTCTTCAAAATTCATTTCACACTGCCCCTAAAATTTATTAGTTCTTCACAGATTTGCCCAAGGAAAAAAAATACTGTTATACACACACAGTTATCCCTTTTATCTACCTTCTGTTTATAATGAAAACAATCTCTATGCCCCTCATCCCTGCAATAATCTGAACTACAGTATCTTAAAAAAGAATAACTTATAAAAGCCTTTATGACTTCTACACGAACAATACAATATAAGCTATTGCTAAAGACTACAAAGATCAGGTTTCAAAACCTTAAATTCAAGGACAATTTGATTTGCTCTGCACCCAATACAGCAACAGACTCATATATACATACATGTATATGTGTGCATATATTATGTATATAATTATAATATACAATATATATGTATATATATGTATATTTATCATGGATACTCTATAAACATTAACTGACTTAAGAGCTAGAATTTAGCCTTATCACCCACAAGTATTAATAATTCCTCATCAAAAGAACAACCAAAATTACTCTTCAACTTTATGCTTTAAAAACCACTGACAGATTATTAAAAGTCCCTTGTTGGAGCCCGTAAACACACATACACATCTTCTAACAAAACTAAAAAGATTTTATTCACTATTTTTATATAATTTCATTTAAGGAAAAGGTTCTTCACAACTCATTTGAAAACTCTCCCTGGTCTTTCCACCTGTTCCTTTTCATAAAAGGCCAAGGGACTCATCTCAGGTTTCATACTGGAATATAGCCAGGTGCAACCTCAACCTCTTCCTCAGACTCCTCAAAACAAAAGACAAACAGCTACGAGCTGGATAAACTGACTTATGACACCAAGGAGTATTGGGGCTCTTCCAAATACAAACATCACAAGGAAATACACAAGACAGGATTAAAATAAGATTTTTTCATTTCTCAAAACCAAAATAAAACTCTGTAAAAAGATTTTAAAAACATTGTTCTTTAAACTACATTCCAGAAAGAAGTATTCTAATTCATAAAGTAGTATCTTTTAACTTCACAGCTCAAAATAACAAGAAGAGTGGTATAGAAAACATCAGAATAACCAAATATCAGAAACCAAATCTAACTTCCTGAGCCTACTATCAAGGAGGAAGCACAGAAGTTGAAAGCATGCACCTGCTGTGGCACTGCCTGTTGTCGGAGAGCTTTCCCATCAGCTGCCCGTCGCTCTTCCAGGTGGATGCCCAATGTGAAAGCAGATATCCAGTTCCAGTATAATTGTTTGCACATCACCACAACTCAGCAAGTCTGCGTAAAACTAGACTCAGGGCAGACTTCCCCGCCACCTTCACCTACCCTCACCTTCCTGCACTGTGAAGTGTTCTGGCACATGCGCTCACCTACCTCTGTCCTCCACCACCTCCAAATCCCTTGTGAAGGCCTCATGAGCCAGTGTTTCCGTTTGTTAAGGTTTAGAAGTTAACAAAGGCTTCAGGCACTGAGGAAGCAAGAGCTGCACCTAAGCCACTCATTAACCCAGTCCTTGCCAAAATCAAATTGTCAAATCTGAACTACAAGGTCACCTTTGCTAGATCATTTTATTTTTAAATTTCAGCCAAAATACTCTTGTATTAAACATGCAACTTTCCAAAGAAGCACGAATCTAATATAATCAAGAGCACAAATAATTTTTAAAACTTTTAACTCCAGTTCTGTCACTTTGTTCCCTCCTTCTCATGTGAATATGCCATCTCTAAAAGATAACATACACTCCAGGCCAGAATAGATCTTTTAATCTAAGAAAGTAAGGGGGGCACTAAATGCACTACTAATTGGGCTAAACCAAAAGATAACTTAAATACGCCTATCTAGATAATTAAACTTTTATTACTAGCAGTTTATGAAAAAAGACTCTCTTCTGCAAAATCTCCACTTTCATTAAATGACTTATCTAATTCCAATTTCTAACATATAGAAGCCACTCCTCTCAGAAGGAGAAGCTTCTCTCAAGTCCACATCTGGTACAAACACGAAAATTACAACTGCTATCGACACAGCACTGCTCCCTTCCCCTTGCCTCCATTAGACAGCTCTCCCTTGATCTTCCTTTTCCATTCTCCATGGGGGAATGACACTTTGAGGTGGGAGTGGAGGGTAGGACTGCATCCTTACTATCAGTATGAGAATGTGAAATCTGGGGAGAAGAGAAGTCTTTCTGGTGTTTGAAAATTTCCCATAGAAAGGTTATAATAATAATTCTGTTCATTAGGGATTAAAAGTTACATGACGAAAGAGATATGTAAG
This sequence comes from Equus asinus, assembly GCF_041296235.1. NCBI lineage: Eukaryota > Metazoa > Chordata > Mammalia > Perissodactyla > Equidae > Equus > Equus asinus. Next base: position 2,443,212 of record NC_091816.1, on the reverse strand, counting down.
AATGAGTTCATCTGCTCCAATATGGAAAGAGCATCAACTTAAGGAATAAAGAGAATCGGTATTTGAGGAGCACCACAGAGCCAGACTCTGCACCTTATACAGTTATCTCATTTAATCCTCACAATCCATTCCTCAAAGTAGAAAACAATATGCCTGCTTTACAGATGGGGAAAAAAACATGGCTCAGAGAAATTAAAAGGCAAAAAACTCCAGGATAGGAATATCAAGAGTGAAGCATAAAGACAGAAAAGAACAAAAAGGATAGAGGTGAGATAGGGCGTATGTGTAGTCCTCAACTAATGTTCTGAATTCCAAAAGTTTGTGTGTAAGTTTTTTTGAGCTGGAGCTTAGTTTTCCAAAGAAATGAAGTTACAAGTTCACACACTCTTATCTTAAAAGCCTTGGAACAGAATGCTTTGGAATCCTGAAATTTTCTGATATTGGAAAAGTAGTACAGGGGCCGGCCTGGTGGCGCAGCAGTTAAGTGCGCACGTTCCGCTTCTGGCAGCCCAAGGTCCGCCGGTTCAGATCTTGGGTGCGGACATGGCACCGTTTGGCAAGCCATGCTGTGGTAGGCGTCCCACACATAAAGTAGAGGAAGATGGGCACAGATGTTAGCTCGGGGTCAGGCTTCCTCAAGCAAAAAAGACGAGGACTGGCAGCAGTTAGCTCAGGGCTAATCTTCCTCAAAAAAATAAATAAATAAAAAAGGAAAAAAAAAGAAAAGTATTACAGTACCTATATGTATCTTAAATCAACAGCCTCATTAGAATTTGGGGTAATACTCCACAGTCAGACACATTAATATTTCTTTAGCTAGGCAGATGAATATTCACATTAAATGGGATAAGTAAAGAATATATATACTTTCACATCAGTTCAGATCATGTTTTGCCAACAAAAGTTTAGGTAAGCGAGATCTTGCTGTAAAATGAGTTAAAAATTTTTTTTTCATTCTCCAAAGAAGATATACAAATGGCCAATAAACACATGAAAAGATGCTCAACATTACTAATCATTAGGGAAATGCAAATACAAACCACAATGAGAAACCACTTCACACCCATTAGGATGGCTATCAAAAAACAAAACAAAACAAAACAAAAAACCAGAAAAGAACAAGTGTTGTCAAGGATGTGGAGAAACTGGAACCCTTATGCATTGCTGGTGGAAATGTAAAATGGTGGAGCCACTACCGAAAACAGTATGGCAGTTCCTCAAAAAATTAAAACATAGCATTACCATATGAACCAGCAATTTCACTTCTGGGTATATAAAACAATTGAAAGCCAGGACTCAGATATTTGTCCACCCATGTTCACAGAAACGTTATTTACAATAGCCAAATGGTGGAAGCAACCCAAGTGCCCATCAATGGATGAATGGATAAACAAGATGTGGTATACATACACAATAGAATATTATTTAACCTTTTTAGAGCTTTTTTATTTCCTAAGAAGGAAAGTCTGACACATGCCAAAACATGGGAAGATGTTATGCTAACTAAAATAAACCAGAGACAAAAGGACAAATATTTTATGGTTCTACTTATATAAAGTAGAATGATGATTGCCAGGGGCTGGGGAAGGGAGAAATGGGGCGTTATTGTTTAACGGGCACTGAGTTTTAGTTTGGGAAGACAAAAAAGTTCTGGGGACGGATGGTGGTGATGGTTGCACAAAAACGTGTATTTTGTGTACAACAATGTACTTAATGTCCCTGAACCATATTCTTAAAAATAGTTAAGATGGTAAGTTTTATGTCATGTATATTTTACAAGACAGCAGTCCCCCCTTATCCATGGGGATACATTCCAAGACCCAAAGTGGATGCCTGAAACCACAGATAGTACTGAATCCTACCTATACTACGTATTTTTCTATACAAACATACCTATGATAAAGTTTATAAGTTAAGTACAGTAAGAGATTAACAACTACTAATAAAATAGAAAAATTCTAACAATATAGTATAATAAAAGTTGTGTGAGTGTGGCCTCTCTCTCTCAAAATATCTTCCTGTACTACACTCACCCTTCTTCTTGTGATGATGTGAAAAGACAGGTCAGGAGGAGGATCATCTGCTTCTGGACCACAGTTGACCACGGGTAAGTGAAACCGCAGAAAGTGAAACAAGAATAAGGGGGCACTACTGTGATGTTTTTTTTAAGTTTTCAGGACTCTGATCTCAGACCTGTAGATGTGACTACAGACTACTTCCTGTCTCTTTCTTTCCCTATGCCTTTCTGTTCTTCTACAGACATCTCCTTTGCTTTACCATTAAACATTGATAAAATCTAGGATTCTGTCTTCAGCTCTCTTATCCTTTCCCTCCACAGGACCCATAATACAGTGATCCTACCAGCTTTTCACTCTCCTTGTGCCCTCGTTCTCCTTCTCCAGCTTAGATTCCAAGGTCTTTTATTGTACCTTATCTTTGCATATATCCTTAACTTCCTTGCTTTCTCCTGATTCAACAATAAAATCCCAACTCTGGTTAAAGTCAGTTCTCTACATAACTCAAGCTGTCACTCTCATATCTGAACATGGTTAGAGAAAAACACAGAACCATGCTGACTAGTCTTAATTTGTAATTCATAACCACTAACCTCCAATGGGCTCTTGATGCTTCCCTACTCCATTCGTTCTCTCATTCTCCTAAAAGATTATTTCACATTTTCTCCTATCTCCTTAAGCCTCCAACACCTCTTACCTCATCTTCAATTTCAACCAATGCCTCTGCTTCCTACTACGTTAGAAAACTAGGAAGCAATCAAAGGAGAACTTCCACAGCTTTCCACAGCCACATCTGTATGTCTACCCTCTATGCCTATGTACCCTGCCTTTCCTTAATACTATAGCTAAATTGTCTACACTCCTATCTAAGGCCAATGCTTCCACTTGTACGTTAGATTACATCCTCTCTTACCTACTCAAATACATCATTGCAAAAATTTTCCCTTCTCTCTTTTGCATCATCAGGTTTCTCTCCATTAGATCATTCCTATCAGTATAAACATAACTGTTATTTCTCCCATATTAATAAAAATGTATACCTTCTTTTTGCCCTCACATCTCCATCCAACTACTATCTTTTCTCTGCTCCACTTCATTGCAAAATACTTCAAAAGAGTAGTCACATATTACTTCTATAACCAATTTCTCTTCTTCCATTTCTCCTTGAACTTGCTCCTCCTCCCTCATCATGAAAACTGTCTCTCAAGATCACTTCCATGTTACTAAACCTGATAGTCATTTTTCAGTCCCCAATTTACTTGACCTATCTACAGAATTTCCCATTCATTCCTCTTGAAACATTTTCTTCACTTGGCTTCTAAGGAACCATAATCTCCAAGGTTTTTTCTTACTTCATTGGCCATTCCTACTCAGTTTCTCCAATCTCTAAAAGTTGGAATGTCCCAGGACTCCTCAAAACTCTTCTTTGGTGATCTCATCTAGTCTCATTCCCTTAAATACCACCAACTGGCTAACAAGTTCTAAATTTAAATTTTCAGCCCAAGACCTGTGCTTTGAACTCCAGACACATATATCCCACATTCTACTTGATATCTCCCCTCTTGAATACCTTATAACAATCTCAAATTTAACATGTCCCAAATCAAACTCCTGATCTTGTTTTCCTCAAACCTGCTCCACCTATATTCTCCTCTCAGTAAACGGCAACTCCCTCCTCCAACTGTACTCTGGCATCATGCTGATTTTTGGTGTTCATAACCATCCAATCCATCACTACACCTTCAAAACATAATCAGAATTCCAATTCCACCACTCTCACTATGATCCAAACCACCATATCTCTTACTTGGGTAATTCTAATAGCCTCCTAAATTCTCTCTGCTTTTGCATCTCCCCCTTCAATCTACACAGAAGCCAGAGTAATCCTTTAAAAGCTATGTCAGATCATGTCACTCTTCTGCTCAAAATCCTCCAAGGGCTCCTATGTCACTCAGAGTTAAAGCTATAGTCCTTTTGATGGCCTAGAAGACCGTACAAAATCTGGCTTCCCATTACCTTTCTGTCCTCTCATCACCTAAGTGTATTCTCACTCAGCTCTAACCACACTGGCCTTCTTGTACTTCCTTGACCATTCCAAGCACAAATTCCAATTCAGGGCCTTTGCATTTCTGCTCCCCTGCCTGGAATGCTATTTCCTCTGATACCCACATGGTTCACTGCCTCACCTCCTTTAGGTTTCTGTTAAACGTCAGAAAGACAGTCTCTAACCCAACAATTTAAAACTGTACAAATCCATCCTTTCCCTCTGAATTCTCTCTCTCCCTCCCTTCCCTGCTTTTTCTCCAGAACACTACCACAGGGTATACCATTTACTTTAACCCAACCTCACCCCAATTAAACTGTAAGTTCCTGAGAATAAGGAGCTTTTTTTAATCTGTTTCGTTCAGTGTTGTACCTCCTGTACCTAACACATGGTAACCAGTACTCAGTAACATTTATTGTTAAATCAATGTTATCTATGATCATAACTTCAGCTATTACCTATGTGCTGATACCCTGGCAAATCTCCTACCCAAAGCCCTCCTGACTTCCATATCCATATATACAACAGTCTACAAAACTTCTCCATTCTAGATTTCACACAAGCCCCAATTTATGTAAGCCTGGTCTCTTCCTCTATCCAAAAAAACTCCTCTTCCCACAGTTAGTATCACCATCTACTCAAAACAGAACAACACTGGGAGACCTATTTGGTTCCACCCTCTCCTCCAACCCCGACTCAACCCAACACTGTATCTTTTCCATTCTATCCTAAATCTTTCTCAAAATTTCTGCCTACAGTATCTCCTTGGCCTTCATTTAGGCCCTAGCCACTTCTCATTCTGACTACTGTAATCATTGGACTGGTAGATGTCCTTGTTCAGGTCATCTTCAATCCATTGCTCACTGTATTGTCAGAGCAGAGTTTGTACATGCAAATACGATCATGTCACCCTCTTTTAAAAAATTCTTCAGTAGCTCCTCAAGAGTTACTTAACTACTGGACCATAGGATCTTTGTGATCTGGTCTGAACTCGCCTTTTCAACCTCATCTCTTACTTGAACTCCAGCCAAACAAACCACATGCAGCTCCAAGGGTTCATAAGCTTTCTCATACCCAAACTGATCTATTTTTAAAGTCTTATTCCTCTCATCCAACAGTAAATTCTTATTCATGCCTTCCAACCCTGCTCAAATATCACCTCCTCGATGAAGACTCCTCTAACATCCGTAGACAGATGCCTTCCTGGTCATTCTCACTGCATCTTATGCATATCTCTATGACAGCATTATACCATAAACCAGTAGTTAAAAGTTAAGGATGTGGAGTCAGACTGCCTATGTTCAAATACTGATTCTAATACTTAATAACTATATAACTCTTAGTAAGATAATCCTTCTAAGGCTTTAATTCGTTCATCTGTAAAATGAGCAAGTAATAACAAGGCTGCATTAAATGCAAAATATTGATATATAATGCTGAATGTAATACCTGGCACACAGTTAATGAGTACCTATCACTAACCACATGGCTTTAATTATTTGTTTATAAATGACTCCTCAACTGGACGGCAGAGACACATTTTTCTATTTATCTACGTATTTCTAGCACCTGCCACTAAGGTAGCGAGCAGATGCTCACATTTATCTAGTGCTCACTACATGAATGACACACTAAGCACTTTGCAAATATAAACTCACTTAATCCTTTCAACAAACCTATTAAGTAACTTGCTTGACCAAGGTCACTCAGCAGAGATAGGATTTGAACAGTGCAGGCTGTTTCTAATACCTCAGCTCTTAACCACTATCTTAATAAACACTCAGTAAAATTGTGCTAAATTGTCAAATGAAAAGAACTCAAAATACATCTAAACAGACTTCATTTTTTTATTTTTCTTTCTGCTTTTTCTCCCCAAATCCCCCCAGTACACAGCTGTATATTTTAGTTGTGGGTCCTTCTAGTTGTGGCATGTGGGACGCCGCTTCAGCGTGGCCTGATGAGTGGTGCCATGTCCGCGCCCAGGATCCGAACTGGCAAAACCCTGGGCCACCAAAGCAGAGCGTGTGAACTTAACCACTCGGCCAACGGGGCTGGCCCATAAACAGCCTTTAATATGTGACTTACAACTAATGGGTGAATGCGTTAAGACACTAAAACAGCCCTCCACTCCCATCCCTAATTTCACCAGTACCGAGGAGAAGTCACCCCAACAACAGAAAAGCACTCATGGGGACACCTTAAAATCCTGGCACAAGACTGATGTTCTCTTACTAGCTTTCAAAATCCTCCAAAATCCAGCCCTAAACTAGTAATTCAATATATATCTTACCATTGTCCAACAAATGTCCACTCTGTTTTATCTCTCAAACTAAACTACAAGCAGTCCTTGCTTTCCCTGCTGTCACGTTAACTGAAATTTATGCACATCAGAACTGAGATCAGATCTCAGACACCACAGAAGTGAGTAAGCATGAACACAATTCTGATAGGCATGTTTCCATTAACTCAGTGCCATGAAAGCAAGGACTGTCTGTATTATAATACCTGTATGGGCAGCTATTGCGTTTTCTACATCATCTCCACAGTGTGACTTGCACACAGTAGGCCCTCAAATACTTTTTAATCTGATGGACCAATAATCACAATGCCTCTTGTATTAATAGTAGTCAATTATCCCTCAAAGCTGAAGTTAATGTTTATTTCACCTGGTAAGCCCTCATTTTCTCAATTTACCTAAATCCTTAATCATCCTTTAAGCCTACTTCTTCTGTGATCATTTCAGATTACATCATTTCTTACTAATCTTAGTATACTGTGAACATATGGAACAGTCTGTATCATTTAATACAGCGAGTTACATTAATTGATACTCTATGCCACTGTTTACCTTCCTATGTATCTTTTCCTATTTGCATTCAGTCCATACCTTATGATTTTGATGCCTCCATAACATTTTTTTACAGAGTAATGCAGGATGCTATTGTGATTAAGGACATAGGATTTGAAATCACCACTGGCCTGAGTTCTAATTCCACCTCTGCCATTACTAGTTATATAACTTTAGGAAACTCACTCAACTAAAAGTCTTGGTTTCCTCATACATAAAATGAGGATAACAATCTTTACCTCATAGGGTAAAGAGAGTTGTTGAATCTAGTTTATTTCATTTCTAATAACTGTTCAATTCTTTATCCATAGAAGAAAATTATTTCAATAGCCCACACAGATTTCAAAAATGCTATTAACTTTCTAGTACCACACACACAAAAAATCAAATCCTTCAAAATTAGAAAGTATTAAAATTAGTAGGGAAATATAACATGCGATTTGTTGATATTTTATGTAAAAATCATTCCATATATTTCAAAAAGGCTGTTATGCTCCAACGGAATGAACGAATACAAATGCTTCTTTCTGGTGATAGAACTTTTAAGGAAAACCATTTCCTCTAAGCTCATAAGATCACTGTTGAAATAAAATTCCAGAAGAAAAGCCTGTACTACCAATTTTTTTTGCTTCTATTTTTCTTTTCAGAGGTGGCTCTTTTCATGGAAGTGTTCATTGTTTAGCTAATGATGGGACACAGTACCAGGCAAACTATATCCTTACTTCCCCTGAAATTAAAAAAACAAAATCAAAACCAATTAATGGATGATCCTTTTTGATAAAAATCTTGATAAACATTTCAGTAATTCTTGACTTAATTAGATAATACACCAGATAAACTTTAATTAGTTAAGATAATCACCACAAGTAAATATTGGATTTGCTTTTTTCAGTATGTTTCCTACTAGATGGTAAGCTCTATGAGCATAAAATCTATGTCTTACTCACAGCCCCTACACCTAATATGGTTTCTAGAAGAAACCATAATAGGCACCCAATAAATGATGGGCTGTTGGTCGGATGGATTCCAGTATTAACTCTTCTATCATTTATCTCTTACTAGTGCAGCTGTACAACTGCCTAAGACCATGTAACAAAATCTTCCTGCAAAATTTTTGAAACAAAGGTTGAAGCAGCCTCTACTATACCATATCTAGGTCTTTATGAATGCTTTTATTATTCAAAACATCGTGTAATCTAATCAACAGTAACTTCTCCAATTGCCTTCAACCTACATTCTCTATTACATTAAGTCAGAGATCCTGGGAGTCATCCTTGATGACCTCTTGCTCCTTCAAACTACATATCAAATCTATCACCAAGTTCTGCTGATTCCATCACTAAAATATATTCTAAATCCATCTACTTCTCTCCCATTTGCGCTGCCACCTCTCTAGTATAAACTACCATCTACTTTCATCTGTATCATTAAAAAACTTTCTAAACTGGTTTCCCTGCTTCCACTCTTGCCTAATTTCAATCCATTCCTCATACAGAGGCCAAGAAAAAGAATTTAATGCAAATCTGTTCCTGCTACTTCCTTGCTAAAAATCATTCAATGGTTTCCCACTACAATTACAACAAAAACCCAAATCCTAACCTATGCCCTCAGCCTATGTCTCCAGCTTCATCGTGTGTGACTCTTTTATTCATTGTACTCTAGTTATACTGGCCTTCTTTCAGTTCCTCAAATTTACCAAGTTCTTTTATACCTCAAGACATTTACACAGGTAGGCCCCTGTGTCTGGAACACTCTTCTCTCTAGCTCTTTGCCAACTTTCTATTCATCTTTTAGGTCTGTGTGTAATTTACTACTTCCTTAAAAGAGGAATACCAACTGCCAGCATTTAGATCAGCAAGTCCCTATTATAATCTCTTAATGCATTCTTATTTTCTTCCTATTACTTATCACTTGTAATTACAGATTTGTAGGATTGTTTATTGTCTGTCTCTTTCATGAGACTGAAATCTTCATAAAGGTAGAATCTATGTCTTTTTGTGCACCCTATAGCTCTAGTAGCACACCAGGCACATGAATACTAAATGAATGAACCTCATGGAGAAACCATCATCAGAATTTTAGTGCACTGCCAATAAAAATAAGCACAAATTAGAAATGGATAAATTCTTGGACTCCTACAATCTCCCAAAGCTCACTCAAGAAGAGGCAGACAATTTGAACAGACCAATCACAAGGAAAGAGATTGAAACAGCAATCACAAACATCCCAAAGAATAAAACCCCATGACCAGATGGCTTTCCTGGGGAATTCTACCAAACTTTCAGAGAAGATTTAATACCTATCCTTTTCAAGCTATTCCAAAAAATTAGGGAAGATGGAACACTTCCTAACACATTCTATGAGGCCAACATCACACTGATACCAAAACCTGACAAGGACACCACAAAAAAAGAGAACTACAGGCCAATATCACTGATGAACATAGATGCAAAAATTCTAAACAAAATTTTGGCAACCAGAATTCAGCAATTCATCAAAAGAATCATACATCAGGATCAGGTGGGATTCATACCAGGGACAGAGGGATGGTTCAACATCTGCAAATCAATCGACGTGATACACCACATCAACAAACTGAGGAATAAAAACCACATGATCATCTCAATAGATGCAGAGAAGGCATTTGACAAGATCCAACAGCCATTTATGATAAAAACTCTGAACAAAATGGGCATAGAAGGAAACTACCTCAACATAATAAAGGCCATATACGACAAACCCATAGCCAACATCATACTCAATGGGCAAAAACTGAACCCCATCCCCCTGAAAACAGGAACGAGACAAGGATGCCCTCTACCACCACTCTTATTTAACATAGTACTGGAGGTCCTGGCCAGAGCAATCAGGCAAGAAAAAGGAATAAAAGGAATCCAAATAGGGAAGGAAGAAGTGAAACTCTCGCTGTTTGCAGACGACATGATCTTATATATAGAAAACCCCAAAGAATCCATTGGAAAACTGTTAGAAGTAATCAACAACTACAGCAAAGTTGCAGGGTATAAAATCAATTTGCATAAATCAGTAGCATTTCTATACTCCAGTAATGAACCAACAGAAAAAGAACTCAAGAATACAATACCATTCACAATCGCAACAAAAAGAATAAAATACCTTGGGGTAAATTTAAGTAAGGAAGTGAAGGACCTATATAATGAAAATTACAAGGCCTTTCTGAGAGAATTGGATGACGACATAAAGAGATGGAAAGACATTCCATGCACATGGATTGGAAGAATAAACATAGTTAAAATGTCCGTTCTACCTAAAGCAATCTACAGATTCAACGCCATCCCAATCAGAATCCCAATGACATTCTTTACAGAATTAGAACAAAGAATCCTAAAATTAATAGGGGGCAACAAAAGACCCTGAATTTCTAAAGCAATCCTGAGAAAAAAGAACAAAACGGGAGGCATCACAATCCCTGACTTCAAAACATACTACAAAGCTACAGTAATCAAAACAGCATGGTACTGGTACAAAAACAGGTGCACAGATCAATGGAACAGCACTGAAAGCCCAGAAATAAAACCACACATCTATGGACAGCTTATCTTTGACAAAGGAGCTGAGGGCATACAATGGAGAAAAGAAAGTCTTTTCAACAAATGGTGCTGGGAAAACTGGAAAGCCACATGGAAAAGAATGAAAATAGACCATTCTTTTTCACCATTCACCAAAATAAACTCAAAATGGATTAAAGACCTAAAGGTGAGACCTGAAACCATAAGGCTTCTGGAAGAAAACGTAGGCAGTACACTCTTTGACATCAGTATTAAAAGGATCTTTTCGGACACTATGCCTTCTCAGAGAAGGGAAACAATAGAAAGAATAAACAAATGGGACTTCATCAGATTAAAGAGCTTCTTCAAGGCAAATGAAAACAGGATTGAAACAAAAAAACAACCCACTAACTGGGAAAAAATATTTGCAAGTCATATATCTGACAAAGGCTTAATATCCATAATATATAAAGAACTCCTGCAACTCAACAACAAAACATCAAACAACCCAATCAAAAAACGGGCTGGAGACATGAACAGACATTTCTCCAAAGAAGATATACTGATGGCCAATAGGCACATGAAAAGATGCTCATCATCGCTGATCATCAGGGAAATGCAAATCAAAACTACACTAAGATACCACCTTACACCTGTTAGAATGACAAAAATATCTAAAACTAATAGTAACAAATGTTGGAGAGGTTGCGGAGAAAAAGGAACCCTCATACACTGCTGGTGGGAATGCAAACTGGTGCAGCCACTATGGAAAACAGTATGGAGATTCCTCAAAAAATTAAAAATAGAACTACCATACGATCCAGCTATCCCCCTAGTGGGTATTTATCCAAAGAGCTTGAAGTCAGCAATCCCTAAAGTCCTATGCACCCCAATGTTTATTGCAGAACTCTTTACAATAGCCAAGATGTGGAAGCAACCTAAGTGCCCATCAACAGACGAATGGATAAAGAAGATGTGGTACACATATACAATGGAATACTACTCAGCTGCAAAACAGAACAAAATCATTCCATTTGCAATAACATGGATGGACCTTGAGAGAATTATGTTAAGTGAAATAAGCCAGCGAGAGAAAGATAATCTGTGTATGACTCCACTCATATGAGGAATTTAAAATTATGGACTAAGAACAGTTTAGTGGATACCAGGGGAAAGATGGGGTGGGGGGTGGGCACAAAGGGTGAAGTGGTGCACCTACAACATGACTGACAAACATTAATGTACAATCGAAATTTCACAAGATTGTAACCTATCAATAACTCAATTAAAAAAAAAATAAGCACAAATTAGAATTCAAATACGTAGCTGTTTACTTCCTTGGTGCCAGATACATACATGGACAATCTTAAGTTTAATCAAATGCTGGAAGAAACTTCTAATTAGCCAGATTATTGTCAACAAATTTATATTGTCTCCATTGGGCCTCAGCAAGGCTCAACATCCCTTCTAACTTTCCTAGTCATCTTTCTCTTCACACTCCTATTATTCCAACTCCTGCCCCATTTCTCCTAGCAGAAAATTTCATTCAAATATCCATTCATTCAACAAATATCTACTGAGACTTTACCACATTCCAAGTACTTGGTATACAGCAATGACCAAAAAGAAAGTCCTTGTTCTCAAGGCCCTTATATTCTAGAAATAAATATTTAAATTCAAGAAGTGATAAGTACTATACAGGAAAAGCAAGCAGGTAAAAGGACAAAGAGTCATATAGGGGGGATAAACATATGCTACTTTAGTTTGGGAGTTAGGAAAGGCCTCTCTGATAAGGTGACTCATCAGCAGAGACCTAAATGGAGTGAGCAGTAAGCCAACTAGATATCCAGACTAGAGAAAGGGCAATCCAGACAGAGAGAGCAGTAAGTGCGAAGGTTCCAAGGTAGGAGTGTACCTGGTGTGTCTGAGGAAGAGAAGGAGGCCTGTGGCTGGTGTGAAGTGAACAAGGGCAAGAAAGGGAAGGACTCGCCAAAGAGAGAGGCTGGCAAAAGATCATATTGGGTCTTAAAACAAGGATAAGACTTTGCTTTGTAAAAATTCTAAGCAAGACTGAAAGATATTGAAGGTTTCTGAGCAGAGGCATGGTAAGATCTAACTTAAGCTTGAAAATATTTACTCTGGCCTCTGTATAAAGAATATAGACTAGAGATTGGGGTGAGGAACAAAAGTGGAAGCAAGGAGATTAGTCTGGAGACATTACAATAGCCCAAGCAAGAGATGATAGTGGCTTAGACCAAAGTAATAAAGGTAGAAGTAGTAAAAAGTAGCCATATTCTGGATATATTTTGAAGGTAGAATCATTAGGATTTGCTGATGGATTGAATATGGAGTATGAGTTAGAGAGGGAAAAATCAAGGATGACACCACTTTGGGCCCAAGCAAGTAAAAGAAGAGAACTGTCATTTCCTCCGGTTCTCCACTAAAAGGAACTAGGGATTCATAGAGAAATGGCTCCATCCAAAGCTAGAACAATAAGAGCCTAGAACATATTGCTGTGGCCAAAAGTAAATAAGAATGATGGAATAAACAAATATTGAGTCATTATGTTACACACCTAGAACTAATATAATGTTATACACCAATTATATCTCAATAAAAAAAAATCACCAAATAAGTTGAATAAATTGGACAAAGTCACACATACAAAAAAAAGTCAAAGGTGAGGTAAGGATTAAAATTACAATAAACGTTCTCAATCTCTGGCTCTGAAGGAAAAAAAAAAGGAATAAGAGAGATGTCAAAATGACACAGGGGCTGGCTTGAAGAAACTCCCCCTGCCCAAATCCGGAACAATTTGAGCATCAAAATAAATACTAATAGCTACAAATTATAACTCATAAAGTAGAATCTACAAGTCTAAACAAAATGAGTAAACAAATGGGAAGAAGGAAAAGCTCTTCCTTCCAGAATGCCAATTAATAAACGTAAAAGAAATGATGGAATTAGAAAATCATCTGTTTAGCAGCCAACAAAGTAACAGTTTCAGGCAAGAATCACCACTGGATGCCAAATCTAATCAGTAAAAGTTTGATGAGAAACAGGATATTTACATGGTCTCAAAGCGTATTGTCACAAGATACTTAATAATTTTATAGAGAAGAAACATGGCAGAATACTACCTTAACCAAGTGATCAAAGTTAAAATCACTTGTAATGGAACAAATAAATACTACATGCCTCCTGATATAATGCACTGAGGAAGACACAACACCTCTGTGTTATTTCTGCCAAAAGTGTATCACCTAAATCTAAACATGATGAAATATAAAACAAGCTCAAAGTGTCGACATTCAGTGAAATTAATGACCTGCACTCTTCAAAAGTATCAAGGTCATGAAAGTTAAAGACTAAGGAACGTTCCAGATTAAAGGGTACTAAAGGACGTGACAACTAAATGAAACACACGATCCTAGACTGGATAGTGGACCAGAACAAGTGTTTTTCTTTTGTTATAAAAATGTTAGTGGTACAGCTGGTAAAACGTGAATACAATCTCTAGATTAGATAATATACTTTGTGTTAAATTCTTGATTTGATGATCATACTCTCATCATGTACAAGAATGTTCTTGTTTTTAGGAAATACACACAAAAAAGTAGGAATAAAGGGGTATTAGCATTATGTCTGCAACTTTCTCAGAAAAAAAAGTTCTTCAAAAAAGGAAGAACTAACTACTCCGAGCTCCTCTGAATTCCCACTGAACTCCATGTAAATTTCTACTATAGTACCTACAATACTTTTGTTTTACTTATTGGTAGAGAATGAAATATGCCTTCAGATATTAAGCCCAAAGCAGAAGTTAGTAAACGACAGACCAACACTTGAACCTAGATCCATCCGACTCACTGCCAATACTCTGTTAAATTGTAAGATGACAGACTGCTCAGTAAATGTTAGCTGTTTATATTGTTGTTTTTATTTTTCAAAAATACTCACATGATCTATATAAACAATCTATTCACCAACGGGTCTCTTAATCCAGAGTTTCACCTACACAACAGGAATCTCCAGCACCAGCCTTATCAATTCTTATTTTCAAGGTAAAAGAGAGAACTCGACTTGGCTTACATAGTGAGTTGGTGGCAAAGAAGGAAAAGACAAAAGGCAAATGAACACAGTCTGCAAGAGCCTTTGTGATCGAGCTCCTGCACTTTTCCAATCTCATCGCTTGCCATTATCTACACCCTATGTTCTCTATGTTTTCCACCATTTTCAAGTCTTTGCACTTCTGTTCCTTCTGATTATACAGGACCCCATTTCTCGTCATCCTGAGAAACTCCTACATATTCTTTAAGACCAGCTCAAATAGTATTTCCCCTCAATGAATATTCCTCTGACCTCCCCAGGCAGAGAGCGATGCTTGTCCCTATTCTCCCAAAATACCATGTATTATATAATTAAACTTTTCACATTAATGAAATTATTTATGACTAGTCTCTCTTAGACTATTCTTGAGAGAAGGAATCCTGTCATTCACTTTGGCATCTCCAGCATCTGGCACATAAGTAGGTTCTTTGTCTATACATTTATATCTTGCTATGTGTCACAAAGGATTAAGGCAGAAGCATTTAATAATTATTTCTTGAATTAACGAATATGGGTGTTTTATCACTCAAGAGAAACTTGGTTTTTGTTTGTTGCTTGGCTGGTCAAATCCCAAACTCTTCTTCATACATGTGACAGAAAATAAATAAACGAAGCTCATTTAATAGAGATAGTCAAAGCAATGTGTTTATCTACAAAACCAAAGCAGTCATCATGGGTTTGAAAGGAACACCTTAACTAGAACTATGTATATGCACAACTGTGTCTATTCACAGATCAGACGGATAAATAAATTGCTGTTACTGCCTTACCCACAATACAGTCATGCACTGCATAACGATCTTTTGGTCAATGACTAATTATATATTAGATGGTGGTCCCATAAGATTAGTACCATATAGCCTAGATGTGTAATAGGCTATACCATCTAGGTTTCTGTAAGCACAGCCTATGATGTTCACACAATGAAAGTGCCTAACGACACATTTCTCAGAATGTATTCCCGTCATTAAACGACATCTGACTGTAGAATTACTCCTGTTTCTCATCCATGAACAAACTGTTGATTGCACAATGTGAATATCCGACTGTACCTGCAGTGCTTGTTCCTGGATATCACGAAACAACTCCATATCTTTCTCAGTCATGATTTCCTGGCTCCCAAAAAGCCGTTCCTCACTTTCTTGTTTGCCATCCCAGCCATCCTGATTGTCTGCACATAAAGAAAGGGCTCACACGTTATTAATGCTATCCTTAGTTTAACACACCAACTAGAAAAAATTTCAGACGTTTTTATTTCAGTTTGAAGACCTTAATATTATTTATGTAACAGAGAACACGACAACACTAAACTGCCTCCTAGAAAGAATACCAGTCAATAAAGAATATGAACATATCATATCTGCCTTATAACGAAAAGTTTGAATTGTCTTAAAGCTTTTCAAAAATATTACATAACTAAATTTAAACTTCATTAAAAGAGATTACATTTTAGTATATTACAATACATACAAAAGCAGAACAGGAAAAAGGTCTAAGGAGTATGAAATTTATTTTGAAACAGTATGACTATAACACTTTTAGTACGAGTTTAACATGTCAACATTCAAATTCTTGGGTAGTGTGGAAGAAGTTTACGTTATAGGAAGACATAATTTTCATCACTTGGGAGCAAAATAGGAAAAATTTGCTCCTTTTAAAATTCTTGATGATCCTGCAATCTTCATAAGGCCAACACACTCTTATCTCAGCAAAAAGATAACCTTCATATTAGCTACCTTAACTGACGTCAAGAAGTAACAACTCCCCTCACATTCTGGGTGCCCTTTTAAAGCACAAACTCCACAAACCTGAGGATCACAGATGATAATCCTCTGGGTGAGTATGAGAAATTATAATAATCATCCACTAAATGATGCATCTTCCTCAAATGGGCAAAGAAATTAGTGAAAGGAGTATTGGGGGATTATGTAGATCATTATCCTTTGCATTTGAAGATGACACTGCTGATGGACTCACTTCCTCTTTGTATGAGTGTGGCTGAAAAGACCAATTAGTGACAGACAGTTCTTTTCAAATCAACCGCATATACAGGCTGTCTGTTATTCATTTAGTATGAGAAGAAAAAGGATAAGGACTCGTTGACAATATTCTCAAACTGAAAAATAAATACATATACTCTAAAGACACCATGTGACTTTAATGCCCCCTAGTGCATATAACACAGACAGATGCAAGCACAGATCTAGCACAGCATTCAATGGCATTGTATCAGATGGTGCAGACTGTTGCTTAAACTCTACAATTCATAAAGAATATGATAAAGCCAATTAAAGCAAAAGCTCTCATCAATGCCTACAGCTCAATATTGGTCCTCCATATACTTTATATATCTGCCCCAATAATTTCTATTTCTAAAACTTTGCAGTAGATTCTTCTAATAATCCATCTCCTGTGAAATGGTTAATTCAAAAATGTCTTTCATTAGAATCTGCTTTATGAGATTCTTTCCTTCTAAGTCCAGCCTAAATGGCTTGCATATTTTCTTAGATAAACATGCTCAGATTGAAGCTTATCTACAGTCTACATAGCTGATAAAGACATGAAAAGTACTTCAATGCTTAAAGAGTAATTAGTTGATTGCCACTCTAGGAAAAAGTCAGTCAATACAGCATAAAAACGGGGACCTGACAATGGTGAGGATTTTCTTGCTTGCACTGGACCAATCAACCGTTTATATAAGCAGGAATGACGGAACAGTGAATACAAAAACCAACAGAACATTCAAGGGAAGGAAATCAAAGTTAAAAATTCTCTTGCAGTATACGAGACACACCATACCTTTGGCTCATGTGATCTAAGATTCCATTCTTCTTCTTCTATTTTCCTTCTACTTTCCTAAGAGCCCTTTCTACTTCCTATACAAGGTTAGGTTCTCTAAACTCAAGGCACTCAACAGCAGAGACTAGTTTAAGCTTTAATTATCTGGACAGCTAAGCCAACTTTCCTCCTCTGACTTGAATTATGTGCCACACTATAAAGTCTTCTTCACAGATGTTTTCCACTTTGAAAACTAGGCAAGTTAACCTGACACACAAGCAAATGGCCTGGAGCTATTGTTCTCTCTTTCCCTCTTTTTAAGTGTGATCCACGAACAATTGCAACTACGTTTCCCAAGATTTGAAGTAGAAAAATCAATGTTACCTTACCATGTTTGCACATATTTTGGTCTTTTCCTTATGCTTAGATCAGCAGCATTTTATCCACCCATACTCTCTCGAATTTCCTTCTGGGAATAAAGTAAGCATCAGGATGCTCATCACATGATTTATTTTGTAATTTAGGAAATGTAAAGTTATCCTTCATTCAAGGTCATAGTCCAAATTTCTATAGGAAGATTCTTTGTGGTTCTAAGAGCTTCTATTTGTCTGCTCTGCAACTTTATCCCTAGCCTCTAAACTCCTGCCACAGTTATCACTTTAGTATCATCTAAATAAGCATGTTTAATATGTTCTTATATTCCATAACCAATTTTTAATAATCAAATATAAATCTATTCAAGATAACTAGTGTCATTCCAAATAACACGCTTTTGGAATACTTTTTCTTTCTAACTGAACAAACTTTTACCTGTGGGCCAGTCTGAAGTGCTTGATTTTCTGTTGCCCTTTTTCCTGATTCTGTATTGCTCAGAGTAGTCTACCACCTCCCCTCGAGGCTTCCGCCCATCAGGGGAAGGGGTAAAGAATTTGGTAAGGCCATCAATGAGCCCTTTGGTTTTCTTGTTGAACTTCAAGGGGACACTGCTATCTCTGCAGAAGTCCAAGCCATCTATTCGCTCTAAATATCCTTCTTCTGATGACGATGCTGATTGGCTGGAGAGAGTGATTTTACGTTTCCGACCCCTTCCAGGGCCAGTTCGAACTTTGCTGAAGGGACCTTTTGATCTAAAGAATCAAACAGGGAAAAGGGTAACTATTAAAAAGAAATCTTTATAAGGTTTCCATTTAATATGTAACACATAATAAGTAAATAACACAGCTTTATAATAAAAATCTGTATGGTTAAGAATATTCCATAAACTATATTATATAAATCAGAAGTAGCATTATTATTAGAAACATCTATTTCTTGGAAGCCTAGTTATTTTACAGTGAAAAGAATCCTAGGTCAGGAGTCAGAAGGCATGTTTGAGTGATAATTTTACCACTTACTAGCTGTACATCTTGGACAAATCCCATTCTCTCTAAACATCAGTGTCTTCATCTGTAAAATGAGAGGTAGACCAGAGGACAACTACCACCCTTCCAGGTAGAAGGTCCTATGACCTCTGCACCAGCTCAAAGTTATGCCTTTACCTCTAAACCCAAGGACAGGTTACTCTCTGAAAGTCAGGAATCAAAAGATCATTTTATGGGAGAATTAAACCTTGATTTAAGATTTAAAATATGAACTACAATACTGGTTCTGTACATTTCAACCCGCAAATGCCCATTCACTTCAGTTATATCACTTTTAAGACAGTCTTAAGTGTAGAAAAAGGTGGGTAAAATTTTTGAGAATAAAGAGAGGTTCACAGGCCTAGAGGTATTTTACATCATCAAAGGTGAATTACTAGAGATACTCAAAAAAAAGACAATTAGTGACTGAATCTTGCCCCACCTCCTCCAGACATAGCCCAGTTTCCTAGTCCATAAGGGATAATTATATCCCTGATTTCTGCTAATAGATGAAAAACTTACATTATTTTACATCAGGACACAGAAACAGGACTTAGCTGTGACCTCAATAGAAGAAGCTATTCAGTGATTTGTACACCTAATAAAAATAAAACTACCGAGACTACATCAGGCGAAGAATCTGTGAAATGCTACAATAACATAATTTTTTCGTTCTTGTTTTTCATGTAAGAGAAGCAATATAAGGCAATGGTTAAGAGCCAGACTTTGGTGCCAGACTACTTGGATTTTAATCCCAATTCAACACTTATTACAAACTTACACAAGTTAATCACTATCCTGTAGTTTCCTCCTTTGAAAAATGAGAGTAACAAGAGCACCTATTTCAGTGGGTTGTGGGGAGAACTAAATGATTTAACATGTGTAAAGCACTTAGAACAGTGCCCTGGTACTTTATTAAAGGGCTCAATGGGTGTTAGCCATTATTACTACATAAAAGTGCGAGTTCTATGAATTGAAACTTTTTCATAAAGCAAACAAGTGAATCCTACACTATAGAGAAGACCCTATCCTTTTCTCCCCTCACCTTGCCACAAGTACAACTTACACCGTGTTTTGTTTCTTTAACCTGTTTTTTGGACGTCCTATTGGATTAGCATAGCGCCGTTTTATCTGTGCCGCCTTCTTCTGTAGCAGTTTTCGTCCTTTTTTCCTAGGTCGACATATTTGACATATCCACATGCCTATTAAGAAAGAAAATTCCACATAACAGCACAATAGATATAAATACACTGACAGTGTTCAGATACTCTAAGCCAGGAGTTGTTAACTTCTTTCGGGTCAAGGACTCTCATTAGGAATCTGATGAAAGCCCCCCAGGAAAATAAACACAAAAGTAAATACACACAAAATTCTACAAACAATTGGCAGAGATTCACAAGTATTCTGAAGGCCACATTGAAGTCCACTGATCCTCAGTTAAAAATCCCTGCTCTGGATCTAGCACTCAGATATTGGTTTCTAATTACCATCCTACAAGAAAAGAAGCCAAGATTCCATAGAGTAATGGCTCATTCCAGGAGTACAGCAGGAAAAATACAACGAATATCTTGTGGTGCCAGAAAATGAAGTGCTCAAAAGATGATGCAGGCATGTCAAAAGGACACTGTAGCCAACCTGAAAGAGCTCCCAATAGCCAAATCTGGGTCAATCTGAGAAAAAACAGAAATAATCACAGCAATAGCTTATAATCCATAGAATAAAATAAACATCCATGAGTCCACAGTGCTATAAATAATTGAATAAACAAATAAATAAATGGGAGAAAGGGACGGCTCTTCCTTACAGCAGAATTTCAATTAATGAACGTAAAAGGAATGATGGAAATACAAAGATCATCATTATGCAAACACCACAGTAAAAACTGGTGAAGCAAGAATCAATGATGGATGCTAAAATTAGTGGGCAAAGCAGAAAAAGAATAACTTTACAATGTCAATCAGATTTCTCCACTGTAATCAAGTGATCAAAGTTAACAATACTAGTAATAAGACATACCAGTGTAATATATCCCTGTTATGATGCACTAAGAAAGGGCACAACATCACTTCCGTGGTATTCTTGTCAAACTTCATGATAATCTAATCATGATAAAGCAAAAGACAAACTCAAATTGAAGGACTTTCTACAAAATAACTTACTAGTACTCTTCAAAAGTGTCAAGGGCAAGAAAGACAAAGTCCGAAGAATTAACACAGACTGGAAGAGACTGGAGAAATATGACAACTAAATGTAATGTGAGATCCTGGATTGGACTCTGGACCAGAAATTCAAATAAAGTCTGTCTGTTAATGTACCATATCAATGTTAGTTTCCTGGTTTCAATAATTGTATTATGGTTTCCTAAGATGTTAACATTAAGGCAAGTTGGGTAAAGGGTACAATGGGAATTCTCTGTACTGTTTTTAACCATTTTTCTCTAAGTCTGAAATTATTTCAAAATAAAATGTTTCCTGCTTTAAGCTGCTATAAAACTTTTTTGTAGGCATTAAATACACAGGAATGAAGTCCTAAGAAAATCTTTCTTATCTTGAAAGATTCTCAGAAGGCCTTTTGTCCAGATTTCAAGTAAATGGAAGAGGTAGGAAAGGGGAGTACTTATTCTTCCAATATATATAAAATGTAAGACTTTTCAATCAATAGAGTGGCGTAAGATGTACTCAAAATAAATTTCTAAGGTGGAATAAGTTGGCTACACCTAAATGTAAGTCCCTTTCCATCAAAAGGAAAATTTCTCCAGACATCAAATATCCTATAAGCATTTTACTTACGAAACCTGTAAATCAGAAAATCAGAGTTGAAAATGGAATTTGTGTTAAGACAAAGCAGAGGAGACTAACTGGATTCTTTTTTTTTAAGAAACTAGAAGTATATGATAAGATGGAAGTCTAATCCACTGGCAATTACATCTCAACTAAATACCTTTCAAGAAACAGGAGTCAAAAGAAGAGAAGAACATTAAGCTGTATTCTTATGATTTGGGCACTTATTTGTTTGGAAATTATAAAAAGTGTTTTGGTTTTTTTTTAAGTTTTGAATAAACCAGAGACTCTCAAACCCTAGGCCCCTCAAGTGATGAGCAGTGATGTAATCAACATGACCTAATACAATTTCATTTTTTTCCTGTAAAGAAAGAGATACTTCAAAATATTACATAAGGCAAGTATTTCATCCTCTAGCTATAGGACTGGCAAATATTTATAAATGAACCACTTCACCTTCCATGGACGCTTAAATATTGAAAATAGAGAGAAATAGTAATAAATCCATACTACATAAGAATGTTAGGATGACTAAACAGACTATCCCTATCTTTAAGGTGACAGCTCTCTTCCTACTTATACAATCCCAAAGAGAAACAAGCGAATTATTCTTTCATTGTAGCAAAGTAGATAAAAAGTGTTTTCACTAACATGCCCCTTTACATTGCCAGTTTGTTTTCAGAAAGTATTTCTCACCTTTTGGCATCCGGGTAAGTGGTGGATCACAACACTCCATGTGAAAACCTCGGTCACAGGAATCACAAAAGAGCATGTTATCCTAAAAAAAGAGAAAGGACAGTTCTGCTTAACCTTTTGAAACAGAAACATGTCAGGATCATGACTTCATAAAACCTATGAAGTTTCAAAAATCTCATAAAGGAGATGAGTTACCATAATAGTGAAAGTTTCCTTAATTTGTATAAACTGAGTACAGACAGCCCTCGGTATCTGCGGATTCAGATTCCGACTAACGGACTTGAGCATCGTGGAGTTTAGTATCCGCAGGGGGTCCTGGAACCAATTCTCAGCAGATATCGAGGAACAATCGTAAATGGACAGTCTGAGTTAGCAGAAAGGTTTGTTTCACCCAATCTTTACTAAAGAACTACAGTTTCATTACTTTGAAGTTTATCCAGTAACCAGATGTAAGCTAAATTTAGTTGTTTTAATAAAAAAGAGAAAAGGACAATTTGTAATTAATATACTGACAATTTCTAAATGAATTCCTCTATACTATTCAAACAAATTTCAGGAGTATGTCTTTAAAGTAGCTTACTCTTTCTGCAAATAGATAGCTAGGTGCTTTAGAAACTATTTGGAAATAATCCAAGTCTCAATGAGCAAGTATACTAAACTAACGATGTGTAATTTAAAGAGGCTACTGTTCTAAATTCTGCTGGAGCATTACTGAAAAATAACCAACCATATTTAGAGGGAATGCCAGTTGTACCTCCTACATCTAAATGAAATATTCACAATGGAAGAAAAAGATACTCACTGCATTTTTGCCTTGATCTCGACAGGAGCTGCACGTTTTACACTCAATGCACTGCCACCGTAAGGCCTTCACTCTAACCGTTAGTTCAGCGGAAAACTTTAAACAGGATGGATGACCTAATAAGAGGAAAAGTCACAAATGAAACAAGAATCATTTTGTAATTGTACTAAAAGAATAATGTAGAAAAAGGCAATTGTCTTAAATCAAAACATATATCAAAGAAAACAAGATACTCCTGGAAGCTTGCCATATATGTCTCATCAGGACTTGGCACTCCAATTCAGTTTTACCAATGCTAAATAGAATTCTGTACATGCACACCTCCCAATTTGATTATAAAAAACTTCAAAAACTCCAAACTTTTATCAGGCCTGCATTAAAGCATTATGTGTATACCCTTGCTTGTATGGATATGGATACATAATATGCCCAGGTCATTCTGGAAAAATACACAAAAACTGTTTACAATTATAACATCCTAGGATATGGAGCTATAAACATTTCAAAGGAAAAGGATTTTACATTTCACTTTATACACTTCTGTGCTCTCATTTTTTTAATGTGTTACTTTTATAACTAAAAAATATATAATAAAAATACCATCATTTAAAGCGAGTTATGTACTCATGATTTAAGGCACTTAAGCTAAAACTAAAACCTAAGCAGTATTTCTATTGTGACCAGAATTAATAGTAACAGAAAAAAACGTTTCCTCTTCCAAGAGTTATTATTAGTTTGTGTCTCAAAAATTTAGAGTAGCCAATTTGCCCTCAACTCTGAAAAGATTTGTCCCTTTCCTCTAAAAGTTAGTTATGTTTATTTTTCTTTGATGAGAGAAAGGGCTGGTTAAATTATCTTCTCTCCTCTCTCTTCTATTCCTAAATAACTTTCTCTTTTATGAGATGGGAAGAAGTTTATTACCAAAACATCACTGACATCAAAGGAAAATGGGAGAGAAGATGTAAAAATCTCATTCATAATCACATCATCCTGGAACAGCCATTTTCATGTTCTAGTTTTCCTTTTTCAATTCGCTAAAAAGCCCTTGCATAGTTTTAATTATAGGGTATATACATTTTTGTTTGGCTTTTCTTCATTATTTTATTCAAGTAAATTTTATATTTATATTCCTTAAACTGATTATATTCCACTAAGTTGATATACTAAACCTACCTGACCATGTCCCCATTGTTAAATACTTAGCCTATTACCCACAACAGTTAGAATACTAAAATGAATTATTTCATATGTTTAGAGATGCTTTCCTTCTTTTAAATTAATTCCTTAGAATGAATTCCTAAAAGTGGGGGTGGTAAGTGAAATGAAATAAGCATTTTTATAGCTTGAGAGGTCGACATACACTGCCAAAACATGTTCCAAACCCTATGACATAATACCCAGTGCCACCAGCAAAGTATAAACGTGTTACCAGAATTTCGTCAGCTCTAGATGTGGGCTCTCTTACCTTTCAAGTTTTATTACTATAAAAGCTATCACAGGACACTTCACTGCTGCTGTGGTGTGCATTCCTATGATTACCTGAGTAAACTGTTTTTTACAGGCTCAACTATTAACTTTCTCTTCTATAAGCTACCTCTTCATAGGCTCTGCCCCTTGGACTTTATGCTTAGAAACGTAAACATGTTCTTTATACTTTATAGCTTTTGGTCCTTTGCCATATTTAATGCAATTATTTTCCCCAAATGATTTTTGCTTTTTCAAATTTTGGGTATTTTAGTTCTCAATTTGGAAAATATCCAATTTCACATACTTGACTATGTCCATACTTTTCCCCCTTGGTTATTATGATAACCAGGCTCCAAGTTGCCCTAAAGTTATTCTTGCTTCCTGGTAAGAATACCAATTCACACCCTTATGTAATTCCCTCCCACAATGAGGAGGGCTGATCTGTGTAACCAATAGGATACTGCTGAAATAACAAAGTGTGACTTCTAAGGCTAGATTATAAAAGATATTACAGATTCCACCTTGCTCTCTCTCTCAGATACCTGCTTGGGGGAATCCAGCTGCCATGTTGTGGACACTCATGCAACCCTATGAAGATGTCCACATGACAAAGAACCGAGGCTTCCTGTCAACAGGCAGCATTAACTTGCCAGTCAGATAAGTGAGTCATCATGGAAGACTTTGGATGACTGAAGCATCAACTGAAATCTTGACTGCAATCACATGAAAGAACCCAAGTCAAAACTACCCAGGTAAGCCACTCCCAAATTCCTGCCCACAGAAACAACACGAAATAAAAATGTTTGTTGTTGCTTTTAGCTGCTAAGTTTGGAGTAATTTATTTCTACGGCAATAGACAACAAGTAGTTATTTATTCTACTAGTTCTTTAAAAGTTCCCTCTAGAGTAATAATTTTCAAATTGCGCTCTTCCCTATGTTACAGAAATTCAGAGACCACCTCAGATATACTGCGTCACAGAAGGTAGGGCTATAACACAGCCCTCCTCTACACCCCCATTCCATTCCCATCTCACCTACAGCAGATTCATTTTTATGTTTTATACATTTGGGTTCCCATAAGATTTCTTAAGGATTCCACTAACTAAAACAGTTTGTAAATCGCTGTATCGTACAACATGTCATTTTTTTTATCTAATCTTTTATGATTTTATGGTTGATATTTAACTGTGAAATCTACCCAAAGTTCATTTTGCTTTGTGATATTATGCTAGATATGGTCACCTACCACTCAAGATCTCTTCCCACCTTCTTCTAATGCCTTCTATATATAAAAACTGAAAAAGTAAAAACTATACTCCCTAGACTCCTTTGCAGTTAGGCTCTAGACATGAATTAAGTTCTACCAATTGGATGTGTTTGACTGACGTTTGAAAGACAGAAATGAAACAAAGACCTTCTTCCTCTTGTACTGACAGTTTTCTAATGATAAGCAAAGTCATAAAAAAGCCAGTATATGCTCTTCACCTTCATGGCTCTCCAGAGGCAGTTGTGATGATGGCCAAATTCAGAGTTTCTGTATTCAGCTACAGAACTCAATAATTCCACAGTGGCCTCCCACCACTTGCACCTCTTCCAGATGGAGGCAGATACAGTGACTCCCCTTGTGGGTCAGTTCTGCAATGTCCCAAGAATCAGTCCTTAAGGACCCACCTACAGCTTGCCTCTTCAGTCCTTCTAACAATTTCACAAACGCCTGATTCTAATTTCCTTTCCTCTTGAAGCAGCTAGTATGTCTTCTGGTTTCTGGACTAAATCCTGATTGTCATTGATATAAAACACTGAAAATTAAGCCTATGATCAAAGATAATTGTGGTTTACTAACACCTTCCTGCAAAGCCTTGTAAGTTCTCAAAGCGCAGGCCAAGAGTACCTCTGGAATTGACAAATTATGAGACTCTTTGCAAAATTTCTTTTAGAGCCCAGAATTTCACACAGCTCACTAAATTGCAGTGTCAACACTCTACTTCCCAATGTGACATATGTAAGTTTCTATCAAGAAAAACAAATCTGTTATCATCCTGGTTCTATTAAGTCTATGTAAAGCTTTTTATAAAAAAAAAACAAAACTAAGTGATGTCAGCATCATGGCAGAATATGCTCCTCCCTTAGACTCTCCCCACTAAGACACAACACAAAGGACATTCATAAACCAACAGAGGACATTTACACAACACAACAGACATTTGAGAGACCCACACAGCCATATGTCTGAAGGTGGAAGTGCTGGAGCCCCTGGGAAGAAGTGGAAGGAAGTAAAAGGATCTCCTCTCCCTCCCCAGCAGCGACCTACGGCACAGGACTGCACAAAGCTCTGAAAGGAGAGGGCGGAAGGGCAGCCCTCCATAGGAACGTCTTTACTCTTCAAATTGCCTCCCAGCCATGGGAAATCTCCACACAGAGGAGGTTAAGCCATTGCAGGGATGTCTTCACCAAGCCAGCACCCCAGGAGGGCAAATAGCAAGGGCAGAGTGAGAACACCCCTAGGATCACACACACGAAGGAAAGTGCCCCGCTCCCCGCACCAGCTCAGCTAGTTGGCCAGAGCAAGGGACCCCCACCAGAGCACCTGCTCATACATTACTAAAGCAGCAGCTGCCAGCAAGCAACTGAAGACGGACCCTGTCAGCATAGATTCCAAAAGACAAGCACAGATGCCAGAGATTGTGGGAGGCTCAGAATATACAGCTCCTGCCTTCCATCACCCAGTGGAGGTGGGTGGAATCTGAGATCAGATACTACCAATATGCAAATGCACAAGTCCACCCCATCAAATAATATGAGGAGACAAATTAATATCAGCTCTGTTATTCAAGGACTCCAGATTTTCCTTTATCTCATTCATTGTGTTTTTCATCTCCAACATTTCTCTTTGGTTTTCTTTATAGTTTCAATCTCTTTTGTGGAGTATTGCCTCTGTTCAAGAAGAAGTGAGTTGGAGAACAGAAATACAGAAATGCTTCTGATGGAGGAGGATAGAGAACTGAGGCTAAAAAGAAATGAAGAAATTCTCTGAAAAATATCCAACTCAATTAGGAAATGCAACATAAGGATTATAGGTATCCCAGACAGAGATGTAAGGGAGAAAGGAACAGAAAGCTTGTTCAAAGAAATAATAGCTGAGAACTTCCCAAACCTGCGGAAGGGCCTGGAAGTACACATAAATGAAGATAATAGAATTCCTAATTACGTTAGTGTAAAAAGACCTTCTCCAAGGTATATAGTCGTAAAACTGGCAAAAGTCAATGACAAAAATCATTAAGGGCAGCAAGGCAGAAGAAAGCAACCTACAAAGGAACCCCTATCAGGCTTTTAGCGGATTTCTCAGCAGAATCCTTACAGGCTAGGAGAGAGTGGAATGATATATTCAAAATTCTGAAAGACAAAAACTTTCAGCCAAGAAAACTCTATCCAGTGAAAATATCCTTCAGATATGATGGAGAAATAAAAACTTCCCAGATAAACAAAAGCTGAGAGAGGTCATCGCCACAAGACACCCCCCCGGACCCCACTTACAATAAATGATCAAGAAGGCCCTCATACCTGAAAAAAATAGAAAGGGTTTACAAAGCCTTGAGCAAGGAGATAAACAGACAAAATCAGGAAGTTGCAACGCTCTATAGAACAGGTTAGCAAACACTTAATTATAACATTAAAGATAAAAGGAAGGAAAACATCAAGACTAAATATAATCACTTTATTTTAACCACAAACTCACAACACAAAATGGAATAAGTTGCGACAACAATAACTTGGAAGGGGAAGAGGAGAGGGATGGAACTTGCTTAGACTAAAAAAATAATAAGCTATGAGAAAATGGACTATCTCTTCCATGAGACTTTTTATACAAATCTCACGGTAACCACTAAACAAATAATCAGAACAGAGACACAAATGATAAAGAGAAAACTGAGAAAACCATCCTAGAGAACTACCAAACCACCAGACTGAACCGGCACTATGAAAAACATGGGATGAGAAACAAGGGAAATACAGAACAACCAGAAAACAAGTGATAAAATGGTAGCATTAAGCCTTCATATATCAATAGTCACTCTAAATGTAAATGGATTGAATTCTTCAATCAAAAGTCACAGAGTGGCTCAATGGATTGAAAAACAAGACCCAACAGTATACTGCCTCTACGAAACATATCTCAGCTCTAAAGACAAACATAAGCTCAGAGTGAAGGGATGGAAGATGATACTCCAAGTTAATGGCAAACAAAAGAAAGCAGGTGTTGCCATACTTCTATCAGACAAAGTTGACTTCAACATAAAAAGGCAATGAGAAAGAAAGAGGTGCAGTGTATAATGATAAAAGGGACATTCCACCTAGAAGACATAACACTTACAAATATATATGCACTAAACACAGAAGCACAAAAGTACATAAAGCAACTATTAACAAACCTAAAAGGAGGTATTAACAACAACACAATAATAGTAGGGGACCTTAACACCCCACTTACATCAATGGATAAATCATCCAGACGGAAAGTCAACAAGGAAATAGTGGAATTAAACAAAAACTAGACCAGGTAGACTTAATAGGCATACACAGAACACTCCACACAAAAAGAGCAGAGTGCACATTCTTCTCAAGTGCACATGGAACATTCTCAAGGATAGATCATATGTTGGGAAACAAGGCCAGCCTCAATAAATTGAAGAAGACTGAAATCACATCAAGCATCTTTTCTGACCATAACATTATGGAACTAGAAATCAACTACAAGAAAAAAGCAGGGAAAGGGACAAAGATGTGGAAACTAAACAACAGGCTACTGAACAACCAATGGATCACTGGAGAAATTAAAGGAGAAATCAAAAAATACCTGGAGATAAAGGAAAATGAAAATACACCATACCAACTCATATGCGATGCAGCAAAAGCAGTCCAAAGAGGGAAAATCATAGCAATACAGGCCCACCTTAACAAACAGGAAAAATCTCAAACAAGCAATCGTAAACTACACCTAACAGAATTAGAAAAAGAAGAACAAACAAAACCCTAAGCCAGCAGAAGGAGGGAAATAATAAAAGTTAGAGCAGAAAAAAGTGAAATTGAAACAAACAAACAAAAAACAGTAGAAAAGGATCAATGAAACAAAGAGCTGTTTCTTTGAGCAGATAAACTAAACTGACAAACCCTTACCTTAGCCAGACTTACCAAGAAAAAAAGAGAGAAGGCTCAAATAAATAAAAATAGAAATGAAAGAGGAGAAATTACAACAGACACCACAGAAATACAGAGGATTATAAGAGAATACTATGAAACACTATATGCCAACAAACCAGACAATCTAGAAGAAATGGATAAATTCTTAGACTCATACAACCCCCAAAAACTAAATCAAGAAGAAAGAGCCAATCTAAATAGACCAATCACAAATAAAAAGATTGAAACAGTAATCAAAAACCTGCCCAAAAATAAAAGTTCAGGACCAGATGGCTTCTCTGGAGAATTCTACCAAACATTCAAAGATTTAATACTTATCCTTCTCAAACTATTCCAAAAAGATGAAGAAGACAGAACACTTCCTAACATATTTTACAAGGGCAAAATCACCCTGATCCCAAAGCCAGACAAGGACAACACAAAGAAGGAAAGTGACAAGCCAATATCACTGATGAACATAGATGCAAAAATCCTCAACAAAATATTGGCAAACCAAATACAGCAATATATTAAAAGGATAATACACCATGATCAAGTGAGATTTATACCAGGGACACAGGGATGGTTCAACATCCACAGATCAATGTGATACACCACATTAACAAAATGAGGAATAAGAACCACATGATCATCTCAATAGATGCAGAGAAAGTGTTTGACAAGATCCAACATCCACCTTTGATAAAAACTCTCAATAGAATGGGTATAGAAGGAAAGTACCTCAACATAATAAAGGCCATATATGACACACCCACAGCCAACATTATACTCAACAAGGAAAAACTGAAAGCCTTCCCTCTGAGAATAGGACCAAGACAAGGATGCCCACTCTCACCACTCTGATTCAACATAGTACTGGAGGTTTTGGCCAGAGAAATTAGGCAAGAAAAAGAAATAAAAGGAATCCAAATAGGGAATGAAGAAATGAAACTCTTGCCATTTGTAGACGACATGATTTTATATATAGAAAACCCTAAAGAATCCATCAGAAAACTATTAGAAATAATCAACAACTACAGCAAAGTTGAGGGATGTAAAATCAACTGACAAAAATCAGTTCCATTTCTATACTCTAATAACAAACTAACAGAAAGAGAACTCAAGGATATAATCACATTTACAATTGCAACAAAAAGAATAAAATATCTAGGAATAAATTTAACCAAGGAGGTGAAAGACATATACAATGAAAACTACAAGACATTACTGAAAGAAATTGATGATGACCTAAAGAAATGGAAAGCTATTCCATACACATGGATTGGAAGAATAAATACAATTAAAATGTCCATACTACCTAAAGCAATCTACAGATTCAATGCAATCCCAATCAGAATCCCAATATCCCAATGACATTCTTCACGGCATTAGAACAAAGAATCCTAAAATTCATAGGGAGAGACAAAACACCCTCAATAGCTATCCTGAGAAAAAAGAACAAAGCTGGACCCGTCACAATCCCTGACTTCAAAATAGATTACAAAGCTGCAGTAATTAAAACAGGATGGTACTGCACAAAAACAGGCACACATATCAATGGAAGAGAATTGAAAGCCCAGAAATAAAACCACACATAAACGGACAGCTAATCTTCAATAAAGGAGCTAAGAACACACAATGAAGAAAGGAAAGTCTCTTCAGTAAATGGTGCTGGCAAAACTGGACAACCACTTGCAAAAGAATGAAAGTAGACCATTATCTTTCACCATACACAAAAATTAACTCAAAATGGATCAAAGACTTGAAGGTAAGACCTGAAACCATAAAACCCCTCCCAAAAGAAAATACACATAGTCCACTCTTTGACATAGGTCCTAGAAGGATCTTTTCGAATACCATGTCTACTCAGACAAGGGAAACAAAAAAATAAACAAGTGGGACTTCATCAGACTAAAGAGCTTCAGCAAGGCAAAGGAAACTAGGAACAAAACAAAAAGACAACCCACCAACTGGGGTAAAATATTTGCAAATCATATCCAACAAGGGGTTAATCTCCATAATATAAAGAACTCACACAACTGAACAACAAAAACACAAACAACCCAATCAAAAAATGGGCAGAGGATATGAGCAGACATTTTTCTAAAGAAGATATACAGATGGCCAATAGGCACATGAAAAGATGTTCAACATCACTAATCATCAGGGAAATGCAAACCAAAACTACACTAAGATATTACCTGACACCCATTAGAATGGCTATAGTCACCAAGACAAAAAATAACAAATGTTGGAGAGGATGTGGAGAAAAGGGAAGCTTCATAGACCACTGATGTGAATGCAAACTGGTGCACTATGGGAAACAGTATGGAGATTTCTCAAAAAATTAAAAATAGAAATACCATATACCCAGCTATCCCACTACTAGGTATTTATTCAAAAAACTTGAGCAATTCAAAGAGACTTATGCACCCCTATGTTGACTGCAGCATTATTCAAAATAGCCAAGATGGCGGAAGCAATCCAAGCGCCCATCAACTGATGAATGGATAAAGATGTGGTGTACATATATACAATGGAATACTACTGAGCAATAAAAAAAGACAAAATTGTCTCATTCGCAACAACATGGATGGCTCTTGAGGTTATTATGTTAAGTGAAACAGGTCAGACAGAGAAAGACACACACTGTATGATTTCATTCATACGTGGAATATAAACTAATACATGGACAAAGAGAACAGATTAGTGGTTACCAGAGGGGAAGGGGTTCAGTGGTGGGGATAAAGAGTAAAGGGGCAAGTACATTTATATGATGACTGACAAATAATAATGTACAACTGAAATTTCACAATGTTATAAAGTACTACGACCTCAATAAATTTTTCTTTAAAACCCTTTGTTAAAAGCCCATTAAAGACCTCAGAGGAAAAAAATAAAAACAAAATTAAAAATTGAGGAAAGAAAACCCTATGAGTTGATTAAAATTAACTGAATAAAACATTTCAACTATACATTTAAATCCTCCCTCACCTAGAAGCTCATCTCAGTTACCTAAAATTAGAACCAAATTAAAATATTACTTTCAAAAGGATGAGAGATATAAATTCAGTTACACATACTTCCGTCATGCCTGACAGCACGTTTTAGAAAGAATACAGGGATCACGTACCACTGTTGCCACAGTCGGCACAAGAGATGAGTTCCTCTGGCTTCTTTTCTCGGTTTTGTTCTTTTGTACCAAGACAGAAACTACAGATGGGGATTGGTTCAGCAACCGGCTGTAAAGAAAAACACAATAAGTCAGGTACTATTACTTTTTTTAGTATTAATACAGAGTCACTAAAATTACAGTTTTAAATTCCTGTAAGAGTGACATGTAACTTTAGGACAAGTCTATCATTCTCCTAAATTTCCAACCAAGTAGCTGAGGTTTTAGAAAGTCTGCTTTGGCTGGACCTTTACAACTGGTCCTTGCAGTGACAACTTTGGTCCAAAAAGTCATATCCCAATCATGCTGCTCTCTTAAAAACTAAATGACACAGTATGGCTTAAACACAGCAAATCCTTCACCTAAGACTGAAAAATTCAATTAAATTAAGTGCAAGAAATCACAGTATCAGCCCTTAAAAAGCATGTGATATAGGAGAAAAGTGATAAGATGTATACAAATAAGCATTATGTAAAGCCAAAGACATTAAGTGCTATAAGAGAGAAACAGTAAGTGCTCTGTATAAGCAGGAAAGATAAAATTCCAATTGTGGTTTGGAGGAGAGAGGTTGAAAAAGGAAGATAACATGTATTAACTGCCAGTATTATGTTATGGGATCTTAAGAAGTTTGTCCAGGGACAACAGATAATAATTGATAAAAGCAGGCTTAAACCTACAGCATTAGCCACCCCTCCCGCCCCCCCACAAAGGAGGAAGATAAACACAATACAGGTATTATAAACAAGATGAACTTAAGTGTGCAGTCTGCTAAGGCCAGTGCTTAAAGGATATAGTTTCTGTGATAAGGAGTGGGGTGGGGAATAGGGAGAGGGGGAGAAGCTAGATCAGTTTGTGAAGGTTGCCACCAAATGTCTTGTAAAGAAGTTGGACTTTATCCTGCAGAAAAAGAACAATAACAGAAGGTTACTGAACCAAGAGATGATCACTTGTATATGAGAAAAATAATTCCAGTAGCAAAGTCAAAGACAAACAGTGGAAAACCTGAAGATAGGTAGAACATTTAAACAGTGATTCCAATAGTCTGAAGACAAGATAAGAACCTGAACCAAAACTAAGGAAATGGAATAGAAAGAATAGCTATGGACTTAGAAAACAACTAGTTGTGGAAGTGATAGAAAAGGAAGAGTTACACAACTAACTCAACTGAAAATGGCAACATCAACTGTGAAAGGTAAGTCATTTTAAAGAAGAAAATGAAGAGGAAAGCAAAGAGATGACAAGTTTGATTTTGATGTGTTTAGTGGGAGGTACTCTCGGTCAACTCTCACCTATTTACGCTAGGCATTGTGCAGTATAGCAATATAAAGCCCTCAAGATGCTTTTAGTCTACTGGGGAGAATAGATAAAATGTTCGTATGTACCATGATAGAAGTATTACAAAGGCAGGCAAAGGAGGAAGTGATCAAGTAGGGGAAAGGGATGACAGGAAAGGCTTCACAGACTTAAGTTCTTCTGGAGGTATTTGACAGGCAGGCCCACCTGATGGGGGCATTCAAAGAAAATAAAGAAACAGGTTTTGGTGGGGCGGGGGAGGGAGGATGAGCTTAGTCTGGGACTTACTGAGCTTAAAATGCCCATGGAACATCCATGTAGCAATGTCCATGGACATTATGATATAGGGATCTAGAGTCAAGAGAAAGGTCTGGAAGTAAAAACCTAGGATTCCTAGACATACAAAATGGCATTAAGGTCATGAGAGCTGATGAGTTCTCACGTGGAGAACAGGTAGAAAGAAGGAGTTAAGGTCAGAACACCAATGCGACTGGCAGAGGAAAAAGCCTGAAAAGGAAACACGGTAGTGAGACAGTTGGATGATATATCAATATGGAAATCTCCAACACAAGCAAAGTAACAGTACTGCACAGTCAAGGATTAAATGAGAGATGAACGGCTGGAAGTTGTCTTAATAACTGTGGCTGTGGTAAAGATGACCACATCCTTTCTTTAAAAAGGAATATGGAAAAGAACCAGGGAGTAAAGTCAGGAAAGACTTCATTCAAGAGTAGGAACTTGAAGTAAACTCTAAAGAAGACCGAGAAAGAAGGCGGAAGCAAGTCACGAGGTCTGAGCTTTATGTTGCAGACTCTAAGAACCAGTAGAAGATTTTAAGAAGAGGAATGATACAACCAAGACTTAAATTTTAGAAAAGTTACTCTATAAGCAGTTGAAAATGGACTGGAAGGGATACGATTACAACCCAGGCCATGAGTAATGAAGCCCTGAATTAAGGAACTGACAACAGAAATGGAGAAGAGAGAGAAAAGATATTTAAAAGACAAAACTGGAGGGATCTTACGGTTAATCAATTTGGGGTGGGGAGCACAGTAAGAAAGATGATGTCTAGAAAGACACCATTAAAGTGAAAAGGCAAGCCACAGAATGGCAGATCCTAACAACATATTTAACTGACAAATGGCTCATATCCAGAATATATAAAGAACTCTTACATGTCAGTAAGAAAGAGACAGAAAACTCAATAGAAAACTAGGCAAAAGATTTCAAGAGGTACCTCACAACAGAAAATACATGAATAATATGTAAACAGCCAACAAACATAAGAAAAGATGCTGAACCTGAGTAGCCATCAAGGAAGCAGATCTTCAAGAATGGGTAAAATTATGAAGATTGGCAATAGTGAGCGTTGATAAGAAAGAGGAACAACAGAAACTGCTGACAGAAATACAAATCAACAAAACCACTCTGAAAACTATTTCACATTATCTACTAAAATTAAACATAGGCATACCATATGATCCAGCACTCCCACTGTAAGCTATATACCCAAATGGAGTACATACACACAAATACAATAAAACATACATAAAAATTATCAGAGCAGCATTATTCATAATAAACAGTAATAAAAAAACAAATGACAGTCAACAACATGGATGAATATCACAAACACTGAACGAAAGAACAGACATAAAAGAATACATACTGTTATCATTTTACTTATATCAAGTTCAAAAACAGTTCTACACTGTTATCAAGTCAGGGTAGTGGTTACCTTTAGGGAGAAAGGAAGAGGTGGTGAGTTGGAAAGGGACTTCTGAGATATTGGTAATGTTCTTTTTCTTGACCTGAATGGTGGTTTCATGGATGTTAATAAAGTAATAATTAAGGTATACACTTACAATCTGTGCACCTTTCTGTATGTATATTTTAATTAGAAAGTTAAATTTAAATTAATGAACATCTATGGAGTAGGACTGTGATGCCTTTGGAATATTCTGAAAGAAATAGCAATGGTGATTTGGACATCGGAGTTTGGAACTTAGAAGAGAGAACAGGCTGGAGACAGATCTAAAAGACATCAACATACAGATGATAAGTGACAGCACCCAATGAGAAAGTGGAGTGGAGCGGAGTAGGTAGAAAGGGTAGAGAGTAATGAAGGGAAGGGGAGAAGTTAGATGAAGTCTGATATAGAAGAATATCAACATTTAGAACCATCAGAGGAAAAAAAGGAGATCGGAAGGGACCCATACGCGAAAAAATAGAACCAAGAGAAGTAATGACACAAGAATTTCAAGAAGCAGAGAGCAATCAACCATCAATGTTGGGAAGATAAAGTAGCTACTGGATTCTACAACTGAAAAACAGTTGGAGACCTCACTGAGAGAGAGCACTTTTCAGTGACAGGCTAAGAACTCAAGTCATAGGAACCAACAAACTGCCATGAAGGGACAGAGCAGACAGGAGACAGCTACAAAGAAATGCCAAAGGGTTATAATGCGTTCTAGGTAGTCAAGATGAAAAAGACTAAATCTATTTAATTGTGGAAGACAAGACATGCATGGTCAAAGAGATTCAAGAACAAATAACAGGAACATATTAGATAGTAAAGTTTAGAATTGCACTGTTCATTATGGTAGGCACCACAAAACATGGCTATTTAAATTTAAAATTAAATTAAATAAACTTAACTCCTTAGCCACACTAGCTACATTTCAAGCACTCAATAGTCACACGTGACGAATGGTTATGGTACTGGGTGGCACAAATATAGAACAATCCCATCATTACAGAAAATTCCATTTGATAACACTGGTTTAGAAAAGAGGATGGATTTTAAAGCATGGGTAAAGGGACTGTTCTTAGTAGTAGAGGATGCTGTAATGCATATTGTTTGCAGGTAGGATGGTGGGAATGGGGAAAAGTTGAGGGTGCTCATTTCTGATAGCCTCATTATTTCTGGAAAATAGGAAATACAATCACCTGCTAAAAGTGGGGCAGGGATTGGCCAGACAGAGCATGAGAAAAGCAACAGATGACTGAGAAAACTGAGAGGTGAGACTGGCTGTGTCCAAGAACTGAGATAGTGAAAATACCCTCCTCTCAAAATGGAAAGTAGATACACATTCCTCAGGCAAGACAGAATCAGAAAAGTATGTATGAACATAGAGAATAAATTCAAAGTACAAGAGAAAAGTTGATGGAGTCCCTGCAGAATGGTCTCTTTCTTTTTACTAAAATACAAGTTAACGTCACTTGCTTAAAGAGAAGTAGATAGGTATGGGTTTGCACATTTACAAAGATCAGAAGACACCTGGAAGTCTCTGTGTAGAAGGTGACAGGGAATCAATTAGTGATGTAAAACAAAACTGTCAATCACTCCTAACCACGAAGCTAAGTTGAGAAAGAATCAATTTGTAGTTTTTTCTAATCAAAATGGTTATACAACTTTCCCTGACAACTCTGAAGTCTTGGGCTGACAAAATCAGAAAGCTGTAGATTGACAAGATAACCCAAAGGGCGAAGCCCACTAAAATGCAAATACAAATATTTCTACAATAGTGGGCCGCAAAGTTGAGGCTGGACATCATAAAGAGCAGGGGGCTGACAAATTGAAAGTATAAGGAGTTAAGGTACCACTGGAATCCTGAAGAATGGAAATAAAGGTCCAGTAAAAGGACTGGAAAAGTAGAAGAATTGAAGACTGTGATCAGCGGAACTTTAGAGTTTGTTATTTCGTAAGAATAAAGCTCTAGCTAATAAAGGAAATCCCAAATAGCAAATGTGCATGAATTCTTTAATATTTAGTATGCACTATTCTAGACAATTGAGGGTGCACTGGTGAAAAATGCAGACAAAGCCCCCACTTTTATGGAGTTTACATTCTAGTTGAGTGCAGAAGAAAATCAAATCGAAGACAATAAAGTTAGGAAGTCAAGAAGTTGGGAAAGCATGATTTTAGAAGGCCCATATAAATGTGTTCAATTCAGCAAAAATGATAACTGTGCTCAAAATAGGAAAGTTTTGTAAATGCTTTTCTAAAGTTTTAGAGAAAAGAGTATTGGTAAATAATAGCTCCCCTCCAGAAAAAAAGCAGAGCTCATGGTATTAGTAGATGGAAAGAACTTCATGTCAGAAGAATTTGTTCAATAAAGGAACAACAATCACCTAAGAGATAGTAAAGATCAAGGAATATGTCAACTCTTCTCGGGTCTCTTCCCATCCCATCTTCTTTTTAAAATAGGGGTAAGAGTACGGAAAAATTGTTCCACTAGGAGGATACGGACACAATTCAATGTAATGGCCTACTAGTGGTAGACTAGTGGTATCACTTTCACATATAGACTACATTACTTCAGCGGTCTGGTTAAAAAAAGGACAAACTTGGGTTCAGATAAAGAATCCTGCGCAACCTGCAATCACGGAGATGTTGGAGAAGCCTACACTATAATAAGAAGCTATAGGGCACAGCAGGAACAGTATAATAATTCATGTTAAGTTGCCACAATTAACACACATTAGGTATAGCAAAGCACCTGGTTAATCTACTACTTCTGAAGGATAGACTAGATCACACTTAAGGGAGCAAACACACAAGGATGAAGAAAAGACAAAGTCTGAAAAATAAATTATTGTTATTCTTCAGCATAGGAAATGCAGTCTTAAAAAATTAAAACTATGCAGTAATCTGTGTCTTCAAACATGTATCTTTATCACCTATAACTAGACAATAAAGTTCACAATGGGAGAAAAATGTTATTCAAAATCATACCTAAGAAATCCTTAGTAAAACTGTCCCTCTATGTTCCTGTATGTTCCCTTTAATAGTACTGCTATTAACATTTTTATATGTGATCAATACTTCATATTACTAGATTTTGTCTATCCCAAAACAAAATAACTGAGGTCATTCAAATCTATTCATTAAAGTCAGGGAGGGAGGGTAGTGTTTTAGATAAACTGGCTGCCTGGTTACCTGGAGCTGTGTAGACAGCCGGTTTAACTAAATTATTCTGGTACTTATCAAATGACCAAAGTCTTAGACTTTGCCTACTCACTACACCAAACAATTCACTAATTATTCCCAGTAATGACAACTTTACTTAAGTTTAAACAGTATTGATGTTCACAGTATGAAAATAAGACAGGCTGAAAAGCAATTTAAGTCAAATAAAGACACTGGTCCAAACGGACTCAAATTATACAGAAACAGAGAGTTTGGAATAACACGCAGCAGTGCAGCCCAAATTTCCTTAACCTAAACATTTCACATTGAAGATGCTTATTCACTGACATCATAGGACTAAGCACAAACATGATAAATTTTTCAGCTACCAAAACAAAACTGAATCCACGGAGAAATATTATTACTGACAACGATCATGATATTTTAACTAACTGATAATTTCAAGACTTTTTTAAGTGCAACTTGGGAAAGAGTAATAGTACTTTGAAAATTAGTCATTTTAGCTGATGAGCTATAAGCAAAAAAGTAGTTTAAATAAGTCATCTAGATTAAAACATAATCTATGAGGTTTGTTGAACAAACAGCACTGGTAATCAGTAACTGTGATTTGTTTTACAATATGCCTAACTATATTGTTAAGAGCATAAAAAATTATAACTCCAGATCATTCTCATTCCAAAAATATTAATAAGCCTGAAAATCAGTGAGAAAGGGCTAAAACTACATTGAGTTCACCTTAAGATTTGAATCTGAAATGTACCGGGGTGGTTCTAGGACAGCGAAGTGATATTCACAACATTTTCCAAGTAAAACTCTACAAGCTGACTTCAATTATCCTGTACCATAAAGATAAAAAAAGAACTGATAATCTATGAATACAATTTTTAAAAATCTGTGTAAAGAAAGGCAAATACACCATAAAATCACTGTTCCCAGACCTGTCCAAGCTTAGTGCTTTAGTTCATTGTTCTTATATCTATATAAAATAAACCTGTTCCTACAGCTAATAAAACAAGAAACAAGTCTGTAGCAAATGACTTTACACACCATTAAACACAGCAGCCAGAGTGAACCTGTTAAAGGGTAAATCAGAGTACATCACTGGACTGCTCCAAACCCTCCAACCAGTCCAATGGCTTCTATCTCAGATTAAATGCCAAATGAATTCCAATGCCCTATGTGATCTGCACCCCCTCACATACACACACAATTACCTCTATGACCACATCTCCTACTGCTCTCTCCCTCTTCCATTCTACTCCAACTTCCTTACTTGCCTTTCCTCTATAGGTCAGATATTCCACTGACAGGGCCTTTGCACGTGCTTTCCTTCTACTGGAATGCTCTTCCCTAGATCCTTCAGCTCTCCACTCAAAAGTCAACTTCTCAGTAAGGTTTTCTTTGACCACTCCATCTAACATTTCAAAACAACTCAGCAACCACAATAACTCATATTCCCCTTCCTTGCTTTATCTTCTCCCCTTAACCCTTTTCACTAATTAATATATTATGTATGTGTATCTTATTATTTGTCCCCCACTCAATGTAAACTCTATGAAGGTTTTGATTTCTCTTTGTTCAGGACTTATTCCTAGTAGTGAGAACAGTGCCTAAGGTATAGTACGTATTCAATAAGTGTTTTCAATACATTAATTAAACTACCTTGTAGATCTAAAAATTATAAGAAAAGTAGTATCTTAGAACAATGAGCTGGTCTGAGCCTGATAAAGCTATCTGCAGCTCAATAATAAGCTTAATAATATATAAACATTCTACTGCTTACAAAGTAATCTCACAAAGTAATTTCATGGCCTCAATAACTAGTAAGATTTTTGCCACAGCAATCTACTTCCATTCAGTTTCTCAAAAGAGGGGACAGATTTGTGGCAGGAGCAATTAGAGTGTATCCTGTGTCATTTGTTGCCCTAGGTTGCCTTAACCACCATGTTGAGATCTCCATAATAATCACCAGATGGCAGCATTGAGGTAAATACATAGTAGATACTCTGATAACAAGGAGACAGAGTTGAGCAGCATTCTGACTTGAATTTTTTAGAAAGAACTTTTAAAAACAAGAGCAGTAAAAATTTCGCCCAGTGATCTCTACTACATGGGGTTTATACTATGAAAGAAAAGAATTTTTAGACAGAACCACTTAGACTATCTTAAACAAAATGACATTTCCTAGATATCCAGATACATCTTCTGAGATATTCCCATCTTAAAGTCCAATTTTCATTTTTCCATCCAAGATCTGTCTTTAACTTTTTTAAGCCATTATAGACTTGTCATCGTCTCCATTTTATATTATCTTCTGAGGAACTCAACTCTATGCTGTCTCTGTTCTTAAATACTGAAAAACAAGGACAGTAAAGAGTCTATACCTAGTTCTTTCAAGACTGAACTCAATGATAAATTCTAGATTTCGTGACCACCAGAATTTTCAAGGAAAAAAACTGCACTTGGAAACTTAGACTTAGGACTTTAGAAACCTCTAAGAGATCATTTCACGAGCTACCAGGCAATAAAGATTCGTGATTTCTTAAAAGCTACAAATGTTCTCAAGTTTTATGGCCACTGGAAATTATGAAGACAAATTAGCATGGCCAATATTAAGTGTATGAAAGAAGGGGGCTGGCCCTGTGGCTGAGTGGTTAAGTCCGCGCGCTCGGCTGCAGGCGGCCCAGTGTTTTGTTGGTTCTGATCCTGGGCACGGACATGGCACTGCTCATCAAACCACGCTGAGGCAGCGTCCCACATGCCACAACTAGAAGGACCCACA
Organism: Equus asinus; assembly: GCF_041296235.1. Taxonomy (NCBI): domain Eukaryota; kingdom Metazoa; phylum Chordata; class Mammalia; order Perissodactyla; family Equidae; genus Equus; species Equus asinus. Next base: position 2,401,390 of record NC_091816.1, on the reverse strand, counting down.
ACGAAGAATATACAACTATGTACTGGGGGGCTTTGGGAGGAAAAGGAAAAAAATAAAATCTTTAAAAAAAAAAAAAGAATATGAAAGAAGTATATAATTCATATAAGACTCCCATATAAAACTCAAATATGCACTAAGCAATAAACTATGGTCACGTCATTCTTCCTTAGACTTAAATACAGAATATCTATAAAGCATTATAAAAACATTCTCAAAAAAAGCTTATGTTCAACTATAATTAGTACAGCTCATTTTTTTTTAAAAGTCAAGTGGTATACCACGGAAGGACAAATATTGTATGATTCCACTTATATGAAGTACTTAGAAAAGGTAAATTCATACAGGCAAAGTAGAAGAGAAGTTACTAGAACTTGGGAGGAAGGGGAAAATGAGGAGTTATTATTTAATGAGTACAGACTTTGAGATGAAAAAATTCTGGCAAAGAACAGCAGTGATGGGTTCAAAACACTGTTAATGTACTTAATGCCACCAAACTGTACCCTTAAAAATGTTTAAAATAACAGATTTTGTTATGTAAATTTTACCACAATTAAAAAAAACAAACAGGGGCCAGCCTGGTGGCATAGTGGTTAAGTTCACGCACTCCGCTTTGGCAGCCCAGGGTTCATGGGTTCCGATGCCGGGCATGGACCTACAAACTGCTCATCAAGCCGTGCTGTGGCAGCGTCTCACATACAAAACAGCGGAACATTGGCACACATATCAGCCCAGCGACAATCTTCCTCAAACAAAAAGAGGACGATTGGCAACAGATGTTAGCTCAGGGCCAATCTTCCTCAACAAAAAAATTAATAAATAAAAAGAAATTTTAAAAAATGAACAAAACTAGTATAGATTTTTCATATTCTCACAAGTCAGATGATTTAAGTAATAGGTCAAAAGTCACGCAGTTGAGAAGCAGCTACTATAATCTGTCCTCATCTCAAAGCCTATATCTTTTAACTGTTCTTGTAGAACCCCTCATTATGTTAATCTTGAGGGCAGTAATTAGACTTGAAATTGTAGTTTTAATCCCAAAAAATGAAAAAAAAATTACTAGTAATAAATTCTGGCTATTGAATTTTAACGTTAGCCATTTTACTTTCATTGTACCTACACTGAAGTTGGTTACCTTTCAATCCAATTACATAACAATAGCGCACCCTTATGCCTTAAAAATTTTCTTGTAAGACAAGTCTAAGAATTAAAATCTATCAATCAAGTACTCCTCAGTCTCAAACTAAAACCTCTTTCTGACCACTGGGTATCTGATCCAACCATGTTGCTTGGCATGAACCACCAAAAAAGCTCCTCTCAAATCCCCCACCTAACTTCACCTCCATACTTTTAATTTTTCTTCAAGCTACAGCCTCACAAACTTCTTCCAGTTCTTCTAGTGGTTCCAAGGTATTTGTTCCAAGTGGTTCCAAGGTATTCTCCTGCCTCTCTCTTCTCCCACAATTATAATCAAGGAAAGTAAATTTAACTGCAAATTAACTTCCTTCAATGGATATTTATTTCACACAACTTGTAACTTAAATAATTTTCAGCTATCATTAGTTGATAATATCTACTGCTGAAGTACTCTATTATGTATAATAAAGCTAAATGAATGGCTCTATTATACATAATAAATACCCAAAGGATAAAGAAGAGGTAAGTCTTAGCTTAGAAAAATAGAAAATTGAACTATTCTTAGGCATGGTATAGTGAAGGAAACCAAAATGATGCTCAATGACTGAGCAGGGGGAAAACGAATATTGCTAGATTTTCAAAATACTACCCAAAGCATAAGAAGTCTAGTAAATATTAATTTGGTAAAGCACTGTAATATAACAAAAAGTCTGAGACAAAAAAGGAGTTCTCACATTTTCAAAGCACTTATAAATGTCAAATACAAAACAAAATCTCATAAAATAATTAGAAATCCCAATTAAATACTATTTTCATTATCCATTGAACACACCAAAAAGTCCAAAAGTAAGCTTTTTAAGAGAATATCTGCACAATTAGCTATTTCCAATATTATAAGGGAAACAAATTGGCACACAGAGTTCACTTTAGGAAGTTAATACTTTGCTGGAAGGCATTTATACTTTCTTGAAAAAGCTGAAAATTCTAAAATATTTTGTTCTCTTCCAGTCAGACAAGCCCTTCTCTCAGTCCTACCCAGTTCTTCATTCCTTCACTACTAACGGCCTTGGATCCACTCATGCTCCTCCCAAATCCTTTCCGACAGTTTACAATTCAATTTTTCTTCAACTTTTCCAAAAAGACAGCCCTAGGTAAGTAGAAATCACTCTAGGCCTCTTAATTCACCCCTTAAATGACTTGTGCACAGTATGTACTAAATAAGCATTCACTGAAACTAAAATACAACAAAATCATGCTTAGCTCCAGATAGGTTTATCAATTACTTACTCAAAGCCTCTCCTCCAAGATTCAATAATCTACAGGGGAGCTACCCTTGGGTAGGATTTAATCTCTTTAAATTCTTCAACACCCCATATACTATCAAGTACTCTATGGCGGCTTACTAAACATTTCTTTAGGATAATCTTTTCCTCAAAAGCATAAAGTTGCAAAAGATATATAATAATAAAACAACATGAATGGCCTGGAAAATAATCCATTTTCCATTATTGATAGTCTGCAATAAGTTAACCTTATATAATTTTAATCAGTTCCAACATAACTCATTAGGGATTACAAAGCTTTCACAGGGGTACTAAATTGAATTCATTTTTATTATGATGAGTTCATTCAATGAATTCTACAATTAGAATAACAAGATTATTGGTGAAAGAAAATAAGTTAATGATATAATCAGATCATTAATGATCAATTCCAATTTACACTTTTACTACAAATATAGATTACTGTAAATTTAGATGAAAAAGCAATCATCTGTCAAGATACTAAAACAATTTTCTATTTCCTAATCAGAGGTGACATCAAAAATGCTAATATGCATATGTATTTGCTGAATTTAAATTCTATGCTAAGAAACTGTAAGGAATTCTCTTTCTTTCACATATTCATCAGTTATTTGAAAGCTCCACTTTCTGTTTGTCAGTGACATATCATTGTCCTCATTCATCCAAATATGATACTGTCTCTCCTTTGCTTTACGGTCCTTCTCTTTCTATTTTAGTTTCTTTTTATACCCATGGCTCTCCCTTAATTCAAAGTCATATCATCACATGCAATAACCTACATGGACTGACTCCCTCTAGCCTTTCTTTGATTTTTTTCTGCACAGTGCTACCAGATTAATTTCCCTAGAATACTATTTTTTTATCCAGTTACTCGCCTGGCTCAAAACCTACATAACAATCCCAACTGCCAGTTCCTACAGGCTGGTATTCAATTCCCTGCACCATACACCAAACTACTTTTCTCACACTATCTTCATCTACTCCCAATCTACTCACTTGTCTTCAGAGATCATACTTTCTTGCTCTTTCTCCAAGTTTTTTTAATCCCGTCCCTCAAAGTCCTTTGTATCCCTGCCTCTAAGAATCAGCTCAGTAGAGCTTACAGACAGATTAGGTTCTGTCATTTATGGCATCATTTTGACCAAGTTACTTAACCTCTTTGGTGTAAAATGGTACAACATACCTACCTTTCAAGTTATTGTGAAGATTAAAATGGGATAAAGTTATGGGAGTGTAACTCAAACATAAGAAGATGCAAAATAAACGCTGGTTTCCTATATCCTTTTTCAAAACTGCATCTATCCTTCAAAGCTTATCTTTGTTAAATGATCAATTGCCACTTTTTAATTCAGGGTAAGTTTTTGTTTTGTTTTAATATCCCAAAAAGGTAAGCTGATTAAAATTTTCTGTGGACTAACAGATTTTCTATATATGGTATTTATTTACATGATTGCATTAAGATTTTTTTAAGTCTTTTTGTACGTGCACATTTACCACACTGCACATTACCCACGTTAAAAGAATTCTCTAGTGGTACTTGAGTACAAGAGCATTAGCAAAAGAATATTTTCTATGCTAAAAATATATAGAAGCGATGGTTTAGAAGGAGTAAGATGTTCAACAAGACTTTCACATTCATTACATTTTTAAGAGATTGCAATTGTGGGCATTTATTCTGGCCAAACTGCGGTCTAAAATAAATAACACTTGAACAAATTGGCACATAGCATCATTTTCCTCAAGATCTACCAAAAACAATAACTGACACATATCTGATAGGATGTGGAGTGTTCTGCTACTATCAGAACCATGGTGTTTGCAACGGAAAGGGATCTTTAAAAAACATTATATATTCATTTTACCACAGATAAATATCATTGTCAAAGGCTTCACATGACTACATAAAGTGATTAAAGTAACTTAAAGTCACGCAGATATTCTGACTCTAAACTTCAACTCAGTCACCCAAGTAAACAACCTATAGGCAAAGTATTTTTTTGAAAGAAAGAAACACTTTACAGATGGAAAACGTTCAATTTCAATTATTAATAAATAGTGATACTATTTACTAATAATATGGTGTGGCAGGATTTAAACTTACATATTTAACACTAAAACTGACCAGAGGGTCTCCTGCCTTCTTGAAAAAGTAGCATTATCCATAGCAAAAGGAAATCAATCTTTTACCCCTTTTTCCCAATCTCAGAGAACGATTAAAGAGAGGGAAAGAAAAACAAACATATAAAAGTCACAACAGGTTCCTAAATGTAACTAAAAGGGTACTAAGATCTTTTGTTTTAACACAGCACATTAGCGTCTTTGTAAACGAGTAAGGCAAAACTGTTCTGCCTAAGAAACTAAGAGAGAGGCTATTGAGAGAAGGTCAAGAAAAGTGGAAGAAGGTTGGAATGTGGAGAAAGAGGTGGCCAGTAACAAATTCCTAGAGAAACGGCGGTCAAAGGACTTTTAAGAACTGTGTAACACTCAGTTCTAAATTGTTTCTATGCTACAATAAAAATCTTGCAGTCCAAGTGAAAGACAGAAGTGAGCAATTTTCCAGTAAGAAAAAAAAGTGAGGGGGCTTAAGTTTGGTTCTGCACAGAGCAGGGGGAAGAGAATCCACTAAAAGAGCTAAAGCAAAAGTAAGATGGAGGCCTCAGGAACCTAGTCAGAAGCACCGTAATAACGCAAGTCCCTGAATATTTGCAGAGATCTTGAGAAAGAATGGATTTTCCCCACAAGGAATAAGGAGCTTGTCAAAAGGCAAGCCTCAGCTGTCAGCTGCTCTAGGCTGCAGTGGGCAATGCTTCCCTACCTACAAAGCACCCTGCAGTCCTAGGACTTCCAGAAGTCAGCAAAGACTACTTACTACCTCTTTGTCGGCTTCATCGTTTTAGGTTAAAAAAAAAAGTTTAAAGAGAAAAGCTTGATTTTATAATTAGGATAAACAATAATTATGTTCTCATTTAAAAAGACAGATAAGAAAAGGAGGAAAGAGTAAAATTCTCTCCTAATCTTTCTCTTCCTGCCCTGTAATATTTATTCCTCCCCTAACATCTACTGAGTACTTGATGCACTGTTATATATGTTTTACAGGTATTAACACTTTTAGACTTAACAGCCACCCTACAGATGGTACTATTATCACCAATCTCCCGAGGAGAAAACAGACCCCCAGAAAGATGAAGTCACTCAAGGTCATAACAAGTGGCAGTCTGGCTCCAGAGGCTGCACTACTCAATCTGGAATTGTGCTGTCTCAGTTTTCCCTATATATACACTTTTAAAAAAACAAAACACACAAATAGGTCCACACTACATATGATGTATAATCTGCCTTTTTGTCAAATTTACTTCCACTCAATAAATCCAAATCAACATCATCTTTCTAATGGCTATATAACATTTCACTACATGTTGTAAGATAATCCCATTGATGGTTAAATTGATGAACATTAATAAATATTTAATACTTCTAATTTTGTATTATATCCAATATTATAATCAAACATCCCTGTATACACATCTTTGCTTACTTTCTGGATTATTTCCTTAGGATACGTTTCTTGAACTAGAACTGCTGAGTCAAAAGGTGTGCACATTTCTAAGAGTTTTGATACATACTGCCAAACTGAATTTTACAGAGGCTGTACTCCTGGCAATAATATCTGTGCCAGCTATGAGGCTGTTGTGTCTCAATCCCAAACTCGCACTTACTGTGCTTCGTGATGCTGGGCTCAGAACACACACGTCATTTTTCCTCTGTCGGCTGCCTTCCCATTAGACTTCACCAATAGAGAACACTAAAGGGATACCAGACTAAGGTAAGGATGACAAAAGAATGGACTTGCTCCTTCCAGTCTGTTTCCTATTCCTGCCAGGGTCCCCCCAGCATTGGTCCTCTTCTCCAGCAGCAACAGTCCTTTGCAGTCTTGAGCTTCTTCCACCTCTCTCAGAATCAGCCTCAACATACTCCCTTCAAAAGCACCAGCAGCAGGGAAAACTGGACAGCCACATGCAAAAGATTGAAAATTGACCATTCTTTTTCACCACACACCAAAATAAACTCAAAATGGATCAAAGACCTAAAGATTAGGCCTGAAACAATAAGTCTTCTGGAAGAGAATATAGGCAGTACACTCTTTGACATCAGTTTCAAAAGAATCTTTTCGGACACTATAACTCCTCAGTTGAGGGAAACAATAGAAAGAATAAACAAATGGGACTTCATCAGACTAAAGAGCTTCTTTAAGGCAAGGGAAAACAGGATTGAAACAAAAAAACAGCTCACTAATTGGGAAAAAATATTTACAAGCCACTTATCCGACAAAGGGTTAATCTCCATAATATACAAAGAACTCACACGGCTTAACAACAAAAAAACAAACAACCCGATCAAAAAATGGGCAGAGGACATGAACAGACATTTCTCAAAAGAAGATATAAATATGGCCAATAGACACATGAAAAGATGTTCATCATCGCTAATCATCAGGGAAATGCAAATCAAAACTACACTAAGATATCACCTTACACCCGTTAGATTGGCAAAAACATCCAAAACCAAGAGCGACAAATGTTGGAGAGGTTGTGGAGAAAAAGGAACCCTCATACACTGTTGGTGGGAATGCAAACTGGTACAGCCACTATGGAAAACAGTATGGAGATTTCTCAAAAAGTTAAAAATAGAAATACCCTATGACCCAGCCATCCCATTACTGGGTATCTATCCTAAGAACCTGAAATCAGAAATCCCAAGAGTCCCTTGCACCCCTATGTTCATCGCAGCATTATTTACAATAGCCAAGACGTGGAACCAACCTACATGCCCAGAAACTGATGATTGGATAAAGAAGATATGGTATATATACACAATGGAATACTACTCAGCCATAAAAAAAGACAAAATTGGCCCATTCGCAGCAACGTGGATGGACCTCGAGGGTATTATGTTAAGCGAAATAAGCCAGTCAGAGAAAGACGAACTCTATATGACTCCACTCATAGGTGGAAGTTAATATATTGACAAGGAGATCTGATCGGTGGTTACCAGGGAAAAGGGGGGGTGGGGGGAGGGCACAAAGGGGGAAGTGGTGTACTCACAACATGACTAACAATAATGTACAACTGAAATCTCACAAGGTTGTAATCTATCATAACATTAATTTTTAAAAAAAAGCCAATAAATGGTATTTACAAAAAAAAAAAGCACCAGCAGCAGCAGGGCAATGTACCTTCTTGGGCAGTCTGCATCCCAACTTTGTGGGGCACCTCTCCAAGCTTTTAAAAGCAAGAAGAAAGTGAGCCCTCCTCAGAGGTCTGAATCCCAGCTCCGTGGAGCCCCTCCTCCAAGCTTCTAAATTCTAATAATCCAAATCTCTTTCTCTTGTTTCCCCAGTCCTAGGGGTAGTAGCTGCTTAAGGAAGTTATTACTTCTGTGTCACTTCAGCATCCCCATTTTGCTTTTCCATTCTCTGGCATTTGCCCCATCAATTCCCTATACTACATTCTCTCATGGTTTCTGTTTTCCTGACTGTATCTTGACTGATATGTCATCTAATAGCTTAGCAAGCTGGCATATTTATCTATCTTCAGGTCAGTGTAATGGACTGAACTGTGTCCCTCCAAGATTCATGTGGAAGCCCCAACTCTCAATGTGACCGTATTTGGAGACAGGGCTTTTAAGGATGTAACTAAGGATAAGTGAAGTCACAAGGGTGGGGCCCTAATCCTGTAGGACTGGTGTGTTATAAGAGAAAGAAGCAGCAAGAAGGTGACCATGTGCACAAGGAGAGGGGCCTCAGGAGACACCAACCCAGATGGCACCTTGATCTTGGCACCTTGATCTTGGACTTCCAGCCTTCAGAAGTGTGAGAAAAGAAATTTCTATTTTTTAAGTCACTCAGTCTATGGGATTGGGTTACTAGAGCCCAACTGACCGAGACAGTCAGCTAGTGAAATCAGCTCACACTGTTCTCATCTTCAGTGTGATGTCCACATACTATTATCCATACTATCTATTATATATAAGGACATTGAGTTAGATGCTAGAGAAACAAGATGTAACAAAACTAGTTCTCTGCTGCTGGATCTTACAATCTAGTTGTAAAAACAGAACACATGCATTAAAAATACGTTACGGTACAGGGTAGCACATGATAAGGAACAAATGAAATGAAAATACTATAGTTAAAGGTGCCCAAAGGAACCTATTCAAAATAACGCTTTCCTAAACTATAATAAGCCTAAAGGATTCAGAAAAAAAGAAGCAGGACCTCATCTTATTTTTTTAAGGACTATAAAAAGCTTTAATTAATAGCCACAACTATTTTTTTAGACATCGATTTAAGGAGACCCACCTAACTGGAAAAGAAAAAAAGCTAATTTTTTTTCCTCTAAAATCACTGACACATTTTGCACAGTCTAGATACTCAAGTTTATTAGCAGTCTTGAAAATAAGAACCCAAAATTTCAAGATCTCATATTATCATCTTTAATTCAACAGACAATGAATAAATGAAATCACTACTGTTCTAGAAATGTCTACTTGCAAGGCTGACCAACAGTTAAAAATCAGCATTTCTCTCTCATTATAGAAATTCCCTTCTCTGTTATTTAGCAATTTTAAAATATCAAAGCATAGTATCTATGTATAGAATGCAAGAAGTAATAAAAAATAACAATTGAGCAAAGAGACAAACCACAGTTGGATTCTAACTATCTTAATACTGATTTCGCAATCAGACTTTGCTGTTAGTGGATGGAATTTCCAAGAAACCTAAAAGACTTGAACAGACAAGATGTGGTATGAGGCCTCACATTTAATGAACATCTTTTTATTTACTCCAACAGGTAACTGCAATGGGAAGGCTTAAAATTGAAGTGTTAGCGTGTTAATTATTTTATAGCTCTTCACTAAGGATTTTGTAATTTTTACTAAATGACAGTCTTTAGAAACAAAAAAATACAATCTATATTAGCTAAATATATTTCGGAATAGAGATAATACTATGTCTGCTATCATAAATTTGGGTTTGTTTCATTGTATTTTAGCATTAATTCTTCAGCCAAATCTCTGAAAACAGGACCATATATTTTCCTGACCAATCTATGTTTAACTGGATATTTAAATTATTTCTGGAATTAAATCATATATAATACTGAAAAAAAAAAAATCAGCATTTCTCTAAGCTGCCTTCGAAGTCCTTTGAGAAAATATCCCTCTTCCTGAAGAAGAGAAAAAAATATTTAAAAGCAATGTAGTAATTTCAGGTAGTTACCAGTACCTTATCTTCTCTACACCACCCTAACATTGCCCAGAAACACATGTGCATGCATGCACGCACACATACCCTAAGTTGATATGACATCAAATTAAAATTTCTCTTTCAGACTTAAATATATTTCACCTTCAAAATTACCTCCACAACAGTATAAATAACGCCTTAAGTGTTTAACAAGTTTGAAGCCTGAGGACAGTAGCTTTTCAAAAGAAAAGACAGTGTAATGAGGGTGGAGAACATAGTGACGTAATGCTCAACAAGGAAAGCCCTGACGAGTGTAGACTGAACACACACAATGAGAGAGCAGGAAAGCAAGGCTGAAGCAGCCAGCTTGGTTTCATGCTGCAAATTTTTGGCAGACATTCAATTCCTTCTGCTGTTTTCCTAGCCAGCACATTTATCTATGTAATGTCACCAGATCTAGGGAGGGAGTGAGGTTGAGAGAAGGGGAAGAGGAGAAAAACTGTTTTACAGCCTGCCAGCCCCTCCACACACGCTGTTACTATACAAAGGATGTCTAGAAAGCCAACGTACTGCTCAGACCCAAATGCTGCAAGCAAACACACACACACACACACACACGCACTCCACCTAAAGAACAGCAGCAGAAAAAGGAACTGCCTTTGGAAAGAAGAAAGCCTATAATTAAAGTGTTGATTCACAAGCAAAGACTCCCTTCTGAAACTGATTTCAGTTTTAGGGGGAAGGAAAGAGGAGGGGGATTATTCTAACTCTGGGGAAATGCTGAGTATTCTGCAAAAACGCCTGAGTTGGTCTGGTCCATGCCCACTACAAGCATATGCTACCACAGAAATAAACCAATAATACTTGAAGCAAAAAGTATCCTGTCAAATAACAATTACCTTATAAATACTTAATGTACACTTTGCCAATAACTATAGGGAATAAAAATGAATTTTAAGAAACAGTTCAGGTACCCTAGCAATGTAAAGTCTTGTCTATACATAGCAAAGTTTGCTGTTCTTAAGCACCCCTGTGAGAGTGTGTGTCTGTGTGTGTATACAATAGTAATACTGAAACTGGAACTGGCACTGGAATAAAAAAGTAGAAGTCAGAATTCATAGCTCATAGAAACAGTCAGGCCTAATAGCTTCTATACACGAACACTCCCAACCCTATAACACATTATAAAGTTACTACTACCAAATGCAATACATGAAAATATAATCCCTGAAAATTTACTTAACCTGAGAAACGAGTCAATCTATTCTAGCTTAAAACCAAAAATGCCTTTTCAAGATCAAAATGCTGTATCTCCAAAAATAGCATACAATCTGCCCCTAAGAATGTGTCATAAGAAACAAACAGGAAATATCATGTGTTGAAATCAGGAGTTATAAATAACTTTGTTCTACATTGACACAGTTGATACACCCAAAATATAGTAGCTCCAACCAACAGCAGTGTTTAGGACTTCCTTCAGATTACATTTAAAAATCAGCTACTGAAGGAGACAGCTTGATCGAAGGCTCCAGTCCTAGTTCTCCAACTACGGGCAACTAACTTAACCTGTCATGGTTCTTCACTTGTAAAATAAAAATATTTGACATGATAATCTCTAATGTCTCTTTCAGTTCTTAATTTTTAAAGTTATAGGTATTTTAAATACAAAACAGGGTTTCCTACTTTCAAGGAGCTCATAATCTAGTTAAGGGTAATCATAAATGAATTAGAGAATAATGTAAGACAGTAACTACTCTAGTTACTTAACAAGAGTATAGACTGTGTTCAATGAGGCACTAAACTGAGAGCCCTGACCTTAAGGGCTTAGTCTAAAGCAGAGAGTAGAAGCTGAGATAACTTCAAAACAGAACAAAGATTTCTGCTGGGACTAGGAGGTTCACTAGGATTTGAATTGTTAACTTCATAACCCCAACCAATTAATTCAAATTCCATGTAGTCATTACCTCATTATCCTCTTACTATTGATAAAGAAAAAGATATTAAGCATTAAGGCTTAAAAGATATTAAGCATCAATGACATAAAACACACATATGCAAATTTTGTATTATTTAGCCAAAATATCCCTCAGCCTAGTCTGATTGATTTATACAGAGTCAGAGACTAATAAAAGATTAGGTTGAGTGTGAACATAGCAAGCTTGATCCACAGACAGTAAATCACAAAGCTCCTCTCATTAGAATAAATAATCTAAAACTAACATTTTTAACTCCAAAAATCCTAAAGTCTAATAAACAAAAACAAAACTTGTCCTCAAGTGATATTTTAATACTGTTCCTAAGAAGAGTGCTGTTTAAAAGAACTTTCTGTGATGATACAAATGTTCTACATCTGTGCTGTCCAATACAGTAACCACTGGCCACACGTGGGCTACTGGGTATTTGAAGTGTGGCTACCACTAATTTTTTTGAACTTTAATTAAATTTAAATAGCTCCATGTGGTTAATGGCAACTGTATTGGTACAGTTACTATAAAGTCTGTATAAAGGGAAGACATTTTAAAACTGATGAATAAAGTTTTAAAGTTGGTGAATAAAGCAATATAAAAAGAGAATACAGAAATGTCTACATAGCAATGTTCACAATTTTTTAACTTGAAAAAGAATTTTTAACAAACTTTTCATGCATAGCACTCCGTGCAAGGCTAGTTTTTATACCAAGTGCCTCACATTCTATACCATCCTTCACCTTTAATACAGTGTTATCAGGATTTAGTTTAACTGGTTGCTGAAAACCTTCTCCATAAATGGCATTAATAGTAACTAGATCTGTCTGACTTGATTACATGAAATAAAATGGAAACCATCAAGTACTCTGAATTAAAACATAAAAAGGCACTGCTATTATTTTATATAGGAACACAATTTTAAAACACTATTTTTAATGTTGTTATCCCAGGAAACTGCACAGTAACTGTGATTCTCACTGAACAACCATATGTAGCACTATTTTAGATGCATATAGCCTAGCAAAGGAGTTAAAAAAAAAAAAACTATAAGAAAAGGCATAACAAAAGTGCATTCACGGAAAAGGTAACATATGAGGTGGCCCTAAGATGACTAACGTGTATGTTACATTCTTTAAACAACTTTTAATCTTTTTTTGGTTTTCTACAAAATATTTAATATTAGCATCTTTTGTCAAAGCACTAAAGCCTCATTCAAGAGAAAGCACACATTTACCTAACAAAAAAATAAACCCAATCCTGGAGTGTTAAGTTCATCTTTATAGAATCAGTCTTGTTACATACTGTCATAGATATTAATCTCAATTACAGTGCTCCTATTAACAATTCCCAGATTGAAATTTGAAAAGTGAGGATGAACTTCTCAGGTGTGTATGTGACTATAAAATTCTGCCCTCTCCCTAATTCAAGAGTTCAAGTTTGCTAACACATGGACAAAGAGAACAGATTAGTGGTTACCAGAGAGGAAGGGGTTTGGGAGTTGGGCATAAAGGGCAAAGGGGCACATTTATATGGTGACTGACCAATGATAATGTACAAGTGAAATTTCACAATGTTATAAACTATTATGACCTCAATAAAAAAAAATTCAAATTTGCTTTACATAAGACAAGAATTAATCTTAAGCCCATCTAAACCAACTCTCAAATGTGTACTACAACTATCTATAGGACAAACTGGAAAGAGAGTGTGAACTGATCTGGGAAAATCCTTCAATACTAATGTGAAAAACACTTAACAACCTTCTATTGACAGCAGGCCAGAAGTCTGCAGATCAGACAACCCAGGTATTCTCTGAGTGAATATTACAGCAAAGCATAGTACTATAGTTTCCTATGGGGACATAAAAGAGAATTAGGTTTAGATTCTAGGATTTCAATCTCGTCCATAAGGCAATTATGTTTACTAATTAGGACAGATCTACAGAACCCTTGGCTCACTGTTTACATTCAGTCCTCAAAAGGATTTAGGAAAGCCCAGAGCTCTGCATGGCTTCTTCCTACACACTTTTAGGCAGATCTCTTCCCAATTCAAAGCCTCAGACTCATGCATCACTAGGATTCATGAGAAAGTCCAGGTTCACACCTGTGTTACTGGCACTCCCTTTCATCTCAAAAATGACCTGGTTTGGATAACAACTTATGATTACTCTAACCTTCACTAACTCAGCAGTCACTCCCACTCAGGTTTATAAACTTTCTGTGCTCTACTACATGTCCAAACATTCTTGACTCCAACCCCTGTTCTAAATTTCCCATAGCTGGTTAAGAGAGCAGCAAATAAATGCAGAGTCAAAAGGAAAGTGTTAGAAAGGACAGTATAAGAAGCTGAACAATAGAGAAAGACAATCTCTGTATGACTCCACTCATATGTGGAAGTTAAACATGTAGACAAAGAGAACAGATTAGTGGCTATCAGGGGAATGGGGGGGTGGGGGTGGGCACAAAGGGTGAAGGGGTGCACCTACAACACGACTGACAAACAATAATGTACAACTGAAATTTCACAAGGCTGTAAACTATCATAATCTCAATAAAAAGTTTAAAAAAAAAGCTGAACAGAAGATCCCGAGGGTAAGCATAAGAGAGCAATGTGAAAATGAATGTTATTACTGATGCTTTAAAACATCTGGTTGGCCCATAACTTGTCACTCAGTCCACCATACTAAGTAGCTAAAGAAAAGAGTGCTAATCAGACTCTACTGGCTCGTGTTTTAAATAAAGATTGTAAACTTAGTTTAGACCTGTGCTCATAGATCACTCTTAGAGATTGTTTCTATTCAAACAAAAATATTAATAAGTATAATTGTTAACACCAGAATTCACCACTATTATTTTCAAAAAACTAAAAAAGCGTTAAGTAATATAGTTCACTTGGAGCCTATTGTGGTGGCTATTGTGTTTCTGTCTATCCACCAACTCCCACCCTACAAGGGCACTAAACCCATGTTGGGCTAATTATAAAATAGCATTCTGATTCATTCATTCAAAAACCTTTACACGCCTACCATATGGCCCAAAGTGTACGAGAACTGGAGATACAAAAGTAAACAAGATAATGTCCCTAAATTCAAGCAATTTATAGTCTAGTGGTAAAAAGACAAAATCCAAGGAAAGAGGTACATAAAATGACCCTCAGTTGTAATAAGGAGTACTGTGAAGCAAATAAATAAGGAGCTTGGAAAGAGATGAGAACGAAGAAGGAGCTTACATGCTTTAGAAAGAGAACCTCCCAGGGGCTGGCCTCATGACTCAGTGGTTGAGTTTGCGCACTCCGCTTCAGCGACCCAGGGTTTCACTGGTTCGGATCCTGGGCACAGACATGGCACTGCTCATCAGGCCATGCTGAGGCAGCCGTCCCAGAGAGCACAACCAGAAGGACCTACAACTAAAATATACAACTACGTACTGGGGAGCTTTGGGGAGAAGAAGAAGGAAAAAAAAAAGGGAAGACTGGCAACAGATGTTAGCTGAGGTACCAATCTTTAAAAAAAAGAAAGAAAGAGAACCTCCCAGAGGTGGTGACATTTAAGCAGAGACCTACAGAAGAGAAGAAACTTTACCCCTAGAGAGGTGAATCACTACACGTGGAAGGAACGGCATGTGCAAAGGTCTCAAGAAGAGAAAGTGTACTGGTGTATGAAAAAACTAAGAGAAGAACAGTATGGCTACAAAACAGTAAGCAAGATGATGGTCTGAATATGAAAGAAAAGGAATATTCCTTAAAGACAATGAAGGCGGAATCAAGGACTCCCTGTTTTCTGGCTTTGATAAGGGGTGATTTACTGATATGAAGAAAACTATGGGGGGAAAAAGGGAACTGGAATCAAGAGTTTGTTTTGTTCACATTAAATTTGAGTTAAGATGTTCAAGTAGGCCAGAGTGACTGCTTTAGTGATCTGCACGTGAGTTCATGCTGACAACCCCAGGGGTTTTCTGAACAAAGTTTGAAAAGAAGAAACTTTTTTTCCTCTAGGGTCACCTAAAGAGGAAGGATCTGAGTCCTAAGACACCTGCAACCACGATCCCAACCATTTGGAGAAAAACCTGTCTGAGATAGGAGACAACATAACTAATTCAAAGAGAGAAGCAGAGATGAGAAAACAGAATCCAAGCAATAATCTAACCTTGGATCAGTTGTCCCTAAAGCCAACTCCATCCCTATACTTCCTTGCACTTTGATTATACGCACTAATAAATCACTCTTTTTACTCTAGGGTTTCAGTCACTTGCAACCCCAGACCTGACTGACATATCCACTATATGCTGATTTGGATTCTATTTCCATCACTGAGCAAATGTATTAGAAGCCAGAAAAGAATTCAAGCCTACTTTATTTAGTTTTAGAAACTCAAAAAAGAAACAACTTTGCAGCAAGGAAATATAAGAAGCATCAAGGATTACAAAAGTACCAACATCTCCCTAATTCCCTGGGGGCCAGGACTAACTTTCGGGAGAACAGAGGTGTTAAAAAATGAACAAACTCAACAGAGAGAATAACCCAATTTTAAAAACAGGAAAATATATGAACAGACACTTCACCAAAGAAGATACAAATAAGCACATGAAAGAATGCTCAACATGACTAATCATTAGGGAAATACCAATTAAATCACAATGAAATAACACTATATACCTATTAGAACAACTTTAAAAAATGACAGTACCATGTGATACTGAGGATACAGAGCAAATGAAATTCTCATACATTGTTGTTAAGAATGCAAAAGAGTTCAGTCACTACCAAAACAGTTTGGTAGTTTCTCATTAAGTTAAACATACCCTTACCATAAAATCCAGCAATCCCCCTCCTAGGTGTTTACCCAAGTAAAATGAAAACCCACTGTATTAGGCTGAACAGTGGCCCCCCCAAAATAACAAGTCCTAATTCTTGGAACCTGAAAATGTTAATTTATTTAGAAAAAGGTCTTTGCCAGTGTAATTAAATTAAGGATCTCGAGATGGAAGATTATCCTGAATTACCAGGCTAGCCCTAAATGCCATCACAAGCATCCTTATAAAAGAGAGAAAGGGAGATTTGACGCACACAGAGGAGAAGGCACCGTGTGAAGATGGAGGCAGAGATTGGAGTGATGCACCAACAAGCCAAGAAATGCCAGGACCTACCAGAAGCTGGAAGAGCCTATGGAGCAACTGTGCCCCTGCCAACACCTTGATTTTGGCCCAGTAATACTGATTTCAGTTTTCTGGGCTCCAGCCCTGTGAGAGAATAAATTTCTGTTGTTTAAGACACCCAGTTTGGCAATTTGTTACAGCAGCCATAGGAAACTAAGACATCTATGTTCACACAAAAACCTGTGTATGAATGTTTATAGCAGCCTTAATCATACTTGCCAAAAACTGAAACCAACCCAAATATTCTTCAATAGAGGAAAAGATAAACAAACTATAGGACATCCATACAATGGAATACTACTCAGCAATAAAAAGGAACAAAATATTGATACATAAATAAACATGTATGAATCTCAAACGCATTATGTTAAATGAAAGAAATAGACTCAAAAGGCTATATACATGATTTCATCTATACGATTGTCTGGAAAATGCAAAACTATAGGGAGAAGAGCAGATGAGCACTTTGCCAGCTCAGGGGAGAGTGGGATTTGACTACAAAATGGAATAAGGAAAGTTCTTTGGAGGGGATAATGGAATTTTTCTGTATCTTGATTGTGTATCTTGATTGTGTATCTTGATGTAAACTATTATGAACTCAATAAAAAAAAAACCTGTTGCTACTGGGGAAAAAAATAATAATAATGGGTTAGAGACTCAGGAGCTACACCTAGAAAGCTATGTGACCCCAAAAAGTTAATGTAGCTTTCTAAGTCTTAATGCAATCTATAAAATAAGTGAGATGGATTACATGTTCCCATTCTGAAGTTCTATTATTTATGAAGACCACCATGAAGAAGTATCTTTCTACCCTGGAAGTAACCAAAAAGGCACTTGTAAATCAGAGGTTGGTAAACTGGTTCTGAAGAGAGTTAGAAAATAAATATTTTAGGTTTTGCAGACCACATAAGGTCCCTATCATCTAGAGCATATTCTCTGTTTTATTTTTTATGACCCTTTAAAAATATAAATCTGACTGAAGGTCTATATAAAAACAGGTCTCAGAAAGGATTTGGGCCACAGGTTGCATCTAGTTTGCTGACCCCTGCTCTAAATTAATAGTTCTGACAATACTTTGAATTGGGAAAGAGAAGAGTGGTGGATGAGGGGAGGGACATTTGGGTAGGCTCCCTTATGGGTACTCCTATTCAGAAGTTGGACATCCAAGTCACTGACCATCTAGATGTGTCACTGAGTACGCCCTATGTTTTTCTCTCCTATTCAATCACTTCCCAACATCACTTTTTCTTAATGGCTACCTTCCTAACTACAGAGAAGTATCCATTTGGTCTGAACAGAAACAAACCATCTTGAAGAGTACTTAGTGGTGCTGAACTTCTTCCTTTGCTTCCAAATTTATTACCCAATAACCTATTTCTTGCTAAGATACAGTAAATACATGCAGTGATAAGCATGCTATAAATACCACTGGTAAAGAATAAATCTAGGGATTAT
Organism: Equus asinus; assembly: GCF_041296235.1. NCBI lineage: Eukaryota > Metazoa > Chordata > Mammalia > Perissodactyla > Equidae > Equus > Equus asinus. Next base: position 2,383,131 of record NC_091816.1, on the reverse strand, counting down.
CACTTCACCTAGATTGGTTCATTTCATAAATATTTACTGAACACCCAGTACGTGTCAGACATTCAGGAAAAAGCAGAAATCAAAAGAAAGCCATCTTGAAGCTTACATTCTAATGGGAGGAGACAAACAAAAATAAAGAGTACGTCAGATGGCAATAAGTGCTATAAAATAACACAAGAAATGGCAATAAGGAGTTCCAGGTGTGGTAGAGAGACTGCAATTTTACATAAGGTAGTCAGGGAAGAAGGTGAGGTAAACAAGCCACGCAAATATTTACTTTGGAGACCCCCTGGAGCTCTTTGCATACATGTGTTTTTATCCCTGAGGCCCCTCTTAACATGCTCTATTTTTTCCATTGCATGTATAACAAACCATACCTTTTATTTTTTATGTTTGCTTTTCTTTTTTTGTTGTTGTTTTACTGTCTACACACATACACAAACGAATGTGAGCTATACACAGCGTGGGATTTTAGGTTTTGCCCTTAGATATATCCCAAGAGTTGAGGACAGCTGATGGTACACAGCAGGTACTCAATAGATACTGACTAACTGGGGGAAAAGTGTTCCAAGTGAAGGGAACAACACTTGCAAAATGCCCTGAGGCGGCAATATACCCAGGGACGACAAGAAAGTCAATATGGCTAGTGGACAGCAGAGGAGGAAGAGAACAGTAGGAAGTAAAACCACGAAGAGTGTACACGTGGAAGGAAAGACTTTGGGAGGATTTCATACTATCTAGAGTGTACACCAGAAAACTACAACCTACAGGACAAATCTGGCCTACCACCTGTTTTTGTAAGGAAAATTTTATTGGAACACAGCCATGTCCATCTGTTCCCATATTGCTATGTCTGCTTTCACACTACAACAGCAGAGTTGAGTCGTTGCAACAGAGAAACTTTACAGAAAAAGTTTCCCAACTCCTGATCTAGAGCTTTGCAGCTCACAAATACTTTAGCCTTTTACTCCTCACACTTACTCTGAGCAAGATAGCAAACTATTAAATGGTTTGGGGCAAAGCAGTGACAAGATCTGGTTTACCTTTTAAAAAGATCTCTGGGTCTCTGGCCCTGTAGACGTAGGTGGACAAGGACAAAAGCAAGGAGATAATTAGAAGGCAATAGCAATGGTCTAGTCAGGAAGTTTGAAACAGATAGTAGCAGTGGAGGAAGTGAGAAGTGGATGGATTCTGCATAGACTCTAGAGCAGGGTTTAGCAAACTTTTTCTGTAAAGGGCAGAGTAGCAAATATTCTGGGCTTTGAGGCTATAAAGCCTCTGTCGCAACTGCTCAACTCTGCAGTAAAGCACGAAAGAAGCCACAAACAAGTGTGGCTGTGCTGCAATAAAACTTTATTTATATGGACCCTGATATCTGAATTACATATACTTTTCACATGTATGAAATATCATTCTTTTGATTTTTTCAATTTTTAAATAAAAATGTAAAAAGCATTCTTACCTCATAAGCTGTACAAAAAGATGTGGGGGCCAGATTTGGCCGGGGGCCAAAAGTTGCCCCCCCATCCCCCCACGCCCGCTATTCTAAAGGCAGAGCCATAAGGATTTGCTACTGGACTGCATGAGACATGTAAGAAAATGAGATGTCAGATACACTATTATAGTCTCTTTGCTATAGCTAGTTTTCCTACCAAACTGTCCCATATACAACACAAAGCGAAACAATTTCTGAACCATAATTCTGCAATCAGTTATCATAGGGCCATTCACAATCACCTATAGCTCCATACTATAGCTATCCAGGGCCAAATCCCGTATAGGAAAATCAATTGAAGGCAACATACCAATAAAAATTATCACATTTTTGGCTTGAGATTTAGGGGCTATGCAGTTTCTTAAAACATACACAGAGAAAAGTCTCAACTACCAGTTTTTTTAAATATACAAAATTAAATCAACAAATATACCTTCAATCCATAGCATGATCAGTTCTTGTTTTTGTTTTATTTTGGGGTGGGACAGAAATCACAGTAATAATACAAGGACAGATGGGAGGACAAAAGAGAAACAAAGAAAGTAAGAAAAAAGAAAAGGATAAAGTGGGACAGGAAAGACAGCAGATTAGAGAATATAAATATATATATCCTAAAAAAAAGAAATCCAGAAAAGTTACTCAGTTAGGACAAGCAACCTCATATACAAGGGAGCTAGAAACTGAAGCAGAAGCTGGAACAGTGTGTGATTCAATAACATAGTTTGGTACATGCAGTGATTAACTTTAGTTACACGTTCAGGATTAGGTTAGGTTAGATTACAGGTTCAGGTCTCTTTAATTAGCTGAGGAATTGTTGTTGATAATTCTTCAACTAGTCTTCATCCTTAAGCCTCAAGAGACTATTTCAAATGGTTTAACCACTGCATGAGGCAAGAAATTAAGGCAATGAGCAGAATAATATAACACCGTAGCCAAGAAAATGTAAGTCAACATTAGATGCTCCACCAACATCATCCACAAAGACATACCAAAACCTACTGATACAGTGACATATCAAAACCCACCAATAATCTGTCGAATGAGGTCAGGACCATGGCCTTGTATCCCTTCTGTACTAAAAAGAATCCTGATTCTCAAGCTGGCAGCCCTTTGCTACGGTAAGCAGGATGGCAATCCACAGCGAGATTCCTTCAGCCCCTGTGAGGTAGAGGAAAGTAGAGCTGGGAAGCAGGGAAGGCAGATGAATCAGGAGGCAACTATACAAACAACCCTGGAGATACCACACTAGCATTATGGCCAATCTCAGGTGGTTAACAAGGTTAGACACATAGGAGGCACTTTGTAACGGAATACAAAGCCCTTCTTGCCTTAAATTCACACACAAATTACTGTCACCCATAAAACATTTGCCTGTGAGCAACAGAAAGATGAACACTTTATCTTAAAGATGCTTACAAATCAATAGAGCTAGAAAGCCTTCAACGCCAATTCACAACTTCCTGTACAGTTTTACAGACACATTTGAACTCCTGGAATATTTTCAAAGAACATCCTATCCTCTCAGGAGGGAAACAGGTAATAAAAAAGGCTGAGCTAAAAATGTGTGCCTCAAGGGTATTTTTCTTTATTTGAAAGTTTTTCTCGAAAAAAAAAGGATTTAGATTTAATCATAATTTTGTTTTAAATCTTTTTGTCCCTTCCAATGCCATGGACAACGGAGCTGAACGTCAGTTGATCTATTCCTACTCCAATAATCCAAACAGCCAACAAGTCTGATGTTATATAGGAATTAAAAGATAACAAAGAAGTTTGCTCATGGATATACACAGTCAGACCCTAGAGATAGGCTTTTCCAACTGAAATAGATTGGCTCTTTTTTCCCCTTGAAGTAACTCCCACAGATATTTCACTGCAAATGCAGACAAGCACAAAGACAAAGTCCCATCAACAACCAAGAGGCTAAATTTTCAAACAACATTAGAACCCCAGAAAAAGCATAATAATAGCGCTTCTTAAAGCTCTTAAAGTCAGTAAGAGGTGGGAGAAGGGGGGTTGTTTTATCAAATAGGCTCAGTAAGGAAAGTTCAAGAGGTGGAGAAGTGGGGATTCCAGAATTCCTTTAATATGTTTATGTGAACTATGAATATGCACTGTTTCCTAAACTCACTGTGACACAAATTCCTCTGTTCTCTGAACACATATTCAGGAATTGGTATACCAAGGAAGCAATCTGGGAAACACAAGTCTCTTCTACTTACTGTTCTAAAATTAGTATTAAAAGTGAGCAATAAAAATTAACAGTAAGGCTTATTAGTCAAAGATTAATTAAACCCTTTCCTTATAACAAATATTCACACACAGTATATTTTAACAACCCTTTTCAAAATAGATTTACATATGCATATTCTTGAATTGAAAACACCAGCATAAATACACAGAACACTTTTAACATCTCTATAAACATAAAACAGATTTGAAATTAATGGTTACAAATACACAAGTCAAAGTGTAATATCCATAAAATAAGTCAAAGAGAAGTGCAATATGAAAATGACTAAATCTATTTTTAAAAAGAGGGATGTTTGTGAAATATGAGACATACAAGTAGATAGCTCTACTATAAAGGTGGGGGGGGACAGAAGAAATTTTTGTCCTAGAGTAGCATTTAAAGGTCAAAACTTTATTCTTAATTACAGGGAAGAAAACACAAACCTTTACATTTTTAAAGATAGTAAATACAACAATTTAATGAGAAAACGCAGTTGTTCAAAATATATTTTGCATGTTACTAAAGTATCCAAAAGACCCTGGATCTTGGGGGGGGGGGCGGTTAAGGGGGATGCAAAAAATATTAGCATTGCATATACTTCCATTTTCCCACAATTGTTTTTGGCCAAACTCTTTTACTACTTAAATTTTTAATTTAAACTAATTGAAAGTGCTTTTATTTAGACGTATTTTTATCATAAATCAATCTTGTGCATACAAAAAAGAAAAATGTAAGCAAAACTAATTAAGTATCCTTAAACCTTTTTTTAATTCAGACTTCATCTCTTCTGAATCACTTTTCTCTCCAGAGTTGTCAGTCCTCCTTTTTTCTTGTTCTTTTTCTTGTTTTTAGAGTATCATTCTTTGAACTACCCAGGGTGTCACTGATGCGGTAATTCTTAAAGACTATTTCACTCTGGTCACCAGCATTTTCTTCCAAGCTATTGATCCCATTCTGCAAGTCTGGATGCTGACACTTTCTTGATCTTACCAGGTGTCGACAGGTTTTCTGACAAAACCAGGACACATATTCCTTCCTCATATGATCCTAAAATGGTTTGTGGACCCGCAAATTTTTACCAGTTTCCCATCAATAGTTTAAAACACTACTTCATTAAAAAGATATCATCAGCACTGTTTGGATACTTGAAAGACAGTATTTTTTAGTTGTGTGTAAAAAGGATAGCCTTGTGAAAATAAGGAAGTCGTCAGCCTTCTTGTTGACTCATCTGGGAGCAAGTTATTTATTTCTATCATCTGGCACACAGTAAGCACTCCACAACTTAAAGGTTTATAAGTCCCCAACATTCTTCAGTCAGCTGGATAGTGTTGAGATAGAAGTTCAAGCATTTTGTTCATTTGTTCAACGAATATTTCAAACTATGAGCCAGGCCCCTTGACAGACACTGAGAAATAAAGAAATAAAAGGTAGCCCTTGCTTTTAATTCCAGTAGGAAAGGCAGATAAATAGACTATCACAATATAGGGAGAAAAATGTCATAACATCAGCATGCCTAATTTACCAGGAGAGTATGTGCTATGTTTACAAAGGAAGAAAATCATCTCACCAAACCAGTAACGGTAGTGGGTAGATCAAGGAGGCTTAAAAGATGAGTATTAGGGGCTGGCCCAGTGGCATAGCAGTTAAATTTGCACACTCCGCGTTGGCAGCTCGGGGTTCGCCAGTTCAGATCCCAGGTGCAGACCTACACACCGCTTATGAAGCCATGCTGAGGGAGGCACCCCACATACAAAGTAGAGGAAGATGGGCATGAATGTCAGCTCAGGGCCAATCTTCCTTAGCAAAAAAAAAAAAAAAAAAAAAGGAGGTTTGGTGGTAGATGCTAGCTCAGGCTAATCTTCCTCAAAAAAAAAAAAGATAAGTATTAGCTATTTCTGTTTTTGTTTGAAGCCGTGTCTAAAAGAATGATATTTCAAGCAGAGATACATACAGTACCTACAAAAACTAAAAGGCAAGAGAGTGTGATGCCTACAAGGAACTGCAATATGTTGAAAGGCAGAAGGGTAAGAAGAGTGTGGCAACAGATGAAGTTGCATAAAGGCTAGGGAGCCTGAACTTTATCCAGAAGCCAACAGAAATCCACTAGACTTGAGGATTCCAAACAAGAGGAGGACATGATATTTTAGAGAAAGCAATTAGACAAAAGTATAGAGGTGAGCTCCAAAAGTCTAGACTGGAGTCTGCTAGATAATAAAAGTTCCACGAAGGCAGGGATTTTTATCCATTTGGTTCACTGCTCAACCCCCAACACTTACAACAGCACCTACTGCATGTCAGGTATCATTAAATATTTATAGAATGAATGAAGGCAAACCAGCTGAAAGACAAATGCAGTAATCCAAGAAAGAAAAGAACTAAACTAAGGCAATGGGAGACAGATACAGGAGGTATGACTAAAGCTGCTAAATAGTAATTACTTTATATATTTTTCGCTTGTCAGAATTTAACGTCACCTTTCCTTTCTAGTAACGCAGCTCAGAGAGGTTAACTATATTGTAAATTCTAAGCTCTGCAAAAATGCTAGTTTACTAAAGAGCTACAAAAACGTCATAGAAAATTGTTTCTAGTGGCAATATTAAAGAAATCAAAATTATCTAATTTACAGTCAGAACTACAGTTACTCTCCATGTCTGCTGACATCAGAAAATTATTTCAGTCAACATTTACCAAGCATTCAAACTATGCAGAGCAAACTATTAGCTTAGATTGAAACAAGATGAATTTAGCTTCAAGACAAAGAAATTCCTAACCAAGAGCCAGTAACATCTGGTTAATCAATGAATGTTAGAGAGTCTCCTTCTCTATATATCTATAAAGACAATATATAGACATTTAGGGGAAGTCATTTATTCTGTAAAACTAAGGGTTTGAAGTGAAAGAATTCCTAAGACTTTTAGTTCTATAATTAAATGGTATTTCTTACCTATCTGGGATAGCCTCTCTATCGAGAGGCCTTACATTTGTTTGTATGTTACTTTGAAAGTGCTCCTTTTTTACTCTTTTACCTCCAAGAAAATTTTAAGATTCTTATGTGCCAGGAACATTTTTTCTTAATTTTCCTCAGTACATAATAAACTGCTCTGCAGGCAGGGCAGAAGGGAGGGAAAGTAAGATCTCCAGAGGGCTTACTATTTACCAGTGCTATACTAGGTGCTATCAAATACAGTGTTTCTCATCACCTCCAAAGTTGTGTGCAGTATCAGGATTCCATGAAGAAACTGAGGGGCAAAGCAGTTAAATACTTTGTCCAAGACCACACAACTAGTTAAGTGGTGAAACCAGAAAGCAAACTCCATAGCCCAAATTCTATTTGCTAGCCTAAATGATGGTAACCAATTTGAGTGCCCAAGGATGTTCATCCTCTTCTGTCCAGGAATTACATATTTTTCAATATTGACTAGAAAAGGTAATTTATAGAAATGCTTCATTGCATAGCTATGCTGACATTACCTAACCCCTTCTACCTATCATGGCTTCTTCCCCCATATAATAAAAGGGGAAAACAGGCATTTGTGCTGCTCTTTAGGAGTACTAAAATTCTAAAGCAGTAGTTCTTAACTCTTCTTTTCCCAGTGAAATACATGACAAATGAAAATCACATCCATGATATATTCTCAGAGTATCCCTAGGTATATAAACAACACGTGTTCCTAGGTAGCATATTTGAATGCAAATTAATCAGTGATGTTATTATGAAGGCAAACTGACTTAATTTTTTAAATAAATAATTCTTTATTTTAAATTATTTTCAACATTTCTTACAATTCAGTGTAATACACTGCTGTTCTAGAGCAGGGATGGGCAAATTACGGCCTTCAGACTAAATCCAGCCCACCACTTGTTTTGTAGTAAAGTCTTACTGGAACACACACTCGTTGGCTTACATATTGTCTATGGCTGCTTTGTGCAGAGTTGAGCGGTTAGGTCACAGACTAAATGGCCCACAAAGCAAGCCTAAAATATTTACTATTTGGCCCTTTAGAGAAAAAGTTCTCCAACATCTATTTTAGACTGACAATTCAATCAAAGCTCCACTGTATACCTACTGGGAACTCAGATGTCAATACACCAAACTACTTTCAGTATCTTCATAAACCTGTTAAAAAAAGAAGTTTTGTACTTAAATTCTCAGAGTTCCCTGGACTTAGCCATCACCACTTCAGACATTTATTGTTATCATTTTTTTGGCTTCCCTACTTGACTGAGAGCCGAGTGTCAGTCTAGCACCCCTGTTATAATCCCAGTACCTAGCATGGTGCCTGGAACAGAGGCATTCAATGGAAATCTAATGAATGTACGAAAATAAACGTATGATTAAAGACAACCAGTCAAGAGTAAAGGAGAAATTCAGTCCTACAGAAACTCGCTACTCAAAATGTATTCTAAGCAGCAGTAGAATACCTGGGAACTTACTAGAAATGCAAAATCTCAGGTCTCACTAAAGGTCTAAAACTGCATTCTAATGAATAAAAATTTGAGAAGCAGTGCTACATAACATGGTGCTTAATTATACTAAATGCAATAGTTTGATTCCCAATTTGGGCTAGGTTGCTTTGCCTGCTCCAAGGCTTCATCCTTACCCTAATCTTGAGCTTCAAGATACAAAATAAAGACCTATTTTGATAACTTTAACAAAGGAGATACTTTGGTTTTTTTGTTCTTTTATTGGGGGAAGAGAGACACTGTTACTAAAAAATATGGCCAAATGGAGGGATTGTTCAAGCATTTTACCTATTTCAAAGGAATATGCCCAGAGAACATCCATTGTAATTTAAATGGATTATAGATTATATGAAAAATGCTTTTTAAACTATCTAGATGTCTGTTTCTATGTCCTGTTAAAATTGATATGTTCGGGGGCTGGCCCAGTGGTGCAGCAGTTAGGTCCGCACATTCCACTTCGGCGGCCGGGGGTGTGCCGGGTCAGATCCCAGGTGCAGACATGGCACCACTTGACAAGCCATGCTGTGGTAAGATGCCCACATAGAAAGCAGAAGAAGATGGGCACGAATGTGAGCTCAGAGCCGGTCTCCCTCAGCAAAAGGAGGATTGGCAGTAGATGTTAGCTCAGGGCTAATCTTCCTCCAAAAAAAAAAAAATTTCTATGTTCATGAAAACTTCAAACAGTCTCAAAATATGATGGTAATATTTTGTGGGTTAATGGATTGATTTGTTTTGTGTTTTGTTCTGTTTTGTTGTTTTACTGGAGAAAGGAGAAGGAAGTCAGCAATACTTCCTGCAGTTTATTTTTGAAGCAAAGGCTAAAAAATCATTGGAGCTAGGACCTGCTCAGGCTAAAAACAATCTTTAAAAAGGCAGGTGCTTGATGAATTTGGTGATTTTGGTACTGTTACTATCCTTCTTTTACAGAAAAGAAACTAAAGCTGATGGAGGGTAAAGTAGTTTAACGATCAAACAGCAAGTAAATGATAAAGCTGAGATCTGCACTCTTAAATACTCTTATATAAGCCCTAAACTAATCAGAATCAGTGTTGGAATAATTCAGGGAGTACTTTAAACTACTGCATCTATTTACTATTTATCTCAACTCTGAATTCAGTGTTTTTTTCTTTGGACCACTCCACTAGCCACTACATTCTAATTGTAGCACACATACTACAGCTAATAACCTTGGGCAGATCACTTGACCTCTATGAGCCTTTGTTTCATCTATGAAATAGACAACCTTTCTCCTTTTTTTTGCTGAGGAAGATCAGCCCGGAGGGAACATCTGTTGCTAATTTTTGTCTTTTTTTTTTTTTTTTTTTTGCTTGAGGAAGATTGGCACTGAGTTAAAGTCAGTGCCACTCTTCCTCCACTTTCTGTGTAGGTCGCCACCATAGCATGGCTGATGAGTGGTGTAGGTCCACACCTGGTATCCAAACCTGCAAACCCAGGCCACGGAGGCAGAGTACACCAAACCCAACCACTATGCCACAGGCCCAGCATGAGACAACCTTTCTTAAAGGGTTGCTGTGACCCAAATATAATATCTAACATACAATATTTATTCAAAATTATATAGGTTTTCAAATACAAGTACTACACAACACGCACTTAAAAAAAAAGACAAACAAGGACATACTAAATCATCTATTGAACAGGGTTTCCCTGCCATCAGTAGAAAAGCAACAGACTAAGATTTTTATTTTGGGGGTGGGAGGCTCATCTACAGAACAGAAGTCTATCAATGTAGGCCACCGCTTACAAGAGAAACCCAGCAAAAAGACCTGGATAGTTCTTAAAGCAAGATAATAACAAATTTCTGATTACCTCTAAGAACATATGTTTTTAAGTAATCAGGCTTAAGACGGCCTAGTAGTAGAAATACTGATCAGAGCTTGTCCCTGGTCACCAGGCTGGAAACGCAAACTCCAATGAGACTGAAAGAACGGGGTCAAAAATGGACAATGATTTATGTGGAATATAAACAAACACATGGACAAAGAAAATAGTTCAGTGGTTACCAGGGGAAGGGAGTGGGAGTTGGGCATAGTGGGTGAAGGGGAGCACTTATGTAGTGACAGACAAGAAATAATGTACAACTGAAATTTCACAATGATGTAAACTATTATGAACTCAACAACAAAAAATGGACAATGATTTTTTATTTATCAGACTGCCAAAAATAAAAAAGTCTGATAACACCGTGTTGCCAAGGGTATAGGGAAACAAGTACTCTCATACACCACTGGTGAATCTCTATGGAGACAAATTTAGAAATATCAAAATTACAAAGACATGCACCCTTTGACCCAATTATTCCACTTCTAGGAACTTGTAAGTAAAATAATGTACAAAGGAGGTTAGTCAATTGAGCACTGTTTCTAATCACAAAAAAACTGGAAACAAATATCCATTGGCAAGGGACTGGTTATATAAATTAGGGTATATTATATATATATAAACACACACACACACACACACACACACACACAATGGAATACCACCAAGCTTTATGTTCTGACATGGAACACCCTTTAAGACATACGGTTAAGTGAAGAGAAAAAAAGTAAGGTGCAGAATAGTATGTTAGGCATGTTCTCAAACATTGGAAAAACAAAGGGAAAAACGGATGTATAAAGAGATTGCTTATAGATACAGAGAATCTCTTTGGAGGAGTAGAAAAGAAACAAAACTCCAGGCTGCCTCCCAGGAGGGGAACCTGTCCACTGGAGAAAAGGAGTTAGAAGAACACTTTCCACGGAACACTCTCTTGTACCTTGTGAATTTTATGTACAAATGAATGTATCATCTATTGGGAAAACACAATTTCTCAAACTTTTTAAAATACTATATGGGTAACAGAGAAGAAATATTACCTTGAATGAACTAACAAATAGTACTTTTCAGCTGAGGTATGAAACGTTTGCAGAAAACATCTGAAACTCTCTCTCTCCTTTTAAGCTACAAAAGCTAAAAATTTTGAGAGGATAAATGGTTCAGCCTCTAAGTTTATTAAGAAAGTTAATACTTAAAAAAAAAAAGCAACCTAAATTCTATCATTCCCCCTTCCACTTTAAACTTCAGTTTCAATTCAACAAACATTTTCTGAGCATCTTACAAAGTGCCAGGACCTGCATACAAAGAATAACAACACGTTAAGATTTGATAAATGGTTTAACAGATGTATGTAATAAATGCTAAAGGAGCACCCACTTTTTTTTAATGCTCGTCATTTTCATGAACAAGGGGCAGCCTGATGTGGGTTTGAAAGAGACCTGGGCTCAAGCTCCATTCAGTAAAACCTGGCCATCATAGCACCCAAACTGCCTACCTTACTACAAAAGTGTAGATCAAAAGAAAATATATGTGAAAGCAAAATTCTTCATAATCTGTGAAACACTTTAGAAACAGGTTATTACCACCCACATGAAGGTTTGGGGAAAAAGACTTTATTTCCCTTTTTCCTTCTCTAGCTTGGCTGAAGTTAAGAGTTCTCTGCTTAGCTGAAGTCATCAGAAACAAAACCGTATATTTTTATCACTCTTTCAAAGTCAGCAGACGATGGAGAGAAGCAAACCCACTTGCAAAGCATTCAAAGAAAGTAAAAGCTAAGTTTTTACTTAAAATTACATATATAAAGTCCCAAACAAACAAAAGTGGGTATTCAACAGCAACTAAAAGTTAGAGCTTGCACAACACAATAACCAAGGCCTTGATGCTCTGACAATGAGGGTTAATGAGAGCAACAGGAAGCCTTGGATGACAGCAACAAGGGCAAAAAGGGCCAATACTGAGTGGGGCCAGAAAAGTGACAACACTTGTGGTTGTCACGCCGGCAGCCTTCCAGACTTCTTAATGATATGCTTTCTCAATGCTCTAAGTTTGAAGTTGCTTGTTTAAAATCTTGGCCTATTCTTATGCAATGAGAGGAATGTATTTACCTCTGCCACCACTGATGTGTTACTCACCCTGTAGAATAATTCTTCAGATACAACTCCTTTCTTCTACCAATAAAAGGCAAAAAAAAGATAAATGTACCCTGCTGGCTTGGAGGTTACCCTATCACACCTTAACCATCAGCTCAAAGAAAGCATGATATCAAGTATAAAAGCTGCTATAAAATGCTAACTAATGTTTGCTGGGGAGGGTAGTGACTTCAAAACCAACATCTAAAAGTTAGGCATGTGATTTGATTTTTTATCCATTTTCAATTAAACATTTATTATGGGCCTACAATGTTTTGCTTCTAGGCCTTTGTACATGCTGTTCCCTCTGCAGGAACCACTCTCTTTCCCACCCCACCCATATGCTTCCCCACCTCACTAACCTCTCACATGTGACTTCCTCTGAGAAGACTTCCTTGACTTTCCCCACCTCCTTCTCCTGTGTTCCACAGCACTCTGTTTTACCCATCAGAGCACCTATCACTGTGTATGTTAATTACAGAGGCTGTACCTCCTTCACTCAGGACCTAACCACTGTGCTAGCACCTGGAAGATGCTCAATAAATACTTGCAAAGCATACCAGACATCGTGCAAGACAGACGGGGATACAGAGATGAAAAACAAGATTCTAAACTCACTGTCTAGTAGGAGAGACAGGCTAACGCAACAGTACAACGTAAAACAGGCTATGACAGAGGTATGTAGAGGATATCAGGGACATGAAGAGAGCTCTATAAGTCAGCCTGGAAGCAGGATGGGTGATAAGGAAAGAAGAAATAGGAAGAAGATATGCCTAAACTAAGTCTGCAAGGCTAAATAAGAGCTAATTAGTCAACACAAGAAAAAAGATGATCATTCCAGACAGGAGAAAAACAGAAACAAGAGAGGACAAGGTGGATCTGAGGAACTGCAAGCAGTTTGGAATGTGCAGTGGTTCTCAAATCTCAGCATGCATCAGAATCACCTGGAGGGCTTATTAACACACACATTGCTGGGCTCCACCCCCAGCTGTGATTCAGAAGGCCTGGAATATGGCCCAAGAATTTGCATTTCAAACAAGTTTTCAGACGACACTACTGCTACTTCTGGTCCCAGAACCACGCTTTGAGAACTACTGGTGTAGTGGAACACAGAGGGCATATGAAGAACCAGCACGGGACAAGTTTGGAGCAACACAAGGGATAAAGAAGGGGGTTAAAAATCATACATACTATGCCATAAAATTTGGCAATGAAGGATTCTAAGCAGAGGAGTAATTTTAATTTTAGAAAAATGGTAATAATAACTAACATTTGTAAAGCACAGGACTTTATGTATTCTGTACTGTCCAGTAGCTACTAGCCATATGTGGCTATTTCAATTAAATGAAATTAAAAGTTCAGTACTTCAGTCAACTAGCCACATTTCAAAAGCTCAATAGCCACATACGGCTAGTGACTGCTGTAGTGAGCACAGACAGAGAACATAGCATCATGGCACAAAGCTCTATTAGATAACACTGAGGTATATTAACTTATTAAATCTTCACAACTTCATTATGAGATGGGCACTGTATCATCCCCATTTTATAGAAAGAAATGTGGCAAAGAAAGATGAAGCAAATTACCCAAGGTCATAAAGCAAGTACCACCAACATAAGATGCAAACCAAGACGGTCTCGTTCTTGAGCCCATGTTCTTAATAGCTTCCTAATAAGGTCATTCTTGGCAATAATGTGGGCTGGAGGGAGATGATACTGGAGGAAGGAAAACCAATCGAGGAAGCTACTAAGGTAAATCAGGAGGAAAATGATGAGGACCTGCTCTAAGAGAGTGGCATCTGGAATGGAGAGGAAGTGAATTAAGAGACGTTAAAGAAGTAGAAGAGAAAAGATTGGGTATGGACTAGAACTGAATCCAAAAGAGGTGCAAGTGAGGTGGAGAAGGTGACACCAAAGTTTCTGTTTTAGGAATCAGAGTCAATAGCAAAGCCTCTCGCCACAGTAAGAAATCAGAAGAGCAAGTTGGAGGAGGGTGATAAATTCCACCTGGGTCATCATGAATGTGAAGTGACTGAGATAAGACACTAAACACTGGGATATACAAGTCCAGAGCTCAAAAGAGAGGTCTGGATTAAGACATGAATTTAGTATAGAGGAGGGAAGTCTAGAGATATCTCAGAAAGGCTGAAACAATAAGAAGCGGCCAAAGAACAGAACCTTAGGGAATCCAACATTTAACATACAGGCAAAAGATACAAAGCCAGTAAACTGAAAACTAATTACCAAGAAAGATGGAAGGAACAGAGGAAGACACACAGGAAAGAATTATCCCAGAGGCAGAGGGAGGAGAGAATGGTCAACAAGTGCTAAATGCTGCGGAGAGGTCAGGTAAAATGAAGACTAAAAACTGTCCACAAGAACTGTTTCAAATGGCGCTCAGGGCCAGAAGCCAGATTGCAACAGATCTGGAACGAATACAGACTTTTTCCCAGGCAGTTTCAAAATGAAGGGAAGGAGACAGACAGGGTGTAGACAGAAGAATCTGGAGTGGTGTTTTTTGTTTATTTTTATTCTAATTTGATGGGAGGACTTCCCCATGTTAAGGGGCAAAGAGTAAAAAGACTGGGAACATTATTGATGGAACAAGGCCCCTGAGACAGGAGAGAACAGGATCTTGTACATAAATGGAGAGATTAGCTCTAGACAGGGCACTTCTTTCATGTCCTCTGAAAATATAGCAGAAGAGGTAAAAATAAGTACAGAGGTATTTAGGAAAGTGTGGCTGGGGTATAAGTTGAATGAGCTCATATGGCTAGATAGATTCTATTCTATGATGTAGGATATGGGAGTGTCTGCTGAAAATGAGAAAGGCAAAAGGCTTGGAGAAAATACTGAACTGCTGCAGAGAGAAAAGACTACAGACATAGACATACAACCCCAAGCAGAGGAAAAAGCTGAGATTAGATGCCACAAATTTGTAAGTGGCACCCCACTACACGGTTTGCGTGAATTTCTTCAAAATGATAAACAGTCTCATATAGGATCAGGGAGAGAAAATGACTGGCTTAATTTCAAGGTTGCGGCTTGCCAATTAGATGCAGGAGTAAAGTGAGTAACTGAGGTCCATAGGCCAAGCAATTAGAAGAAGAGCATTTGAGTGGTGGGAGGGGAGCATCCATTGAAATTACACAGGGAAGCTTCTCTACACTATATACTATGAAACCTTGATGAGATAAAAGAGCAGGTGCAGTAGGAGTGAGGAGAGAGAAAGGTGGAAGATTAGGGCAGTTATGGTCAGGGAGTAGGATAAAATAAAATTTAGGTTTCCTGAAGTACACTGTCCAGGGTCCAAAGTGTGTTCATGAGAGCAGGTGTGAAGTATGTTGTTTCATGCATTTGTCTGAATTTCAATTATTAGGTAAAAAGTAGCTGCTACTTCTATCCCCTTACTTCCTCAGCCAGTTCCCACTAGAGAGATGTTGGTTCTAAGCATTAGAGCAGTGGTTCTCAACCCTGGCTGTACTTTAAATGCATATGGAGACTTTGAAAAGCAAAACAAAACTGAAATCTGGGCCCTAATGCTAGACTCTAATTTAATTGGTTTGATGCTTACTTTTTAAGGCTTCTCAGGCGATTCTAAAGTGGATTTAGTGTCAAGAACCACTGTTTTAGAAAGAACAGGGCTTTAAATTTATGTTATAGAACTAAAGAAAAACTAACTGGCATGAGAAGAAATGAAGTAACGAAAACAGGTAAATGGTGAAAGAGGATCTAAACCCTAAGCCAGGTATTTAAAGATGTCCTAAAGAGAAAAGCTGGGGAACCGTTAAAGCACAGCATCACACCTAACACATAAAAAAAACGTAATAACGTTTCCAAGAGTTCCCTTACAGGTTCTAGAAAACTCAGGAATTAAATGCTTCACTGTAGCCAATGCCCAAGAAAAAAGCAAAACCTGCCTAAGCAGAGAGAACTGAAAACAAACACTTAACATAAGCTCTCTAGGTCACCTACAGTTCACAATTCCCTGGAGGAAAAAGTAGCCTATAGTATAAGCGTGCTAACACCTCCACACACAGGGAATCCACCTCTTCTGCACAAAAGATAAACGGCAAAGGAATCAGCTGTCTTCTTTCCAACATACAAAGATTTTCAGGTTTTTCTAGCTGCCACATTTTATTTTACTAATAATCTTAAAACCACCCCATGATTTTATAACTGTCTCTAATCTTACCTTTATTTGCCATTTTTCTAATGTATTTACTAAATTTTATGACAATGTAAAAGCAATACAGAGTTGAACTGTTGGTTGGTCATAAAGACCAAGAAAGACAAACATGAGCTGTTATCTGCTGCCTTCCCTATAAGGTTTGTTCACTGGTATTACTAGTCATCCAGAACCAAGACACTATGTATACATAACAATGAGTGATACACTGTATACACGCCGAGCCCACCTCTTAATAAGAACTACTTCATTAATTAATACAAAGGCTTATACTTTTCTCTCTCAGTCTTAAGAATTTTAAGTTCTGACCAATTACCCAAGTCACACAGAGGTCATCTGTGCTGCAGACTTTCTGAAAATGAGACTTATTTGTAAGTGGACATTTTTCCTCCCAAAACTCAAGGAGTACTTTTTCTTCCAGCATTAAGGTAGCTCAACACATTCTCCTTCTAATATTTAGCTTTTTAAAAACATTAGAAAACCTTCTAATTCCTCTAATTTAGGTCGTAAGAAAGCAGTCTTTTCCCCCCAAAATTGTTTCAACTTTCTAGAATGTACAGCTATCTTCAAATGCCAAAACAAGCAGATTTACATACTTGTGGTTTACAAAAACCACCAAAATTCTCTAGACCAGGGTTTATTCTATGGTTTCCACTAAGGAAGAGAGTTCTAACTACATTATTTTATACTCATTGCTCTCTAACACTATAAAGCAGTACTACAGCCTAATGAAAAAAGCACAGAACGAAAAGGGTCTGACCACTTCTTCCAGATGGCATGGAACAAGACACTTAAATCTCTTTGGGCCTGAGTTTCTCTATTTGTGAAATAATATTACAATCACTGTTACCCAAGACTGCTACTGGCTCGAAACTCTACAAAATGCAGAAGATTCTATTCTTTTTTCCTAGGAATTTATCTATATTTTGTAAGCATAATATAATTCAACTATAAAATATAGCTTAACAGCATAGCCAGGCTTATTTTTTCTTTGCAGGTCTTTTTCTCCTTAATTGCTGGCAGTTAAAAACTATTTTGACCCAGAAAGTATTCTGCAAATCTAAATGCTAGACTACTATAACCTCATGCTGAATTTCAACCCTTAACAAACTAGTGCCATAGTACAGACTGTTTCTTCACCTGTTCCCTAATAAAGTTGAAATCAATGCTTTGGACTTGAACTTACAGAGTTATGTACAGTGCTGATGAAAGCCATCTGTTGGGAACTACGACTTGCCTGTCAAAAGGAAAAAACCAGAAAAAACAGCCTAGATTTTCCTGGGAACCAGCTGCAGTTGAATGAGTCCTAATCCTGCTCCAGCTGGGAAAAAGCAGAAGGCTGAAATCACTACTGGTCTAATTCGTCCGCTGCAGATCCTTTGTGAACTGACTCCACCCCCAAGGAGCCAATTGGTAAACAAGTTTACCAGAATGAGGGAGGCTCTTAATAACTCCTATATGTAACATTTGTTTCTTTAAAAAATTTTAAATCAGAGCATGAAAAGTATTCATTATTGTAATTTTAAGGAACAGTTCCCAATTCACTAGAAAAAAATTTCTTAATTCTACTTTAACCAGCAAAATTGACCCCCAGATTCAGTCCTCTCACATAGCTAAGAACCAAGTCAGTGCAGAAAATACATTTTCTCCAATATTCTAAATAGAAAGAGAAAAAGAAAATTTGTCAAGGAGATTCTTACAACCTCAAGAGGTCTGGAATAATATAATTTTTTTCCCAGATTCGCCAAACAGTTCCTGTTACCTATTTGCTTTCATAGTATTAAAGGTAAGTATAATGTAAAAAAGTATTGACCTATGTGTCAGGATGAACCAAATAAAAAAAAGCAGCAAGGATAAGAAGAAAAATGTCTTTTGCATACATTCATTTTCCATTTGGTGTTTTATGAGAAGTCACAATGAAAACTTGTATTATTAAACACTGTCAAATGGCTATTATATAAATATATTATGCCTATAAAACTTAACCATGTAAAGTTCTTTTGAACTCTTTTGAGACTTCTACAACAGAGCAGACATTAAAGTACTCAGAACAGTGCCCAACACATTGTTAGCCCTTAACAAATGTTAGCTATTAATAGGTTTCTATAAGCAACTGCTTACATTCCCTTGGCCTACTGATACAGGGCAAAGAAACAGGTCAAGATGGTTAGATCCTCTAGATCTCTATTCCCAAAGCAATTTGTCGTATCAGATATCGTCATTCATTTCTTCCATTCATCAATATATTAGAAGTTAGCCCAAGAATGAGTAAAGTGCTAGTAACTATAAGTACACGAAAAATGTCTAGGTCGTGTGCATTGGCTAGGTACAGACATTTTGATTAGCAACGGCTAAACGAAAGCTTGCTTTAGGAGCTCAAGTTTTCTTTCAGGGTGTGTTATGGGCTGAAAATTACCAAAATGCAGAGAGCTCACAGGCTAACTAGAAGACCAAAAAAATCTGTACAGTTGATTGTAATTAAACATATAGTGCTTTACAAACATAGTTCTGCCTGAGTTATTTTTCTGATTTTTTTTTTATAAGACCAAGTCTGCTGAGACAAAGTCAATTCCTAACCTCATTTATACTTAATCCACCTCAATGACTTGTTAGTAACAAATATTAATTTCTAGCCAGCTTCTCTTCAGGGCCCAAAACACGTAGAGTCAGCAAAAAATGGCATAAACAATGATGTAAGAAATGTATAAAAAATATAGTTATTGAGATCAATCAGTTGCAAACTCCATATTACAAAATCTACATTATCCATGTCCTTGCCATTACTTGAAAAATAAAGTTAACTACATATGGTTAGGATAATCTTCTCTAAAATAATCCTTCTTTACTTAAAGACTGATACAGTTGGCATCATCGTCCATTCCCTCCTCCATAATGTAAGAAGTAAAACTTGCAATTTAAAAAGTTTCCCAATAATTTATACTATAAAATACACTTGTGTGCATGCTCTCACAAGGAATCTTAATATATACACTTTCAACTGAGAACTTTTTCCACTTATTTACTACTAATTTATCTCTTCTCAACTTTTTTGTAGCATCTTTTGCTTTCAGAAGGTTTTTGGGTTACTTTTTTGGGGGGGTTTTTTAAAAGTGAACAATCATTCTGTCAAGCAGTCAACACATCCCTGAATTTAACAACATGGACAACTACTATAAGATACCATAGCAACAGGATATCTGAAACTGAAATTACCAAGCTTACAGTCACAAACAATTTTATACTACTACTATTCTAACATATAAAATGTGAAACAATTTTACTATAAAGGCCATTTCCAAGCAGCTAAATCAAAATTTTATCATTCTTAACTCTTAGTAAACTGAAAATACATTTCCATTCTAATCAGTATCTCTAACATCAAAAATCTAAGTTCCTGTCAATGCCCTGCTTAATCTATGAATTTAAAATGCCAAATTTCAGTAACGTAAAACAATTTGGACCCTACTAAGAGTTTACTGTATTGAGATATAATTTATAATAGAAGGATATAGATTTATCACTTGATCTTTTTGCTTCAGATTACCTAGCTGTGTAATAATCTAAACAGTAACATTAGTTACAATATCTTCTCTTCCCTTTCCAACTGGAATGCTTCAGCAAATTACACTTTTGTTCCACAATACTACTCCACAGAATCACAACACTTTAATGATTTGGCTGATTACCATAAAAGAGTATAGTTTTCTGGACTAGTAATATGGAGCATAAGCTATATATATAGTCAAGTAAATTATTCTGTGAGTGTGTAAAATGAACCCAGAAGTTTGAAATCAAGGTGAAAATTATTCATGAAAGAGAAACAGATCCTTCCAAGACTCAGTGTCTAAAGACAATTTTTTTAACGGAGCATCCTAACATCAAACAATAATTCACCTCACCCAAGAAACACCTCCTTTTTTCTCAGAGATTCACAATGCCTAATTGTAATGAAAAAATAATAGTGAATGTAAAAAACTAAAAGTTCCATTTCATACACTAAAAAAGGGTTCCAAAAAAATTATTTCACATCTTTCTGCTGTCTACTTTAATCTTCAACAGGACCTAAGTCCTAAATGCACTGTTTACGGTAGGCTCTAAATGTTTGCTGAATGAATAAAGAATAAATGAAGTAAATGAACAAATTATCTTATAGTAATATCTACACTTAAAAAAGAAAGAAATCTGCAAGGAGGAAGTTATTTAAGCCAGTTACACACTATCACCCTCACCTATATCCCACAATTCAAGGGAAAGCAACATTTTGTCCCAAATGAAAGCCATGCAACAAATCCCAAACTGCAAATCAGAAAACTTTAGTGACAAGTGAAATGAAAATTAATAAGCACAGAAATTAAGAAAAAATAAATATAACAAAATGTCATGTAGACAAAACTATATTTTTATGGACCTCAGGTATACAAAACTAGATTATTCCTAATCTTTGGTTTCTGATACATTCTTATCACTGTTTCAAAGTCAGTTTTATAATTCATTCTATGACAGAAAGAGAAAAAAGGGACACAAACAGTGAAGGCGGGCAATGTGTCCTTCCACAATTGGAGAACGTGCTATGAAGTTAACACCAAGAACATTCACAATTGTGTACCTGAGTGCAGCAACAGGCATTATACATAACTTTCAAGAGGCAATAGCAGGTATAGCTGTTAGAAAGACTCCAGAACCAAACTGCCTGAGTTCAAATCCTAGCTCTGTCACCTGGTATCTCTGTCACTTGGAGAAGTTACTGAGCCTCTTTTATGCCTCAGTTTCTTCTTCTGCAAAATAACAGTACCTACCTCACTGAGTTGTATGAGTATTAAATAAGTTAATATATGTATAGCTTTAAAGTAATGCCTGGCACATAGTAAACATATCATTAAGTTAAATAAACTCACCATAAACTACCACACTCTAAAGCTAGCTAAGAAATTTCCCCTATGGGGGCTGGCCCCGTGGCCGAGTGGTTAAGTTTGCGCGCTCCACTGCAGGCAGCCCAGTGTTTCGTTGGTTCGAATCCTGGGCGCGGACATGGCACTGCTCATCGAACCACACTGAGGCAGCATCCCACATGCCACAACTAGAAGGACCCACAACGAAGAATATACAACTATGTACTGGGGGGCTTTGGGGAGAAAAAGGAAAAAAAATAAAATCTTTAAAAAAAAAAAGAAATTTCCCCTATAACATGAATAAAACTTCTAAATCACAGTATCCCACAGATTCTCCTCACTATTTATCAATGTGAAAACACACTTTTGCGTCTTCACTAAAACTCTTAGAAATATTTCTACACAGCTGATCTCACAGGAAAGAACAAAAACCACACAGCTGCTGAAAATCTAACATACAGTTCTACAGTTCCTTCCAAAGGTGAGTATTGCAAAAAAAAAAAGGCCAAAAGTTAGAATTGACATAGAAAAAAGTAAAGAGGAACTTGTTCAAGTCACTCCATATAGTCCCTGAATTTCAGCTCTCACCCCGCAGCTGACCAGGCCAACAGACATACCTGCATTCCAGAGAAGATAATGCCATCTCAGTACCAAGTGCCTGGCCCACAGCAGGTGCTCAGTAACTATTTGCTAAATTAATTAATGCCCAAAAGTGAAACTACTTCTGACCTACACTTTCCTTTCTCCATCACCATCAAATATACTCTGGATAATTTTTTTAAGAATATCTGGGATTATAGCAGCAAACCAATCAATTCCACAAAGGAATTGATCAGATAGTTTAAAAGAGAGGAAGGAAAACAGTTAAAATACAATAAAAGGAGCAGACATATAACCTGTTCAGAGGTGGAATAATTCTTCACCTTAAGAGTTCATGAAATTGTGATTTTGAACATGAGCTTTTCATACTTTTGGGGAAAGTCACTCAGGAAATTCACTATTGAAAATAAGACTCCATTTGAAAATATGTAACAGCTCTCATCAACTCTAATTTCATAGATATTATCATGAAGTTAGTTTTCCAATCAGAGCAGCACACATACACAGAGGTCTACTCAATGAAACTCAATTTTCCCAAATTTAGTTACTTCAGTTAACAAAACTATATATTAAAGTTATGTAACCAAAGAGATATTCCTAACCAAAGTGAACCAGCAGATCTCTACTGGATTAAATTTTAATACAAAGGCCTCAGCTCAGCTGCAAAATAAGGATTGTTAGATTAGATGGTTCTCAAGGTCCCTCTCAAAAGTAAAATCCTAGGCTGACAGGACTCAGATTTGTCCTACATTGTACTATATT
Source organism: Equus asinus (assembly GCF_041296235.1). Taxonomy (NCBI): domain Eukaryota; kingdom Metazoa; phylum Chordata; class Mammalia; order Perissodactyla; family Equidae; genus Equus; species Equus asinus. The sequence goes on along the minus strand of NC_091816.1, from coordinate 2,360,535 downwards.
GACTACCTTTTAAAAATATGCATAACTGACATTTTATGTATGGCTAATATTTTTAAAAATTAAAATATCTAATTCAAGCAGGGGAAATTACAATAAAAGCAAGCACCCAGGTGTTCTTACAAGAATTTCTAATACTCAATTCACAGATATGACACTGAATTCATTCTAAACTATAATTTCCTGTTTCCATGCAGTTAACCTGCAGATCATTTGGTAACAGTTGAAGGAATCAACCATTATACTTCATTTAACTTTAGCCACATGTGATCAAGAAACAGTTGCAGGGCCGGCCCCGTGGCCAAGTGGTTAAGTTCACCAGTTCGGATCCTGGGCGCGGACATGGCACCGCTCATCAGGCCATGCTGAGGCGGCATCCCACAAAGCACAACCAGAGGCACTCAACCAGGCTATACAACTATGTACTGGGGGGCTTTGAAGAGGACAAGACAAAAAAAAAAGAAACAGTTCTTAGAGATAGGAGTTCTTACAGTATGAACTACAGAATAAAGCATTTTAGTTACTTGTCCACCTTGAATTTTTTAATACCACACTCTTTATAAATGTTCAAATGATACAGAACCGTTTTAGGGATGAGATTCTCTACCAAATTCATGACTCTATCAGAATCATTTTAAGGGTAATAACAGTATGATAATGTTTCTATCTCAAACTTCACAGGGAAAACTGAATACTAAAATGTACCTCTAAAAACTTCATCAAAAACTTTCCAATTGCCATTTAAACAAAAATCTACAGGTGAGTTATTAAACTGCAATAAATTTAGATGAAATCTCAAACATTTTTAAATACATTCAATGTTAACTTTACAATCTTCTCATCCTAGAAGTAGCCTCCATGAATTTAAGCATAACAAAGATTATTTTACTATTATATACTAGGCTTGGAACAACTTCAAGTACTATCACTCACCACAGAACTCAATTCAAAGCACTTGAAATAAATTTACAGCTAAAACACTAGGTCAGTGTAAAAAACAGCTACTAACAAAATTCTCCTCATCCTCAAATATCTAAGGGCCAAAATTCAGTTATGAAGACATACTTTCAACCGCACAAAACAGCACCATAAAACACACAACACAGTAAAGTACACCTTCGGTGCATCAAAACTCCCAACTACCCCAGAACTTCACTAATATAGAATACTGTATTTCTGACCCATGTACTTACACCTGTCACAAATAATAACATTTAGGATTTCATCATATGCAAAGAATAATACATGACAGAAAGCTAGAATACCAACAGCAGAAATAAGAATTGCTAAATTTGCCTGCTTGTTTCAAACTCAAGTCTCCAGCACTTGGCTGCTCCATCAACTTCCAGCACTAAGGTATTATAAGAATTTTTATGCAACACTTTTAAAGCTGTATGCTATTTTTTAATTCTACTCTAAATACGTTCTTTTAGGTAAATCAATATTCTACATTTTGAATCTTAGGCATCAAATATTTCAAAGCATCAGAAGAATTAGCATCTATTGGGTTCTCACACCTAGAACTCACCAATAAAAAAACTAGACGTGATCATCCCACAAAGTCCCCAAACACAAAACTTGAATGTAACTTCTAAAAACTTCCTAGAAACGTGACTTAGTAGCATGCTGTATCATCAGCTCCATGGACACTGGTACAGACACCATTCTTACCTTATCCTTTTCATGTGGAAGGAGTGACACTGGAGGTAAAGAGCAAAGAGACTCACAACTTTCTTTCCCATCCACACTGGTTGCTTTAGTGTTGAGCCGATAAAGAGGTCCATCTTTAAGGAGTCGGCCGTGGCCAATCGCACGTTTAATAGCCAACCGTAACTGCTGGTGAAAGCCAGAGGCAGCGCTGCCTCCAAATAATGCAGACACATCCTTCTGACCTTTCAAAAAACGTTCAATGCTTTTCAAAGTTGAGCCACCAGACTCTGCCAAGCCCTCAAGTGCCCGCTTGATCAGTTTATTCCAATCTACATTTTGTTTATTATCCAATTTTCCATGGTTTCGAGGTTTAGGAAGTGCTATTCGCCCAGGATTATCAGGATCTTTATAGGAATTGAGTCCTTTATTTGAGACCTTTAAAATTGTTCCATCTTTAACACTCAACTCCAATTGTTCTAAAACAGTTTTGCGATCCAAGCCATGGGAAGAAGACACTGCATTACATATCCTTTCCTCTGAGGGACGCTGTTTCTGTTTCTTCACTTTTTTGATGGCCTCCAAAATCCACTCCGTATACAGCGGGTTAGCGAGTTTTACCATGGTGAAGGATTCTGTATATCCATAGAGTCGTTATCCCTTATCCTGATGCTGAGTAAGTTTCACACCATGGAAAACAACCTTCTCGGAGGCTGGGAACCAGTTAACCATAGCATACAAGTTTTCTGGCCTGAGTCCTTCCTCCTTGCACAAAACCGAGTGCCTCCCCACTTTTACTTTAGAAACCAAAACAATCTGTTATTTGAAATGTCTTCAAACTTCCCAATAAACTTCTCAATAGCACCACACATGGGTCTCTTCATAAAGTTGTAAAAACTCAAGAACATCTCATTCCCAGCAGAAAAATGTGTCTCTTATGCCTGAAAAACAATTAAAACAAGGTCAGTTTTCTATCAAGGCCCATTTTGTAAATAAGCATTAACTGAAACATGGTCGTCTTTTAAAACAATCAAATACCAACTGTTTACTTAGCACCTGTAAGAGTTTTAACGTGTTTCTATCAACATTCCAAAACAATCATGTCTGTAAACCAATGGAATAAAAAAGAAAAGAAAAAAAAGCTGAATAATTAGAATACAATGAGGAAACAAGATGGGACACACTATGAACGACCTTAGGCTACTACGAACCAGAGGGGTGCTGGCTATTCTGTACTCCACAATCTCTGCCCACCAGTCTATGAATTGAAACTCTTCCTTGACATCTTTCCCCAAGAAACTATTCAGCACTTCAACAAGTATCTGGATTAGCAGAAAGAATCCTGCAATCAAAGTAAGAGTGAATCTTTCATCTCCCAAAATTCAGGACATTCAGACTGGATACAAACAGTCCATAAGATGGGCAGAAAACCACTGAGAAAACTTGAACTATTTCATGTATTAAAAGAAATAACAAATACAATTTACACAGACCAAGTCCATATTTTAAGTACAATATTACTTTAAACATTCCAAACAGAAAGAAAAACAATACTGGAAACAGCCAAGTGTGAAAAGTGCTTAAAGAATTTTAAAATAATCCAATTTCAGTCCAATTTTACGAAGTACATGCTGATAGCTTCTGCTAAGCTGAACTAAAATACCAACGACCAATATACTGGAGGAAGCAACAACTGTCAAGATGATCATCACCAACCTACAGACCGAGAAGCTGGAAATGAGAAACGCCCAGAAGCACTGGGTTCAAGTGCACACACTACATATCAAGTGTACAGGACAGAGAAAAAATGTACTGCCTGTTTGTGGGTCTGAAGAGGAGACGATCTCATTAAGATTCAAGATATGACCTGAAACGAACATTAACGAATAAGACACAAACATACAAATATATTGCCTCTCCAGGATCAAAGTCAATATTCTTCTTTCAGACAAAAGAATCCGGCAGATACAAATCTTTTTAAAAGTCACCAAAATAATAAATTCTGAGTCTAAATAACTCCTTTGCTTCCAAAACTAAATTTAACTTCAGTGTTTTTCAGAAGGTCTGCTCTTATTCTAAGGCATTTACATTACAATATAAACGATAGAAAAATGGCTCCCAGAGCAATTATTCTTAAGAGTGACATTCAAACCAAAAAGAAAACTAAGAGATACTAGAAGAGCGGTAGGACTATCAACTCTGATAGGAGAGAAAAGGCTGAGGTGAACACTCAAACCTGAGCCAAGGTTTATTTTTAAATCGGGTGACTAAAAAGCAGCCCCCTGAGAGCGCGAGGCTTCATTTTGGTGAGCGTCTCGAGAGGACAGAAATCAGAGTCTCAGCGCTCCAAGAAAGTTCACTATGTAGACAGCAACGCTCAGCTCAACGGGGAGCTGCAGCCGGAGCGTCAGAAGCGGAGAACGTCGCCAGCGACCAGGCGCGCAGGTGACAGGAGCAGGGCCACGGCTCCCCGCGCCCCGGCCGCCTGTCACCCGTCCCGGCCCTGCGAGCGCGGCGCCGCAGCCTGGGACTGAACTCGGCGGGCTCGGCGCCGCGCGCCCGGCCAGCCCGCGCTCCCACCCCCAGCACGCCCGCGCGCTCTCCTCCAAGTGCCAGCAACTTCAAAACTTGAACCGGCCGCCGCCGCCGCCGCCGCCGCCGCCGCCCCACGGCCGAGCGGCCGAGCACCGAGTTAACAATGAAATCACGTGCGGGAGCTGCGAGCCGCCCCGGGCCCGCGCGCCGGCGCCCCGCGCCTGACAGGTCGGGCCGCCGCGTCCCCCGACCGCCGCTGACAGGCGGCCGCCGCCTCCCCTGCCGGCGCCGGGCTGTCAGCCCGACAGACAGCGCACCGCACGTGCTGCCGCTCCGCACCACAACACCGCCGGCCTGTCACCCGCCGCCGGCCGCCGCCCCCGCCGAGCGAGCGCCACGAGCGCGGGCCGCGGGCCGCCGGGGCGGCGGGCGGCGGCGCAGGTGGGGCCGGGCGGGGGGCGCGCCCCGAGGGAGAGCGGGCGCCGGCACAGCCCAGCCCGAGGCCCCGCGGCCTGGGCCGCCCGCCCACCCGCCGGCTCCCCCAGGCTGCGCCGGCCGCGGGCGGCGGGCCCGCGAGCGCCGGGCGGGCGGGCGGCGGGCGGCGCGCGGCCGCGGGGCGGGGGAGCCGGGCGCCGGCCGGGCGCGAGGGGGCGGCCGCGGCGCCCCAGCCCGAGGCCTGGCGCAGAGCAGCGGGAGGCGGCGCAGGCCGCGGCGGGGCCTGCAGCGGCCCGCCGACCCCGCGAGGCGGCGGAGCGGGCCCCGGGGCGGCTCAGCCTCGGGCTCGGCGGCCCGGGGCGGCCGGGGGCGGCCCCTCGGCTACTTACCGGGGGGAAAGAGAGCCGGGATCCCGGGGCCCCGGGCCGGACCGCGGAGATGCCCCAAACTGACACGGCCGCCATCTTGGAGACAGTGAGCTCCGGCCGGGGGGAGGGGAGGCGAGGCAGCGGAACAGCCGCGGGGGGAGGGGAAGCGTCGCGAGGGAACGGCGGCCTGGGGAGGGAGCGGGAACAGCCGGGGAGGGAGGCGAGGGGGAGGGAGTAGGGGGACCGCGGGAGGGGGGCGGCCGAGGAGCGGGAAGAGCTGGGCCGAGCGCCGGGAAAGGCCGGAGGGCGGGGCGGGGCAGGAGGGAAGAGCCGGCCGGGCGGGTCACGTGGGGCCGGTACAAAAGGCCAAAGTGGGAGGAGGGCCTGGTGGGGCTGGAGGCCAGCAACTGGGGGCTTCTTCTCGCCTTTCTCACGCGGTTAGGTCAGGCGGATACCCGGGAAAGAAGGAGGTGGTGTATCCCCATTACACAGCTGGGGACACTGAGGGCGGGCGCCTGGGTGGGGTGGCTTCAGTATGGCACGGAAATCCGGTAGCAGATGGGATCTGAACTCTTGATGGCGTTTGTTGACAGTGAGCAGATCCTCCCTCCCCACTTCTGCGCCCTCACCCCGCTTCCACAGCGACGCTCCCGGAACCTGAGGCCGGGAGCCGGGGCATGGGGAGGGGGCCAAGGGCGGGGAGGAAGTCGCCTCCCTTTTTCATTCCGTTTCTGCTCGCACCCTCAGCCCCCACTGCTCACCCCTGCTGTAGGAAAGAGTAGGTGCGACGAGGCGCGGGTCAAGGGTAGAACTTTGACAGCCGTGTCAGGTCCTTTCACCACAATGACTTCGTCCTCCCCACAACTGAGAGACTTGTTGGACCTTAGCGTTTTTACGGTATTTTTATAGGAAACAGCACAGACTTATACAAGGTCACACAGCTATTTCGTGGCACACATCTGAGTTTAGACCTACAGCTGTCTTATTCCAAGGCCTGCCTTCTACTCATGCCCTATGCAGAATTGCTCGTGTCTGAATCTGTGGCTGAACCACAAACCAGCACTTTTTCGTGGTCTGTCTTCTACTGACTGCATTTATGTTTCTTTGTCTCGTCTCTCATCTAGTTTAAACTCCTTGAGGCCGAGATTGTCATACTTTTTTTTTCCTGCGTTCACTGGAAAAGCAGTAAATGACAAATACAAAGACATACCAAATGCTTAACAATTTTGCAAAGAAGGTTTTCCTGCTGCTGTACCTTCATCTGCTTTGTGCCCCGTGCGTGGACTGTCTTCCCCAATACTTTCTCATTTTATCTCAGCTTTACCTTTCAAAGACTACTCTCTCTCTCACTGCCTTAACTTTGATGTTTGCTTCCTTTTCTGAACTTTTGTAGTATTAACTATTTTGCCCTGTTGGTTTGGCGCTTGGTGTTCGGCTCTTATATACATTTTATAAATATATTCGCAGATACATGCTCTTCTAGGATGCCTCTTTGCATTTCCAGTGGCATAGTGTTGTACAAGTAGTACAGACGCAAAAAAAGGTGTATAGTGAATGAACATTCTTCTTCTTTTTTTTTTTTTTTTTTGAGGAAGATTAGCCCTGAGCTAACATCTGCTGCCAATCCTCCTCTTTTTGCTGAGGAAGACTGGCCCTGAGCTAATATCCGTGCCCGACTTCCTCCACTTTATATGTGGGACGTCTGCCACAGCATGGCTTGCCAAGCAGTGCCGGGATCCAAACCGGCGAACTCCGGCCACTGAAGCAGAACGTGTGAACTTAACTGCTATGCCACTGGCTAGCCCTGAATGAACATTTTTTAAGCCACTAAGAGAGAGAATTTCCACCCCCAACTCAAGCCCTGCCTTGTTTACACTTCAACCTATACCTTCCTATCTCTGTAGCTTTTCTCCACTCTAATCCTTAGCTTTATTGTTCTATACCATAAACTCTCTAGACCATTCACTGATAGCGTAAAAACATATTTTCAGATGATAGTCCAGCCAACTCAATATTCTCCCACTGACACTGATTTAAGTGTGGTGTGGTGAGATTCCTGAATCACTCTTTATCACCTATTTTCAAGAACTATCCCTACATTAAGAGAGAAATTTGGGGATACAAGATAATCTATTAGAAAGGACATTTTTCATCCTAGATAAATGAGGCATTCTCAGGTAAAGTGGGAGCTATTTGTAATAGAAATAGATCCAGAAAAAAAAGAGGGGATTCTGTTTTAGAAGAATAAACAAGGTCTTTTTCTCCCCTAAAGAGGACAGATAAAGTCATATTAATAGAAAGAAAATGAGTTCTTGTGAGACTAGTGTATGGTCTTCAGAAGAAGAATAATACAGAGATGAGTTGTGTTTGCTTTTGGATAATTTAGAAGAAAACTAGCTTCAGCCATTCCTGGGAAAAGACCAAAGTGGGGTCTAAACACACAGTAGCAAGAATTTAAAACAATTTGCGACAACAAAGCACAGTTTAGCTTTTCAAACAGCTTCCATAGAGAGTGTTTACTTTATATTTGCATAACTTAATGACACTTTCAGGAAGTCTTCTCATAATAAAAGGTTTGCAACAAAGACAGATTAAAGTCCTCATCTTCTGCATGTTAAAAAACAATCTGCATTACTGAAAGGACAGTTTTTCTTGGTTCAAACTTTACTCAGGATTTGTCCCTGTAGGGCTGGCAGCTAAAAGTTCTCTCTCCCTTCCACATTTTGCGCTAGGAATCCCTGCCTTTTCAGTTGTACTTGTAACTACATTTTATGCAGAGTCCGGCTAAGCCTAAAATTGCAAGGCTGCTCTATCAGGTTTCAACAGGAAAAGTTTTTAGTCCAGTTACATGTAATATAATTGCCGCTGTATCTGAATTTATACCTCCCATCTTACTATTTATTTCCTTTTGTCCATTTACTTTATATCCCTTATTTTCTTCTTTCTTGCCTTCTTTTGAATTAATTAAAATATTTTATTATACCATTAACCTCCTTGATTAGCTTAATTTTACATTCTTTTAGAAGTCTTAGAGATTACAACGTGCCTGTTTGATTTATTGCACTCTGATATAAATGCTTACTTGTACCACTTTCCCAAGAATGTCGAGATGTTAGAACACCATGCCTCCACTTACCCCTTCCCCTTTTGGGTTTGTCATGGATTTTAACTGTGCATATATTTTAAGCCACAAAAGATTTATAAGCATTGTTCTGTACAGTTACTGCTCATTATATTGCCCTTTATGTTGCTTCTTGTTCAAATATGCATTTATGTGCTTCTGACAGGATTTTTTTCCTCCTGTTTGAATAAGTCCTCTGTTCAGGGCAGGTCTGCTGGTGACAAGTTCTCTCTGTTTTTGTTTGCCTAAAAACTTTATTTTATGCTTCATATTTTTGCTGGTTGTAGCATTCTACTTTGGCAAGTTTTTTTCAACACTTTAAAGATGTCCTTCCATTGTCTTCTGGTTTCCATCATTCCTGTGTTACTCTTTTGAAAAGCAATGTCTTTTTCCCCCTGGCTCCTTTTAGCATTTTTTTTCCTTTAATTTTCAACTGTTTTCCTGTGATTTGTCTACATGTGATTTTCTTTCTGTTTATCTGGGTTCATGAGTAGGATAAGTGCCACTCATGGAGTACCTTTTATTTGTAGCTTGATATCTTTAATCTGTGTTAGAAAATTATTGGCCACTCTCTCTTATCTCTCTTTTCCTTTCAGGACTTCAATTCTACATATGTCAGAATTTTTCATTGTCTACCATCTGTATTTCCTATCATCTTTTCTGCCTGCTTCTTGTGCCTGAGTTTGTATATTTTCTACCCAACTATCCAAATCTTTTCCAAAATCTCCTTATTGAGTTCTCAATATTGGTCACTGTATTTTTAAGCGCTAGAATTTTCATATGATTTTTTAAAAAAATAAAATCCAATTCATTTGGAGAAATTCCCTATCTTTTTATTTATTTTCTCCACTTTTGCCTATACTTTCTTGAACATATCAATTCTAGCTATTTTAAATCTCTTTCTGAACATTACAATTGCTAGATCTTCTGTGAGTCTATTTCAGTTGTATATTCCTTCCCCTGGTTTTAGGTTGTTGTTTTGTTTTGTTTTACTGACTCTTGGCATGCCTGGTAATTTTTAATAGAATGCCACATATTAAGTATGAAAAATCATAGAGGCTCTGGATAATATTACTTTCATCCAGAGAAGGCTCACCCTGTCCTTGCAAAACAGAATGAGGGCTGAGCACCTTAATCAGTCAGAGACTGAGCTAACTTGAGGTTGGGTTTGGCAAGGCTTAATCCACCTCTTTTTTGCTGCTACTCCTACAGCACAGCCCTCCAGGTGTTCCAGTTGAGAGTCTTGTGTGTTCTCTGGGACCCTTGACCCCAGTGGATACTGAAGTCTAATCCTCATTTCCTCGGGACCATGAGACTGCAAAAAACTCTACTCCACTTTTCAGAGGCTTTCTGCTTGGTGTCTTAGCCTTCTAGCTCACGCATCTTCAGAATTTGGCAAGTGACTTGAGGGGAAACTGGCAGAGTATTAGGCTCCATTATTTACCTCCCTCTTCCCACTGGCAATCTGCTCCCTTGGGTCTTTAAGTTTTGTCTCTCCAGCCTTGCTTATCTGCCAAAATCCCTGCTGGTGTCTTTGCCTCTTAGGGATTCTTTCTTGGCTCCATTTCAAAACTCAGACTCTGGCCTTACATTCAGAATTTCCCTGAAGGACAAAGGTGCTGGAGAATGTCATCTCACCTCTGTGTAAGGCCTCCCCTTCTATGATGTGTCCTCTCAAGTCCTTGGTGCCTCAGCTGCTTGCCAATACTTTCAAATAGATGTTTTATATTGTATCTGCTCTCCTAATTGTTTTCAACTGGATCATTGGTTGGCTGTATGTACCCCATCAGACTCAGAACCACAAAAAGTTTTAAAAATGGAAACTTCTGGTCTTCCTTCTAATTAGGAAAATGTCTAAACAAGGCTTTGCCTGAGATATCAAGATACAGTTTCCAACACTGCGTGTGTATCAGAATCGCCTGAGTAGTTTTTAATAAGTAAAGAGTCCAGGATTCCACACCAGACCTACTAAATCTGAGTTTCTGAGAGTAAGATGAATTTGGTTCCGTATTTTAAAAAACTCTCCAGGTAAGAACTTCTACTGTGACCATGATTTAGTAATGGGGACTGGATTTATCCTCCCCTCTTAAGCAATGATAAAACCTGACAAAATATATGAAACAATGGTTTTCAGACGTTGGGCAATAGACACTGAAGGTCACTGATTACGGAAACAAGAGAAGTGAGCAAGTCGAGCCATACAATTGCCCCAGCCTCCTGCTTTGAGGCAGATTCCAGGCCACAGGACAGAGTTGGGGAGCCCAGAGCCCAGCAATATTCCTGAGTTGAGGAGACAAATAGCAGAACTGAAAGAGACCAAGGTAGCTAACGTCTGCAGGACAGAGAACCAGAAAGAGGGAAAATGCATTTCTAGAACTCCATATATCTACAGAGGAATCCTCTTGATTCTGTGGATGAGTATTGATTTGCACATGTTTGAGAAGAAACTAATTGGGGAAAAGGACCACCAAAAAAGGAGTAGGCAAAACGATTCCCAGAGCTCCCATATGGATGGAAATATAGTGCCTGTTTCCAGAAGCCGGAATGGAAAAACCTTTCAACACTTTAGGCCTTAAGTAGAGTCCTCAGGAAGGTATAATCTTATTAGTGAGGATGAATTTACCCTATATTGAAGGTTAGGGGAGATATTTGAGGAAATAATGGCAGGAATATTCCCAAATTGAATAAAAACTGTAAACGCACAAATTCAAAGAGTTCAATGAACACCAAGCAGAATAAGCAAAATCATAACCATACCAAAGCACATTATTAAAAAATTGCTGAAAGCCAATGATAAAGAGAAAAATCCTGAGTTGCTGGAGAAAAAAGACACATGACATATAAAGCAACAAAGATGAGAATTACATCAGACTTCTCATTAGAAACTATACAACCAAAAAGAAAATGAAAAAATATCTTTAGACTACTGAAAGACTAAAAAATCAACCTATAATTCTTTATTCAGCAAAAATGTCTTTCAGGAATGGGGGCAAAATGGACTTTTTCAGACACAAAAAAGCTAAGACAATTTATCACTAGCTGACCTGAACTGTCAGAAATGTTGAAAAACTTTCTTCAGAAAGAAGAGGAAAGGATATATCTTTTCTTAGATGGAAATTTGGATTTATAAAAGGTATTAAGAGTACTGGAAATGAGAAATATGTGGATAAGGATAATTTTTTTTTAATTTTAATCTTTTTAAAAGATGATTGATTTTAAGGCAAATTAATAACAATGCATGTGAGTTTAAAACGTATGTAGAAGTGAAATGGATGATGGGGTTTTCTGGGGGAGAGGGAGTAACTGTTGCCAAGTTTTACACTGTAAGTGCAGTGGCACAATGTCTGAAGGTAGACTGTGGTAAGCTTAAAGATGCGTATTGTAAACTCCAGAGCAAGCACTAAAAGTAGTAATAAAACTGAGGTATAGTTAATAGGCCAATTCTGGAAATAAAATAGGGTCATAAAATTACTCAATCTGGAAGACAGGAAAGGAAGGGAAAAGGAGCAAAGGATAGATGAGACAAATAGAAAACGGTAGCAAGATGATAGATTTAAACTCAACCATGTTGGTAATTATATTACAGTCGTGCATTGCTTAATGACAGGGATACATTCTGAGAAATACATTGTTAGGCAATTTTGTCATTGTGCGAACATCATAGAGTGCACTTACACAAACCTAGATGGCATAGCCTACTACACATCTAGGCCATATGGTACTAATCTAATGGGACCACCATCATATATGTGGCCCATCGTTAACTGAAATTTCATTATACAGTGTGTGACTGTAAATATAAATGATATAAACATCCAACTAAAAGCTACAGTTTATCAGATTGGATAAAGGTATGAACTAAATATGTGGTGTCTATAAGGAATACATTTCAAATAAAAAGACAAATAAATTAGAATTAAAAGAATGGGAAAAGATATACCATGCAAACCCTAATCAAAAGAATGCTAGGATAACTATATTAATATGAAAAGTAGATTTTAGAACAGGAAATATTGTCAGGAACAAAAAGGGATATTTTAGAATGATAAAAGGGTTGATTCATCAAAAGGACATAATCATAAATGTAAATGGAACTACTAACAGACCTTCAAAATACTGTAGCAAAAACTGATAGAAATGAAAAGAGAAATAGACAAATCTACAATTATAGTTAAAGATTTCAACATTCCTGTACCAATTATTGATAAAAAATCAGTAGAAAGAAAATGAGTGATGATACAAAATACTGGAAAAACATTGTCAACTAATTGAGATTTATAGAACATTGTACCCAACAACAGAATAATCCATGTTCTCTGCTAGTGCATACAAAATATTCACCAAGATAGACTATATTCTGGATCATAAAACAAGTTACAATAAATTTAAGAGGATTGAAATTATACAAAATATGATCTCTGACAAAACAAATTAAACTGAATACTAATTACAGAAATTTATCTGGAAAGTCAGCAAATATTTGCAAATCAACCAACACATGGATAAAAGAAGAAATTACAAGAGAAATTAGAAAATGTTTTAGTGAATGAAAATGAAAAGAATCATATCAAAACGTATGGAGTGCAGCTAAGTCAGTGCTTAAAGGAAAATTTAGAGCATTAAATGGTTATATTAGCAGAGAAAAAATGTCTCACGTCAATTAAATAAGTATCTATGTTAAGAAATTAGAAAAAGAAGAGCAAATAAAAAGTAAGCAGAATTGAGGAAATAATAAAGATCTGCAATCAATGAAATGTAAGGCAGAAAATCAATAGAGAAAAATTAGTGAAACTAAAAGATCGCTTGTTGAAAAGACTGATAAAATCAATTAAATTCTAAGAAGACTGACTGGGAAAACAAAGAGAGAAGACGTGAATTAACAACATAAAGACTGAAAGGGGAGACATAACCACAGATCCTACACACCTTAAAAGAACAATAAGGAATATTATGAACGACTTTATGCCAATATATTTGACAACTTAGATTAAATGCAAAAATTCCTTGAAAGACATAATCTACTAAAGGTCACACAAGAAGAAATAGATAATTTGAATAATCTTGCATCTATTAAAGGGATGGAATTTATACTTAAAAAAAAAAAACCTTCCACAAAGATACTTCAGGCATATATAGTCTCACTGGTAAATTCTACCAAACATTTAATAAAGAAATAAAACCAAGTCCAGATAAATTCTTCCAGAAAACTGAAGGGGTGGGAATATTTCCCAATTTATTTTTAGAGGTCAGCATTACTCCGACTCCAACACCAGACAAAGGCATTACTATAAAAAGAATTTCTTTCATGAACACAGATGCATAGATGCAAAATTTTTTTTAAACTTTTAGCAAATTGAAGCTGACTGTATGTAAAATGGATAATATATCATGACCAACTGGGTTTATCCCAGGAATGTAAATCTGATTTAACATTTGAAAATCAATTGATGTAAATCACCGCATTAGCAGACTAAAAAAGAAAAACCATATGATCTCTCAGTAGATATAGAAAAAGAACTGAACAAAGTCCAACATCATTGCTGATAAAAATCTCTCAACAAATTAGGAATAGAAGAGAACATTCTCACACTGATAAAAGACATTTATGAAAAATCTACAACCAATGTGATACTTAGTGATAAAGGACCAATAGTTTCCCTTTGAGACGTGATCAGAACAAATGCATCTGCTGTCACCACCTCTATTCAACATTGTGCTCTAGAGTCTAGCCAGATCAATAAGATAAGAAAATAAAAAGGCATCCAGATTGGAAAGAAAGAAATAAAACTGTCTTCATTCATAGATGACATGATTATCTATCTAGAAAATCCTAAAGAATCTACAAATAACTACAGTCATCCCTCGGTGTCTGGGGGGGATTAGTTCCAAGACCCTCACAGATACTAAAATCCACAGATGCTCAAGTTCCTTACATAAAATGGTGTAGTATTTGCATATAACTTACATATTTCCTCCCATATACCTTAAATCATCTCTAGATTACTTATTATACCTAATACAATGTAAATGCTGTGTAATTAGCTGTTATACTGTGTTGTTTAGGGAATCAAGATAAGAAAAATAATCTGTACATGTTCAGTACAGATGCAACCATCATAGGGCTTTTGAGCCATGGATGGTTGAATCTGTGGATGCAGAACCCACAGATACGGAGGGCCAATTGTACTCAAGTTAATGTTTATCAAGGTTCCAGATATAAGATCAATATACGAAAACCAAGTGTAAAAACAATGTGATTAAAAAATGGGGAAAGAATTTGAATTGACATTTCTCCAAAGAAGATATACAAATGGCCAATAAGCACACAAAAAGATGTTCAATATCACTAATCATTAGGGAAATGCAAAATCAAAACAACAATGAGATACCACCTCATACGCATTAGGATGTGTACTATGAAAAAACAAATAGGAAATAACAAGTATTAATGAGTATGTGGAGAAATTGGAACCCTTGTGCATTGTTTGTGGAAATGTAAAATGATGCAATCACAGTATGGTGGTTCCTAAAAAAATTAGAAGTAGAAACACCATATGATCCAGCAATCCCACCTTGGGGTATATATATCCAAAAGAATCAAAAGCAGGTCTTGAAGAAATAATTGCACATTCATATTTGTAGCAGAAATATTCACAGTACCCAAGGGGTGGAAGCAAGCCAAATGTCTATTGATGGATGAATGGATAAAGAAAATGCGGTATACACATTACAATGGAATATTATTCACCCTTAAAAATGAAGGAAATTCTGACACATGCTACAACATGCATGAACCTTGAGGACATTATGCTAAGTGAAATAAGCTAGTCACAAAAAGACAAAAACTTTATGATACCACTTATATGAAGTACCTAGAGTAGTCAAATTCGTAGAGACAGGAAGTAGAATGGTGGTTGCCAAGGGCTGGGGGAAGGAGGAAATGAGAGTTATTGTTTAATGAGTACAGAGTTTCAGTCTTGCAAGATGAAAAGAGTTTGAAGATGGATGGTGATGATGGTTGCACAACAATGTGAATGTACTTAACACCACTGAACTATACATTTAAAAATGGTTCAGATGGTAAATTTTATGTGTATTTCACTACAATTAAAAAAGTGTATTTCTATATACCATCAACAAACAATTGGAGACGAAAATGTAAAAAATAATACATTTTAAAACAGCATCAAAAATATGAAATGTTGACAACATGGATGGACCTTGAGGGTATTATGCTCAGTGAAATAAGTCAGAGGGAGAAAGTCAAATACCGTATGATCTCACTCATAAGTAGAAGATAAAAACAACGACAGACGCATAGCATTGGAGACTGGATTGGTGGTTACCATAGGGGAAGGGGGGAGGGCAAAAGGGGTGATGAGGCTCACATGTGAGGGGATGGACTATAATTAGTTTCTGGGTGGTGAACATGATGTAATCTACACAGAATCCGAAATATATTATTATGTACATCCGAAAGCTATGTAACGTTATAACCCAATGTTACTGCAATTAAAAAAATTAAAAATGAAAGATTTGAGAAACATAAAAAAAATATGAAATGTTTATGGGTAAATTTAACAACAGATGTGCAAGATATGTTCATTGAATACTACAAAATATTGCTGAGAGAAATTAAAGATGACCCAAGAAAATGGGAAGCTATACTTGTTCTTAGGTTGGAAATCTCGATATTGTTAAGATGTCAATTATTCCCAAATTGATTCATAGATTCAATGCAATCACAGCTATAATCCCAGCAGGATGTATTTGCAGAAACTGACAAGGAGATTCTAAAATTCTTATTGAAATACGAAAGATATAGTATTGTCATACAACTTTGAAAACGAACAAAGTTGAAAGAGTTATATGGCTTGACTTTAAGACTTTCTGAATTTTCTCATGCATGGCACATCAGTTAATAGTGCTTAATGCCTACCATGTTATCACATAGGAAAGTTGTGAGAATTTTAAAAGTTACTATAGTTATAGCGCTAAAATAGTCTGCATTATATAGTAAGCACACTATAATGTTAACTCATTATTATTGTAGTATTTTAATTTGCGTTTCCCCGATTACTAGTGAGATTGACCTTTTTTTCATATGTTTATTGGCCACTTGAATTTTCTTTTCTGTGAAGTCTTGTTCTAGTCTTTTGCCTATTTTTCTATTGTATTGCTTGTATCTTTCTTAGTTCTTTATATATTCCAAGTTCTGATACATGTCGGTTATATATGTTGCATGTTATTTCCCTAGTTTTTAGCTTATTTCCCTTTTCTTAACGCTGTCTTTTGGTGAACACTGGCTCCTATTAGTAATTTACATAAAAGTATCAATCCTCTCTTTTATCATTTGAATAGTGATAGTTGGTATGCTTGTCTTGCTTCTAATCTTAAAAAAGGAATGTTTTCAAAATGAGGATGATATTTGCTGTAGTTTTTGAGAATGCTCTTTAAGAGGACGAAGAACTTCTCTTCTATTCCCACATTGCTGAGAGTTTTTAACATTATCAAATGTTGAATTTTGTCAAATGCTTTTCCTGCAACTAATGACAGGATTTCTGATATTCTCCTTTAATCTCTGAATATAATGAGTGGCAATGATTGTTTTTCTTTTTCTTTTTTTTTTTGTTTTTTAAAGATTGGCACCTCAGCTAACAACTGTTGCCAATCTTCTTTTTTTTCCTTCTCCCCAAAGCCCCCCAGTACATAGTTGTATATTCTAGTTGTGAGTGCCTCTGGTTGTGCTGTGTGGGATGCTGCCCCAGCATGGCTTGATGAGCTGTGCCATGTCTGAGCCCGGGATCCGAACCAGCAAAACCCAAAACCCCGGGCCGCTGAAGCAGAGTGTGGGAACTCAACCACTTGGCCACGGGGCCGGCCCCAATGATTGTTTTTCTAATGTTAAATCAACTTTGCATTCCTGGGACAAACCCAACGTGGTCATGATATTACCTTTTTTTTTAAGAAATAACAGGATTAGATGCATCACTAATTTGTTTAGGATTTGTGTGATTATGTCCATGAGTGAATCTGATCTATAATTTTCCTGTCTTGATTTATTCTTGCTTGTTTTGGTATCAAAGTTATGCTGGCCTCATAAAATGAGAAAGGAGATTTCCTCCTTTTTCCATTCTCTAGGTAGCTTTATAAGATAAAATTATTTGTTGTTTACACATTTGGAAAAATCCACCAATAAAACTATCCAGATCTAGAGTTTTCTTTGTGGGAAAATGTTTGCATACTGATTCAATTCCTTAACAGTTGTAAAATTTTTATGGTTTTCTATCTTCTTTAATCAGTTTTGATAACATATTTTTCTCAGAATTTGCCCATTTCATTTTCATTTCCAGGAAGTTGTTTATAATATCCTTTTATAATCCGTGTAATTTCTGTAGTATCTGTAATTATGTTTTCTTCATTACTCTTAATATTGTTTATTTTTGTCATCTCGCCTTTTTTTCCTTGAGCGTTATTGGCAGAAGTTTATCAGCGCTATACATCTTTTCAAAGAAATAACTTCTGGATTTGCTGATCTTCTCTATTTTTTATTTATTTTTATTTCCTTAATTTCCATCTTTATCATTAATATTTCTTTTTCTCCTATTTTCTTTCGATTTATTCTTTTGTTCTCTAACTTGAGTGGATTTTTAGAACATTTTTTCTTCTTTTCTAATATAAGAATTTAACACTTTTACGTTTTCATATGTGGTATTTTCATCATTTTTACATTCTAAATATTTTTCTGTTATTTAAAATTGTATTTGTTAATTTTCAAATATAGGGAATTTTTTGCTTATCTTTTTATTATTCATTCCTAACTTAATTGAGCTATAATTAAAGAACGTAACCCACATAAGTTTAATCCTTTGAAAATTTGTTGAGAATTGCTTTATGGCCTAACGCATGTGATCAATTTCACAAATATTTCACTGTGCTTGAAAAAATATTGGAAAAAAATACTCTGTATCTGGAAATTGGATCTTCTTAATTCTGTTGGTTAAATCTTTAGTTTCCTTATGATGTTTTTCTCCTGCTTGATTTACCCATTGTTGAGAGTAATGTTGTAAAATCTACTATGATAATAGATGTCTATTTTCCCTTGAAATTCTCTCCAAGTTTAGAAATACAAATGTGCTTTTAGGCTATGTTATTAGGTGCATACACATTAGAATTGTGATATCATTCTAGGAAAGTGAACCTTTTTATCATTACAATCATGCTGTGCTTTACAATGGGGATATGTTCTGAGAAATGCGTTGTTAGGTGATTTCATCCTTGTGGGAACATCATAGAGTGTATTTACACAAACCTAGATGGTATAGCCTACTTCACACCTAGACTATATGGTACTAATTCTATGGGACCACTGTCACATATGTGGTCCATCATTGACCGAAACATCTTTATGTGGGGCATGACGGTATACTGTAATATATAAGCTCTAGTAGTGCTTTTTGCATTAAAGCTTATTAGCTTTCTTTTGGTTAGTATTTGCCTGCTATATCTTTTTCTGCTCTTTTCCTTCAACTTTCTGTATCTTTATGTCTTAGAAATGTCTCTTGTAAGCCATTTTATATCTTGATTTTTAAAAATATAGTATTTAGGGGCTGGCCTATAGCCTAGTGGTTAAGTTCAGCACTCTCTGCTTCAGCAGCCTGGGTTCTGTTTCTGGGTGTGGACCTACACATTCATTGGTGGCCATGTTGTGGCGGTGACCCACATACAAAATAGAGCAAGCCTCGCACAGATGTTAGCTCAGGGTGAATCTTCTTCAGCCAAAATATATATATATATATTTTTTTTTTCCTTAACTGAGCTTTTAGTCTGTTTATTTTTTATTTATATTTACTTCTACTATTTTATTTTGTAGTTTCTATTTATCCTGTCTTTTCTATATTCATTTGTAGTTACTTTCTTGCCTTATTTGGATTTTTTTAGATTTTTTAAAAGTCTCTACTGATTTGGATGATGAATATCCTTTTTTTAGTGGTAATGCCAGAAATTCTAATACGTATACTTGTCAAAGTTTAAAGTTAATATCTTTGTCATCTTCTTGAATGGCACAAGACTCCTAGGACATTTAAAGTGTGATCCTCCCCTCTTATGTACTTGATATTGTTTTCATGTATATTGTCTCTCTTTTTTAAGCCCTCAAAATGTTATTGTTTATATAGTTGATGTGCATTTAGAATTACCTAAATACTTATAATTTCTACTCATCATCCCTTCTGGAATCTCAGACCTTCACGTGGGATCATTTCACTCTGCTTAAAATATATCCTTAAAATTCTCTTCAGTGAAGATCTTTTGAAAGCAAAGGTATTATCCTATTTTTTTTTCTTACTTCTTAGTTTGAAATTATGTTTTTCACTGTTATTTTGAAATAATTTTCAATTTATGGAAGAGTTCCAAAGATAGTACAGAAAGTTCTATATACTTTTCCCCCAGCTTTTGGGAAGAATACCATGGAGACGATGTGCCCTTCTCTTCGCATCCTCTCAGGGGCTACATGATATTGATGTGCTATCATGATATATATCATGATGTTAATCTTGATGGCTTTGGTAAGGGGATTTCTCTTCCGTAAAGTTCCTGTTGTTCCATTCTATGCCCTGGAAGCCAGTCATCCAGGCCAGCCAGCAATCAAGGGGAAGGTGAACTCCACCTCCTGGAGCGAGGAGTATTAAAGAATTTGTGGACACGTGCTGAAGCCACCAAGCCCCCATGCACTGAATTATCCTCTAGATGGTGAAGGGATGGTGGCAAGGTTTGCAGAAAGAAGCAGGTTATGAGAGCTTCCCTCCAAACTGTAAATCGTACTGGAATTTGGGCTGGTCCCTGTCACTCTCATATGGCAACCTTTCTTGGCTCCCTATCACCTATGGAAGAAAGCCCACACTTCTTGGTGAGACCCACAAAGTTTCCCTGCTAACCCCATTTTCTTGTCCTCCCTGTCCTCTGCCTTCCTGAATTACCTGCAACGCTCAGACATGCTATGTTTTCTTGTATTTACATGAGTCTGCATATGTAGTTCCATTCTGACTGGAAAATTCTTTTCCTACTTTGTCTCTCTGAGGCTGTGGGGAATTATATTAATGTTCCCAACTGTCGACAATAGACCATTCCACCATTCCATAGGGGCAGCTAGCTATCTGCTGTTAGGTGATTGAATACGTGGTATTATCATTATCAGTTAATCCTGAGAAGATAAACCCATTACCTTTCTTCTTCTTCTTCTTCTTCTTTTTTTTTTTTGAGGAAGATTAGCCCTGAGCTAACATCTGCTGCCAATCCTCCTCTTTTTTCTGAAGAAGGCTGACCCTGAGCTAACATCCATGCTCATCTTCTTCTACTTTATATGTGGGACGCCTACCACAGCATGGCTTGCCAAGCGGTGCCATGTCCACACCCGGGATCTGAACCGGCGAACCCTGGGCCGCTGAAGCTGAATGTGTGCACTTAACTGCTGTGCCACGGGGCGAGCCCCTGTTGAGCATTTTGTCAAATGCTTTATCTGTATCTATTGGGATGATCAAATGGTTTTTGCCCTAAATTCTACAAATGTGGTGTATGACATTGATTTTCATATCTTAGACCAATCTGGAATTCCTAGAATAAATTCCACTTGGTCTTGGTATATAATCCTTTTTCTGTGTTGCTGGGTTCATTGTGGTAGTATTTGCTGAGGATTTTTACACTATATTCATAAGGGCTATTGTTCTATAGTTTTCCCCCGTTACTTGTGATCTTTGTCTGGTTTTGGAATCACGATAGTACTGCCCTCAGTGAATGAATTGGGAAGTGTTACTTCTTCTACATTTTGGAAGACTTTGTCAAGGATTGGTATGATTCTTCTTTAGATGTTTGGTAGAATTCACCAGTGCAGTCATCTGGGCCTGAGTTTTTCTTTGAGGTGACAAATAAAAATGGCAAGCAATAGGATATATTGGAGAATATGAGGAAGCCATTTGGTATAAACCTAATTCAGCCTGACCTTGTCTTTCCAAAAGGGCCTGACCGTGGCTGTTGAGCATGCATTGTATATCTGCTTTAGAGATTCCCTATGGCAAGAGCAAAAGGCCCTTGAGATAAAGGTGCAACTTCCCTCCCCCTCCCAACGTTGGCATCTCCTTAAGGATTAAGCATCTTTCCTTAGGCTAGAAACTGATTGCTGTGCTCACCTGTGACCGCCCAGCTGGAGACAATAGACTTGCCTCCTGCTACGCCCACCAAGATAGCAGACCCACTACCTGCTGTGTCCATCAAGCGCTGTGCCGACAGGGCAATCTTGTGACTATTGTGGGAGGGACATTTCAATCATATGTGAAACACCCTGTTTGGGGGTATACAACCACTCTGTGCACCCCACTTCTTCAGTGCCCTTTCTTCCTTTGGGAAGAAAGGCCCCGGGCCATGGTCCTCAGATTTCAGCACAGAATAAACTCACCCAAATTTTCATTTACAGATTGTTTATGGATTATTTTCGTCGACAGAGGGAAGTTTTTAAATTACTCATTCAATCTCTTAACTTGTTATAGGTCTATTCAGATTTTCTGTTTTGTCCTGAGTCAGTTTGGGTTCTTTTTGTTTTTCTAGGAGTTTGTCTGCTTCATCTAGTTATCTAATTTAGATATATACAGTTGTTC
Organism: Equus asinus; assembly: GCF_041296235.1. Classification (NCBI taxonomy): domain Eukaryota; kingdom Metazoa; phylum Chordata; class Mammalia; order Perissodactyla; family Equidae; genus Equus; species Equus asinus. Next base: position 2,338,783 of record NC_091816.1, on the reverse strand, counting down.
ATAGTATTTCCTTTTAATCCCTTTTTTTCCCTGTAAAATTGGAGTGATGTCTCCTTTTTCATTTCTGACTTTAGTAATTTGAGTTTTCTTTCTTTTTCACTCCTCAGTCTAGCTAAAGGTTTATCAATTTTGTTGATATTTTTTAAGAACCAAACTTTCTCTATTGTTTTTCTATCCTCTGTTTCTATTTATTCCCACTCTAGTCTTTGTTGTTTCCCTCCTCCTGCTTGCTTTGGGTTTAGTTTTTTCTCTTTTTTCTAGTTTCTTTAATTGGCAAGTTATTGACTTGAGATATATCTTATTTTTTAATATAGATATTTAGTTGGTGAAGTTAATTCTGATCACCTGGCCAAGTTATTGTCTGGTTTCACAACCTTAGATTTACTATTTTTCTCCTTGTAACTAATAACCAATCTATGGGGAGACATTCTTTCAACTTTCTCCAGAGCTTTTCTGGTGAGGTAAACAGTTGTACATTGTTTTAAGGCACAAGCTATCAATGAAAAGTTTCCCCCCGCCTCGACGTCTAGTATCGCTCATACCAGATGTCTAGTGTAGCTCATAAGCCACCCCATCTTGGGAGTAGATTTTTTTCCTGAAACAAATCATTTGAGTAGCGCTTCTTAATTAGGCACTTAATTGCCCTGGGATAAGGATGTAGCATGACCATTTGTTAATGGCTTGACAAAGGCTGCCCCTCCCAATACTCCTTGCTATGATGCCAAGAGGAAAGGATATTTTGCGTAAAGACCAGGATTCCTCCAGAATATTGAGACCCTCATGCACACATTCCTCCCATCTTGAGGGACAATGTTAGAATATTTCAGCTGTGTTGAGTCAGACCTATCTGAAATACTTCATCAGGAAAAGATCCCAAGTGTCCCCAGGCAGTTGCTTATTATGAGGGAAGGGGAATCAGAACCAAAATCCAGGCTGGATTGTCAGGGTGGCTGTGTAACTAGGAGCATTGTCACATGGTGCAGACTGGGCGCGCCTCCTGACCCAACCATCCAGGGCGTGGTGAATTTGAGGAACTAAGGCAGCGTGTCTGAATAGGGAATAAAGAGCCCGTACCTGGGGAAGCCCAGGCAGGGAGTGGGCTCTGCAGTAATGGGAATGGGGGTCATTACAGGACCCAGCAGGGTCTCCAGTTCTCTCTCCAATGAGGTGGATTACTTTGAATATGTGACATTATGTGTGCACTGACCTGGTGAAGCTGGTTATTCCAGTTGTACTGTTTGGGTTTTATTTAATGTGGCTACTTTAATTGATTTACTTTTATATCATCTGTTATACCTAGAAAAAGATTAGCTTCCTAAGGTAAGATAGAATTCTGAAAGGAATTCTGCTCATTTTGTTTTACACACGTTAGTAATCAGATAAGGTCTGCCTGATTTAGATCTCCATATTTAACAAAATGTGAAGCAACGCTTTAACTTTATGAAATCAAAAGATCGTTTGATGAATAAAGAACACAGGTTTCCAGCAATAAGGCTAAATGGAGGCTCTCCAAAGCATCTGAAAGGCCAACCGAAATATTAAAGTCATTCATTTAAATAAGTGGATGCATCTGAGGACTTCAGGTGGGATTCCTCTGATGTCCTGAGCAAACAAGCGCAGTCCGTGGAAGGGAGGAAGGAAACGCTGAAGCTGCCGCTTCATACCCCACGCCTCTCCCCGGGCGCCTGGTGCCAGGCGCTGGGTGTGTACAGGCCAGGAGCCCCCCAGAGAAAGCCAGGACTCAGCAATGGGAAAACTGAACTAGGAGCATGTAAACCTAGAAGAGGCACATGGCAACTAAAATTGTTTCCACGTTATCTTTGTGCAGAAGGTTTTTATAAAAAAGAAAAAGCTTTCATTGACATTTTCTGGCTACTAGCTTTTTTTTTTTTTTTGAGAGTTCCTGGCCCAAATTTTCACTCTTGACATAGCCCAGAAAACTAATAGCTGAAAATTTTAGTTTCAAGTGGAGCAGATCTGTAGTGCCCCAGACACCTGGCAGAAGCAATGCGACATTCCCTGGAGGAAGGTACCTCCTCCTAGGCCTTGGAAAAAGTCTGACAGAAACATTTAAATAAAAATGAGCCAACAACCCCAAATCACAAAATGCACAAGGAAACAAGCCGTCATTAGCAAGATTCAGCAAAACAAATGAGCTAATCCTATTAAGACTTCAGATATGGGAATTATCAGATAATAGCCAGATAAAACATGGGGTGCCCCATTAAATTTGAATCCTACATAAGTAATGAATAAGTTTTAAGTATAAGTATGTCCCATGCAATATTTGGGACATGCTTATACTAAAAATTTATCATTTACCTGAAATTCAAATTTAATTTGGCATTGTGTATTTTTAATTGTTAAATGTCACAACCTTATAGACTGTAAAGTAAATATGTCTGATATGTTTATGAAATAAAAGAAGGAATTGGAAAGATGAGTCATGTGCAAAAAATCAGAAATGACTAGATAGATATGAAAAAGGCACAAATGGACCTTCTACAAGTGGAAAATATAAGAATTAAAAATAACTAAATAGAGGAATTAGGGATAAGTATACCAATGCTACAGCTTACTTTATGTACAACAAAAGCTGGACTGATGGATGTGTAGAGGGATAGACAGGTACAGAGATATATGAAAAAGCAAGTACAGTAAAATGTTGATTGTAGAGTATAGGTGGTGAGTATATGAGATTTTAGTGTAAAATTCTACTTATCTGTATTTTGAAAATTATCTTAATAAAATATCATGAAATAAAACCAGAAAAATTAGACAGCATAATGGATGAAGTTTAAATACTGAACTAGAAGACAAATCTGGAGGAATTTCAAAGAATGCAGCCCAGAACCAAAGAGATAGAGACTATGAAAGGCTAGTTAAGTTATGCATTGGTAAAGAGAGAAATTGCCATCTGTTCTAAGAGAGTTCCAGAAGGAGATAACAGAAAACGAGAGAAGCAATATTCAAAGTAATAGTGGCTGAGAATTTTTCATAACTGATGCAAGACAGTAATCCACAGATTCAACAATTCCAATAAATTCCAAGACAGAGAAATAAAAAGAAATTTACTTCATACTAAAGAAATTTCCAACGGAGTCACAAAGAATGAAAATGATCCTAGAAAGAAGATCTGAGATGTGAGAAATTCTAAACAAACATTGATTGTTATAAAACAGTAATAATAATGTTTAATTTGTGGGGTTAAAAAACTAGTGAGCTAGAACAACCTAGTTGGACCGCCGTAACAATGTAAGCCTGGAAGGGGGTTATTGGAGTTAGAGGATTATTTGGAGTTAAAGGTATCAATTATCTGTAGGGTTTTTTTAAAGGTAGATAGTCAAGCTAAAATTTGAAGCACAACTACTATAAGAAAAAACTTTTAATTCCTGTCTGTAAAGCCAGTAAAGAGCAAAAACTGAAAAGATTTTTCTTTTTTTTAAGGAAGATTAGCCCTGACCTAACTACTGCCAATCCTCCTCCTTTTGCTGAGGAAGACTGGCCCTGAGCTAACATCCGTGCCCATCTTCCTCTGCTTTATATGTGGGAGGCCTACCACAGCATGGCTTTTGCCAAGCAGTGCCATGTCTACACCTGGGATCCGAACCAGCAAACCCTGGGCCACCAAGAAGCGGAACGTGCGAACTTAACCACTGTGCCACTGGGCTGGACGCTGAAACGATGTTTTTTAAAACTTGGTATATTCTTTTTGCAGATAAAGAAATAAATCCAAATATGTCAGTAATAATAAATGTAAATAGATTGAAGAACACAGTAAGTATAGATTTCCAGACTCAGTGTGTCTGCCCAGTTCCTTCTCCCCAACTCACCTTTCGGATAAGTGGCTCCCACAGAATGAGAGGGGTGGAGGGAAGAGCACTGCTGCCCTCTCAGAAGCCCCTCCAAGGTGGAAACTGGAAGCTACAGAAACCCAACAACTTTTACCACTCTTAGGTTCTAGATACAGTTCTTTCTGTCTTTATGCTATTTCATAAAATTCAGTAAGATATGAGCTTCAAAAATATTTAAAAATCTACAAAGGATAAATTGTTGTTAGTGCCATGGAGTCAGTTCTGACTCCTAGCGCCCCAGCGTACAGCAGAGTGGAGCACTGCCCGGTCTTTCTGTGCCGTCCTCTCACCTTCCGGCGCTATATCAGACAATGCTCCGCTGCTATTCATAGGGTTTTCATGGCCAGTTTTTTCAGAAGTGGGTGGCCAGGTCCTTCTTCCTAGTCTGTCTTAGTCTGGAAGCTCCGCTGAAACCTGTCCACCATGGGGGACCCTGCTGGTATTTGAATTACAGGTAGCATAGCTTTCAGCATCACAGCAACACACAGCTGCCACAGTGTGACAATGGACAGACAGGTGGTGTGGTTCCCTGACTGGGAAATGAGTCCAGGGTGGGTGGGGAGAGTGCCGAATCTTAACCACTAGACCACCAGGGCTGGCATAACAGGTAGGAGATAACCACATATAAAATTTTCTTAGGAAAATACCATGTATGAATATATCCTGTACAGGGAAAAATGAAACTCTTGCCAAATACGACAGTAAGATTATGAATTTATATAGGTCTACTCCCTTTTACTATTTCTTCCCATTTCTCATTCTTATTTAATAAACTCAATTTTTACAATTTCTAAAGTAGTCCCATCTATAAGTAATAAACAATATTTTCGACCACTAATCGAAAACATTGTAATACATTCTATTTCATGATTATAACACTGGAATACAAAAATGTCTTCTGAAATCCTTTGGGAAAAAAAACTATAGACAACATTATGGCTGATGCTCCAATATCTACTCCAACTGTCCCCAGCAGCAGTGTGGTTGGGGGAACTGAGCTCAGATCATTGGGCGTGGCCCAATTAGTCTAAAGGTGTTCTTATCCTGGTCCATGCTTTGTTCAAGAAGGAGCATCTTTTTCCGTTTTAGTCAAGGAGACATGAGGAGAAGTTGGACCGAAGGTTTCTAGGAAACTTCTTTCTTGTCCTTAATGGGGAACTCTGGGAAGCTGGACGCATTCTGTCCCTGTGGATGTGAGGAAGAAGCATTTAGCCTCAACTTTTATCAGGAGCCATTCTGCCTGAAACATCTCCCAGGCCCACTCTGCCTCTGGATTTCACCAGCTAACCTAAACAAGGTCTTCGTTAGTTACGTCAGTTTGAGTCCTGTTTTCTATTACTAGGAGCCAAAAAGTCCCTAACTTATATGATAACTAAGGCTTCATATTGAGACATTATTGAAATATTCTCCTATAAAGCCACTGCTGAGACAGCTCACTTCTTAATGAGTTTGGAAAGCTTAACAAGAACTACTTAGTTTGCATATTAGTGAAATAAGGATATGCAACTTTCCTCTACATTTTCAAGTGTATGTGGGAATCATTATATGACAAACACTGGTAGTTGCCTACCCAATATCTTCTTTCTCCTTCTTTACTAATGGAACTCAGTTATATTCTGGACAGCAAAATGTGCCTTTAAGATGACATATCCTAGTTTCTCTTGAATCGAGGGAGACCATCAATGAAATGTAAAAGGAAGTTATTGGGTAGGACTTGCAGGAAAGCTCCTGAAAAGGGGAGAGACTCTGATATGTACTCTCTTACTTCTTGTACCTTCTTGTTTTCTGGAATGCTGACATAAGGGTTGGAACTCCAGGAGCCATTTTAGACCATGAAGCAAACTTGAGGATGGAAGCCACATGTTAAAATGGTGGATCCAAAAGATAGAAGGAGCTTGGGTATCTGATGACTGCAGAACTGCCATACCAGACCAGGGCTGCCTGCCTCTGATCTTCTTTTACATGAAAAGGAATACACCTGTATCTTGTCTGATTGCTTATTTGGATTTTCCATTCTATATGCCGCCAGAACCTAATCCTAATTAATGCATGGTGTGCCACAGTTAAGAACAGAAGTTCTGTAATGAGACAAATCTGAAGAACCTCCTCTGCAACTAATTAGCTAAGTGACCTTGGGCAAGTTAGTTAACCTAAGTCTCAGTTCATCATCTGTAAAATGGGGATAATGGATGGTACCTACACCATAGGGTTGTTGTGAAGATTGAATGTGATAATACATGGAAGATGCCCAGTACAGCCTGGCACAGGTTAACTATTTAGCGAATGTCAGTAGTATAATCTATTATTTCTAAATAAATGTAGAGACTAGCCAAACCAAGCCACCTGTATTATAGAGAGAAGGCAAAGAAGAAATCAGTGGTCTCCAGCCTGAGCTAAGACCTTGGCACTCCTTGTTAATCTTGCTATGTATCTTTTGTCATCTAGCTTTCCCATTCCTCAAACTTCCAGCATATTCTTTCCAAACCTGTGCCTCCTCTCAAGAACACTACCCCTCTCAGCATATGACATTGCTTCCTACTTCATAAAGAAAATTGGGATTAAACAGAGTGGAACCCCTGAATGTTCTGACCCCATACCAACTAACATCTTTCCGGGGAATTTCTTCTCCCTTCAGAAGCTAATCCTTCTACCCATAATTTGGACAATTCCTCTCATCAACTCAGAGAGCTAGGCTCATTATACCCCATCTCCCTCTCTTGCCTCTCAGTTTATAGACCTGCTCAATCTCAGCCAACTTACAAAAATCAAGACAAAACAAACGCTATCCCTTTTTTGACCCTTAGTACATCTGTAGCTATTGACCTTTATTCCTGCCACTCAGAGCCAAACTATTTATTAAGAGAATAGTCTACATTCATTATTTCCACTGCTAAATTGCATTGGCTGCTATTTGCCAAACATTTACTATGTGCCAGATGATTTATATACGTTATCTCCAGTCTTCAAATCAATACCACAAAGTAGGGCTATCACTGTTATTTTTTTAGGAATGAGGTAGTTGAAACTCAAAGAGATTTAAGTATCTTGTTCCAGCTCAAACAGACAGAATCAGGATTGGAACCCAGGTCTATTTGAATGCAAGTCATGTTATTTACATTCTATCAGTAGTTCCCAACCTGGCAGGGCATCAGAGTTACGTAGAGACATTAAAAAAATACAGATTTGTAGGTCCCAGCCCAGATCTACCAAATCCTAATCTCTTGATGAAGAACCCAGAAATCTATATGTTTCAAGCTCCTTGGGTGAATCTGATGCAGCCAGCTTGACATGGGTCTTCCCTACACTTCCTCTCACCCACGTGCTCCTCAGCTATCCCAATTTGGTTTCTAGTTTCAATCCTCAAATCAAACTGCTCCCAGAGACCTCCTTGTCACTCGATCCACCTGCCACTTTCCAATCTTCATCTTGAATGATTTAATAGCATTTGACAAGATGACCAATTTTTAGCTTTCTTTCACTTCCAGAATATCACACTCTACTCTTGGATTTCTTTCCTTCTTTCTGATCTTCCCTCCTCTGTCACTGTCTTCTCTGTGATCTGCCCACCTCTGGCCACCTCTTAAATGTTGGCACCCTCTACCTTGGTTTCTAACCTCACCCTCTTCCCACTCTAAACATTGTTTGGGTGATCTCATCCCTCCCATGTATCTAATTGCTGTTTAGAGATTGGTGACTCCCAAACCAGTATTTCTAGACTCACTCTTGGCTGCTAATATCTGTAATCCATATATGAGAAATTTCCAGCTGAATATTACTCAGGTCCCTTAAAACTCAACAGGTTCCTAATGGAATTCATGATCTTTGTCAAACGCCTGCTCCCAGGTCTGGCTTCATGGGTGTATTAGTCTGCTCAGGCTGCCATGACAAAGTACCACAGGCTGGGTGGCTTCACCAACAGGAATGTATTTTCTCACAGTTCTACAGGCTGTAAGTCTGAGATAAGGTGCCGGAAGGGTTGGGTTCTTATGAGAGCCCTCTTCCTAGGTGGCAAATGGCTGCCTTCTCACTGTGTTCCTGCATGACCTTTCCTCAGTGTATGTGTGTGTTCCTCTTCTTATAAGACCACTAATAGAATAACTATGATACTTTTTAAGAGCAAACTTCCCTTCCCCAAAAGCAGGGACCACAGAAGCTATTTAGGCCACGACAGAGATACCAGAGTAGAGACAGGTCAGATGGTTGCCATGAATATTTGTAGGTGTTTAAAGCATCTTTTTTTTTTTAATCGGGAATATTTTTTTAATTGAGTTAATGATAAGTTACAATCTTATGAAATTTCAGTTATGATAGGTTACAATCTTGTGAAATTTCAGTTGTACGTTAATGTTTGTCATTCGTGTTGTAGGTGTACCATTTCACCCTTTGTGCCCACTCCCGACCCCACCTTTCCCCTGGTATCTGCTAAACTGTTCCTAGTCCACATTTTTAAATTCCTCATATGAGTGGAGTCATACACAGATTGTCCTTCTCTCGCTGGCTTATTTCACTTAACATAATTCCCTCAAGGTCCATCCATGTTATTGCAAATGGAATGATTTTGTTCTGTTTTGCAGCTGAGTAGTATTCCATTGTATATATGTACCACATCTTTATCCACTCGTCTGTTGATGGGCACTTAGGCTGCTTCCATGTCTTGGCTATTGTAAATAATGCTGCAATGAACATTGGGGTACATATGACTTTTGGGATTGCTGACTTCAAGCTCTTTGGATAAATACCCAGTAGTGGGATGGCTGGATCGTATGGCAGTTCTATTTTTAACTTTCTGAGGAATCTCCATACTGTTTTCCATAGTGGCTGCACCAGTTTGCATTCCCACCAGCAGTGTATGAGGGTTCCTTTTTCTCCACAACCTCTCCAACATTTGTTACTATTAGTTTTAGATATTTTTGTCATTCTAATGGGTGTAAGGTGATATCTTAGTTTAGTTTTGATTTGCATTTTAAAGCATCTTTTTATGGGCCAGTTGGAAAGTGGCTCATGGGTGTGTCACGTTGGTATAAAGGTGTAGGATGCCAACAAAAAATATCACCTTCAGAGGGCTCTTCCTAAAACATCACTTTCTCCACGTCACCTGCATGCTGAACATCCTTCAGGAGTTTCCTAGCGTTTGACAGGAGAAAGCCCAACCTATTCAGGAAGATGTTCAAGACTCTCTACTCATGCCCTTACCTTACTGCACCAACATTTTATGTCACCGTTCCGCAACACCCAGCTTGCACAGAGATCAAGCCAATTTCTCTCCTGTCCTCTAGCTTTGCTACTTGTCCCTACCTCAGAAATCTCTTCACTCGTTTAACAATACTCATCCCATCCAACTGACGTTCTACCTCCAGTTCCACAAACACTCAAATAGCATTACTATGCATAGGCACTATTTAACTGCTTTACACATACTAATTATTTCAATCTGTACAACGTCCCTGGGACATATACACTGTTATCCATTGCCAACTTACAGATGAAGTTAACCAACTTTCCCAACAGCACAGAGCCGGGATTTGAGCCCAAATGCCTGCTCTGGACCAAAGTCCGTGCTCTCAACCCTATGCCGTGCTGCTTCCAGGCAGCCTTTTATGCCCACTCCAGCCCAAAGTGAATTCAGATTTGTTTGCTTATATTTAAAATGCTTGCTGGCATTTATGTCCTGATAAATCATGAAAGGCCCCTTCCATCCTCTTCTTACTTTTGGCATATCTTCACTTTATTGTATCTTAAAATGCTTGGAACAAGCATGTTACACATTACTCTACAGACAGATCAGCAGATACCTCTGTAGGTAAAAGAAAAGAAGAAAGACAAATAAATATGCAAGAGCTTAACTTACTTCTCATGGTTTTTTAGCACAAAATGACGTTTTATGCATTTTTTTCAATGGAGGGATCATATGGACATCAGTTCATGCAGTGGCCTGGGTATCAGGCATCAATAGCAGATTAGAAACTGCTGTGGCATCCTAAGCAGAAAAGGAGTTTAATCCAAGGAATTAGGTGCTTACAAAATTGTGTGAGGGGTTAGAAAAGCAGGCTGCAGGTGGAACCTTTAGGAAGGATTTTCAGAATGACTCTGCAGAAGGGACCCTCTGCTCTTCCCCAAAGCAGCCTCAAGTGATCTCTGAAAATGGGTCATTGCTCACTTAACCTGGAAACCCCCAGAAAATCATGCAAATCAAGAGGTTCAAATCTTCGTGTTCACTTCAAGGACACCTGTGAAACTGCCCAGGCCATGGAGGACATGCATATCTGAAAAGCCTACTAGTCTCTGAGAGATGCCACGTTACAGAAGCCACGTGTGCCATTAGGTGGTTACAATGGTGCCACTGTAGATGTGCCCAGACCCAACAGTGGGGCTGGACACAGGGTCAGGGACCCAAAAAGAGTGCTGAATTTTTGTTGCATATACTTAGACACGCAGACAGTAATGCTGACCTTCAGGATTTAGATGTCAGCTCTCTAGTCAAGGAGCTCACCCAGGCGAGCAAAGCCTCCAGAATGCACCTGTAGACTGGCAGAGCTCTTGGACCGTATATAACCTCTGAGTGAGTTCCTCCAGCCGCATTGAGATCACCTTTCCTGAAACAGAATAAATTGTTCCCAAACCCGAAGACGAGGTTGCACAGCAGAAAAAGATATCCCAGAAGCAACAAAAGCTTATGGCTTGGGAATAAATCCATCATAAAATGAAAGTAAATGCAAAAAACCCCTCCAAAACTCACCCTCTAAGGGAATGACTACTTTGCCGTGATCGGGAGCTTTGAGAATCAGGATGTCACCACCCAATGCTGGCTCTAGGACAGACACTGTTGACGTTTTGGACAGGATAGCTCTTTGTTGAGGCGGCCATCTGGTGCATTGCAGGATGTACCCACTGGATGCTGAAAGCATGCCCTCTGTCTTGACAATCAAAAATGCCTCCAGATTTTGCTAAATATCTGCTGGGTGCAGAATGGCCGCTGGTTGAGAACCACCGCTCTAGAATATCATAACCTTAGCCTCCGTCAGGAGTTCAGGAAGTTGCTGCCGTATCGTTCTTTCCAGGTGCATGCTGCCTTAGCGGTCATCTGTGGATTAGCAACATCACTGGAACAGTCAGCTCCAAAGCCACGCCCACCTACTGCAAGCCATGCCAGCAAAATGCATGCCTGTGCCTCCATTCCCACTTAACTCCATTTCAAATTCTGTTCTTACATGAAGGCACCTGATTGGTGGAACCTGAAGTATACCAGACCGCAAGCTGCAAGGGAGTCTGAGGACCACCCTTTTTAGCCTCTCTGTATTTGCAGTACAAGAAGGCATCCTAGAAGGAGGTTGAGGTAAGTATTGAAAGACAAACTACCGTATCTGCCACAGCACGTGAACTTTTTGTTCAGGCAAGATGAGAATGTTAATCTACTCGAGTGGAAGTGTTTTATAGTTACTCTGAAAAAAAAATGGGGCCAGAACACTCCACTCCACCAGCGTCCATTATCATGAAGAACATAGATTCTGGCACATGGTATTTTGTCACTCATTGTTTTAATCAGTCATGTGAACATTAACAATACTCTCCTGCAATTTCGTTTTCCCCGTGGAAAGTGTCTCCCTGAGAAGCTGCGAGCTCTTCAAGGGTAGACTGTGTATTCCCAAAATGCTTGAACATAGTTATAAGTATACAGTGGAGGTTGGGTAAGAATTATTAAGCATTTTTAAAAAGTAAGTTTAACTAATCATCAGAAGTAGTCAGGAATATTTATACCCACTTCTCTTTAGCCAGGATCTAAGAGTCTTTTCCTATCTCAAGATCATTTCCTAATTCCATAATTTAGAAATGTTGTGGGACCTTTAATATACCAGTTGTTGGCATTGAATCTGGACTGGGAAATATATTGAGGGTTAAGAGTTTAAGAATTTTAAAAAATTCATCTTAAATATGTACCACTATTACTCTATTTCCACCATGGTGGGGGTGGGGCCAGAATTACCCTTCTAACTGAAAAAACACCCAGCAACAGAAACAGACAAAATATACGAAACATTGGTTTTCAAGGCCCTGGACATTAGGCAACGGGCAGTGCTCCCTGTGAGAGAGGAAACAAATGAGGCGACCACTGCCCTGCCTCGGGTCCCTGCCTGAGTGAGCTCCCGGTAGGGCCGGGCACAGGGAGGAGGAGCTGAGAGAGAGCCCAGGGCATTCCCTGGGTCGAAGACGGTGCTGAAACTTGAGGAAGACCAAGGCGAGTAGCGCTCTCAGGACAGAGTACCAAAGAGGAGAGAGCTACACAGAGAGAGAACGCCAGAGGTCTGCAAAGGGTCCTCCTTGAGTCTTCAGCTGAGTACCTACAGCTCAGGTATGAGAGGAAACTCTTTGAGGTTGGGAAAGAGCCATCCAAAAGAGTGAAAGGTGACAGTGCCCAGGGCTCACACAGGACCTGGACTAGTGTCTATTTCCACCGGCCAGAGCAGAACCCTACTGAGTCCCAGGCACTGGGTGATCAGAGAGGTGTGGCCTCAGCAGTAGTGAATAATTAGCCCTAGACTGAGCACTGCTCCAGACCCTCCTAACAAATCGTAACAGCAAGACGCAAAGGATCAAACTGCTTCCAACCAACCTAACTGCGTCCCAGAACAAGGCTCAAGAATATTTATAGGGGGGCTGGCCCGGTGGCAGAGTGGTTAAGTCCTCGCGCTCCGCTGCAGGCGGCCCAGTGTTTCGTTGGTTCGAATCCTGGGCGCGGACGTGGTACTGCTCATCAAACCACGCTGAGGCAGCGTCCCACATGCCACAACTAGAAGGACCCACAGCGAAGAATATACAACTATGTACCAGGGGGCTTTGGGGAGAAAAAGGAAAAGATAAAAATCTTCATTAAAAAAAAAGGAATATTTATAGGAAAACAAAAATATCCAGCACCCAAGAAGGCAAAATTCACAATGTCAGACATTCAGTAAAAAAATTACCAGTCATGCAATGAAGAAAGAAAATGTGACCCATAATAAGGAGATAAATAAATCAAAACTGATGCAGAACTGACAGAGATGCCAGAATCAACAGACAAGGACGTTAAAACAATTATTATAACTGTACTCCAGATGTTCAAAAAGTGAAGTAGAGACTTTTATTGGCCTTCTTTCCTTCCTTCCCTCCTGAATAATTCAGTCCAAAGCCATCAGTGGGGCCAAGCAGGGTCAGTACCTGTGAAGGGGCCTGGAGCTGAGGCTGGGGCATGGTGGTGTCAGAGCCCTGGCGGGGTTAGAAGGACATTTGCATGGTGGGGTATCAGTAATGGGAGATTGGTTACACACCTGGGGTTGACTCAGAACATAAACATATTGAGGAAAATGGGAATCAGCTTTCTCATTATCGGAAAAGGGAGTTACAAAATGGGAAGGGAGAAAATTGGATGAATTAGAGGCAGTGGTGAGAACTCAGGTTTTCAACAAATAGAGATGGGTAACAAAATGAACGTAGATGTGGATGTGGACACATACGTATCTACAGATAGACATTCCCTGGCTCTGTCCACCGAGAGGGTCTGGGAGCAGCCTCACCCCAACATCATGGAGACACTTCTGATTAGAGGTCAAAGGAAAGGTATGTCCATAGAGGAGAAACCTCAGATCCATCTTCAAAGAATGTCTTTAGTCTTTACAAGTCATAAGGACAAATCAAGCACGTCAATGAACACTGAATTTCTACACTCAAAACTTTATTTTATAGACCTTAACTTATTTACAACATACAAAAATGATAGAAAAATAAAAGTGTGGCTTTGGGTTAATCCTGGGATCCAATTTCAACTCTAACATTTACTAATTTTGTGACCCTGGAGAATCATTTCATCTCTCAGATCCTCAATTTTCTCAAATGTAAAATGAATATACCTACCTTTTAGTGTTCTGTGTTATTAATCAGATCATGCACATCCCACAGCGCCTGGCATAAAATAAATGCTCAGCAAAGCATAGCCATTAGCACATTTGTGTGTGGTGTAAGTTGGGCAGGTTTTTACTATTTTGGTTTAACAGGAAAAGAAAGACATGGGGCAGCAAAGACACATCAGAGCAGAAAATATCAATTAATTCAGACAACAAATGACTTTTAAGTAGGAACTGGACATGCCCAGAGGGAGGAAGGCATTCCAGAGAGCTGGGAGGGGAGGAGTAAACTCCCAGGTAGGCAACAGCAGGGGGTGCATAGGCAGCATCACTGCCAGGGCTGCCCGGAGCACAGGAGCCAGAAGGAGGTGCGTGGGAAGTGAGGCTGTCAAGATGATTTGCTCCAGATTGTGTAGAGTTTCAATACAAAGCTATACTAAGTTTTATTCTGTAGCATCAACTCTTGTGTTTATGATTTATAGCCCATTAGCCCGTACTGTGTCTACATATCTCTTAATCAAGATTCACCTCTGATTTAGAGGAGTTACTCATTAGACGGTGTCCTAGCCAGGAGGCCTCTGCCTGCCCTGGGTTTCTCAGGTGAGCGCTGCTTTTCACTGTTGCTTGATGAGGAGTATTTAAGAGTGAGGAGCTATTGCTAACGTGAATAAAAGTTTGCTCCCTCAGTTTCCCCAGAGGGTTTCCCCAGAGCGTTTCCCCAGTAGTCCTCAGCAGGGAAGATCCCGGGGGGCAGCTCCTACATGGAACTGACACACACGTCTAAAGCACGTGAGAGGAATGCAGATTCAGGAAACAACACATATCAGGAAAAATATGTGGTTTCAAAAAGGTTAAACCTGGAATTATTTAATGATAAAAATATTGAAGTCAGTAACCTCCCTCCCATTCAAACAACTAAGCAAATAAAGGACTATTGTAAAGAGAATGCATATGTCTTGACCAAAATCTCAGAGATCTGAGATTTTGACAGAACTGTGTCCGTGATGTCGCCTATGCAGTAGGACTTGAAGGATACTGCAGGTCCAAGGGCTCCACACTTAAAACTAGCTTCAATGTTCCCCATGAGAGACAGGGCTTGTTCCTTCTCCCAGAAGGGTAGGGTGGAGCTGGGCACTGTTTCTCCATCAGTGTGTCCCGGCACTTGGTTTTCAGGGCTATTTATGATATCCTACCATCTTGGGTCTCTATACTCCACCACTTGGCAAAATTCTGCACAGGAGGAAGAAGCAGAGGTTGTGGTAACTGTTGTGAGAAAGGAGAATGGACAGATTTAACTAGAAAAAAAGTCTGGGTGGAAGATGTAGAGACTGGACTCAATGACTGAGAAAAGCAATGAAATCACCTTTCCTAGAAACAGCTGAAAAATACAATAAACGCTCATTTGTAAAAGTTAATGAGTTTGTTAAAATGAGTTAATTAATGCTACGGTAGGCACTAGGGATATGGGAAATAAAACCAAGGGCCTGCCCTCCAGGAGCTCACGGTTCCACAGGAAGGCAGACACACACACAAAGAACTCCCATGTCCCCACATCGCAGGGAGGGCCTCTAGCAGAGGTTTAGGGGTGGGGCTGGGGAGGACGAAGCGTCCAACTTCCAGAAGAAGTGAAGGAGAGCCTGAGACCATGGAGCAGCTGGACCCGGACTGGGAAGATAAGCCAGGATCCACCAGCAATACAACCCTTCACGGTGGGTGACGCAGAGTCGGGGGCTGTGCAAGGAGTTGGGGTCATCTCAGCCTTGGGGACAACGTTGACAAGTTTGGGTTTACAGATGTGTGTACACACATTGAGAAAAAGCTAGAAGGATATACACCTATAACATGGTACCCCAGTAAATGTCCACTGGATTGCTATCTTCATAACTAGTAGGCATGACCCCTAACCAGTCTTCCTGGGCTCAAGCCCCAGCTATGAGACTTACCAGCTGTGAGCCCTTGGGCAAGTTACTTAACCTCTCTGTGCCTCAATTTTCTCATCTGTGAAAAGAAGGTAGAGTAACACCTATCTGACAGGATTGTTGTGAATTAAAGGAACCAATATCTAAAAAGTGCTTAGACTACTGCATGGCACACAGAAAACACAATATAAGTGTTTGCGGTTATCTATCAACTGGGGAAGTTTTTGTGGGTTTTTTTCCTGAAAGAAGAAGATTCTTTTGCTGTAATTATTGGGGCTTCACCTCCTGTTTGTTTGTGTTCTGGGTGCCTGAGTGCCCAAAGGAGCTTAGAGAATGAAGGAAACGAGGGAGTGACATGGTATCTGTCCCTTCTTGCCAAGCTTGGAGACTCTGAACACAAGCAATGCCTCTTCAGGACCCAGTGACCCAGTCACCCCGGAGGATGGGGTAAGAGTGTTCTTTCCACTCTGTGTCAGGACACAGGGGCAGTGGGGCTGGCTGTGTCCAGTGGGAGGACTGGGAAACAGCATTCTCATGGCGGACGCCTGTAGCTGAGGCACCTTCCTTAAGGGCCGGAATGCAGCAGAACCTCCACGAGGAGGCTGAAGTGGAAGTGCTGACTTGCTCCTGAGCACATGTGAGATGCGTCCCAGACTCCTCAGAAAGAACCAAGGGAGCCTTTGAGGGCAGCACTGAGATCGACACTCTACAGTTGTGAGGTGGAGTCTAAAAGCCATCCTAACTCACGTGAAAGGGATCGAAACTGTTCCCAGAGAACATTCATGCTATGTAACAAAATATTTGCAGTTGTTATCTTTGGATGGTATAATTACCAGTGAATTTCAGCTTTTTCTATGTGCTTATCTATATTGCCAATTTTTTATTATAAGAATATAATCAGGAAAAACTTGTTGATTAAAAATATTTTCTTGCGCTGGCCCCGTGGCCGAGTGGTTAAGTTCGCGCACTCCGCTGCAGGCCGCCCAGTGTTTCGTTGGTTCGAATCCTGGGTGCGGACATGGGACTGTTCATCAAGCCACGCTGAGGCGGCGTCCCACATGCCACAACTAGAAGGACCCACAACAAAGAATATACAACTATGTACTGGGGGGCTTTGGGGAGAAAAGAGGAAAAAAATAAAATCTTTAAAAAAAATGTTTTCTTGGTTAAAAACAAGTCTGGATTTCACTGTAGACACCTGATGGGGTTTTGTAGAAGGATTTCAAGGGGTGGAGTGAATTGATCAATGCTTAGGGGATTGTGGAGGATTCATTAGAGTGGGGTGTGGACGGTGACAGAGCCATCAGTTAAGGTGATGTTTGCCATAGAGCAGAAGAGAAATGATTAATGCTTTGGTGGTGAGAACAGAGAGGAAAGGACAGATAACAAAACATTTAGCAGTTAGTTAGTTAGCCAGCCTGGGTCACATGATGTGGAGGAGGACACAGGGATGAGGCACGAATGGCACCTGCATAACATTCTCTCTGGCCACCCGGTAGCCCTCCGTGCCCACTCCTCTGTTGACTTCTGGAGAGCAGATAACACTTGATTCTTGCCAACAGGGCTCTGAATTCCAACATTTGGCACCATTTGTCCTGCTGAACTGCACCCATTCGCGAGCAAGGTCACAGATGAGTTTGCTGCAACTCTCTCCACTCTACTGGCAGGTAATTCCTCTGTGTGGACAGAAACCTAAGCCACGTAAGAACCTGACAAATGATCCCTTGTAATCATGTCCCTACTCTGCCTTCTTTGGTTTCCACTGTAAATAGTTGGGGAGCCCATGAAATTTAGGATTTCTCATCCAACTAATAACCTTCATGAAGGATGAATTCCTTCAGTTGCTACTCAAGTCATGCTCCCTAGCAGCTGACAGTTGCACAAGGCAGGAAGATGGGTGGATCCAAATGTACATGCAAGCCCAGATACTCTGTGGGCTTAGTACAAGGTGTTTTGAAGTGAACCGCAGCCAGCTTCACGGGATTCTGCAAAAGCAACTCAACCTGTGCAACCAGGTTCCAAGAGGTGTTCCTCATCTAGAGAAAGCTGACATTCACACATATGGATGCATTTTGGAACTCCATTGAGTGGTGCACGGCAACTGTGGCCACAGATCTTTCAGTCCGCTAATTACCACTGCCGTGGTTTTCCTTCAGCCTTGTTGGGCGACCACCTACAAGTACCATTTGAAGACGCTGAACTTCCCCCCAAGTGCATTTATTTTAGCAGTTATGGAGCACCTCAATCCATGCAATCTTTCATAAAATCCCATATGTAATCATGGGACTAAGTGACCACAAATAGACTTAATTAATGGAAAGTAGGACACATATACCTGATGTTAAGTGGCTAGACTTGGACATAGATAACCTCAGTTTGAAAAAAATTCATTGATTCTATTTCTCTTTCTAAATTGATATGTGAAACTTTGAGTTGCTTTTACTTCTGCATGCAAACCTCCGGGCGTTTCCAGAAGTCCACTCTATGAATTACTTTTGGGAAGTCTTTTTAGTTCACTTAGTCAAGTCCTCTCTCTTCCCACGGGCCTTCCTCCTAGCTGGGTTTGGCAGTGAGCTCTCCAGCTCGTACCTTTAGGGAACCCACCTGGCCTCCTCATGATAACTTTAATTTGCTCGTTCTGAGCCCTGTCACCCCCTAATTCCTGGGGCACAGAGCTCTTCTCTCCATCAAAGCCAAGGGCATGAACCCTACAAGTGCTTCTTGAGGGAAAGCTCCACTGCGTGGGTTCATCTGCTGATTCACCTCACCTGCCAGAACGACGGCCTCACTGAAAAATGTCCTGGGACCTCTGTTTATATTACAGAGCTCTGTCTGGCTTTGCCCCCCGCTACTGGGGCTCCCCAATTTCCTAGACCTGCTTTAGGGAGCCTGGGCTTGTACAAAGCCTGGCTAATGAAGACCCTCAATCTGGTGAGGCTCTGTTAAGTGATAAACGAAATACTGGATTCCCAGTCCATAGTTAGGAAACAGTACCCAAATCCATGTCTACAGCCGGTCCCTTCAGATGGTCCTAGAGCAGTGGATCCAGCCTCCTGTTTACCTGCAAAGCTTGAAATATATGTTTCACCACCCCAGGACTCTGAGATCCATGATGATTGGGCATGAAATTCAGGCTGCTAATTAAAATTAGTGGCAGGAGTCAAGGGCATCTTATGCATCCCTGAGCTCACCAAATGTTAGGGGATTATTCACATGCCTTTCAAAGGCTTGGCACGAAGTCCTCTTAAGTCCAAATCAGGAATACACTGACCCTTTTTTGATCACAGACCCTAAGACTCTGTCTTCTTTCCTCTTCTGCCATGGCTGCCACCTCCACTCTAATCTATGGTATTTTTCTCCATCCTTCCCTTCCCCCTCTCCTTAAGCCTGCTGACCAGTGAGCCACAACGTTACCTACCTTACCTTCAGCACTGCTCCCCACAAATGAGCACATAGGATTTGGGGCTTAATTTCTATCTGTTGTGGAAGAAACATGGAGATGTTAAGAAAGTTGGAAATTTGTGGCTCCTGATCTAATACACCTGAGAACCTTTGGGAATGGCTAAGGCTTTACCTCATGGCTTTTATTTCCAAGGATAAGACTTGCTACCCTATGACCCTCCTCTCTGATATAACCCCTATGAGTGCCCCTTGGAAACCCTTTCCCCAACCCCAAAATGTAAGTTGAACAATACATATTTCCTTGCCTCATGTGGAAATTTTGCATCTCTGGAATTATCTCTTCTGGGTGTTTCCTTATACGAAATATTATCAGCACTTTGTGGAATGCCCTCCTTCCTAAGGGTTTGCCTCAGACTCTCAGAAGAGAGGATGGCCAGTCCTATCATGCTCACTATTCTCCTCTGTGGTCGGCAGAATAATGGCGCCCCAAATATGCCTACGTCTGTGATGGTTAGTTTTTTTTTTTTTTTTGAGGAAGATTAGCCCTGAGCTAACTACTGCCAATCCTCCTCTTTTTGCTGAGGAAGACTGGCCCTGAGCTAACATCCACACCCATCTTCCTCTACTTTATACATGGAACGCCTACCACAGCATGGCTTATGCCAAGCAGTGCCTTGTCTGCACCGGGATCTGAACTGGAGAACCCTGGGCCACTGAGAAGCGGAACGTGCAAACTTAACCGCTGCGCCACCGGGCTGGCCCCTGTGATGGTTAGTTTTATGTGTCAACTTGGCTAGGCTATAGTACCCAGTTATTTAATCAAACACTAATCTAGATTTTGCTCCGAGAGCATTTTGTGGTGTGGTTATCATCTGCAATTAGTTGACTTTAACTAAAGGGAATTATCCTCAGTAATGTGGATGGGCTTCATCCAATCAATTAAAAGCCTTAAGAGCAAAACCGAGGTTTGCTGGAGAAGAAATTCTGTAAAAACAGCTATCCAAATCACAAAGTTGAAGAGGTGACAAATTCAAATCTGATCCAGCAGACCCACACTGTGATGTCAAAGGGATCTGGGACAGAAAGGGGATAGTGTTCTCAGCCTTAGAGTTACAGTCCATTCATCCATTCATTTACAAAAGATGTATTAAATGTCTACGATGATCTAGAACAAGGCCCTGGGCAGGAGCTGCAACTGAGAATAGTCCAGGATGATTCAGGAATCAACTAGAACTTGGAGGAGAACAGTGTCCAGTCTGGGAATTAGAGACTAGCAAGATCAGTTAACCGGGCTGAGATTCATGGCTGGGTTCCACCCCCAGGAATCTTTGCCTCAATGTCTGTTTCTGGAGAATCCAACCTGTGACAACAGTAATTAGAGAATAGTTTCCGTAAGCTCATAACACCAAACCTACATACTTATTTCCATCTGTTCACTGCACCTTTTCTCCTGTTACTATGAGTGAACCGCACACTTGGTCACTGTGGGTGAGTCCCAGCTCACCTGTCACTCCCTCAGCTTGCCCTATTCAGTGATTGTTCCTTCTTCTGAGTAAATTTTTCCCTTTCAACTGGCTCATTTCCATTAGCATATAAACCTACTGCTACTTCTCCCATTTACAAAACATACTAATGGCCTCTTTGATCCCACTACCTCCTCCAGCCATTGCCTCAGTTCTCTTCTTCTCTTTATAACAAAATTGTTTCAATGAGTTGCTCTAATTTCTGACCTCCCATTCTTTCTTTTTTTTTTTTATTGAGTTATTGATAGGTTACAATCTTGTGAAATTTCAGTTGTACATTAATGTTTGTCAGTCATGTTGTAGGTGCACCACTTCACCCTTTGTGCCCACCCCCCACCCCACCTTTCCCCTGGTATCCACTAAACTGTTCTTAGTCCATAATTTTAAATTCCTCATATGAGTGGAGTCATACACAGATTATCCTTCTCTCGCTGGCTTATTTCACTTAACATAATTCTCTCAAGGTCCATCCATGTTATTGCAAATGGAATGATTTTGTTCTGTTTTGCAGCTGAGTAGTATTCCATTGTATATATGTACCACATCTTCTTTATCCATTCGTCTGTTGCTGGACACTTAGGTTGCTTCCACGTCTTGGCTATTGTAAACAGTGCTGCAATAAACATTGGGGTGCATAGGACTTTTGGGATTGCTGACTTCAAGCTCTTTGGATAAATACCCAGTAGTGGGATGGCTGGATCGTATGGTAGTTCTATTTTTAATTTTTTGAGGAATCTCCATACTGTTTTCCATAGTGGCTGCACCAGTTTGCATTCCCACCAGCAGTGTATGAGCCTCCCATTCTTTCTTGAACTCCATCACTCCATTGAGACTTTTCTCTGATCTTGGTCTCCTTTAACCGTTACATTGTCCAATCTAATGAAAAATTCTCAGTCTCCATCGTACTTGACTTATCAACAACATTAGGCAGTTTACTATCTCCAGGGCCACAATCGTCAGGTTTCCTCTCTGGCTACTTCTCTGGCTCCTTTGCTTGTTCCTCCTCATCTTCCTCACTTCTGATGCTGGCATGGCCTCAGATGTCTTTTCTTTTCTGTCTACTTATTCCTTAGATAGCTTCATCCTGTCTTGGGCCTTTAAACGCTCTCCCTATGCTCATAGCTCACAGCGTTTTCCCACCAGCCCTGACCTTTTCTCTGAATCCAGTGACTTGAATATCCGACCACCTACTTTCTCCGTTTCCATCCCACCTGGTCTGACACCAGCTGAGAATGCTGCAGTACAATTCAATTCTGATGCCTCACCACCTGTGTCTCCAGGCCACCAGACTTCTGAGTGACTGGCTATAAATTTGGGGGTCCCTGAGACCCCTTAGGTTCAATAATTCACTAGAATGACTCACAGAAAGGGCTCTACTTAGAGTGAGTTTTATTATAAAGGGCACACACAGGACGTGATCTGGAGGGGAGCGCAGGGCTTCTCTGCCCTCTCCCCATGGAGTCGGTGCATCTCCCTCCTGGCACATCAACGTTTTCATCAACAAGGAAACTCCTCCACACCTCGGGTCCAGAGTTGTCCTTATGTAAGCACAATTGATTAAATCAGATTGCCCCCGAGACTAAACTCAATCTCCCACCACCCCCGCTTCATCCCCTAAGGTCAGGCTGGCCCTCAGTTCCAACACTCTAATCACATAGTTGGTCTCTCTGGTGACCAACTCCCGTCCTGAAGCCATCTAGAGGCTCACCGTGAGTCATTGCATTAGCATAAGAGACACACCCACCACTCAGGAAATTCCCAGGGTTTTTGAAGCTCTGTGCCAGGAAGTGGGGACAATGACTCGATGTGCTCTTTACTGTATCACACTACTCAACAGCTCCACTAGGAGGCGTCTCAAACGTAACCTGTCCCAAACTCACTCGGACATTTCACCCCAGACCTGCTCCTCCAGTACTCTTTATCTTGGTAAAGAGTTGCAATGTCATTCTTTTTCTGGGTGCTCAGGCCAATAACTTTAAAATCATTTTGACTCCTCTTTCTCTCACGCGTCACAATCAATCTGTTGACAAATCTTGTTGGCCCCACTTTCAATTACATAGAGAATCCAACTACTTCCTCTATCTCTACTGAGGCAACCCTGATCCTTTCTCACCTTAATTACCTGGTACCCCTGTTTCAGCCTTTGCCTCCTTTCAGCCTCCCTGACCTGCCGCTCCTCCCAAGTGATAGATGAGAAGAGAAAACAAGCAACCAGTTCTTACACATGGAGGTTGGAGGGATGGGGTAGAAAGGCAAGAAGACACTCACCCAATATTAGAGAAAACAGAATGTGAACAGGAAGCAGCCCAAGAATATGGAAAATGAAAAGAAATGCAAATATCACAGAACAATGAAAAGAAGGAGGAGGAGGGGAGAGATAATGGTTCCTATCTTTTTTTCCTGGCATTCTTTATTTATAGCTCTATTGAGATGCACCTTACATATCATAAAATTCACTCATTTAAAGCACACAGTTCAGTGGTTTTTAGTGTATTCACAAAGTTGCATAAGCATCACCACAATCTAATTTCAGATCTTTTTCATCACGCCCAAAAGAGACTCCATACACATTAGCTATCACTCCTCCTTCCCACTCTCCGTAACCCCAATCCCAGGCTAATCTACTTTCTGTCTCTCTGATTTACCTATTCTGGATATTTCATATAATATGTGATCTTTTGTGACTGGCTTCTTTCACTTAACATAATGCTTTCAAAGTTCGTCCTGTTGTAGCATGTATCAGGACTTATGCCATTGTGTGGATATACTTACATTTTGTTGATCTGTTCATCAATTGACGAACATTTGGTTTGTTTCCACTTTTTGGCAATTACGAATAATGCTGCTGTGAACATGCATTTACAAGTTTTTGTGTGAACATATGTTTTCAATTCTCTTGGGCATACACCTAGGAGTGAAATTGCTGAGTCATATGATAATTCTGTTTAACGTATTGGGAAACCACCAAACTCTTTTCCACAGCAGCTGTACCGTTTTACATTCCTACCAGAAATATATAAAGATTTTCATTTCTCCACATCCTTACCAACACTTGTTATTATCTTTTTTAATAGTAGCCATCTTAACGGATGCAAGGTGATACCTCACTGTGGTTTTGATTTGAATTTCCCTAGTGACTACTGATGTTGAGCATCTTTCCTATGCTTGTTGGCCATTTGTATGTATCTTTGGAGAAATGTCTATTCAAGTCTTCTCTTCTTTTCTTTTTTTGGGGGGTGAGGAAGATTGTCACTGAGCTAATGTCTGTGCCAATCTTCCTCTATTTTGTATGTGGGATGCCACCACGGCATGGCTTAATGAGTGGTATGTAGGTCCATGCCTGGGATCCAAATCCACAAACCCCAGGCCACCGAAGTGGAGCACACGAAATTAACTACTACACCACCAGGCCAGCTCCTTCTGTCCATTTTTTAATTAGGTTTTTTGTTGTTGTTGAGTTGTAGAAATTTTCTATATATTCTGAATATTAACCCCTTATCATTAATAAGCCTAGTAGTATACTGTGATGACATTTCTTTCTTTATAACCTTCTCTTTTTCCTGGAGTTACAATGATTTTGTGATGTCTTGTTTGCTCCCATTGCTGTGTACCCACATCATGCTTCCTTCGCTCTCCACTAGAACCAGAGAGCCCCCTCCACTATTTCCCATCTGGTCAAAGGCACCAGGTAACCTAGCATCTCTCCTCTTCTACTTCCTCCTCCTTTGCCTTTTTTTGAATTCATGTAGGTTTTAGATATTTCCTGGGGTTTTTTTGGTTTTTTTACTCTGGGTTGGTTTTCATTCTTTGACCTGCACACTTAGTAAATCCTTTTATTAAGATTGGCACCTGAGCCAACAACTGTTGCCAATCTTCTTTATTTTCCTGGTTTTTCTCCCCAAATCCCCCCAGTGCATAGTTGTATATTTTAGCTGTGGGTCCTTCTAGTTGTGGCATGTGGGACGCCGCCTCAGTGTGGCCCAACGAGCGGTGCCATGTCCGCGCCCAGGATTCGAACCAGTGAAACCCTGGGCCACTGACCGGAGCGCGCGAACTTAATCACTCGGCCATGGGACCGGCCCCCATCAGTAAGTCCTTTTAATTTAGATACTCAGGCCCTTCAGTAGTAGGCAATTTATGAGATTAAAAAGAAACTTCCTTCTCTCCATTTTCTCTATTCTCTATAGCATTCCTGTTAGTAAGATATTAGACTTCCTGCATTGCATCTCCGATTTTTCTTGTATTCTCTCTTCTGTTTTCTATACTTTGTCTTTTTTCCTATACTTTCTGGGATATTTCTAGATTTATTCTCCTAATGTTTTATTGAATGTCTTTGTTTAGATAGTCATATTTTAAATTTCTAAGAGTTCTTTCTTAGTCTTTGTTCTCTTTTTCTTATTGTCCTGTCTTCATTCCATGGATACGTTTTATCTCTCTGAAGCTTTTAACAGTGGTTTTCATTTTCCTCTTTTTCTAATGGAAGATGTTTAATTTTCTTTGCAATTTCTTCTATGATAATGAATCATTAATGTTTTCCACTTTTTCTTTGGTCACTTTTTATCATTTAAATTCTACCTGGAAATTATATATTTCATCTAGATCTTCAAATTTACTGACACAATAATTCATAATTTAATGAGGAAAAGTTTTTTAAAAATCTCTTCTATATCCACGGTTACATCTTTCATATTCTTTTTCATTTTTACTTTCTCTGTTTTCCTTGATCAGTTTTCAGTTTCATTAATTTCAACTTTTGTTATTTTCATTTTCCCTTCATGGTTTCTTTGTTTTATCTAATTTAGAAAAATAAGTACTTAGCTCCTGACGTGCTTAATCAAGAGACTTCTTGTAGAGTGGGGGATGGAGGTTAGATTGCTATTTCTGTAGTTAGTACTGTGAGGGATTCTGACTCCTAGCCACTCTGCGCCCAGCAGAGCTGAACCCTGCCCGGTCTTTTTGCGCCATTGTCTCACCTTCGGGCGCTGTATCAGACAAGGCTCTGCTGCTATTCACAGGGTTTTCACGACCAGCTTCTTTCGAAAGTGGGTGGCCAGGTCCTTCTTCCTAGTCTGTCTTACTCTGGAAGCTCCACTGCAACCGGTCCACCAGGGGTGACCCTTCTGGTATTTGAAATACCCGTGGCTTACAACAGATGGATGGTGTGGTTGCCTGACCATGACATGCACCCTCGCTGCAGCAGTGAGAGGACCGAATCTTAACCACTAGACCAGCAAGACTGGCCTAGGATGCCAGTATATTAATACTACATATTAATATGAAAAATAGCAGGTAGTAGGCTAAGAAAATTCATTGTCCAATTAACTAAATGAACAATGTTCATTAGTTACTTCATATTCTTTTCTATTGATTTGCATGTGTGCCAAAATAGCTAAGAGATGGATTGAGTACAAATCAGTGGGTAGTTGGCAGCAGTGGGAAGAAATGCCCACAGGCACTTAATAAGGAGATGAGAGGAAAGGAAACAGAAGACTTTGACATCTACATTGGGTTGAGTCTCTTTAGGAACTTCTGGTAAATGAAAGCCTGCAAAGAAGGTAATTTGGGAGTTAGAAACAAGAAATGGCAATTTAAAATTGAATATGAGGGAAAAAAAGAACATTTCACTCACACACACAACTAGTGCTATTACATTCTCTGACAATTTAAGAACGATACTGGGAATTATTTTTTTTAGAAAACGTCCGCATTATTTTCCCTAAAGTGTTTTCAACCCTAGGAAAAGAACATTGAAGTTATTTTAGCTTTTGAATTCCATCCCTTGTTTTTATTATTCATAGTATTCTTATGATCTTAAGTGAGAAGTTTTGTTTTGTTTTTGTGTGTGGGGGGGGCATATGTTTTTAAATGAGAAGTTCTATATTTTCTCAAATATCAATCTTGTTCTGTTCCTCAGACACTTGGAAAAAATGAATCTTTCAGATCAAAGTCTAATTTTTCCCCAAAATTAGATCAGAAAACATTTCAAACATATAGAAAATTCACCTAGATTCTACAGTCAGAATTTAATTTTTACTAGCTGGAATTAGCATTTGCCTAAACCCCTGAGTGATGTTGAATGGAGTGATTGCTGTACCATAATTACATAGGAAGTATTCTAAGCCCAGCGCTTCACAAGTGTTCTGTACTGCGGCCAATTCCATAAGTGCTTTAAACAAGCCAACACAGGTCAGCTGTTAGCTGGGTGGAGGACCTTCTAGAGAGTTCTTCCCAGCTTAAAAATACGAAATTACAAACTCAACAAGTCCTCTGGCTTGCTACCTAAAGACACCTACAGCTTTTTTTACACTTAGAAGCAGGTACTGTCCATAGGCAGAACCTAGGACTTTCTGGTTGTGCAACAAGGGAGCAACTGCTACTGCTCTAGGCTAAAAGGTGACAAGGACAGTGATGGCAAGGAGAGGCAACTGGGATTCACGTCATCCAACACCGATTTTCCTAAAGTTCCACTCTAAGACTAGTGGCAACTCTCTCCTGGATAACGCAGCGCTCTTTGCCCACGTGCTCTCTTCTGCAAATCCATCTCCATGTATCCCAGAGCCACTGAAGCTTTTAAAGAGAAAAGGGAACACTGTTCTTTGAAATCTAATGAAAACAGTGGCAGTCATCTCTCTAAGCTGGTTCCAACTACCGTATGTGATACCACAAGTTGTATATTTCGATTCACAATAATTCTTCATTTTGGCACAGCATTATATGTCCTTGGCTTCTTTCTTTTCCTGGAAGGTCTGTGGTCAAGAATAGTCTGCAAAGCAAAGGGATGTGAGCTCATCAGTGCGCTAGCTTCTTCTCCCAGAAAAAACAAGTATCATGGCTGAATGAAACTTATGGCAATACATATACCATTCTTAGGTGGTAAAAACTGAAGGAAGTTTCTCAGTGCTAAAGCCCTTTAGGACAGCCCTGAATGTACAATTTTGAACAGGAGTGGAATACTTGGGTGAATATAAAAACAACAGTTTTAGAATGGGGATAGTGCTTTTGAATTATAAAAGTGCTTCCCTCTTTTGCCTTTCTAAGTGTGTGACCTTAACTCTAGATCAAAGATCAGCAAACATTTTCTGCAGAGGGCCAAATAGTAAATATTTTCGTCTTTGCGGGCCATACAGTCTATCTTACAAGTTCTCACCTCTGCCATGAGAGTACAAAAGCAGCCACAGACAATACATAAATAAACAAGCATGATTGTATTCCAATTAAACTTTATTTATGGACACCTAAATAAAGACTATATTAGTTATTCACAAACAAAGACCTCATATTTACTCTGCACAACCAAGCTATAGCATGAGCTAAAAATTTACAGGCCCACCACACTGTTTACAACTCACAGTTCCACAAATATAGTCTAATATTTAGATACCTTTTATTCGATTTGTGAAACCATAGAGTCATATTGAGCCTCTATTTTCACCACAATTTAAAAAGACCACGTAGAGGAGGGGTTAGGAACACAGGTTTTAGAGTCAGTCAGATGGGAATTCAAATCCAGGCTCCACAGCTTTCTTAGCTTTGTGATATTACGTAAATTGAACATTTCTACATGTTTCTTCATGGTAAAATGGGCAAATGGTTTCTTGGGAAGATTAAAAGAAATAATGCATTTCAAACTTCACCCAGTGTTCTGTAAGCCACACAATAAATGCTCAATAGATGTTAACTCATTATCGTTATTAAATCAGTCATTGCTAAGTAACAATTTTTATTTTTATCTAAGTAGAAAGATCTTCCATGTCATTGAGGGTCAGTAGTCCACTTAACTGATTATATACCATTTTGTAATTAGGAAAATTGTTTAATTTGGAAGCCCTGTGATGAATTTGATATAATAAGGGATAGATTCTCCAGGGCGCTCCTCAAACGTCAGTTGGCTCCTGGAGGTGTGTATTTGCATGTTTGACTTGCTACTGTGGCTACCTTTACGTATCTGTGAGTTAATGGTATTTGTTTGTACATTTTTTTAAATTAATGTTTATTACAGCCTTAAAAAACAGACTTCAGACATCGTATGGAGGGTTCCAAATCTCATTAGTGTTCAAGCAAATGCAATTTGAAAGTTCTTTTTAAAAGCTATTTATTTTGTGTGTAGGTAACACATGGTACATAGGACGAAATTCAAAAGGTACAAAAGACTATACGATGAAAAGGAGGTCTTCTTCATCTCTGGACCACGTACTCCAGTCCCACAGATGTCCTCCGAAGAAGCAACCACTTTCAGGGGTGCAAACTCACACACACACCACCTATACTACGTGTGCATATACACACGTGCACACGCTCTTCACACTGTTCTGAACCTTGCTTTATTCCTTAGAATAGACCACAAATTACCCATCTCTCTGCATACAGGGCTGCCTTGTATTTCAATGGCGCTCACTGCTTCATCGGGGGGAGGTGCGCACATTATTTAACCAGCCCCAGGACGGACTTTTAGATCGTTTCCAATTGTTCGCTCTTATTAGGAAAATCGCAATGCTGCCATGTAACTTTTAATCTTCTTTATCCCGTGATTCTGTTCTTTTTCTTCCAGCACGACGGCAAAGTGATTCCCGAGGCCCCTGGCCCCAGACCTCAGCCGGGATTTGTGGAGTGACTGGTTCTTCCTTCCTCCAGCATTGTTGTTTTGAGTCTCTGTTCATCTGCCTGCTCAGGCCCAGGGGGGAGCCGAGCGTATTATTAACTGAGTGTCAGGCTGTGTGTGTCTGAGCGGCGGTGAGCGCACGTGTCCTACGCCGATTTCTGGTGCGCGCAGGCGGGGGAGGAAGCAATTCCAAGCGCAAGTGGCGGCTTGTCCCTTTCGCAGAGTGTGTTGCGCCGAGGTGGCGTTGCGATCCGTGGTATGTAGTGCTGGCCTGAAACTCCTGACGACACCGTCCCAAACGTGGTCCACAGTCCTCCCCCGAACGAAGGGAGGTGTTTAAAGGTGTCTCTGAGAAACAGGCGCAACCCAGGCAGCCCGGCTCCAGAACAATGGGTCCTTTCAGCCGCCCCCTTTAGATGTATGGCTCGTCACCATGACAACCACCCCATTATTGAAAGTCAGAGCCGGTCCCTGCCGCAGACGCTCTGCTCCCGGGCGCCCCTCCCCCGCCGGCCCGCCGTATGGTGTGTGTGGCACTGGCAGCTGTTGTCAAAAGAAGGCACTTCTTTGTCTCCAGGGGATGAAAGACATTTGGTTTTCATCGCCACCCTTTCTCTCCTCCCGACAACTTTTCTCCGCGCACGGCGCCCTGTCCCCAGAAGTGCCCCCTGGATGCTGGAGCCCGGCGCCGAGTCCCCGCCGTAACTTTGGTATAAATTTCCTCTCGGATTCGCTCTTCTCAGAGCGTTTCTGCCTGTCCCTCAAACTCCTCGATCCACTAGAAGTCTCACTTTCAACTGTAGTGTCCAAACGAGGGGAATTCACTTTAGAAATCCAGGTTTCTCTTTTCAGCTCTGTTCTCGGAGTTCTCGTGCGAGCCTGTGCCCCTCAGACCCAACAGCACCACCTTCCGTAGCGACGAGCTTATTACCGAGGCTGTCCCCCGGGCGCGCCCAGCTCGGCCACGCCGGTCCCCAGGACGGGGACGAGTGGTCAACTGTCTTAGGGATCTCGCACTCCAACAGCTGGATACCTTCTGGCTGAAGAAAAGGGGACACAATTATGTAAACAGTATGACCTGTATTTCTCTCAGACTTTAAAAGTATTATTAAAATATTTTTAAAGTTTTGTGTTACATTTAGTGAATACCTAGATATGATTTACCTTGTTTTGTCTGTGGAGGAACTTTATAAAAATTAAATTGAAAAACGAGAAAAAGTCTTTGGCTGACCGTATGTCTGGGATTTGGTGTTCAAAGAATATTGCCCCTCAAACTATCATCTGCACCAGGGATCCTAAAAGTGGAACAGATGGTGTTTTCGAGACCTGTCTGGAAATAAAAAAGGTCACAGCGGTGAGCGAAAAAGCAGGATCAAGGAAGAGGAGAGATGCCAGGACAGAGAAATGCAGGAACTTGTACCCACCAGTGTGGAGGGAAGGAGCAAAACTGGCTAGATTGAGGTACTGTGGAGATGAACTCGTGCTTTATGATTCCGTGGGGGGGAAAGATAATCAGAATATTCGTAAAATTTTATCTAATACTCAGAAGGGTAGAGACTAGAGGAAGAAATTTGGGGATAAGTGTTTCAGATCTCACTGAGTCTTTCTACTGCTATTTTTTGGAATAAATTAAAATTTGAAAGGACATTTTAAAAACTTTGGGAATGTTGACAGTATGACAAGTGAATGGGAAAGGAAGTTCAGCAGGTGACTGATAAGAAGGCCATTTTTCTGGTCTTTGAATTACCAATTACCAACAATTACTCTCAGTAAACAGGGAAGCAGCCAAGTCAGGCACACAGAAAACCAGTATTTGCAGAGCGAACGAAGGTTTGGGGTTTTTTCCCCTGAGAATAATTTTTATCTAAATAACTATCTAGAAAATAATAAGTATGTTACTCTGAAAACTTTTCTTTACAATCCAAGCTCCTTTCTTCCCGAATACTACTGAATACATTTTGGAGGAAGTTCTGTCAACTTTTCTGTGAGATTTGATGAATATTTCCCCAGTGATTTCAAACGAGAGTCACAATGGAGTGTCACAATTGAAATTCTAGTTATTTAACTTAATGGGTTTTTTAAGTGTTTAAGATTGTTATTAACAAGTAAAAGCAATTTTCCGTCTCTGACAGGAGTACTGGTCGTCATATATATACATTGTTTTATTTTATTAAAGTTGCACGTGGAACCAGGTAGTGTGTTCTGTGGAGCTCAGGGGCCACCGTGGGGATTAAGACTGAGGTCAAGTGGACAGAGCTCCAGGACTCTGATCCCTGTGTCAGCCAGAGCAACTCTGTGCTATGTGTTTTCAGTGCAAACTTTCATTTGTCTAAAAGATTTCACTGCTAAAAAGGAAAAAAAAACATTAAGCGCACTGTTAGAAGAGAAATTTAGAGTTGGAAAAGATCTTGGAGATAATTTAATCCAAACCTCTCAGTGTACAGATCAGGACGTTGAGATCCAAGGAATGTATCTAGATAACCTGCCCCAGATCACACCGTCAATCACATCAGGCTCTGTGACCACTTACCATCCCTACAGCCTTTTCAGACCAGACAGGACCACATTACCCCCTGCCTGGCCATCACTTTCTGGGCCTTCTTGTCACCATGGACATGTTTTCCTCTTTTCTTCTTATTTTAATCTACCTTGTGGAGCTTCAATAAAAGCTATCTTATGGAGCTTTCCTGTTTTCCAGTCTGCCTCCCTTACGTCCTTCAGTTTCAGACTATTTAAAATATCCAATCTATTCAATGATTGTATCTGATCTATTCATTCCCACTGGCTGTGGACACCCTGTTAGTTGCCTATCTAGTACCCATTTTTCTGTCTTCCTTATTAACAGAATCCTGTTTGGGGGGGTGTGGTAGCGATGAGCCCAGCTAAAAACATTCCCAGGACCTCTTTTAGCTCAATACTGAACAACAGAGCACAAGTGGCACTTCAGGAAAAGCTCATTAAAGGGAACTGACTCCATTGGCTCATGCACATTTGCTCTTTGTCTTTCCTCCTTCATTCTGCCTGGAATATAGCTTAATGACTGGAGCCTTGACAACAGTATTGTGAGCATGAGGGTGGAAGATTCACCCTAAGAATGGTGGAATGGCAAGCTAAGAGAAGCCTGAGTCCTTGATGTGAACCTGCCATTCCAGCCCTGGATTTCCTACCTCTTGACTTCTCATAATGTGAGAAAAATAAGCCCTATCTTGTTTAAGTCACTGTTATTTGGGTTTTCTGTTACATGCAGCTGAACATAATCCCCACTGGCTCCCATTTAGGACAAGAACAAAGTAGGCTAGGAATTCAGTTTTATTGAATGATCCTTTTTTTTTTTTTAAAGATTGGCCTCTGAGCTAACATCTGTTGCCAGATCTTTTTTTTTCCTTCTTCTTCTCCCCAAAGCCCCGCAGTACATAGTTGTATATTCTAGTTGTAGGTCCTTCTAGCTGAGCTATGTGGGATGCCGCCTCAGCGTGGCTTGATGAGCAGTGGTAGGTCTGCGCCCAGGATCTGAACCGGTGAAACCCTGGGCCGCTGAAGCAGAGCGTGCAAACTTAACCACTTGGCCATGGGGCCAGCCCCTGAATGATCCTTTTTTTGAACTCATACTAATTGCTCATATAGTAGCCTGTATATACACCATCACAGGGCTTATAGCATAATAATAATTCATTCACATAGTCATGTAATGAAGCAATCTTCTCCCCCCACTCCCTACCCCTAGCTACTAAATGTGTGCATCTCTTGTCCAGATGCTAGGTCTATGTATTATAAGACCTAAAATTCGAGCGCTGCCTTAACATCTTTGAGCACCACAGGGCCCAAAGCCTAACTGTGAATTCCTCCACTCCCACCAGATGTGCCCCCCACCAGCAGGGACGTCTCCCTGCCGGGCCAGTTCCCCATCAGCTAGATAATCATGCAGCCCTCAGACTTTGGGATCTCACCTCCCTGTCAGCCCTCGAAATCATTCAAAAGAGCCGATTACATAGTCCTGCAGGAGCCGAGGGCCAGCCCACCCTCTTGTCATTGCAAACCTGCCTCGCACAGCCCCTGCTGGTTCACTCTCTTCCACGGGGCAGCCCCTGTGTGGTCCTGCGTGGTGTGCAATGTCCTCTTCCCTGGGCTGTGAATATCCATCTCAGAAAACTGCTGTCAATGTCACCTGTCCAGTGTCGAGTGTCCTGTGTTTGGTCGTCTCACACTCTCTAGGGTGAGGATCCTTCCTTCACCAACAGGGTGAGTAGGAGGTGATCAGAACAGTCCACTTATTCAACAAACATTTATTGAGGCCTCTTGGGTGCCAGGTACTATGCCAGGCAATGGCTGTGCGGGTGAGAAAAACAATACAGTGCCTGCCCTCGAGACACACATACTCCACTGGGAAGATTTACAAAGACAAGACGACAGGAGAGAAAGAAATGGAGTAATTAGCAGCTGTGGTGGGTGTTTAGATAGAAATCAGCCTAGAGTGGCAGAGGGAGACGAAGAAGGGGGTGGGAAATTTGGATAAGATGGTAATGGAAGACTCTCTGGGAAAGTGACATAAGGAAGAAAAGGAGCTAACTATGTGAAGACCGGGGCAAGAGCCTTTCGAGCAGAGGAAACAACGCATTCTAGGGCCCAGCAGCAGGGTGCCGGGAGACGGCAAGAGATTCAACTGGAGAGATGGGAGAGGACAGATAAAAGAAGCGTGCCTTAGTCCATTTGGGCTGCTATAACAAAAATACCACAGACTGAGTGACTTAAACAACAAACCTTTATTTCTTACAGTTCCAGAGGCTGAGAAGTCCAAGATCCAGGCACTGGCAAATTCAGCGTCTATGAGGACCTGCTTCCTGGTTCACAGACAGCCATCTTTTCGCTGTGTCCTCATGTGGTAGAATGGGCAAGGCTGCCCTCTGGGGTCTCCTTTATAAGAGACCCATTCATGAGGGCTACCGAGGGTGCCACTCTCCTGACTTAAGCACCTCCCAAGGGCCCCACTTCCAAATACCATCCCAGTGGGCGTTAGGATTTAACATATGAATTTTGAGGCGACACAAACCTTCGGTCTACAGCAGGGTGGTAAAAGCATTGGGCTTTAACACCATGGGAAGGCATTCAAGGGTTCTAAGCTACAGATAACTGTTCACAGTTTTCTTTCTTTTTTTTTAAGGAAAGGATTTTTTTTTTGTTTTTTTTGCTGAGAAAGATTTGCCCTGAGCTAACATCTGTTGCCAATCTTCCTCTTTTTTTTGTATGTGAGCCACTGCCACAGCAAGGCCACTGACAAATGAGTGGTGTAGGTCTGCATCCAGGAACCGAACCCAGGCCACTGAAGTGGAGCACACCAAACTTAACCACTCGGCCACCGGGGCTGGCCCTGTTCACAGTTTTAAAAGCTCACTTTTGCTGCTGTATAGAAAATGGATTGAAAGAGCTGAGAGAGGACCTGGGAGACCAGTCTGGAGGTGGTTTATAGTCTTCCAGGCAAGAGGTGATGGTGGCCTGGACTAGGGTGGTGACAGTAGAGTTGGAGAGAGGATGGATTCTTGAAGCACTTTAGTGATAGAATAAACAGGCTTTGTTTCTGGATTAGACGAAGGAATGAGGGTAATGGAGGCTTGAGGATGATGCATGGGTATTGGTTTGAGTAGTTGAATGGTTACTGAGGGGAAAACTGGCGGTTGAGGAGGGCTGAAGGAAGGAACAGATTTGGGAAGGAAATTCAAGAGTTGCTTTTTGGGGGCCGGCCCGGTGGCGCAGCAGTTAAGTGTGCACATTCTGCTTCTCGGCGGCCCGGGGTTCACTGATTCGGATCCCGGGTGCGGACATGGCACCGCTTGGCAAGCCATGCTGTGGTAGGCGTCCCACGTATAAAGTAGAGGAAGATGGGCATGGATGTTAGCTCAGGGCCAGTCTTCCTCAGCAAAAAGAGGAGGATTGGCAGTAGTTAGCTCAGGGCTAATCTTCCTCAAAAAAAGAGTTCCTTTTTGCCCTATTAAGATGTCTGTGAAGCACCTGAGTGGGGATGTCAAATGGGTAATTGGAGATGGGGTCTGGAGGTCTGTGAAGAAGTTGAGATTGGACACATAAAATCAAGTGTCGCCATCATTAAAATAGTACTTATGCTCATGAGGTCATCTAGGCAAAGAGTGCAGAGAGAGAATGGAGGATGTCTCATAGGAAGCCAAGAATAATGCCATGCCCCTGAGGTGTGAGTGGGGCCTCACAGTTGGATATTCCCGGGCTTAATTGGAAAGGGGCCATCTGGTGCGATGATTTCTTCCCTCAGGAGACTGGACCCAGGAAGCCTGCCTGAGGCTGCCTGCGCAGGGCTGCTGCTGTCTCCCTGTCAGGCAGGGCTTGGATTTCGGGAACTTGAGATGGCTTTACTGGGGCTCCTGGGGAAGCCGAGTTACAGAGAACCTCTGCCACCTGGAAGCAGGTGTGCATCCCGTGACACCCTGATTACGTCACATCCTGTGAGCTGCGGCATTATTAGCCACATGTTCTTGCTCTTTCTGGTCATTTCCCTTTTATTATCCTCAAGTCTTCAGACAAGTTTTGTATAAGCGTCCAACCTGGTCTCTGCTCTGCTATGGGAAATTAAACAAAAACTAGTGTGTCTACACTGGTGTGAAGAGTTAAAGGGATACCGAGCCTTCCAAGTCCAGCCTGTGGAGGCAGCAGCCAGCAGTGGGAGGTCTGTAAGGGGAAGGTGGGTGTCTTGTTGGAGAGTAGGGGTGTCAGCTTCAGGCTCCCTTCTCCACAAAGACAGGCTCCTTCCATGGCCAGCCTTAAAGGAGCTGGTTTTGATTTTTTGAAAGGACTTGGTCTTTTCTTTACAGTTTTTTTCCACATTTGATGGTAAACTCTTTGAAGACACGCTTTAATTATCTTCGCACCCTCAGTGTCCAGGAGGTAGCAGGTCCTCCATAAATGTTAGCTACATGGATGAATGAATGCATGTAAGGCATTGAGATGTACATACTATGGTTCTCAAAGAGTTTCCAGTCCAGTTATGTGATCAGACTACATACACAAATGCACGGCAATGGCAAAAGCTCTGTGGGTTACATGAAAGAGCTGTGAAATGCTATTTGATCACAGAGGAGGGAGAAATTACTTCCAATTTGGAGGCATCAAGCTTGGGACAGACTTCATGGAGGAGAAAACATATGGCTGGACCTTGAGAGCTGGAGAGAATTTCCACAAATAAGATGAGTACGAGAGAAATACATGCCAAGTAGAGGGATCAGTGAGAACAAAGACACGGATGGGTGGCGTTCCATTTCTTCAGTGCGTGACCAGTAGTGAGGTGTGATGCAAGGGTAGGAGGAGGAAATATCAAAGCCAGAGAGGTGCTTTGGGGCCCACTGCACAGCCCTTAAAAATGCCTTTCTCAGTGAGCAAGGCCTCTCTTGTCTCAGACCAAATAATAATGATAATAGTAATAATAATAATTAATTAACTAACGAGTCCCAGGGACCCCTGATAGGACTGGCTTTTCATGGTAGAAAAACTTCTCAGCAGTGAAAACTGTTAAACACTGGGATGGTTTGTCAGTGGCAGCTTTAGAAAACCTTTTCCTAGAGATTTTTATGCATAAAACAGACTTGCCATTTGTCAATGATTTCCTGTGGTCTCTTTTAAAACCATGGGAATGTACTATATGAGCTGATTAAACTCAAAGAATATTTGAGTGTTGACTGTGTACATGACCCTGGGCATTGCTATGACTGAATTCATGCTGCCTGCCCCGCCCCTCAATATGCCTCTCTTTCAGTGATCTCCACCTCAACAAATGACACTTCCATTCATACAGCTGCCCAAATCAGAAACCTACGAATAATCCTCCATTCCTCATTCCCCTTCACCACTCACTTTCAATCACTCCCCAATCTCTATCCCTCCACCTCAGAAACACCTCTGGAATTTGTCCATTTCTCTCCAGCCCCCATCCTGGCTGCAGTCACTAGCATCTCTCGTGTGGATTACTGCAACAGTCTAAATGATCTCCCTGCCTCCAAGCTTGGCCTTCTCCCATCGATCCTGCATGCATGGACTTTCTGAAATGTAAATCTGAAAGCATTTCACTCTCCCACTTACCACTTCTTCAGTGGGCTCCAAGGCTTTTGAGAAAGGCAGGAGGTGTGCACTCCAGGCCAGACTGCTTAGATCTTCCTGTGGGCTTGAATTCCAGCTCAGCTACTTACCTGCTTCCTGGACCTTCGGCAAGTTGCTTAACCACTCCCTGCAGTTTTCTCAACTATAAAAAGTGGATCATAACAGAAATTCATTTAGGGTAGTTGGGAAGATCAAATGAATCTACAGCTTCCTCTCCTCTATGAACCCTTAAATTTGGAGTGCCCCTAGACTCTGGTCCTCTTCTTTCTCCATGCTCACTCCCTGAGTCATTTCAACTGGTCTCATGGCTTTTAATATCCATATACTGATAACTCCAAAATTTACATCTCCAGCTCAGACCTTCCTCCTGAACCCCAGACTCATACATATCCAGCTGCCTCCTCAACACCTCCACCTGGATGGCTAATAGAGCTAAGAGATACATTAAATTTAACATGTCCAAAGCTGAACTCCTAATTTTCTTCCTTCAAGCCTGTTCCACCCATAGTTCTTTTAATCTCAGGTGGTGGAACAATCCTTCCAGGTGCTCAGATTCAGTCGTCCTTCACTTTTCTCTTGTTCTCACTTCCCACATCCCATCCATCTGGAAATCCAGCTAGCTCCTTCTTCAGGCTGCATACAGAATCTGACTCTTCCTTGCCACCCCCATGGCCACACCCTGTTCCAAGCCCCATTGTCTCTCCCCCAGATTACTGCAGCAGCCTCCTGACTGATCTCTTTCCACTCCCGCCCATCTACAGTTTCTTCTCAACCCAACAAATTGATGCATCAGATCCTGTCACACCTTTGCTCTGACTGTCCATTGGCTCCCCATTTCACAACCACTACAAGCCAAAATCTTTAAAATAGATTTCAAGATCCTACATAATTAGGTCCCCACCCTCAACCCCGTAACCTCATCTCCTACTTTACCCCTTGCTCATTCTGTTCCAGCTACACTATCATCCTTACTGTGCCTGGGACTTCTCTGGTCTTAAGGCCTTTGCACTGCCTTTTCCCTTTACTGGAATGCTCTTCCCACAGATATCCCTGTAGCTAACTCCTTCTCCTCCTTCAAGTCTTTGCTCAAATGTCTCTTCTCGATGAGACTTACTTTCACTATCCTTTTAAAAACTGTATCTTGCCCTCTAGTCCCAGGACACTCCTGACCTCCCTTCTGGTTTTTTCCATTGTCCTTACCACCTTCTATCATACTATATTCTTTCCTTATTGATTGTTATCTGTCTTTCTCCACTAGAATGGAAGCTCCTCTAGGGCAGGGATGTCGGCCTCACGGTCACTGGCATTGTGTATCCCAGCATGGGAACAGTGCCTGGCGCCTGGAGGACCCACTAAATATTTATGGAATGAACGGACAGTGCATGGCACAAAGTGCTTTATAACTGTTAACAGTTCTCACAAAGCTCACAACCACCTGGCTCCTACTTGCCTTCCTAATCTCATTTTAGGAAAAAAAGAAAGTCTGCACTCTTTCCTCCATTCTGGCTCAGGTATAGTCAATGCTCTAGTCTCTAGAGCTTTCCACAGGTACTCTTCTCTCTGTCCTTCCACCCCAGTGGAATCCATATTCATTGTTCAGGTTTCAGTTTAGAAAGACTTCCCTGACTCTAGGTCAGCCCCCTCCACCAGCATCCCCCACCTCATGTGCTCCTTGCTCATCACACTGTTTTGTGATTACTTGCTTCTCATTTGTCTTCCCAGCTAGGCTCTGTGACGACAGAGACAATGTCTGTGATATCAGTCACTGCAGCACCCCTGGCACAGGGCTTGACACATGGGAGGCTCTCAGTAGATGTTAACTCAATGAATGAATGAGAGAGGCCCACAGCAGTGATTGAATTTCTGCACCTTAGACACACACTGCTTAGTAACTATGTGTAATTGTATTTTGTGCTGCTTCTTAGGCGATAATAATTGCTAACACATTTCTAACTCAAGCCTCACAACAACTCAACGAAGTACGTACTATTAGTGTTCTTATATGAGAAGTGAGAAACTTGAAGTATAGAGAAGTTAAGATACTTTCTCAAGGTCACACAGCTGGTAAGTGTTGGAGCAGGATTCAAACCCAGGCAGTCTGAGACCAGAGCCCCTAAGCTAATAGGATACCACATCATTCAGCCATTTTGATTTTGAATTTTCTTTTTCACTTAGTTCAAAATTGGCCAACTACAAGGGAAAACAGGATTAAAATGAAAAGACAACCCACCAACTGGGAAAAAATATTTGCAAATCATATATCCGACAAAGGGTTAATCTCCATAATATATAAAGAACTCATACATCTCAACAACAAAAAATCAAACAGCCTGATCAAAAAATGGGCAGGGGATATGAACAGACATTTCTCCAAAGAAGATATACGGATGGCAAATAGGCACCTGAAAAGATGCTCATCATCATATCACCAGGGAAATGCAAATCAAAACTACACTAAGATATCACCTTACACCCATTAGAATGGCTATAATAACCAAGACAAAAAATGAGAAGTGTTGGAGAGGTTGTGGAGAAAAAGGAACCCTCATACACTGCTGGTGGGAATGCAAACTGGTGCTGCCACTATGGAAAACAGTATGGAGATGTCTCAAAAAATTAAAAATAGAACTACCATATGATCGAACCATCCCACTACTGGGTATCTATG
Organism: Equus asinus; assembly: GCF_041296235.1. Lineage (NCBI taxonomy): Eukaryota > Metazoa > Chordata > Mammalia > Perissodactyla > Equidae > Equus > Equus asinus. Next base: position 2,298,831 of record NC_091816.1, on the reverse strand, counting down.
CAAAGAAGGTGAAGTCAGCAATTCAAGAGACTTATGCACCCCTATGTTCACTGCAGCATTATTCACAATAGCCGAGACTTGGAAGCAACCTAAAAGCCCATCAACTGATGACTGGATAAAGAAGATATGGTATATATATATACAACGGAATACGACTCAGTCATAAATGACAAAATTGTCCCACTCACAACATGGATGGACCTTGAGGGTATTATGTTAAGAGAAATAAGCCACATAGAGAAAGACAAACTCTGTATGCTTCCACTCATATGTGGAAGATAAACAAACACATGGACAAAGAGAACAGGTTAGTGGTTACCAGGGGGAAGGTGGGTGGAGGGTGGGCACAAAGGGTGAAGGGGCACACCTAAAGATGACTGACTAATAAAAATGTACAACTGAAATTTCACAGTGCTGTAAACTATCATAACCTGAATTTTAAAAAATGGCCAACTGCCCTTAATAACTATGGCAAAGAACAATCCACATGACCTTCAATAAATATTCATCATGGTCCTGTGTAAGGAGGAGCTGCCACTCATGCTCCATTCTACCAAAGGGAAAACTAAGCCCATGTCATCTAGGTCGACATCATGACCATCGTCACCACAGCTTACCATTTTATTGAACACATTCAATGTAGCAGGCACCAAGGCAAATCCTTTCCACGCCTCATCTCATTTAATAACTAATTTTTCATTTAACTGAAGTTGAACCTTGTCTTCTGACTTATACTCCATGCTTTTCTGTATCACAATGATTTGAATCACTTAAACTTAAACAGTAGTATCAAAGTCATTAGAGCCCCAGTGTAATTTGGAGAGAGACCTGTCCAACCTCCTCATTTCCAGATGTGAGAACTGAGATACTGAAAGGTTAAGCGCCTTGCCCAAGGTCAAGCAGGGGGCGGTCCACCTGTGGCAGGAAGAGGCGTCCTGAATCCAGGTCCAGAGCTCTCGCTAAGACGCTATACAGCCAATCACCTTTATTTTACCCAAGGCACGTAAACGAACAGGCATCGTGTCTCTTTTTAGATGCACTTCTCTAATGGAGAGCACTTATTACTGCTCATCATTTATTATCCATGATATGCTGCTATATGATAAATCGTGCCCCGGAAATCACACTTTCTAGTATCCCCCTTGAGGCGCATTCCGCGGTGATGCAGGTGGCAGCGGTAGCCGCCCCGGCCCTTTGTGACTGGGTGACTAGAGGCCAGGCGCCCGCAGACTGTTCACGGCAGCCAATCAGGGTTCGCAGCCACAGAGCTGCACCAATCGGAGATGACTGAACCCTAAGGCCAACGGGCGGCTCGAGCCAGAGCCGCGGACGGCGATCAATCAGAGGGGAGAGCCGATCGCCGACGCCCAATCAGCGGCCTTTCGGAGCTCGGTTGCGGGCGGCGCTGGCGCGAGTCCCGCGGGCCGGCCAATCAGCGGACGAGCGCGGGCGGCGCGGGCGCGGGGGGCGGCCGGGGGCGGGGCCTGTCCGCGCGGCGGAACGGTGGGCGCTGCGAAGATCGAGGCCGGGTGAGGCGGGCCGGCGACTCGGGTCGCCGGTGGGGGCGGCGTGCGCACGCACGCAGCGGCGGGGCGGGGGCTGGCGCGCGCGAGGGTCACAGCGGGGGCGCGCAGGGCTGGGACCGGTCGCCAGATGCCGCCGGACTGACCCCCCGAGCTGGGGGCTGCGGCGGGGAGAGGTGAGGGACCGAGGACCGGGCTGGGGAGGTGGCCCGCTCCGGCCCGAAGGCTGAGGGAGGAGGGGACACTGTTGCCATGGCAACGCATGTGAGCAAACTGGCGACCCTTTTCACCCCCGGAACGTGCGCACCCCTTAAATGCGCCCGCTGTCCACCCTGGCCCTAAACGGCCTCCGCCATCCCTGGCTCGCGGGCGGCTAGCCTGGGACCGGCGCGAAAATAGCCCACTTTTGGCAGCCGCCTCTCTTCCTGCGCATCCTAGCCGCCCGCCGCCTTCCCTTCCTCCTGGCGTCTCGTTCTCGGGCAGAGGGATTAAGCTCGCCCTGGGGCACTTGGTACAACAGGCCTTTGCGGTTGACCGCCTGGGCCAGTTTGCAGCCAGTTCGCGGAATGGCCACAGCTGAGCTCCAGCGCGGCCCCCTCATTTAGGGGACTGGCGCTGTACAGATGCCGCGTGAGGGACCCGGGGTCCCCCAGAGGGTTTTTTTTTAAGGCTTCCAACCGAGAGCCTTGTGCTAACAAGTACTTGGAGAATGGGGTCTGACCGAATGAATAAAAAATTTTAATATATATTATTTAACCCAATATATCCAAACTATCAGTATTACATTAATATCAATTATTAACTTAATCAATATTAAGTTATTCGTAAGATAAATTATTTTCATACAACGCCTTCAAAATCTGGCGTGTATCTTGTTCTTATAGCACGTCTCAGTTCGGACCAGCCACATTTCAAGTGCTCAGTGGCCCCATTTGGCTAGTGGCTGCCATGTGAAACTGCACAGCCATGAACTTCTCTTGTGTATGTGTGAGTTGTGGCCCAGTACATGAAACTCATCGCTGTTCTTTGCAGCGCTCTTGTATGCAAGGAGGCACTGTGCAGTGAGGCCGCAGAAAACATGCATGATCTTTTTCCTCCAGCTTCCAGTTCAGTTGAGAAAGTAGACATCCAAAAATTAAGTCGAATTGTAAATAGATATAATTCAAGCAATAGTAATGATAACTGGGCAGTATATGATTGATTGACAAACGAGATAGCTGATAATTATCCTTAGGAATTCTAGGGAGGGATACTTCAGGCCCATGCGGTAGAGAAAGACATGAGTCTATTCTTGGAAGATGGGGAACATATTTTGGTTGAATGGAACTGACTAGAGCTGCTTTTGTTTTCAAGGTTGAAAATTTGCAGTCCTGAGGCTTTCAGACTGAAAAAGGCTTTCATCTCTCTCTGACAATCTCCACCATGATTCATAGTCTTTTCTTGATCAACTCCTCTGGAGATATTTTCCTGGAGAAACATTGGAAAAGTGTGGTCAGCCGTTCCGTTTGTGATTACTTTTTTGAGGCGCAAGAGAGAGCAACTGAGGCAGAAAATGTGCCTCCAGTTATCCCTACCCCTCACCACTATCTCTTAAGTGTTTACCGTCACAAGATCTTTTTTGTGGCTGTCATCCAGACGGAGGTCCCGCCTCTGTTTGTCATCGAGTTCCTTCACCGAGTAGTGGACACGTTTCAGGTGCGTAAATCTAAGGAGGTCTGTGCATGTAAATTGTAAAGTGTCTTTATAGTTGTTTCCATTGTGCTCAGCTTCAGTTAAGGAACTTTTTTAGAAATCTAAACTCTAACATTGCTCACTTCCTCTCCCATCTAATAAGATTCTTGTTTCTATCGATTGAATTGGCTGCATCTAAAATGACAAATTGAATACCTTTGAACCTGTCGCCTGAGAAAGCCACCCTACTTGGTATGATTGTGTACAGTCATTTTAGTTCTGGAAATTGGAATTGTCCTACTTTTTGTTCACAAATCAGAGGAGTTTGGGTTTAAATAGAGGAGTTGATGTTAACCATTGTTAACTACCTCACTTTGAGTTGCGTTAAAAAGTGATGATTATGTAAAGATAAATTTTTTTAAAAAGTAGAAGCAGCTAAGTAATGCTTGTTTTCACTCTCCCTGGCAGGAGTATTTTGTGAACCCACACTTCACCTTGGGTTTGGGGTGCTTATCCACAGCATATGAGTACTAGTGATGAACTCTTGTTGCAAACCTAAAATAAGATTGGAAAATTGTCTGTACCCATAAGAATTTAAATGACACATTTTACAAGATACAGTTTTCATTTTGAATTTTTCTTGCAGGAATAGATTTGAAGGTCCTGGGGAATGGGATGTCGGCCCCATTTATAGCACAGAATTTTAGGTTGCCCAGACTCTGGATTCAGACAGTAGAATCTTCTCCCTAAAGGAATTGCTCAACTTCTAACAGTTGTAGTTATTTGCATAACTCAAATGACAAATGAGAAGCAGGGCCCTTTGGTGTAACTTCTATGTCATGTAAGGCCTCGAACTGGTCACATGAATACAGAAATTGTGGAATTGGAGAGGAGAATGAGGACTCAAGCATTATGATAAAAATTAAAAAGCAAATCAAAGAGTCCTTTCATTTGCACTCACATCCACATCACATGTCTAGAACAGCTTTCATTCCAAGAGAGTTAAAATAGATTTAATAATTTTTTCCCACAAATACTTTCTGGTGGTACGATTCTGGGATTCCAGTTCTCATGTGACATCCCAGTTCCTTCACACAGTGAAAACCTAAGAATTATAAACCCCAGTTGTGTGGAGGAACTTGAAGTCGAAGAACCCAGTAGTCATGATTCTAAACCCCTCTGGCTGGGCCTTGGTATGATTTCCACTTATGACACTTTACCCCATTCTAAGATCAACAGTCCCACTGGTGAAACTCAACATCTGCTGCGTAGCGAGATTATGTAATTTGTTACAAGACAGGAAGTGAGAAAAGTTATTTAATCTAGTGGAAACGACAGAGGAATTTGGGAAAAGAGTAAAGTTGTAGTTGGGAAGTCTGGCACTTTAGAGCTTGTCATTTTTGAAGCATTTGTTAAAAGTATGTGGATACATCCTGATTTTGATGTATCTTATCTGGCTGCATCATTCTTCTTGGACTAGACGACGATGGAAGAGTTCCGGCTGTGGAGCCGCAGGCCCTCTTCCTGTAGCACTTTGTCATCCTTAGAGTCTCCTTTCCAGCTGCTCAGTTCATATTATGCCTGGTTTATAAAATCTAGCAAGGTGTTTTATTTTTCAAAATAAAATCACTCTTGAGAAGGAAATGTGTAACTTTTTTTCCTTAAATCCTCATTTTTTAAGAAGAAATCTTTTTATTTTAGAAACACATTTCTTACTCCTAAGTGCTCTCAGATATTGGAATGGCTCTGATAATTGACATTATCTGATGTAATTTATGACACATCTAGAGTCTGTGTTCACTTTTGGATGTCATAATTTGGGGAGAATATTGGAAAACTAGAAATGGCAAGATGACAGAAAGATCTAGGAACCATACCGTAATGTGAACAGTAGAAGGATCAGACAGGGAATCTGGCCCTAAGGAAAAAACGCTGGAGTGAAAGGTTGTAGTTGTCTTCAAATAACCGAGGCACTGTTGTGTAAACTTGTTCTGTAAGGCAGAGCTAGGAAGCAAATTTCAGTCTAGCAAAAGAAAGAACTTTCTAATAATCAGAGCTGTCCATGGCTAGAATGGGGTTTCTCAAAAGGAGTAAATTTCCCGTCAGTGGATGAATTCAAGGAGGACCGTGTGACCATCTCAGAGGTCCAGTAGAAGACGTGACTGACATTGCTAGGAGGTGACAACAGATGACTACAAGCGTTTGTTTCTAAATCATTGTATCATCACGCGTCACATTTTGCATAGTGCTTTATAGTTTACAAAGTGCTTTCACACATATCATCATTTAATCAGTCATGCTGCTTACAACATCCCTGTATGGCCAATGGTGTTATCCTGATTATACTAGTAGGGAAATCAGGACCCAAATTAGTTAGCATGACTTAATCTAGTAAGTAACAAGATTATAACCCAGGTCTTCTGATTTGGGATCCAGTGCTTTTTCCACAACCCGGATAATTTAGTATCTGTAAGTGTAGGCTTTGTTAATAAACGAACAAAGCCTCCTTAGAGTCCCAGCATCTTAGAGGAGGGATGATCCAAAGACATTTTCTGGTGTGCTAGCTCGTCCTCCTCATTTCATTTCCCTCTCAGTTCTTATTTGCTGCATGAATGTTAAGGAATAGCACAACAATAAGGGTTAAAAAGGTTTTCAGGGCCAACCTATGTCAGATCAAATATTATCCTTTTGCATAGTTCTTTCAAATTCTTGTTCATAAGCACATATAATATTCAGTTATATATTCTACATATTTTATCTAGTTGAAGAAACTAACCCAAAGACTTTAAATGACTTACTCTAGTTTATAAAAGAAGTTAATGATGACACTAGTACTATAAGCCAGTCCAGCGTTCTCTCTACCACAAGGGGCTGCCTAAGAGAACCATGGTTGTGCTTCATTCCCTCCTCGTAGAAGAGTATCCCAGAAGCTGAGTCAACACACATGGACGGGAGTAGATCCTTATTCTCTAAGAATGTTCTGTCACTTGTTACAGTCTCTGAGTGATAAATGTATATATTGTGTTTTCATCAGGATTATTTTGGAGTCTGTTCAGAGCCGGTGATCAAAGACAATGTGGTTGTGGTTTATGAGGTGTTGGAAGAGATGCTTGACAATGGGTTTCCATTGGCTACTGAGTCGAACATCCTCAAAGAACTGATAAAGCCTCCCACTATTCTGCGCACAGTTGTCAACACCATAACAGGTATGGAGAAGGGGACCCGCAGAAAGCTACCGCCCAGGATGTGGCTCAGCCCAGAGAGGCGCATTATCCTGAGTGCCTCTCTCTGGGGATGTCAGATGTCCAGGGCCTTTAATCTTGCTCTTTCTAGTCTTTGAGCATAACCTGAAAAATATTTTTGTTGTGTAGAAAATATCCTGATTTCAATGACAGAATGAAGTGTTCTCCTTTGAAAATATTTTTCTCTTGATTACAGAAGGAACACATGATTATTATAGAAACATCAGGGGCCGGCCTGGTGGCTGAGGGGTTAAGTTCACGCACTCTGCTTCGGTGGCCCAGGGTTTTGTCAGTTCGGATCCTGGGCGCCGACATGGCACTGTTCATCAGGCCACGCTGAGGTGGCGTCCCACATAGCACAGCCAGAGGCACTCACAACTAGAGTATACAGCTATGTACTGGGGGGCGTTGGGGAGAAAAAGCAGGGGGGAAAAAAGAAGATTAGCAACAGTTGTTAGCTCAGGTGCCAATCTTTAAAAAAAAAAAGAAAAAAAAGAAACATCAGAAATACAGAAATGCACAAAGAACATGAAAATACCTCTTAATGCCACCACACTTTTAACATACTAGTGAGTATATTTTTTGTCTTTTCCAGACAGATGGATAAGGAATGGTAATAGAATTTTTTTTAAACAATTCTTGTATATTATTTAAAACTTATCTTCTCTCAACATTAGTTTTATCAAGAAGGTTTTATCAACCTTTTGTGAACAGTATCCCATTATGATAAATATTGATCTAAATCATTTTTAGTGACTTTACAATTTTCTGCCGTACAGAATAGACCCTAAGTTATTTACTCAGTCCCTGTTTGTTTGTAATGTTTCTGATTTTTTATTTTTTTAAATAACAAGGAATCAGCATTCTTTTTTTTTTGAAAGATTTTTATTTTTTTCCTTTTTCTCCCCAAAGCCCTCTCCGGTACGGTACATAGTTGTGTATTCTTCGTTGTGGGTCCTTCTAGTTGTGGCATGTGGGACGCTGCCTCAGCGTGGTTTGATGAGCAGTGCCATGTCCGCGCCTGGAATTCGAACCAACGAAACACTGGGCTGCCTGCAGCGGAGCGCGCGAACCCAACCACTCGGCCACGGGGCCAGCCCCGGAATCAGCATTCTTATACTAAAAACTTCGTGCACATCTAGGATGATTTCTTTTCAGTACTAGGAATGGAAGTGCTGGATCAAAGGGTGTTCATATTTTAAGGACTTTAATGCATTGTGCCAAATTGCTGTCCAGAAGAGTCACACCAGTTTATACTTCTGTTAACAATTTCTACGCAACCTAGACAATCCTATTATTATTATTAATTTTTTAAACGTTGCAATTTGATAGTTTTGTGATATCTTGTTATTTACACACTCATTTATTATTATTAAAGTAGTTAAAACCTGTACAAGCATTTACCAACTGTTTTTCCTTTATTGTGAATTATCTTTTTGGGTCCTTTGCCCATTTTTTTGTTGTTGTTGAAATGCTTTTCTTTTTTCATACTAGTTTAAAAGAATTCTTGGGGCCAGCCCCATGGCCGAGTGGTTAAGTTTGCATGCTCTGCTTCGGCAGTCTGGAGTTCACTGGTTTGCCTCCTGGGCACGGACCTACATACCACTCATCAAGTCATGTTGTGGCAGCATCCCACATAAAAGAGCTAGAAAAACTTGCAACTGGGACACACAACTATGTACTGGGGCTTTGGGGAGGGAAAAAAGAAGAAAGAGGAAGATCGGCAACAGGTGTTAGCTCAGAGCTAATCTTCCTCACCAAAAAAATAAATAAAATAAAACAGAAGAATATTTTCATTTAAGAATATTAAGTTATAGACCCCTGGGCTAACAGCCCAAGGGATGCACCTCAGTGGCCCCCACCAGTGTCCGTATCAGCGTGCCTGGACCAGCTCAGAACAACGGCCCCCACCAATGTCTCAGTCTCTGGAGAGGATCCTCCTCTCACCAAGATGCCCCCAGAGCCCACCAGGAGGATTCTCTACCAGGGAAGACTGTGAAATCAATTGAAGAGTAATCTCCTTGGAGAAATAGTGCTGCTATAGGAGGCGATGTAACTGACTGCTCTCCACTAGGGAGCTGAGCTCAGGTGGCATTTGGACGGAGGACTTTCAGCCATAACCTGCTATGTCTCTGAAATTGGTCTTGGTGCCTTGTCCTGTTTATACTGCATGACTGCCTCGCATGTGAAGGGATGGGGCTGCCTCCACTGGGTGCCACTTACTACTGTACTTTATTTATGTATCACCTGTGACCTTGACTGCAGCCCTGAAAGAGACATCTTGGTATTATTCCTACTTAGCTAGTAAATAAATGGAGTCAGAGGTTAAAAAAAAAAAAAAAAGAATATTAAGTTATCATATGTTGGAAATATTACATCATCATTTGTAAGAGTTATATATTTTGAATACTCTGTTACAGATATTTTCTCACAATCTGTCATGTGTCATTTAACATTGTTCATGGTGTTTTTTATTTAGCCACATTTAAAATGTTCTGATTTAGTCAAATTAATAATTCTGTTTCATTAAGGTTTTACATTTTGGGTCTTGCTTTCATGAAATTTGACAAACTGATTGAAAACTACATTTGATAAAGTATAAATATGCAAGAGTATCCATGATAATTTTGAAAAAGAATTACAAAGGGGTTGGAAGGATTTGCTCTGTCAAATATCAAGACATATTAAGTTCATATGGTCCATGAGACAAAAGCTCATAGAATAGATATGCTGTAAGAGCCAAGACAGTTTTGAGAATAAATAGTTTTTTAAAAGAGCAAGAGAGAAAATGTGTCATATCAGATACAAAATATATTATGAAGTTTTGGTAATTTTAAAAGTGTCATATTGGCCAGTAATAGACAAACAGATGATTGGGATAAGATATAAAGTCCAGAAATAGACCCTTGCTTTTATAGAAATTTGGATAGATGTGGTCATATATCAAATCAGTGAACCAGGGACCAATTTTTAAATATATTGTTTTGGGACAGTCTGCTTTGATGTAGAAAAAAAAAAAATAGAGCCCTGATGGCCTAGTGGTTAAATTTCAGCGCGCTCCACTTCAGCGGCCTGGGTTCCGTTCCCGGGCGTGGAACCACACCACTCGCCTATCAGTAGCCATGCTGTGGTGGCGGCTCATGTAGAAGAACCGGAAGGGCTTACAACTAGAATATACGTCTATGTACTGGGGCTTTGAGGAGGAAAAAAAGAGAGAGGAAGATTGGCAACAGATGTTAGCTCAGGGCAGATCTTTCCCAGCAAAAATAAATAAATAAATAAGTCTCTCTATACAGAATAAATTCCAACTGGATGAAAGATTTAAACATAAACTTTATAATTGTTGAAAGAAAACATAAGAGATTGCTTTCTTGATCTTGGAGAAAGGAAGATGTTTTTTAAAAGGTATATTTTCCTCTGGTTCTTTTATGGTTTTATTTTTTGATTTTATTTGGAAATTATCTTGGTATTCAACATAAGGTAAGGCTGTATGTTTATTTCTCCAAAATTGTCAGCCAGTTTTTCTAGCACCATTTATTGAATAATGTATCCTTTTCCCCTGTTTTAAAATGATATTTTTATCTTATACTAAGTTATGATAGGTTCTTGGGCTGTTTTTAGGTTTTTCTGCCTTAATTATTGTAGCTGTTTTAATTATTATAGCTCGATGTATGTTTTAATATATAGTGCCCCTCTCTCTTTTTATTTTTTGGCAAGGAAGATTGTTGCTGAGCTAACATCTGTGCCAGTCTTCCTCTATTTTGTATATGGGATGCTGCAAGAGCATGGCTTGATGAGTGGTTTGTAGGTCTGCGCCCAGGATCCGAACCTGCAAACCCCAGGCCACCAAAGTGGAGCATGTGAACTTACCCACTATGCCACTGGGCCTACCTCAGTGCCTCTTTTTTTTTTTTTTTTTTTTTTGAGGAAGATTAGCCCTGAGCTAACATCTGCTGCCAATCCTCCTCTTTTTTTTTGCTGAGGAAGACACCCTGAGCTAACATCCATGCCCGTCTTCCTCTACTTTATATGTGGGACATCTGCCACAGCACGGCTTGACAAGTGGTATATAGGTCCACACCTGGGATCTGAACCAGCGAACCCTGGGTGGCTGAAGTGGAACATGTGAACTTAACCACCGTGCCACCGGGCTGGCCCATCCTAGTGCCTCTTTTTAAGGAAACATATTTGTTGGGTTTTTCAATATTCTGGGCTCACTTTAAACCTTAAAATCTTTTGGGGCTGGCCCCATGGCCGAGCGGTTGTTTGTGTGCTCCACTTTGGCGGCCCAGAGTTTTGCCAGTTTGGATCCTGGGTGTGGACCTGGTACCCCTCATCAAGCCATACTGAGGCAGCATCCCATATGACACAACTAGAAGGACCCACAACTAAAAATATACAACTATGTACTGGGGGGCTTTGGGGAGAAAAAGGAAAAAAAAAATAAAATCTTTAAACCTTAAAAACTTCGTTGATACCTGAGTCATTTATGAACACTATGAAGTCATTTTCCTGAATATCTCTTAAATCTAGTAAAAGGTATGTGAGAACCACTTTTGAAAAGCTGAAATGTTTATAAACATGCTGAATATATGCATTTATTTAATGTTTCTTTCATTAGATTAAAAACATCTATGTTACAGAAGAAGGAAATAGGTTTTTTTTTTAAAGATTCACACCTGAGCTAACATCTGTTGCCAATCTTTTTTTTTCTTCTTCTTCTTCTCCCCAAAGCCCCCCACACATGGTTGTATACTCTAGTTGTGGGTCCTTCCGGTTGTAGCATGTGGGATGCCGCCTCAGCATGGCCTGATGAGCGGTGCCATGTCCGCACCCAGGATCTGAACCAGCGAAACCCTGGGCCACCGAAGCAGAGCATGTGAACTTAACCACTTGGCCACGGGGCAGGCCCCCAGGAATAGGTTTTAAATTAGTTATAATACTTCAAAATTTCAGTATAGAACCTTTGAATTAAAAAAATATATATTTTTGGACGCTGGCCCCGTGGCCAAGTGGTTAAAGTTGCTCATGCTCCACTTCAGCATCCTGGGTGTGGGACCTGCTTCACTCATTGGCCATTCTGTCACCACAAAATGTGCATCCCACATACAAAACAGAGGAAGATTGGCACACGTGATAGCTCACGGTGTATCTTCCTCAAGCAGAAAGAGGAGGATTAGCAGCAGATGTTAGCTTAGGGCAAATCTTCCTCACAGACACACACACACACACACACAAAATGTATGCATATGTATATGTGATGCCTGAGCTGGGTGGGGGCAACAAGTCAGGAATTAGTGTACAACTTACAGACAGGGAAAGATCTAATTTGTATTCTTTTCTTAAGTTTCAGTATTGGTTTGAGAGAGATTATTTTGATGTATACATTTACATTTTAATACCTAGCATAAATGTACCTAAGAACCTCCCTCAAACTAGAATATAGTTTTTACCCATGAAAATTTTATATCAATATGTAGATTACCATCCCTACTGAAAGCCAATACATTATTTAAGCTGCAAGCTATTGTGGAATTTGATAGACCAAGTTCAGGTTACTTTCAAAACTAAAATATGATATCTGTTTCTCAGGTAGCATTTTTAATCTTTATTCTGCTTGAGGAGGCAGACCACATGGTGACAAGTTTTTAAAATAGGCTGGGTTACCCTTACAGGAGTTGGGAAAATGCTCATCTTTTTTTTTTTTAATTCATCAATTGAGTGCATGAATAGTGGGAGCATAGAAATTTCCAGGGAAGTATTCTGTGGTTATTAGGTAATTGGTTACATCCAATTATCAAATTGGAATTAAATTACAATCATATTCCTTGTCTCAGGAAGCACCAATGTGGGGGACCAGCTTCCCACTGGGCAGCTGTCAGTGGTGCCTTGGCGACGGACTGGAGTGAAATACACCAACAATGAGGCCTATTTTGATGTGGTTGAAGAGATTGATGCCATCATTGATAAATCAGGTGGGTGCTTTAGTCTGTTCTCAGAACTATGGAAATAGAGGCCCCTTTCACAGAATGCTTGTAATATCAGAATTCTCCCCCATCGTGATCGGTTGTTTGAGCCTGCTCTCTACTTTGTGTCAGGTGCTGTGCTAGACACTGGGAATGGACTTAAATATTACGACGCAGATGACGTGACTGTATATGCAGAAACCCCTAAAGACACAACAAAAAACTGTTAGAACTAATAAACAAATTCAGTAAAGTTGCAGGATATAAAATCAACGTACAAAAGTCAGTGACCTTTCTATATACAACTAATGAACTATCTGAAAAGGAAATTAAGAAAACAGTCCCATTTACAATAGCAACGAAAAGAGTAAAATACTTAGGAATATATTTAACCAAAGAGGTGAAAGACTTGTACCTTGAAACTTATAAAAGATTGATTAAGGAAATTAAAGAAGATACAGATAAGTGGAAAGACATCCTGTGTTCATGGATTGAAAGAATTAATATTGTTAAAATATCCATAATACCCAAAGTGATCTGTAGATTCAATGCTAGTCCCATCAAAATCCCAATGACATCCTTTTCAGAAATAGAAAAAACAATCCTAATATTCATGTGCAACCACAAAAGACCCCAAATAACAAAAGCAGCCCTGAGCAAGGTGAACAAAGCTTGAGACTTCACACTTCCTGACTTTAAAATATATTACAAACCACAGTATTCAAAACTGTATGGTACTGTGTGGTACTGGTGTAAAAACAGACTTATAGACCAATGAAACAGAAGAGAGATCTCAGAAATGAATCCATGGGTTGACAGTCAACTGATCTTTGACAAGGTTGCCAAGAACACGCGATGGGGCAAAGATCGTCTCTCTTCATCAAATGGTGTTCGGATGACTGGTTATCCACATGAAGAAGAAGAAAATTGGACTCTTACTTCATACCATATACAAAAATCAACTCAAAACAGATAAAAGACTTAAACATTAAGACCTGAAACTGTAAAACTACTAGAAGAAAACATGGGGAAAAAGCTTCTTGACACTGGTCCGGGCAATGATTTTTTTGAATATGACACCAAAAGCAAAGGCAACAAAAGCAAAAATAGATAAAAGAGATTGCATCAAACTAAAAAGCTTCCACATAACAAGAGTGAAAAGGCAACATACAAATGGGAGGAAATATTTGCAAACAATATATATGATAAGAGGTTAATATTCAAAGTATATAAGGAACTCTACAACTCAATAGCAAAAATACAAATATCCTGATTAAAAAGTGGGCAGAAAACCTGATTAAAAAGTTTTCTTTTGAATAGACATTTTTCAAAAGAAGACATACATTGGCCAGCATGTATGTGAAAAGGTGCTCAAATCACTAATCAGGGAAGTGCAAATCAAAACCGCAATGAGATATCACCTCACACCAGTTAGAATGGCCGTCATCAAAAAGAAAAAACATAAGTGTTGACAATGATGTGGAGAAAAGGAAACCCTCATATAATGTTGGTGGGAATGGAAATTGGTACAGCCACTATGGAAAACAGTACCAAAGTTCCTCAAAAAATTAAAAATAGAACTACTTTATTATCAAACAATCCCACTCTGGGTATATCCAAAAGAAATGAGGGACTGGCCCCGTGGCTGAGTGGTTAAGTTCACACACACTGCTTTGGTGGCCCAGGATTTTTCCGGTTCGGATTCTGGGCGCGGACATGGCACTGCTCATCAGGTCACGCTGAGGCGGCATCCCACATGCCACAACTAGAAGGACCCACAACTAAAATACACAACTATGTAATGGGGGTTTTGGGGAGAAAAAGCAGAAAAAAAAAAGATTGGCAACAGTTGTTAGTGCAGATGCCAGTCTTTAAAAAAAAAAAAAGGGCTGGCCCCGTGTCCGAGTGGTTAAGTTCGCGTGCTCCGCTGCAGGCGGCTTAGTGTTTTGTTGGTTTGAATCCTGGGCACAGACATGGCACTGCTCATCAAACCACGCTGAGGCAGTGTCCCACATGCCACAACTAGAAGGACCCACAACGAAGAATATACAACTATGTACTGGGGGGCTTTGGGGAGAAAAAGGAAAAAAAGAAAATCTTTAAAAAAAGAAAAAACAAAAAAGCAAAAAATATATCAGCATCTTGTAGAGATATCTGGACCCCCATGTTCATTGCAGCATTATTCACAATAGCCAAGACATGGAAACAGCCTAAATGTCTGTCGATGGATGAAGAAAATTTGAGATAGGTACACATACACACAGACATGCAAACGCATACTGGCATATTATCCAGCCATAAAAAAAAAGAAGGAAATCCTGTCTTTTGTGACAGCGTGGATGAATCTGGGGGACGTTATGCTGAGTGAAATACGCCTGATACAGAAAGACAAATACTATGTGATCTCACTCAACTGTAAAATCTAAAGTAGTTGAACTCATAGAAGCAGAGGGAAGAATGGTGGTCACCAGGGGCGGGGGAGGGGGAGGTGGGGAGATGTTGATCACAGGGTACAAAGTTTCAGTTATGCAGGATGAGTAAGTTCTGGAGATTTAATGTACAACATGGTGACTATAGTTAACAATACTGTATTGCATACTTTTTTTCAGCTTTGTTAAAGTATAGTTGAGAAATAAAATTGTAAGATATTTTAAATGTACATTGTGGTGATTTGATATATGTATCCATTGATAAAGGATTCCACTCATCTAGTTAGATCAGCACATCCATCACTTCACATATGTATTGTATACATGAAGTTTACTAAGAGGGTGAATCTTAAGTGCTTTCACCACACACACAAAAAATAATAGTAACTGTGAGGTGGTGGATATGTTAATTAGCTTGATTGTGGTGATCATTTTGCAATGTATATGTATATCAAAACATCAAGTTGTACACCTTAAACATATATACAATTTTTATTTGTTAATTATACCTCAATAAAGCCAAAAACAATAAAAAATACTGTGATGCATACCAATGCTTGTCTCACACTTCTACTGGTTTTATAGATTTTATCCTCTTGAATAAAAAGGAAAAGTAACAAAGTAATTTCTTGTTGGTTAGATTTCCTTTGCAAGTGTTTGACTTCCAGTTCTGATGGCAGAACTAAAGTTGTAATCACTAAAATGCAGGGAGCCCTCTTTTCTGTCTGTTCTGAATTAGGTTAACATGACTAGAAGTCTTAGAGCCTAGACATTTGTGGGAAGTTCTCTTCACTTTAGTGACTCATTCATTCCACGGATGCTGGTTGAAACCTGCTGTGCTGTAGCACAGTAGTGGAAAGTGGGCGTTTGATGGTGAATAAGGCACGGTCTGGGGGTGTTCCAACTGTGCACAGCCCCTCCCCACTGAGAATCTTTGCTGACAATGGTGTAATAATAATGACAGTGGTGTACTTGGAGGTGTCCTCGATGTGAAGATGTCACACATGAGAACCATGTGGAGAGAGACAAGGCTGAGAACCCCTGGAAATAAACAAGGGAGAAAGAAAGGAATCCCTTCACTGCAAATGAAAGATACCAAACACATATTTGAAGATGAGATATAGACGCTTTCAAAGAGGAAAGTAAACCAAAGTAAAGTATTAAACCATTGAATACCTATAATACCCCATCCCAAACAATATAGGAAAATAGCACTTCTTTGTTAATAATGAAGAGAGGTATGTCGTTTGCAGGGACAGTTGGTCATTATGTGGCATTCACTTGGCCTAGAGCTGGGGGTCTTCATCTTTCCCATGACAAGCCTTCGAGATTCCTGTTATGTAATTGTGGGTGGGTGGCAGCTGGCTTTTGGTATAATTATGATATTTTCAGCATTTTTTGACTAATAATTTCTAAATTCTGTAGCAAAGGCTTTCCAAAACCTTAATTCTGAATTGTTTTCAATATTCAAAATTCTGGACCTCTTTATGCGCTGCCTTCATTATAAGTGTTCTTGATGATGATGATATTTTGTTGTTGATGATCATGAGGTTGTATGAATAAAGTAGACAAAAGGAGTAAAAAAAAGAGACAGTCGATGGCTGCAGGAAGCTTACTTAAGTCTAGTGAGGGAGAGAGAAAGGTAAAAAGATGGAGCATAAAAGACGTACCCCACTCACCCACCCATCCAAAGAATATTGTAAAGAGGGGGATAGCGTTTACGCTTCATCTGTAGAAAGAGCAGGAGTTATTAAGACCTGCGTGGATTTGGGAGCAGAATATGTGCAAACACTTTGAGATGAATAACATGTTGTTGGGAAATAAAGTAGTTGAATACAACTGAATTGAGAGCAATAAAAAAAGAAAAGTAAGTGATGAGGCTTTAAAACTAAGTAGGCATAGCAGCTTTCCATATTAGCCCCAAACTAGAAATAACCCAGATGTCCATCAGTAATAAAAAGGTTAAGTAAATTTTTATATGGTCATATAACAGAATATTATACAGTAATGAAAAAGAATGAACTGTTGATACACCCAACAACATGAATGAATCTCACAGTGTTGGGCAAAAAAAGTCAGATGCATAAGATTATATACAGTTTTCTGCATTTATATGAAGTTTGAAAACAGGTGCAACTTAATCTAAGGTAATAGAAGTCAGAATTTTAGGGACTTGGATTAACTAGGATGGGCAACAGGAGCATGCTGGGATGCTGCGAAGGTTCCACATCTTGATGTGGGTGATATTTGCATAGGTGTCTACATATCTAAAAATTCATCAAGCTGTACATTTAACATTTTTGCATTTTCCTATAAGTCTTACCTCAATGAAAAAGTTAAAAAAAAACACAACTACATGGCTGGATCATGAAGAGCTTTCCTTGTATGCCATTTTAAGGTGGGCCATTTGGAGTAGCCATTTGGAGTAATCGAAGAGTTTTAAGTTGGGGAGTCACTTGATCAGATTTGTAGTTTTAGAACTATCAGTCTGGCTGCAGTGTGAAGACTGACTTGAAGTGGGGTAAGACTGACAGGAAGGACAGCAGGGGCCCGTTGCTGAAGTCCAGGCACAAAATAGAGATGCCTGTAATGGTAGTGAGGATGGAGAGTCAAGAGGCAAAAGTCATGGGAAAGAGTGGAATTGGAATTGATTGGCTAGGGCGCTGAAGAAGTAGAAGTCGAGGACGCATCTGTGTTTCCGGCGTAGGCGACAAGATAGATGGTGTCATCAGGAAGTTATGGGAAGTAGGAGGAGCAGATCCAGGAATAGAGGTAATGAATTCTCTTTTTGACATGGAGAGTTGGAAGTGCTTCAGTGACATCCAAGTAGAGCTGTCCAATTGGTATGAGTGAGGATGAACTGGAAAAAAGATTAGGAAATAATTGGCCACCAATGAAAACTGATGGCTTGGCAAGTAGATAAAGTAGCTCACGGAGAGTATGTTCAGTGAAGGAAAAGAGAATTTCAGACTGTGACATTTAAAGGGTGTGGAAAGAAAGAGAAACCTGCAGAAGGACTGAGGACGAGGAGCTAGAAAAATAGAAAATTAGGAGAGGTTAGGAGAAAGGAACATTTTGAAAATGAAGAAGTGGTCAACAAGGACGCATGCTACAGAGAGATGCTGTAGGAAAAGACCAGAAGTGTCTATTCGATTTAGCCCCAAAGCTCCTCAGTGGCCTTAGGGAGAACAGTTTCTGATAGGAAACTTTCTGAACCAGTGGTTAGGATAATGATGTTCTGTTTGATTCTGGTACTAGACTGAAAACTCCATTAGGCTAATAACTATCTCACAAATCTTTCATCCCCATTACTTCATTGGAGTGTCTCGATAAGCAGTTGATAAATGTTTGGAAGGATGGACAAATGAATTAGGTAGATGAATTGGATGGATGGACAGAAGGAAAGAAGACAGAGAGAGGGAGGAAGGGAACAAGTTGGGAAGGAAAAGAGAAAGTTAAAGAAGGAGGGAAGGAGGCAGGAAGGTGGTTTGGAAGGACAGAGAAGTGTGCAGTAGCCGCTTACCTGTGTCTGCCTTGTTTCCCGCCCCAGGTTCCACCATCACTGCGGAGATCCAGGGGGTGATTGACGCCTGTGTCAAGCTGACTGGAATGCCAGATCTTACGCTTTCCTTCATGGTAAAATACCGGACCAGAGATTTAGTTCTTGGGATGGGAAATGAAATGCTTCTGGAAAGATAGAGCGGTGGGAATGGAATAGAACAAGAAGTCATTAAGGACAGCCACAAAGCTTATATCAGGCTTGAATTTTCTATAAGTAACGACAGGATTTGTGTGTGTGTGTGTTTTAATAAAAACAGCATCTAAATGACTTTCCTGAAAGAAATATGGGTGTTTAATTCCTCCTTCTTGCTTTTCCCTGCCTGGTAACTACAGAACCCCAGGTTGTTGGATGATGTCAGCTTCCATCCTTGTGTTCGTTTCAAGCGCTGGGAATCTGAGCGTATTCTCTCCTTCATCCCTCCTGATGGAAACTTTCGCCTGCTCTCTTACCATGTCAGTGCACAGAAGTAAGCGACTCTCATAATTAAGAATGGAATCTGTGTCTGTGTGTGTGTGGAAGCAATATCCGTAGTGATTAAGAACTCAGGCTCTAGAGTTAGCGAGGTTCACATTCTAGCTTCTGTACTTACTAATTGGGTAACCTCAGGGGCGTAGCTTAACCTTTCTGTGTCTGTTTTCTTATCTGTAAGTTGAAAAATGATGAAAGTGCCTTGTTATGAGGATTAAATAAAAGGATCTAAACAGTGCTTAACGCAAAGTGAGTGCTCCTTAAGTTTGCTGCTGTTATTTCTGTTATTATTATGTCTAAAGGAGAACATTTGTGTGCACCTGTATTTAATCCCCTTGACCCAAAAAAGTGTTAAATTGTGCTTTAAAAAACCGTAAAATCCAGTGAGTTTTGGTCTTGAACATCTCTTTGAGATGGAGTCTAGAGGCTTTTGGAAGCCCTTAGTAGAAGGTGTGCAGACTGAAGAGAGCACGGGACCTCAGCCACCGGTACCTTCCTATGTGATTCGGAATAAATAATTTAGGCAAACATCTGAGTGCTTGAGAGCACAGGCTCTGGAATCAGACTGCCAGCACTTAAACCCCACTTTCAGTGCTTACGATATATGACCTTAGGCAAGTTACTTAACCTCAGTTAAGCATGAGGACATCAGTATTCATGTATAAAATCAGGACTGTAGCAGTATTTTTTTCACACTTATTGAGAGGGTTGAATGAGATAATGGAGATGAAGCATTTAGCATAGTGCTGGCTGGAACACAGGAAGCGCTCAATAGATGTTGAGAACTGTTAGTACCTTAGTATTCTTCTGTGACTTCTCTATTTCCTTTTCTGTCAAGTCATGACAGCTTACCCTATCCTTTTGTAAGGATCAGATGAGGTCGGGTTACGAAAGGTCCATGAGGTATGAATATTACTCTCCCAAGTACAGACAGTTATTAGTCACATGTCACAAAGTACAACACAAAAATATGGTGACTCCTAATTTTTGTTTTTAATGCCCTTCTCATAGTAGGCTTAGTATACTCTGATTTTGTTGATATTATTCAAAGAGTCATTTGAAGAGTTAATTTACTTACTAGACAGCATCTTAGCTTTACAAAAAGAAAAAAATTAAAGCTGACTAGGTTTTTTCCTATGCTTAACTTTTAAGTTAAGGAGTAAGGAAGCAGGTAAGGGAGGAAAAGCTGCCAGCAGAGCAAAAAAGGAGGAAAGGTTGCCATTTCTCCAGGACAGTAATAAAATGGGCTTTTTGTCTCTCTTTTCCAGTCTGGTGGCAATTCCAGTGTATGTCAAACATAACATCAGCTTCCGGGACAGCAGTTCACTTGGACGCTTTGAAATAACGGTGGGACCTAAGCAGACTATGGGGAAGACCATAGAGGGAGTGATTGTCACCAGCCAGATGCCCAAAGGGGTCCTGAACATGAGCCTCTCTCCATCTCAGGGGACACACACATTCGACCCAGTTACCAAGGTAGGAGAATGGGCGGAGGGCTTGATTGCTGATGTTAAGTAGAGGTGACTGCAGGAGCTCTCCACGCGGCCTGTCTACCTTGTTTGAAGGAGAGAGTCACCAGAGGGACATTGTGTAATCCTTGGGATGATTTATGGTAGCAAGTAGTATTCTCCACTGAGAAGCACTCTAGCAGGAGCTTGTAGCATTGGGAACAGACGCCCTGAGGGGAGAGCTCAGCCACCTCAAATGAAGGCTCCATTGTTATTGCTGTTTTTTCTTTGAAGATGCTGTCTTGGGATGTAGGAAAAATAAATCCCCAAAAGCTACCAAGTTTGAAGGGGACCGTGAGCCTTCAGGCTGGAGCTTCCAGACCAGATGAGAACCCCACAATTAACCTGCAGTTTAAGATCCAGCAGCTGGCCATTTCTGGTAAGTGACCCGTAACTTCGGGGCCTTTGAAGAGAACAGAATGGCTTTCTCCAGTAGGGCACCGATATCAGAAAGCCTGCCGATGGCTCCCCGTTTACAAAGGTGGTTTCATTACCTGATATGTGATCTTTAGTCAAATCTTTTCTAGCACGTTTCTGAGAAAGGTTTATAATCCTGACTTTGAAGTTGGCTTAAGTGACTGAATGAAAGTGTCTAAGACACAAATGAGGAAGAACGGAATGGAGGACAGAAGTGTCGACAGGCATTGTGGGTCATCCGAGGGTCGTTAATTTGAGGTTCCCAAGGTTTTCAGTATGGGAATGCTTCTGCATTCTCGGCTGGTAACTGAAAAGAATCATTTCCCCTTCTCTCCCCCAGTTTCAGAAGACTTTCACATGTGCTTTTATTACCCTTTGAACCCCTGGGCCATCCAAGGCCCTTCACCATGCTCTACACCCACCTTAGGATGATAGTAATAATAATACTTACCTCTTACCGGACACTTACCGGGTGCCAGGCACCATTTTAGGCTTTTTTCATTTATTATTTAATACTTAAAACAGCCCTATAAGATAAATAGCAGATGACTTTAGCTTTATATTAAGTTCCTAGTTTTCTTTACCAACAGACCTTGTCTAATTTAAATGATGAGAATTCATTTAAATTATAAGCTCTTTCATCTTAAAACGTTTAATAAACTTTAAAGTTCTATACAATATAAAATATTTTTTGTTGGGGGGCCCGCCCTGTGGCCGAGTCATTAAGTTCGCACGCTCTGCTTCAGTGGCCCAGGGTTTCACTGGTTCGGATCCTGGGTGCGGACATGGCACTGCTCATCAGGCCATGCTGAAGCGGCATCCCACATGCCACAACTAGAAGGACCCACAACTAAAAATATACAACTATGTGCTGGGGGGATTTGGGGAGGGAAAAAAAGGCAGAAAAAACATATATTTTTTGCTTGGTACACTGATTATTTATTATATTATTAATTCATTATTTTTCATTATTCATTTACTTATAATTTATTTCATTATTAATTCATTAATTTTGTTATTACTAATTCATATATTCAGTCCAATAACTTGAGAAAAACATACAGTGGCTTCATCTTGCCTTACCCTTGTTTCAGTCTGTGTATAACTTTCTGCCCTTTCCACTTCCAGAACAGGTCTTCTAATGGATAGCTGTTTGTTGGAGCAGTTTTTTTTTAATTGAGGTCATAATAGTTTGTAACATTGTGAAATTTCAGGTGTATGTTATTATTTAACATTATTAATTATATGGTCAGTCACCATATAAATGTGCCCCTTTACCCCTTATGCCCACCCCCCAACCCCCTTCCCCTCTGGTAACCATTAATCTGTTCTCTTTATCCTTGTGTTACATGTGAATGAAGTCATGAGGTGTTTTTCTTTCTCTGTCTGGCTTATTTTGCTTAATGTAATACCCTCAAGTTCCATCCATGTTGTTGCAAATAGGACGATTTTGTCTTTTTTATGGCTGAATAGTATTCCATTGTGTATATATACCACATCTTCTTTAGCCAATCATCAGTTGATGGGCACTTGGGTTGCTTCCATGTGTTGGCTATTGTGAATAATGCTGCAATTAACATAGGGGTACATGGGTCTCTTTGAATTGTTGATTTCAAGTTCTTTGGATAAATACCCAGCTGTGGGATAGCTGAGTCATATGGTAGTTCTATTTTTAATTCTTTGAGAAATCTCCATACTGTTTTCCATTGTGGCTGCACGAGTTTGCAATCTCACCAGCAGCGTATGAGGGTTGTTGGAGCAATTTTTTGTTATCATTGTACATACCAAGAGTGAAGAATCTGTCAGCTTCATGGAAGTAATATAAATAAGTGAAAGTAATTTTTGGTTCATTGTTACAACCATCTCTATCCTACTCATCTGTCTGATTGGAAATGAATTTAACAGTTACGCTACATCCTTTGAATAATGCTTATGTCTTGTTCTTTCCTCCTCTCAGGGCTCAAAGTGAATCGTCTGGATATGTATGGAGAAAAGTACAAACCCTTTAAGGGCATAAAATACATGACCAAAGCTGGAAAGTTCCAAGTTCGAACCTGAAAGGAGAGTTTGGGAAGGGAACAGTCATGAACACTTTTTCATTTCTGACTTGTCTAAAAGTAAAAACTATCAGCCTGTCTCCTAGGTCAGTCCCCTCCCGGACCCACCGCTCCCTTTGTCCTTAGCCTTCAGTGCCGTGGAAGTAATCAAGGGAGAGCGGGTCTCCAGGGAGAACTGGACAGAACTGACACACAGTCAGCGCCAACTCAGTTCTCAGAGAAGAGATGGCAAGGGAGGGTAGAGATACTTGACACCATATTGGACTTTTGTAACGTGGTCACCTTAGGAAAGATCCAGCATTTGTTCCTTGCTTGGCTTTAATTATCTAAAGCCAATGAAAGACTTCCTTGTTTTTGAAGGTGGAAGGAAAGATTAGAAAGAAAGAAAGCAAGCTTGGAAGAGAATGACTGTTAGTCAAGGAAAGGCCAGTTAAGGATCTGCCCGATGAGGGAGAAGAAAGAGGAAACAGTGTTAAAGACGTGTGAGGCCGCATAGGAAAGGGAAGTGGCATGAAAGGCCGTCAAGCTCCACGTGAAGGAGGGCTGGAAAGAACAGGGTTGAGCTGGTTTCTTTCTGATTCTCTGTTTTCATTTACAAAAGAAAATTGTGCTTCTAGAAATGAACTGTAAACTTCTTAACTTCAAGTCCCCTATTGACATGGAAACCCCAGTAGAATCAGACTTTTCCCTTAAAGACCGTGAAGGTGTTTGACCACTAGTTTTCAGATAGAACTGCTGCTTGCCGTTGGCACTCGGTCTGTCATGTCCAGTGAGACAGTGACCTGCCCTCTTCCAGGTGGGGGTTGCATGAAATGCCTCTCTCCCTAACCCAGAACAGTTCTACTCACTCTGCTTTACAGAATGCGCCAGGCTTTTTCCTGTTGGCTGAGGAGAGTTTAAGAAAAGCCTCCCCCGGGACCCTGGGCAGCCAGCTTTTGTGTGCCATAGTGCTGGAGTGCAGACGGCCAGCTCGCTCCTCGTGAGGGTACCACGGCTGTAGCCCAGTGATTCCTTATTTTCGTTGGTCAGTGCTGGACTGGCACTGGAGTCTAAGCCTTCCTGTCTGGAACTTTCCCATCGGTAATCCTAAGTGGAAAGAGTGCTCCCCGTTGAGGGCATGGCTGATGCTTGAAGCTGCTCATAAAGTGATTTCCTCAGAGTCTTTTGTACTCTATAATGCGTTTCTTAGCAGTGGCTATCTCCCAGTCCATTTTTGTTTTAAGGCAAAAAAAAAAATCCCTTAAATCTTTGAGTAAAAGTAAAGTAGTACCTCAGGCTTTCTCACTGGGTGATTTTTATTCTAGTTCAATGTGTCTGTTACTCATTTAAATATTTATATGAAAGATAGGGTTTTTTTTATTAGTATAGCTTTAAGGAGTGACATTGTGCTCTGCTTCATGCATGGAGAAAAATGAAGACCTATACTCTCCAAATCCTACAGTTTTTCTCTGAAGCCCTGTTTCCAAATACTTAGGCAATTTTTTTGCTCGTTTTATCTTCCTACTTCCTGGACTTGTTTTTGCTGCACATGTTGCTTTGTGGTTTTCCTCTGGGGTAAATTGTGTGTATACAACCAGATGTGTTTCATATCCATCACTCAAGAATTTGTCCTGGATTACTATGTCCCATATACACACCTACCAAAGTAGGGGAAACATCTCTGCCTGTGGATTCCAGAATACTTGAAATTACTTCTCCTGAGGGCTCTGAAGGATTTTAAAGTTTCCTAGATCACAGGAAACATAGTCTTCGTCCTTGAACATTTTTAGGTTTGTAAGTCTAGCTGTTTCATTTCCTCCAGGACAGCTCATCCTAATTTCAAGGGAAGAACTTAAGGAGAAGTAAAGGCTCTAGGGTGTGGGGCCTGCAGGCCTGCACATATGGAGTCGCTGCCGCCTCTGTCTGTGGGTGGCAGACCCCGAGCGCAGTGGAGCTGTGTGTTAGTGTCCATGCGGCTGGCTTTCTCCCTGAGCCGTCCGGTTCCATACGTGTTGAACATGTGCAGAAGCATCTTCTCTGTTTAAGTCTTAATAAAGTCGAGTTTTGCCAGTGCTCCGTGTCCTACGTGTTTTGTGACTAGGACTAATGATAAAGCTGTGCTGTGCGTGCCTTAGTAGGAGCAGTTCAGGGGTCTTACTACTTTCGTGCTTTCCAGCCGGCAGACCTCACGCATGTGTATGGTTTGAGTCTCCAGTCACCTCTGGAAGATAGAGGATGCTGGTATTCATGTCATTTTTAAGGTTGTGAGAACGAAAGTCCAGATCAATCAAATTATTTTGCCCCATTGGGTAAAGGACAAACCCATTAAAGCTACTGGTGTCTGTTCTCATGCTTCCCCCCGTTCTCGATTTTCTTCTTAGGTTGATTAATTCAGGCGTGAAACAGGGCTTCAGGGTCCTAGACATCTTTTTTTTTTAAGATTTTATTTTTCCTTTTTCTCCCCAAAGCCCCCCTGTACATAGTTGCATATTTTCAGTTGTGGGTCCTTCTAGTTGTGGCATGTGGGATGCTGCCTCAGCCTGGCCTGACGAGTGGCGCCGTGTCCGTGCCCAGGGTCCGAACCGGCGAAACCCTGGGCCCCCGAAGCGGAGCGTGAACTTAACCACTCGGCCATGGGGCCCGCCCCCAGGGTCCTAGACATCTTAATTGTAGTGGAGATTTCTTGGGAGATAAGACATTGGGAGTCTCTGTAAAGCTTAGACGCTGGTTGTTATCCCCTATCTGTACTAATTTCCTTCTGTAAATTGGTTGTGAAGAAACTTTAAGACTTCTTTCTGTTTCCTAAGCACAAGTGGTTAGTGTCTGTTAACACTCCACCCTCTCCGTCTTAGTCGTTGTTGAGATCTCTTGGCCTCGGCCTGGCTGTTTTGGTAGCGTTGTGGTGTGACCAGGTCAATTTTATAATACTTGTACTTCCCTCTGTTGCCAGTAGGTGGTGACTCAGGGCCAGCAATGAGATTAATTTTTTAAATTAGACTTTTAATAGAGGAATTAAATTGGAAACTTTCCCCAAGATCCCAAATCCTGGGGATCGTGTGAGTCTTTGGCTTTTGAAGTTTAATGTGGAACCAGAAGTTTATGACACTCTTTCTGATAACCAGACTTAAGATGGGGGCTCCAGGAGGATAGCGGAGTCGCCCTTCTGAGTTCCTGCAGTCTCTACCCGCTAGGACTACCGGCAGAATCAGCTGAGAACCTTCCTGTTCTTCAGTCAGTTGGCATCTGTTTCATTAACCAGCTTGGGATAATAAGGAAATACTGTTTCATTTCCCCGGATACCCAATTCCTTCCCCTGATGAGTCCCGGCTGTTTTATCCTGACTCTCCTAACCAGCACTAGGCAAGGAGGTGTCGCTCTTTGAGGGTATTTAGTACAATTCAGATGAATCTGTCTTGCAGGGCTGGGACTGCCCTGCAGCTCGGTCAGTGGCCTCCTCTGAGCAATTGTCTTCATCCAGTCTGGTTTCCAGCACTTCGCTCAGGAATGCCGGGGGCTTTTACCCCTGGGTTCCATCCCAGGAGGCCTTGCTGCTTCAGTTCATTTCATTAACCTGACCATCTGAAGAAAA
Organism: Equus asinus; assembly: GCF_041296235.1. Taxonomy (NCBI): domain Eukaryota; kingdom Metazoa; phylum Chordata; class Mammalia; order Perissodactyla; family Equidae; genus Equus; species Equus asinus. The sequence continues at coordinate 2,272,420 of NC_091816.1, read as the reverse complement.
GCTTGCCATACAAGGGGCGGGGACAAAACCAGCAGAATTCCTGCCAGAGACGTAGTAGCTGGGTGTCTTGCTTATTGCTCTCCTCGAGTGACATTTCTCTGAAACACTGAGACGCACGTCTGTCTGCCACTTGCACAGGGACGTGTAAGTGAGCAGTCTGGCGTCAAGGAATCTGTGACTCAAGTTTCTGTGATCTGCATTTGGTTAACTGGCCCGGAGACCTCAGCATCTCAGGGGAGCTGGTTTTCTTCCCCTGAATCCAGCTCTTGGGCTTTAAGAGTCTGTCTTTTGTGAGTTGAAACTACTGCTCTTCTAAGAACCTCTAAACTGAGCAGTTCGGACAACCTCTCTCTCTCTCTCTCTCTCTCTCTCTCTCGAGTGCCAACTACGACCACCTCTTCTCCTCTCCTAGAAACCATCAGCACATACTCAACAGTAAGCATTGCATCATCAGATCTGTTCTTGGGTCTGGGCTGTCAGTGATGATAAAACTGTCAGGCGGCAGCCAGGAATATGGGCTGCATCTCAGGAGTAGTTAAGAAAGTAGTCTAAGGGAAGCAGAAAGCAGCATTACTTAAGTAACATACTTGTATGGACTGGTCTGGGAGTTAATTCTTTCAGATGAATAGGAAAGCAAAATAGAATGGGGAAAAAATGGCCCAAATACTAGCTTCTAGTCGGAACCAAGCATTGGGGTGTTGCTATGTTAGCAAGGGCATGCCGAGGCGGCTCTCACCCCTCCTTTCTCCTTTGTACTACTGTGGTTCTGCCAGGCAGTCTCCTTACCTAATCTGCTCTCCCACCATCCCTTGGTTACTTTCCCTAAGACATGCTCAGTTCATCACTTCCTGTAAGCACAATCCTCACTGGCTCCCAGTTGCCTACAGAATTAAGTCCAAACTCAGTCTGGCATTCCAAGTCCCCGTAATCTCAATTGCTCCCTATGTTCTTCAGGAGCTTCACTGCAGGTGAATTGTACTGCTCAATTCCTTCCCATGCTCCCGCTGCCTTTTTTGCTCTCCGGACCTTCATATTTTCATGCCGTGATATTCCTTGTCTCCAGAATGCCTTTCCCACGCCTCTCCACCAGTCCCAATCTCGCCCCGTTTTTGAAAGCCCTGCCTAATCCTATTTTTTTGTTGAGTCCCTAATCCCTCCTGCAAGTGAATGCCAGTAAGAGTTTCTCTTGCCATTTTGTAGTCCATCTCCATTCTACCTTGTTATTTCTCTCATACCTTATGTTCCTGTCAAACCACGACCTCCTTCCTTCCCCTTGTTTACTGTCCAGAGCACCTACCACATTGCCTTGTATGCAGCAAGTGTTCCATGTATGGTGAGTGAACAAAAGGAAACATTTCAAAGGATTTAAAACTGCGAACATGAGAAACGTGAACAAACAAGCTGTGGGATACTACATACGTAACACAACTGTTCCACTCCGGGTTGGGAAATGTGTGAAAAATACATCTGAGTTTATTATTTCAGTACAGTATAATACAGGATTGTGGCAACAAAAAATAAAAACTAAGATGGATTGATATAAATATGCTAAAGCCTAGTTTATCAGTTAGGAAAATGATACAAGTCTCCTGTTCTGTTATAAAGTCTGTAAAGAGAAAAGATTTATACTGTACACAAAGGATTCCTTTCCAAGAGCTGTAAGGTGGAGAAAGGGGAAAGCCAAACGATTGCAAGGATGGCTTTAAGGAACACGGTCTGGCCAGCCAGCCCATCCCTTCTTAGGAGGCCCCCGTTGGGCTTCCTTGCGCCTATAAACAGACATTCTATTTCTAATGCAATCCTTCTTCCCCGAAGGACCAGGTCACTTGTTCCTATTAAGACACACTTGCATCTTTGTGGTCCCATTTCAAAGCTGCTCACGTTGACAGATTGGAGGCTGGGCTTGTCTACCTCTCTTCTGCCCTAGATGGTGGTATCCAGGAGGGGCTGGCCTTGATCTGTCTTCTGGTCTGACAGAATACATTCTGACATCAGACCTGAATCCCTGAAAACTTCCAAATGGGGAAGTACCCATGAAAATATATCCTTTCTCTTCTGCCAGTTCTCCCCTCACTTGTCCTGTGTGATGGCTCATGGAGAAATCTGGGTAAGGAAGCACCGCCGTGGGGTGCTTTCTGAAGTGGAAGAAGTAGGGTCTCCTGTGATTTCAGGGAATGGGCTGTTCTTGGTCATGGCCGCATGTTGTCTTGAATCCAGGCTAGGTAATTAGTGACCTTGGTGTATACACCCGGAACATCTTTCCTCCCACAGCCAAGGCCCCAACTGATGATTCCAACCAAAGTCATGTGGTTGTCCTGCATACACACCAAGGGGCCTCCTGAGTCACCCTGCAAAAGAGAACCGGTTAGTTTGCCAAAAATGCAGACTCGGGGGGAGGGTCAGAGTTAATCATTGCAGCGTTAATACTGTATTCTTCAAAGTGCTTGCTTCAGAGAGGGAAAATTTGCTCTCAATGATCTTGATCCTTGAGAGAATTAGATTCTATCTACATTGTAAAGTGAAACTGAGATACCTGCTTAGACATTTCAGGGCTCAACCCTGGTTTTAATCCCCCACTTGGTAGCTGTGTGACCTTAGGCTAACTGTGCTTTGATATTCTTATCTGTAAAATAGAGACAAGACTATCTACCTTATGAGATGCTGTTGGGAATTAGTTGGGAGAAAGCTTGAAATGATGGGAGAGCGATGTATGACGCTTAGTAAAACTCTTGGTGATTGTTGGCTGTTATTGTCTGACTGAGTCAAAACAATTTTTTGTTTTTGTTTTAACTTAAAACTTGCAGCTACATCATGGTTCCACTTTGCAAACAACGTTTTTATGACTGTTGAGCTGGGTGGTACAGCTGAGGTTTCTGAAGAAACGATTCAAAAGAGGCCAAAGGTTGTCAAGGAACCCAGGGAGGAAATGCTGGTAGGATCACCTTCCAGAAGACAGTCCACAAAGTCTTCAGGCAAGATCCTGGCCTTCCTTCTTCCATAAGGCCCCTCGCCCCAGCCCCTCAGTGGAGAGGCTGGCACACATAGGCACGAAAATGTCTCGTCAACAGGCCTGGGCTGTATTTAGGTCCTCCTACTGCAGATTGGATAGCATTGTCTTGCTATCATGAAACAGAAGGACTGATAAGGATACTTAGATACTTATCAGATAACTCTGAGAAGGATGCCAACACAGCCTAAAATGGTTTGCTTTCCCAGGGTCTTGGGGCGGAATGTGCATTTTTGAAACTTATTTCTCACAAATCCCCCCTCTCCTGCTTCCCAGTAAATTGCTGGTCCTCCTCCCCTTCTACAAAGCGGACTCCAATTCACCAGCACCGACACAAGTCAAGAATTTCTTAATTCGTGTTGATTTATCCATCACTTCAATAGTCAATTAATTGCCTGGGCTTACAGGAAATCTTGAACAGGTGGAGTTTCCTGTGTAGACACTGGGGAAATTTCCTGCAGTTTAGATTTCTTAACTTTGGGTAACTTTGATCTTTCTCCAATTGCTTTATTCTCTGAGGCCCTCGTCTAGAATTCCCAGCGCCTCACTGAGATGGAACCCTCCATTCTGGCTCTAACTTGTTCTCAGTCTCCGGAGGACTCAGGATGGAGAGGTGCTCGTGTTTACCTGGCAGGCGTCATGCAGGTTCGCCTGGTTCCCTCCAGTCCGTGTGTCCCCAGCACACAGCATGTTGTCCGTGATGGTCCTGTTAGACAAGTACTGCGACGTGCAGCGGCTGGCCGGGTACAGTCTGACGTGCGCCTCCTTCAGCCGCTCAGAATAGAAAGGAGAGGCTGAAACAGAGGAGGGAAGGTGACTTGATGGCCTTAGGGAAAGTTCTTTGTAAATGTTCTGGAAGGAGAACGCCAAATTCTCCAATAACGGCTCACATTTATCAAGCTTCTACACATATTAGGTTGAATCCTATGGAATTGCAAATATTTTATTGTTTTGACTTACAAAACCAGCAATTTTATCGATTCAACCCAGAGTTTCTCAATAGCAGCACTATTGACATTTTAGACCAGATAATTCTTGGGGGGCGGGGTGCGCGGAGGGGCTGTCCTGTGCATTGTGGATGTTTGACAACACCCTTGGCTTCTCTTTAATGCCAGTATAAACCTCCTTCCTGAGTTTTAACAATCAAAAATGCCTCCAGACATTGCCAAAAGTGTTCTGGGGGCAAAATCACCCCAGTTGAGAACCACTGGTTTAATCTCATTTAACCCTCATAATCTAATGAGGTGGCTGGTTCGATCCCTCTCTTACCAGTGAGAACTGGGGCTTGGAGCAGTGTAAAAAGCCATGTCCAGGGTCACACTGCTGGCAAGGTGCAGAGCTAGCATTTGAACACAGGTCTTCACGGCTACAGAGTCCAAGAACCCACACCCTTAATTACCATACTCCACTTCTTATCAGAACCTTCTTGAAATCTCAAGCTCTTCAAAGCACTTGTACTACTGAGACCCTCCTTGACCTGCACAGTGACCCTGTGAGGCAGGGAGGGCGGACGATGCCTACAGTTACACAGCAACAGGGTCTGGACGGGCTAGAACCACTCTCGAGACCACGTCTTGCTGTCTGGTCAGCAACTGCACCCCTGCTGTCCTGCACTGTCAGGACGGGCTGAAACTGCCTTCCACTTACTCGCCTCGTGCTTGCCGTAGCCAGACAGCTCACATTCCGTCCAGTCGGGCAGCTGCAGGTCGGCTTCAGGGAGGCAGACGGTGCGGACAGTGTCGCTCTCCTGGGCACACTGCATGGAATCCGACTTCAGCTGCAGCAGTGCTGGGAAGGGGAGGGAGGGAGGGAAAAAGCCCAGTGTGAAGGGCTGCTTCGGATCTCAGGGCAGGACGATGAAGGAGAGGGCGAGGGTTTGGAAGGAGGAGCTGCACTCGTGTGGGTGAGTGTTGTGCGATCTAGAGTTTGAACTGGAGCAGGGAGAATAATGACAACTTACCAATGTCATTGTCGTAAGTGTCATCATCAAATTCCTGATGGACGATGTACTTTTCTACTTCAAACTTCTGCTCCTCCTCTCCAGGGACCAATCGGTATGTTCTGCCCAAGACCACCTTAAGGTGATGGGGAGGAAACCTAGTGGAGAAATGGACTTAGCATGCTCTTCCTGCTGTGAGGTTTCCTCCAATGGCCTGGTTTCAAGGCCTTGCAGTAGGACAACTTCCAGGGTTTTCTAGGTCCCTACCTCTCCTGGAAGCAGTGGGCAGCAGACAGGAGCCAGCAAGAACTGATCAGTATTCCCCCACACAAAAACCTCTCTCCTGGTGTCTTCCTGTTCTTGGCAAAGATGGCGGCCTGCCACGGATGAGAGGCAATGTCCGCGTAGAGTCCTCCTTTAATGCGAAACTGAGGCTGCGTATACTGTCTCAGGCCACAGGTGGCTGGGGGAAGAAAAGACAGAGAAGGGAGATGAGACCTGTGGGCCTGAGGTGAAGTCCTTGAGCGCCATCTGGGCTTCTTCTCTTGAAACCCCAAGTTTCTGCAGGCTATTGCACTTCTCAGTCCCATGGTCATGAAAACCACAGCTTTCCTTTGTTGAGTACACAGTGTGTGCCAACCACTGTATCCACATTATCTTTAACCGTCACAGTGCTGGACTTCAGAGAGGCTGTGAAATTCCTGCCCGAGGTCACCATGGCACCTGGATTAGTCTAGATCTCTCTAACTCCCAAACTGGGGATCTGCTATGCTTCATTACCTCTAGTTTTTTCCCGCAGCTGCCTCCTGGCTTAAGAAATAATGAAGCATTGCAACCTCATCCCGGGGAATGTCTACCCCATTTCTTTTCCACCTCTCCTTCCTTCCCAGCCTTCAAGGCCCGGCTGAAGTCTACTTCCTCATGAAGCTTGCCTAACAGTCCCAGCCCACTGGGCTCTTGAGCGAGCTTCTGATGTGGCTCTCTGAGGACCTGGGCTGTGAGTTAGCTGGTAGCTTGTGTCTCACCTGCTCAGTTAGACTCTGTTCCAGCCAGAGGAACATTCTGGCTGATCTGTGTGTTCACAGGAACTGAGTAATAATAATCTATTCTCAGATAATTTCCAAACTAAAGTTTTATTTTTTTAGCAAATGTGCCAACTGGAATTTTCTCTCTGTCTCCCACCCCCGTCACTAACCCAGTTCCCCTGTGTTAACAGGGTTCTGTGAGAAAAGTGGGGGAGTTCACAGAAGTACAAGTCTTAGAGTGAGAGGATGTGGGGCTCCCACCTCTACCTCTCAGAGCTCAGCAAGCTTGGGCAGGACCCGTGACTTCTGAGAGATCGTTTCCTAGTCGGTAAACTGGAGAGAGGGAGATGACCTCTCGCCACACTGCTGGGGGAGGCTGGGAGAGCCCTTTGTTATCTAGGGAGCCACACATTTGAACTACCCTCCTCCTCATAGTCACCACTACTGTCATCACCATCATTAATAAAGTCAGCTAGAGAGAAAAGTTTACAGCCTACTGAACTGTAAGGGAACTCGGTGTGTTCTCGTCTTTCTTTTTTCCCCTCCCCAACACCCTCGTGCATGGGATGGGAGGTGGATACCTGCCCAAAAGTGTTGTCATCCCATCCATTCAGTAATTGAAGCCCCCTCCCCACCAAGGCCTGGCCTTCCTGAAAATCTGGCAGCAACACAATCTGAAGCAGACAGCTGTGAAGACACAGGAAGTGGCAGAGGAAATGGTCAAGAAGTGAGGCTAGGTAAAGAGAGGTGGCCAAGGGCCAGCCCTTACAGCACTGGGGTACGTCACAGTATTCCCACGTCAGCTTGCGGTCCTTCAGCACATGGCACCAAGGCTTGGCATCCCCATCTGGATTCCTAGATGAAAGGAGTTTAAGGTTTTCAATCACATCACGAGCCATGTAAGAGCGGAAGGAGGCTCAGCGAACTAAAGGCAAATACACTGAGCAGGGCGGGAGGACCCTGAGTCCTCGACTTGGCTCTGCACAGACCTCACCATCGGAAAACAACTTCAACTTCGCTTTTCTATGAGCAACATAACATTCTCATCTCACGGGCATGTTGGGAGGAACTCTGAGCTGTGATGTGAGGAAACTCTTAGGATTTGTTGGAATAAAAATGCCACGTGAGAGTGGAGCAGACGAGGACTAAGTGGCCATGGGACAGCACCTCTAACTTGGGATTTGGGTTGAAAAACTGGTGGACTTTGCTTTTCATAATAGGTGTTATTCTAGCAAATGCAAAGTTGGACTGGATGATATCCACGATTCTTTCCAACCCAGTGGGTCCTACATATAACTTTAGGCATCAATTCTTCTCCCACCCCACGCCCTAATCCTGCCTTCTTCCCAGACATGAACCTCTTAGAGACCCTGTGCTCCGTACCGGCAGTAATTGTGCTTGCCCAGGCCCAGTGCCTGGGCGTTGGTCATCCACGCTGTATAAACCTTGCCTATCAGGGTCATGGAATTCCACTGGAGGCAGGAGGAACCAGACGTGGTGAGGCTGTGGGTGCCGCGGTATGCCAATCCTCTTCCAGTGTAGCAGTCCCCATTTTTTTCTGGAACAAAAGAAATCTCAAACTGAAACAGAACTGATTAAATGCTAAAGTAGGCAAGTTGAGGTTTGCAGCAGGGCCTGAAGTGGAGCTGCTGGCCTGAGAAGTCGAAGGCAGCCAGTCCACCTGGGAGAAGGGTGTGGTCCCATCCTAACCTCCCCTTTCCCTCTTCAAGTGCTTTTATATGGGCATGGCAAATGGCTTTCATCTGGAGCGCCAACTTCCGTCAACTGGATGGATCTCTAAGATCATCTAGACGGGGGAGTCCTAACCTGGACCGGATCCTGGGGGATGGGGAGGATGCTTTAGAGCGACTGTAAACAGTCCTCAAATTCACAGATAGATCAGCATTACCTGGAGGTCGATTGCACGGTATTTTTGTACATGTATACTTAGAACTTTAAAACATGTTTTTCACACTATTGTAATAAATAACAACTATTTTGAAAGCACCACTGAATTCATAGCACTTTTTTTCCTCCCCAAAGTCCCAGTACATAGTTGTATATCCCAGTTGTAGGTCCCTCTAGTCTTTCTGTGTGGGGTGCTGCCACAGCCTGGCTTGATGAATGGTGTGTAGGCCCACTCCCAGGATTCGAACCTGCCAATCCTGGGCTGCCGAAGTGGACTGCGCAAACTTCACCACTACGCAACCAGGCTGGCCCCTCGTAGTACTTTTTTGTAACTTAGAATTTTTTAAATCTGGGAAATTTTCTCACATTAAAAGTCTTTAAAGGGAGAGAGAGATTGAGACATAGGCCCATCAGTCACAAAGGGAGAATCTCCATCCATCTTCAGAAGGACTGGAAAGCACGGATGCAGCCCCATCTTCTCCTCTGTAGGTGAGGAAACTGAGGCTCAGGGGTAAAGAGGTTAGCTCAAGCCAGTTAGAGGCCAAGCCCGGGAGAGGACCTGAATCTCCTGACTTTCTTCCTTCCGGAACCAAAATGACGAGCTACCAGCCTGCTCCTTCGTCTCCACAGCCGTAGAAAGACTGTCAGCCCCGTCCTCCCGCCTCTTCGCCCCATCCCCACAGGGGAGGGTGGGAAGGCCGCACTCACCCTTGGAGCAGCTGGGTGTGCTGCACGGCTCGGAGCTGTACTTCCCCGCCTTGAAGACGTAGCACCAGGGCTTCGAGTCTTGGTCTGGGTTTCTGGAAAAGTCAGGCAGGGTGGGCCAGGGGAGGTTAAAAGCGAAGACTCCCTCTCAGCCCCAAGGCCTTTGCATCCTCTTCTGGGGCGAGTTAGTGCACCCTGGGTTGTACCCAGGATACTTGTACCACATTCGGTGGCAGTGGGACCCAGTTATTGTCTTCATCTGGAGATGAAGTAGGGTTTAAGGAGATGTGTATGGGTGCCAAGGGGACAAGGGGTGGACTGTGATGGTTAGTTTTATGTGTTAACTTGGCTAGGCTATAGCGCCCAGTTATTTAATCAGATACCAGCCTGGGTGTTGTTGTGAAGGGACTGTGCAGATGTAGCTAACATCTACAATTAGTCCACGTTAGTAAAGGAGACTGTCCTTGATAACGTGGGTGGGCCTCGTGCAATCAGTAAATGGCCTTCAGAGCAGAAGCTGAGAAGATGTTCTGCCTTGAGACTGCAACATCAACTCTTGTCTGAGTTTCCAGCTTGCTGGGCTCCCTGTAGCCCCCACAATCATATGAGCTAATTCCTAAAATAAACCGCTATGTGTGTACATATATCCTCTTGTTTCTCTTTCTCTGGAGATCCCTGACAGATCTGATACAGGTCTTTTCCCCACTGTAACAGCTTCTCATGAGAAAAACCTCAGCAGTCAGGAGATGGCCCTCTCACCTGCAGTAATTGTGGTTCCCGAGGCCCAGCCTGATGGCATCTGGTCTCCGCCCATTGTAGGGCTTCAGGGCCAGTACACTGCTGTTCCAGTTGACACACTCGGACCCACTCTCTGCTGTGCTCCACGTGCCCCTATAGGTGACACCCTGGTCCTCGTAGCATGTGGCACTGGCATCTGATTGAAAGCAAGACACATGACACCTCACATATGAATCCCCCTTTCATTTAGTTTTTCAAAGGGGTTTCCCATCCACTCTGTCATCACCCCAAACCAATGAGCAGCTGGCTGCTGAAACGACTGGAGCGCCAGAGGTCAGTGCGGGGGCTGGGGTCACCCAGCAGACTGGTGGCAGAGCCAGACTCCAGAGTCACCCCCAAGGCTCTGCCCACTGGGCCGGGCACTTTGGTTCCTAACCAACCCCTGGATGACCCTTCCCTGTGTCCACCCGACACGTGCCCCTGTCACCACACACTTCCTTTCCTTTCTGGGTGGATTTGATAATTGGGGTTTCAGTTCCTCTCACACCACCCCCCACCACTCACCTATTTCACAGCGTTTCCCAACAAATCCTTCAGGGCACTGGCAGACAAAATCTGAGAAATACAGAGCCTGCCAACACGTCCCCCCATTGAAGCACCGTGGTTCGCTGCAACCTGTCCAGTGTAAACAAGGAAACCGCTAATTATTTTCCAAGTAGCTCCAAGAATAACAGGAGATAAAGTTTTAAGAGCGCTCTCCACACGTCGGGCGCTATTCTAAGCAGTTTCCAAAAATTAACTCATCAAATCCTCCCAGCAAACCATGAAATCTGCACTATGATTATCCTCATTTCACAGGAGGAAACTGAGGCTCGGCAGCTGAAGGTGTCTGCCTGAGGTCACACAGCCTCGCTCCTTTTTTGCTGGCACCTTCCCCCCCCCCCCCCACCTCAGGCAGAACTGGAGGGAATCTGCATGTGAAGATTTGAACAGCGGGGGACCATGAGTGACAGGGTATGGCCCATGGGACTGTGGTGAAGCCCAAAGCCTGGGCTGGAGTCGTGCGTACCTTTGACGGGCACCGAGTGGCACTGCGGCCGGCCACTGTCGCACCAGCAGTATTCAACCCGGTTGCCCCTGAGCATGGGGCGCAGCCACGACTCGTGTTGCCGGTAGGTCATCTGTGTTTTTTCATCCCTGCAGGTCACTATAACAAAAGACAGGCTGCCCTCTTTAGGGCGCATCTCACCGAAACTGACCCCCCAGCCACCCCACCGTCCTTCTCAGACAAGCCCTCCCTCCTTCTCGGTGTAACCCAGCCTTTAGTCCTTTCTTGCTCTCAGCTGGAAGACAACAAATGCCTAATACTTTGTCAGCAAAGATCCTTGTTATTGTTTGTCCTCTGATGGGTCCTTGTTTTGAAATAATTTATCTATCAAAATACATTTATTGAGTAATACTCTAATTTTTCATTTTGATTCATCAAAAATATACACATGTATATAACTGCCTACCAGAGTTTTTGATCCACGTGAGTATCACCACACTGAAATAATGCATTTCTGGCCCCAAACAAAGAAAACTGACATTTTAGTCCATGCAGAAAATGTGCTGCTTCCCTTAGTGCTTGTGGTGTAATGAAAATAGTGGAAGTACTTCCGTTAACATTCTTTCCCTTTCTCTCTCTGCAAACCAGAATGCCACCTTAAAAACTCTTTAACTTTTAATTATTTAAAGAAGCAACCTGTGCTCATTGTAGATAACGCTGTTGTTTCTTTTGAGGGTCTGTTGGAGCCAGGAGACCCCGTAGGAAACGCTGTGCTGTCCCACAGTGAGGGCACTCAGAGTTAAGGTGTGACTTGCTGGGGAAGCTTCCAGTTTCAAAGGGAGTTGCAAAGACTCCCAGACCCAAAGGCACTGGGTCACGAAGGAGATGAGGCCCTAGGTGGTAGTTTTGGACCTGTGGCTGGGCCTAGACTTCTTGAAATCAGAGTCAAGACAATCCGGCTGTTAGAATTTTTACTCTTGGAATCCTAGCGGGCGTGTTCCTCAGATTTCTAGAGTCGCTCTGGACAGTCTTATACAGAGCGTCTTCTCACACCACTTAGGGGAGGTGCCCGTTATCCCCACTCTACCAACCAAAAGAGACAGAGGCGCAGAGATGTTAGTTAGCAAAGATGCCGAGCGGACTCCAGAGGGATGGAATCACTGCCCAGGGAAAGACCCCAGAGGAGCAGGACAGCTGTGGCTGGCAGCACTGCGGCCTCGGGCGAGTCACAGCATCTCCCCAGGCTCTGTTTCTCATCCCTGTAACAGGACTTTGGGCCACTGAGCTCGTGGGCTCCCTGACAGCCTGACTCCGTTCCTGTCCTCAGAACCCAGCTCGCTGGCTTCAGCTACCTGGGGCAATGGTGAGTGAGTGATGGAAGGGCGACTCAGGTATCTTTGCAGAATCACCCTGCAAATTTCACCCTCATCCAGCTTAAGTTTGCAGGTCGTGGGGAGAAGATAAATCCCCCGACAGCCTGAGGCACCCTGAGCCCCCATGCCCTGAGCCTGCCTCCGGCCTCCGGCCATCCATTTCATCTTACCTCTGTAAGATCTGGCTCCTCTTCTGAATAGCGTGTGCGTGTGCGTTTCCTGCAAAGAAACCAGGGATGGAGGAAGGATCAGCGCATGCTGGGTGTCTTAAGAAGAAAGGTGGCCAGGGGCCAGCCCCGTGGCCGAGTGGTTAAGTTCGCGCGCTCTGCTTCAGCAGCCCAGGGTTTCCCTGGTTCGGATCCTGGGCACGGACATGGCACCGCTCATTGGGCCATGCTGAGGCAGCATCCCACATGCCACAACTAGAAGGACTCACGACTAAAATAGGCAACTATGTGCCGGGGGGACTTGGGGAGAAAAAGGAAAAATAAAATCTTTAAAACAAAAAAAAGAATAAAGGTGGCCAAAGCAGAAGACTATCCATCAACCCACCGATCAGATGCCACCTCTCCAGAGAGTCCCTCTCCAGTAACTGGCCCTCGGCAGAATGTCCATTTCTTCCCTTCTCGTCTAATTTTTCCTCCCCTTCTGGACTAGCATGTCCAAAAGAACTTTCTGAATGATGGAAATGTTTAATATCTGTGCTAATACGGTAGCCACTAGACACATGTTGCGACTGAGCACTTTTAATGTGGCTGGTGTGACTGAACTGAATTTTTAATTTTATTAGTTTTAAATTGAAATAGCTACATGTGGCTAGTGGCTCCATATTGGACGGTGGAGATGCAGCGCCCGGCTCTTCCATGTAGCGCCCGGCTCCTCCACATAGCCATCCTGACACTCCCTTCCCTAAACTCCTGCGGCTCAGGCACTGCTCCTGGGCCTCACATGACACCCTTTGTTGCAGGGCATTTTCAGAGACCATGTGTATTGTGTGGCTTCCGTCCCAACTAGACAGTAAGCAGCATGAGGGCAGCTTGCCTGCATTGACGGCTCACAGCACTTGCCTTGTCTTTTATAAATACTTTATGGGTTAATTCAAACACATTCTTTAAAAATACCCCAGAGGGGCTGGCCCGGTGGCACAGCAGTTAAGTTCGCATGTTCCACTTTGGTGGCCCGGGGTTCGCCGGTTTGGATCCCAGGTGTGGACGTATGCACCACTTGGCAAGCCATGCTGTGGCAGGCATGCCAGATATAAAGTACAGGAAGATGGGCATGGATGCTAGCTCAGGGCCAGTCTTCCTCAGCACAAAAGGAGGAAGATTGGTGGCAAACGTTAGCTTAGGGCTAATCTTACTCAAAAAAAAAAAAAAGGGTTGATACGTGTGTTTGGTGGCTCTGGCCCTCTGTCCCTTTGCCCCTCCACTCGACACCATCCCCCCCTTGGGGCCTGGTTACACTGAGGAGCATCTAGAAGTGGCACAGCCTTGAGGGGCAGGGCACACACAGGGGGACTGCACGCCTACCTGGCTGGGCAAAATGAAGAGTGCTCCACAAAGCAGCAGCACACACAGCAGCTCCCTCTTCATTTTGTTCTTCATTTCTTCGGAGCGTCCCTTAAATTCTAGAGAAGAGAGGAAAAAAGCTTAGTTGTGTGACCTGAGAGATTAAAGAGTACGAGAAAGTTGAAGAACCTGCAACTTTATCACGGTGGGGCCTCCAGCATCAGCTCCCACAGCAGGAAATGCCACGACAAGGACCTAGAAGACATTTGTTTTTTATCGTATGCATTTTTTTTTTTTGAGGAAGATTAGCCTTGAGCTAATATCTGTGGTCAATCCTCCTCTTTTTTTTTTTTTTTTAAAGATTGGCACCTGGGCTAACAACTGTTGCCAATCTTCCTTTTTTTTTTTTTTAGGATTAAATCCTCCTCTTTTTGCTAAGGAAGACTGGCCCTGAGCTAACATCCGTGCCCATCTTCCTCTACTTTATATGTGGGACGCCTACCACAGCATGGCTTGCCAAGTAGTGCCATGTCCGCACCCAGGATCCAAACCAGCGAACCCTGGGCCTCCGAAGCCGAACATGCGAACTTAACCGCTGTGCCACTGGGCCGGCACCTGTATGTATATTTTATTATGGTAAAATACACATAGCATAAAATTTACCATCTTAACCATTTTTTAGTGTACAGCTCAGTGGCATTAAGAACATTCACACGGTTCTGCAGCCATCACTGCCCTCCATCTCCAAACTTTCGTCCTCCCAAACTTTGACTACACGCCCATCAAACCACAGCTCCCCAGCCCTGGCACCCGCCCTTCTACTTTCTGTCTCTGTGAGTTTGACGACTCGAGCTACCTCCTAGAAGTGGAGTCACACAGCATTTGTCCTTTTGTGACTGGCTTATTTCACTGAGCATAATCCCCTCAAAGTTTATCCATGTTGTAGCGTGTGTCAGAATTTCCTTCTTTTTTAAGGCTGAATAATATTCCACTGTCTGTATAGACCACATTTTGTTGACCCATTCATCCACTCATGGACACAGGTTGCTGGAAGATGGTTTTGCCCAGAGACGTCTATGGGCTGAGGGGTGAGCCCATCTCTGGCCTTCGCTGCAGCCGGGGACCACAGTGAGTTGGCTTGGTTTCTCTGGAAGTAAATTCCTGTCCTGGGGTTGGCTAGATGGAGCCACAGCAATGTCCCCTGTCTAACTTTTTCTGAGGACACTGTAGGGATCTTATTGCCGGCACATCACGGAACCAGCCGACCTCAGATTGCCCCAGCTCTTCCACTGACAACTTCAAGTCCACCTCGTCCAACAAAGGAAAGACTCCAGCGCGCCCGCTGCCCCCTCCCCCTCGGACCGGCTGCCTCCTTTTTATAGACAGGCTCTGCTTGGTGCAGATTCGCAGCGAGGAGTGGAGGCATCTGGTCTTGGGCCATTAGACTCAGATCTTCCTGGACCCAGAATTCCTGGTTTCCATGTGCCTTTTTCCAGCGGTCTTGCCCTCAGCAGCCCAAAGTAGGTTGGTTGGTCAGGGTGTTATTTTGTGGTCTGGCAGGCCCACTCACTCCTGCGTTCAGGAGAATTAAATCTGGGCATTTCTTCCCTTGACTCATTTCCCTTCAGTCACAACAACTTCAGGTCCCACCCCTCCCCCTCTTCCCAAGGATCTGAAGGGCCCTGCTGGTTCAGAGGCTTCCAGAACTTCCATCCTGGCCTGGCTGCGGCTCTGGCTCCTTCTCTGTTTCTTCACAAACAACTCCCCTGCTGAAGTGCCCTTCCCCTCCCACGGCCCCGAGCTCCCTTCAGAGCAAGGATAAAAATATAGGGGGTGGGGGTGGGAAACTGTACGCTGCACAGATTCTGCTGGGGCTGCTGGTGACGGGAGGGAAAGGGAGCCGGGGTGAGGGAGCCTCCCCTGCCTGCCCGGCCCATCGTGAGAAAGAAGCGCAGGATCTGGCCCTTTGTTCTAATTTGGTGCGCCCAAGCCCCTTCCTGGGCAGGGTGGGGGCCCTTCCTCACTCCTAGGGGGAAGCTTGTCACTCCTGACCACTTCCAGAAGAAAGAAGTAGCAAGTTGAGGCCAGCCAACACAGGAGCACAGCCTGGAATCTTCCTATCACAGGGAATTGTTCCAGATTTTCTTTCTAAGCTTTCCTCAAATTTCCCCTTTCTCAAAATTTCCCAAAATCCCTCTCAAATGTTCCTTCTTAATTTTATCCCATTACTTATAACCTTTGAAAATAGATCTTCTTAAATGTGTTTCTTTCTGACGTTAATCCTTTTTCCTGTATTTATAGATTGTCCCACCCTTTGTTATCTCAGGCCTTGAGGCTGGGAGGAGCTCTAAACTCTGAGGACTTTATGAAGAAATTCTGCATAAGACAATGAAGGAGTGAGTGAATGAAGCAGCAGCCAGGCGAGGAAGTAAGCGGCCGGCCCTTTCCACACACTCGCTCCCCCAGGCCCAGGGGATGCTTTTGGCTTTTCTCTGGATGCCCGCCAAGGTGCTGTTTTATATCAAGAACTCCAGGTCCGCCTAAATGGAACACAATTCTAGATAGTGGAAAATTGCAAAGTGAGAAGTGAAGTATTAACACATTTGCATTCCCTGGACAGCTGGGGAGGAGTGAGCCTTGGGGACGTGTGTAAAGTCTCCAGCAGCTGCATCGTGTTAAACCCTTTGCCACTAGGGAATCAGCACTGGGGGAAAGGGGCATGGCTTTGTCTCCTCCCGGGACAGTGAGACGGTCTCGCCTCTATCAGTCCTTGTCCTCCTCCACCTCTGCTGGCCCTCCTGGGGCTTGAGCTGAGCCACTGCCGGAGAGTCTCTCACACAAGGCGCCGGCTCCCTCCCCGCTGCACAGAGGCAATGAGAGCAGCCGGACAGGCCCAACGGGTGAGAGGATGACAAAGAAATGAGTCACCGCCAGCAGAGTGAAGACAAGGGAGAAAGGAGAGGGAGGGAAGATGTGTCCTTGTTTTGCCTTTGTTAGAGAGGTGGGTGTGGAGGGCTGGGGGCAGCGCCTGGACAAAGAGCAGAGTGAATGCCAGGAATCCGGGGGGCCACGCCGGACAGACTTCCACCTCGTGGACCACAGGCTCCCACCCAAGGGAGAAGCACCAGGTGCTCATAATGGGGCCAGGGTGGGACGTGAGATTTGAAGAATAAGTGTAAGAAATCCTTTGGACGCTCATTTTATAAATACAGAGACTTGTAATTTTTTTTCTATGTTCTCTTCCTTTTGCTGTGTTTAATGGTTTCCCAGAATCAAAGAACTAAAAAAACAAGGAAGCAAGAGGAAGGAAGGAAAGAAGGAACGAAGAAAGGGAGCAAGGAAGGAAGAGAGGGAAGGAAAAAGAAATCCATGAGGCTGTCTCACTTTAGTTAGACTGGAGTCCCTGAATCCCTGAGAGCATCAGTGTGTGAGAGCAGCAGTGGAATGGCCAAGAGGCCTGAGGTCCCCAAGGTGTCAAGGCTCCAGCCCTGGCAGGCCAACCCTAGCACACAAAGTTGATTTTTGCAGATTTGCAAAAGGCACCCTCTCTGGTGGGTGGAGTTCAACAGACACAAAGTCTGGCAAGTTGACAAAGAATCGGTGCAAATTAGAAAAAATAGCGCACATGGCTTGGCAAATAAAGCGTGGCCTGGATTTCAAGGACGTCAGGCGTCCTTGTGCGGGACCCAGCCTGCAGGTCTGCATTCGGCAGCCTCCTGGGCTTCCAGAGCATCTCTGACCTTGCTGCCTGGAAACCGTGTTGGGTCCTGCTGGCTGCAGCAACAGAGTGGCTCAGTTCACTGGCCCTCTGAACAACCGTGGATGATGTCTGCTCTAGGGAAAAAGAATGGAACAATAGTCTGGTAACCAGGGAGGGGATTACTCTAGAGCCAAGGATGTGTGCCATTGTGGCCAAGAAATCAATGATCACACCAGCCAGAAACTCAGCGTTCACTTCTGCAGTGGTAACACGGGGGATGCTGACTGACGGGCAAAAGTTAACAAATGTTTGCGCGCAGACTGGGTGAAGCTGTTGGAATGGCAGCAGGACAGCTCAAGGACAGACCTGGGACAGGAGATGAAGTGTTGTCCTCAGTGTCTTTCCACTTCCCTTTGCATGACCTTTCCCTCCACTCTCCTGCCCTCTCCATCTTCCCCAGAAAAACCTGCTTTCAGGAAAGGGACTGACACACTCGCTCACAGATTAAAATGGCTGCACAACAATTAACGCGCAGCCCTTCCATATTTTGAGATGTAAAATCTGCTCCCAGGGATGCAAAATCAAGCGGGCTGGACTCTCAAGCTTTCCTCCAGGGTACCATTCTGTGATTTTCATTGTTGTGAGAACAAATGATACGCAGTGAATGCACACGTGCTGTGTAAACTGTGAAACCCTAGTGAGCGGGTAGAGGCACTTTTATGTAAATACTTCCCCACGTGCTGTAAAGTGATTTGCAATAACAAAACTGTACAAATGCAGTCAATCAATCAATCAATCAAGTTCTGTGAGTCTAGCTACATACGGTGCAATCGCCCCAGACGCTACAGAACTCAAGGGCTTGTAGTTTCCACTCTTGCCAGCAAAAAAAGTCAGAAACATGAGCAAGCTGGAGGAGGATGGAAATTCAAGGGAAAAACAAAAGTAAATTGATACTATTATCAACTTTTACACAGTGTGCAAGGTCTGCTACCTGAGTCTTTGGTAAAGGAGATTCTTGGGTTACTCTTGCTTTGCAAAGCTGCTGTGGAAATCTAAGTAAGAAAGAGTCAGGCTCCAGGAATACAAATACCCTAAAATGACTCATGGCTTTAAAACAACCACCCTCCCTCTACCCCCAACCACCATGGCCCAGAATGGATGCCAACAAATTAGAAAAGAAACGGTCAGAACTCATTGGAATGGCAAAGGCATGTCACTAGGGTCAGGACAAGAGATGAGGTGAGATGGGAGGAAGAACCATGCCTTGGAAAGGGTGATGAGCTCCCAGAAAAGCTCCCCTTTTCATGGGCCAGAGGCAGAGCTCAGGACAGGAGCCGTTAGCCTGGCAGCTCTGGCCCCATTTAGGCAGGTCCTGCTTTTTATGGAGGCCCTGCTCTCAGAATAAAAACCATTTTCAAAAACTGCCATACACAACCAGAAGAACCTGCAGCTAAGATATGCAATTATGTATGGGGGGTGGGGGTGGGGGGGATTTGGGGAAATAAAGCAGAAAGAAAAAAAAGAAGATTGGCAACAGTTGTTAGCTCAGGTGCCAATCTTTAAAAAAAAAAAACCTGCCATCATATAAGCAATTTTTAACTTCTCAAAAAGGTGATTTTCTATATGCCAAACCTCATTTTCTCTCTTCTTGAACAGATCTCTTTATAACGAAGGGACAGGAGAGGCAGAGTCTGTTTCTTATCTAATTTGATCAATTCCAATTAAGTGACTAGAATCCTCTCCTGGCAACGCACCTCCCACTCCCCCCACCCCCCAGCCCCAACTCCACTCAATTACTCAGGGCAGAATGCTCCCCAAAGCACCTGCAAAATAGAGGCATCTGAGCTGCACCTAAGTTATATGACATGAACCTGGCTACTCAGGAAGATCTATACTGAGCAGTGTCATCTCCTCAACTCTCCACCCTCTGCCAGGTAATCCTGGTTATTCGGAGGAACTAGGGCAGTGTGGGTTATGGGTCTAGGAAAACAGAAGTCCATCCTGCATCCTATCATCATCCTGCCTCCTCCTGCGATAAAAACAAATGAAATTCTTTCCTAATAAACTTACATCCTTGTGAAGAAAAAACAAGCTTCAGCTGGCAAAAGCTAAGCCCTTTAGTCAGTACAACAAAATGTTAAGCCCCAAGTCTGAATCCCAAAACCCTGTAATCTAATGTTAATCTACAAGCGTCTTGTTAAGAATGAGGCTAGTTCCTCTCGTTCCTTCCACTCCCTGGAGTAAACATCACTATGAGGTAATTCAATACGCGATAATTCTTCAGTCTACCTGGAGATCTCAACACACTTGAATCAGGAAAAAATGGTCGGAAGCTTTCATTGTATTATTACATGAATTTGTCCACATTTTACTGGGCTCACGTGGAAGAGACATGATAGCATATTTCTGAGAAATGTGTGTGGATTAATGCCACTTACTCAACAGGTATTTGAGTACTTACTGCTTACCAGGAATGCACAGAATCATTTAAGGCGATATTACTATCTTGTTTTTACAGATGAGAGAATTGAACTTCATAGAAGTCTAAGGGCCTTTGGCCCTAAGGTGACACACCTTCTAAGGTGGTGTCAGGATTCAAACCCCAGATCCCCAGTTCTTCTACTGAAAACCCAACATTCTTTCCACTCTTCCTTACTGTGTCCTGACGCTGGATTATGAGGTTTTCAATGTGCTCAGAGCTGCTACTTGAGAGGAGCAGCATGTTGCAATGCAAGGAGCATGGCCTCTGGAGCCTCAGCTTCAAACTCCCACTCCCACTTACAGGCTGCATGGTTTCCTGGTTTTTCTCTTGGCTAATCATTTCCGCCTTGCTGAGTCGTTACGGCAAATAGAGAAGAAACAGGCAGGTAAAGGCCCTATGCCATGGCTGGTGCACAGTAGGGTTAACCGTACTCACTGTCATGAGCATCCTTCAGAAATGGGAGCACAAAAGTTTGCAGCTTCTCCCTGGAACGATAACTAGAAGCTTCCACAGCAGAAGGGATGCCAAGCTCTATGGGGTCCTCATCATGTTCAAGTGTTATTACCATACAGTTCCCAGATCACCTGGACATCTCATGGTAACCTATAACCCAGGCCTTTACAACTGACATACAAGTTCATGCCCTTCATCTACGTGCACAGATCAGTATTAACAGGAGCCATTATTTCCTGAATATGAGGTGGTGTCTTTCATCCTACTTTTAATCTGTTTTTTTATTTGCCTTTCCCAGGCCTATTTACACCACACAAGCCAGGGCTATTCTGGACTCTCCAAGGAAGTTGGAATTAGCTGCCGGGACGAACTGGAAGATAGGCCCTCATGACTGATAAGGCCCATCTGATGCAGACCACAGGATGTTTGAAAACCAGAGACCTTTCACAGGAGAAATGAGGAAACAGGAGCTTCCCAGAAAAACAAACCCACCTTCCCTTTCTCTCTGCAGCCCGGGGGGGCAGACACCGCCTCTTGCTACAATGAGGCAAAATAAAGCAAGTTTCTCTTTTCTGTGAACATGCCAAAATGTCAATAGCTGGCAGAGATCAAGGCGACTGGTAGTCTCTCTTTTAGGTTATTCGTAATAGGTTACTGGGTTCAGCTTCTCCGTGGAGACCCCTGTCGCCTACCTTCAAGAAACTCAGCTGACATCAAACTGCTCCTGCAAAGATCTCTAACCAAGGGGCTTGGGAACCTCCCTGGGGGCAATCCTCCCAGGCCTGTCAGATGCCCTCCCATCCACCTCCACCCTCAGCCCCTGCTCAGTCCAATGTCCTCCCTTCCTGGATTCCCAGGTGATGATTCACTCACTCTATGTATTCACACCATCAGACATTTATTGAGCACCAACCGTGCACCAGGGACAGGTTCCGTTGTATAAAGAGACATATGTTCTATCTTCAAAACCTCATAGTTTGGGAAGAGGACAGACAAGAAACTAGACAATGACAGCACAGTGTGAGCAGCACTGGGGATGGAAGGGGGGCGTGCAGAGGAAGAACCGGTCCTGCCAGAAGGTGGGGGAAGGGGATCTCTCTCCCTCTTGTTGAGGTGGGGGGCAGTCAAGCTTGGCTTTCTGGAATGGATACTATATAAGCTGTTTATTAAACAAGAGTAGGAGTTAGCCAGGCAATGAAGGGGTGTTCCTGACAGAGCATATCCCCAAGATGGACCCACCATTTGGGGCCCAGGGTAACAGCAGCAAGCAGCTTACTCTTGGGCAAAAACACTTTCTTCAGGCAAAGGAGTATGATTCACAGAGCGCAGGCTCCTTCTTCAAGGGTATTCCCAGGAGGAAGTGTGGCTTGGAAAGCCCAAGAGTTCTAAAGATGTAGGGGCCTTTGGGGAGAAGTTCAGTGTGGATTCCCTAATGCCTAGTTGTAAGTTAATGGGATATTTGTGACTATATAATAAACAGAAAAGGCTCTTAATACAAAAGTTTCCCAGTGTCTGGGTTCAGCCTGACCTTGAAGTGGTCACTTCAGAGGCTCCAGGTAGAAGCAGGTCTTGCAGGTCAATTCCCAAACAAAGCTCTTCAAGCCACTGGTGTTATGTGTCAAGAGCATCACATAGCCATCCTGGGCACCTCGGCTGGGCCTATTGGCCAAGAGTCACCTCTGGATCATGGCCATTGGCACAGATGGTGCTGGGCAGCCGCTAAGGACCCTCAGTTGTATTAGTTCTATAGGAGGAACGACTGGTTAGCATTTCCCAGGTAATCATCATCAGCATCAGGACTTGCCTGAGTCATCCCTTCAAAAACCATTTATGAAATGCCTGTGTGTGCCTGGTTCATTTTCCCTTCTGTGATAGGTCTTATTTTCCAGGTGATCACGAGGTTTATCCTTCCCTCTGTCCCTTTCTACGGAAGTCTATTTCCCAGGCAGGATAGTGGAATATAAGATGTACAAAATATCACGAAGAAAATGTGCTGTCCTTATATGTAAGTAGACAACTAAGCCAGTATCAGAAGACCACGTGGCTGGACTTGGGGTTGGACCAGGGAGGACGATCTCTAAGATTCTCTCGCTCTACCTTTCTGTGAGTCTAACTCATCCTCACTTTTCTATCCGGTTCGATTTGAGACCCAACACATGGTTATATAAGCTGGTTAAGTAGGATGAGGTGTAGAGCCTGAAAACTATGGACAGAATTTTTCTCCATGAGAAGCAAATGACCCAAAGAAGGGATGAACAGAATATTCTGGTCACTTGTTCAACCTAGCCATCTTATCAGAACAGATGAAAATCACTCACAGAAAATAGAAATTTTATTCTGAGACTACCATGCCAAATAACCAGGTGAAAGTGAACATTTCAACTAAAAACTCAAAATTTTCCTTACCAGCAGACACTTGTCTCAGATAAGCACATGAATTTTGAATTTTGACCGGAGCCAAGTCCAATCCATTGCTATGAACGATGTTGCCACTTCAGCTGTCTGATCAAAATAACCTGCATTCGCTCTGGAAGCTTTGGAAGTCCTGAAGCCAGCACTTCTCCTTCCAAATGATGATCCTAGCCAAAGGGCCCCTTAAGCTGCTATAAAACCCTGTGACCAGAAGAACTCCTGTTGGCGGAAAAGTAACAGGCCTCACCTGCACAGTAAGTTTCCCCCAATGCTCTGTGGGCCTGGCCACTCATTTCTGAAAGCCTTGCAAGGTTATGGTCACCAGGCGTGGCTGGGCTGCTTGTTACAATAGTTTGAAATGCACTGATCATCGACTCTTAGGCCCTGGGGAAATAAAAGGCGAGTCCAGTCTGGGAATCTTGCCTCAGTGAGCACACACTAACAGTCTCACTGCTCTTCTCAGCTACGCCCTGGTGGCATGAACCGTCCCAGGCCTGCGATGCAGCACAGACACTGTGAGACTGATACGAGGTCTCACAAAGTAAACTGATGAGCTGGGGGAGTCTGGACAGAGACTGAGCCATTTGGGCAGAGGGTAGCTATTATTGGCTCTTGACAAGATCCAGAGATTCGAGGCTGGCATCTCTGAGAACATTTTAGGTTGAATAAATTGATGAGTGGGATGGGACTATTTCTATTTCAATATTCACGGCGCCCTTGCTGGTGCTCAGCGTCTGGCTCTGCTCTCACAGGAAGCACTCACCCGGCAGCTCACACTGACCGTCATATATTGATTCTGGACAAGTCAGTGTCTAGATTGCAGGAGGAGTCTTCCTGCCCACAGGCAAGAATTGCAAGAAAGTCCCTTTGAGGGAACTCAGCTTAACAGTTGGATTTGCAGAATTTCTTCATGGGATTGCAAATCTACCCACACACACATATAATTTTTTCTCTCATCAATCGGCTGCAGGAGACCACCATTATTATTCCAACTTGGCCACCAAATAAGCGTCTTTGCGCTTGAGTTTGTCAATAGTTACCTGGGAGCTCAGCATGTTTTCCTCCTTCCCTTCCTGCCTCCCTCCCTCACTGTGAGGATAAGAAAACAAAGATAATAACAGTGAAAATCTAGAGAGCCCCCCCCGCTATGCCTCCTGCAGAGAGCTTTAGGAATAAAAGACACTGATGTCAGTTTCCCCTGTAATTGAAAAGTCCTTAAAGAGGACCTCACGCTGGGCAAGAAGCCAGAGGACAAAACTGACCAGTGAAGATGCCGGGCATGGGGGGAGGTCCAAGACCTTTCTACAGCATTCTCCTCCTTCTCTTTCCCAGTACTTCCAACCCAGCGGATCATGCTCTGGAGGTAAGTCACTCTCTGCCCCATCCCCAGCTTCAGTCCCGTAAGGGGCTCATTTGGGGAGAGAGGCAGCCAGACACCCCCAAGGGCACTCCGGCCCTGACGGCCCTGACAGCCGTGTGTCCCGAAAGCAGCTGATTTTTTCATTTCTTGCCCGTTAGTCACGAGATGCTTTCATTGTCTATTGAGAGCATTTCTGTATAATTCTTTTCACTTTCCCCTTTACTCTGCATGAGAGATTTCTTCTCCAAGACATTTCTTCTGCCTCCTAGTCTCTCTCCTCCCTCACCACCCCCACCCCTCCAGAACACTTCAGCCTCTCCCCATTCAATGCAGACTCAGGAAGAAATCTCCCTTTGGGCGCAGATTCCAGTTTACCCTTTTTGCCTGAATTACAAAGTCGGTCCCTCACTTAGGCATTCCTTTACAGGCTCAGTTTGCCGGGGAGACTTTTAAGAGAGAGAAGAGGAGATGTGTGGACACAGAGGCACAGAATTCAACCTACCGCGCTCCTTCCTTCCTTCCTTCCTTCCTTCCTTCGGAGAGGCTTTCTCTGCAGCCCGGGGATCTTGCAGGACCTCAGCTCCAATCTCCCTGCACAGCTCTGGCCTCCTTTAAATTTCAAGGCAGGGGGTGGGGTCGGTGGCCCTGGGTGGGCGGGTTCCTCTGCAGCGGGAGGATGCCCAGTGGACAGGGCCACGGAGGAGCCAAGCCGGGGCGGGCCTGTTTTTATAAAGAGGGGGAGGAAGTGCATGATGGAAACAGCTCTGCCCATCCTGGCTTCAGGCCAGTCTGATTATTCACAGTCCTGATGTCATCAAATCACAGGAATTCGGGAGTTGGATGGGACCTGAAGAATCATCTTCCTTTAGAATCCTAGTCTCAACGACCTAAAGGGGACCCTCGGGATGAGCTGGCTCTAAGCCCCTAGCGTGAAAAGAAGTGTTTACAATTCTAAACAAACACGCGCCCTGAGCAGACAAGGGGCCCTTCGGGGATCCCCAGCAGTAACTCTGCCCCTCTGGACACAGAGGTTGGGAGGACTGAACAGGTGGGCCAGTGCCCTCCAGACAGAGGAAATGCCGAGGGTTGGAGCGTTGGGGGGAGGGTGGGGCGGTGAACGAGGCTCACCTGCCATGGAAAGTGCCCTGCCTGGAAGCTGCTTCCTCAGGCCCCTGCCCGTCCCCTCCCCAGCTCTATAACCTCAGGGAGAATCGTTTTCACCTCTCTGTAAAGTGAAGGGCAGGAATGGGTGGTCGCTGAGGTCTTTGCAGCTCCAGCCTTCTTGAGTGGGACCATGGAACAGGGGGGGCCCTGCGCCAGTGCTCTGCTGAACTGTTCTGCACAGCCTTGCCTGAAATTCCGTCACTAGCCATCCATCCCTTAAGTGGCCGGAGCTTTTCAGTGCCGTGGCATGTGCTCTTAAATGTAAGTGCTCCTGGAAAAGGATAACCTGTTTTGACCTGTTGACTTGATCACCTTGCAGATCACTCATAAAGAAGAGCAGCGCGTGTAGGAGAAAGGCTGGGCTTGAGTCGGCTGTACCAGTAATGAGGGATGTGACCTCAGCTTTCCAATTATGCTGAGCTTTCGAATCTGCAGGTTACGTGCGACTGGAGAGAGGTCCCTGGTGCATCACAGGGCTCTCAGTAAGCAGCATGTGTTATTACTGGAAAGTGTATAGCTGAGACACGGCATGTGAAAGTAAGAAAGAAGTAAGAGAAAGGATGCCAGGAGAGGGAACAGGAGGTTGGCAGAGGGAATTGTGGGATGACCAGCTATTCTAGGAGAGGCCAAATTCCATATATTCAGATCTGAAATATGCTCATATTTGTCAGGCGATGAGAGCTGACTTTGAGGCTGGAAAAGAAGGCAGTTGTGGCCAAAATCAAATGGTTTTTCAGTATTTTTATCAGGCCACAGCTCTGGCAACGGCCCTTGCAGATCGGAGACAGGAGGACTGAGTTAGCTACAGAGCACTGGAGACAGGACATCAGAGAAGCTGCAGCAGAGGGTGGCCTGGGGTCTCTCTCCTGGAACGTGTAACCAGAAGGAGGGTCAGACGCTTTTGTTTGCATTTTGGTTCAGCAGGGGTTGGGGGCGGGATGGTAGTGTGACTTTGATTTGACCTCCTGTGGAGGATAATTTGCTCCTGAACGATCACGTTAAACCCTTAGATCCCTGAGAGACTGCAGTCTGGGTACTGGGTCCTGAAGCCTGAGCAGGGAGCAGACAGACGGGGCAGGAGGGGCGTACAGGGCGGTGGAGGAGGGAGCAGGGAGAGTCCTGCCCCCGCCCGTCAGGACGCCTGCAGCGGCACCTTTAGAAACAAGTTGCCATAGGTTTTCAGCCCTAATTCAAATGCAAATTTGATCGGTTAACCTTCAAAGGAGTCTCCTGTGGGGCAAGGCTGTCTGCTGGGCCCCGGGGGCCTGCGGGGGATCTTGAGGGAGAGGGCGGACCGAGCCAGGACACTGCGAGGAGAGGGTGTTCAGGTGACCCACAGGTGCCCCTGAGCGTTGCTGAAATACACCCAGATGACTCAGCCCAGTGAACACGCCGGTCCTACGAACGGGGCCTTTGTGCTCCTACTCATTTGAGATTGTTCTCCGTTTCACAAATTCCACGGAAGCTGAGAAGGAGGAATGGGTGCAGGGAGGCTGTGCGGTTACAATGGGGGCCTTGATTTTAGTCAAGGGATTGCTGTGGGGGAAGAAAAGATAAAAAGAAATCTTGATGAAATCACATTCTGGGAAAACTGTATCAAAGGCCTTTGCTTTCAAGGAAAAGAAAGAAACCCAGGTGCAGATAACACGGAGGCAAAGTGGGCGCGGGCGGCTGGAAGGAAGTAGCGGGAGAGCTTTCCCAGCCGGCGCTGTTTCTGTGGGCGACCCCTCCCCCGCAGGACGCGTGACTCACCAGCGGGGCCCTAATCGCCCGAGTTGACGCAGGGATGGGGCATCGGAAGGAGGACCACGCTGAGACCCCATCGGCTGCGTAAGAAATGATGTAATGTCTGTAGAAACTTGAGGAAAAGAGAGATGGATCAGAGGCTTATGACGAGATGGTTTGGGACCAGAAGACAGATTTTGTGCACAGTCTCAGAACGTTTAATTTTGGTAGCCATCTGGTTTTTCAGGGGGTGGATAGATACCACAGCGGGTTTGAAGTGGATCTTATTGTGGTGTGCCCTGTCGAGGCTTTCCTCCACACTGGAGACTCTCACGGTGGGCAGCTGCACCGGGGACGCGAATGCCCCAAACAGCCAGAAACGTCAGTCAGACAGGCCGACTGCAGGGGAAGCGCCCTCGCAAGCAGTGGTTCTGCGGCCAGCTGGTGGCGCAGCGGTTAGGTTCTGCTCTGCACCTCGGCAGCCCCGAGTTTGCGGGCTCGGATCCTGGGTAAGGACCTACAGAAGCTGAGCTGTGGTAGCATCCCACTAGAACGACTTACAACTAGGATATAACTATGTGCTGGGGCTTGGGGGGGGGGAGGGCAGGAAGATTGGCAACAGATGTTAGCTCAGGGCCAATCTTCCTCACCTAAAAGGAAAAAAAACGGTTGTTCTTGTTGAGAAATATTCACCTGGTGGTATGAGTTCT
Organism: Equus asinus; assembly: GCF_041296235.1. NCBI lineage: Eukaryota > Metazoa > Chordata > Mammalia > Perissodactyla > Equidae > Equus > Equus asinus. Next base: position 2,245,163 of record NC_091816.1, on the reverse strand, counting down.
TTGCACTATTCTTGCAACTCTTCTGTAAGTTTAAAATTATTTCAAAATAAAAAGATAAAAACTGGATTATTCTCTTGGAGTAGTAATTCAACTTCTGAATATTTAGTGCAATGAAATAAAAACTTTAAATTCCTATACAAGAAAACAATATGTACAAAACATTATGTTGGCTGTCTAAAAACTAAAAGTAACATATGTCCAAAAATAGGGCAATAGCACTATATAACACGTCAGTATAGTGCAATATTGTGTAGCCATTATTAGGATTGATAATATAATTATATAGAATCTCAAAGTCAATCATGAGTTACCTTACCGAAAAGAATTGGAAAAGAACTTTGGCTATGAACTGTGATGTGAGCTATATAAATACCATGCATCTGTGTGGATCAAGATTGGAAGAGAAAAATCCGGTGTTGGAGTGTGGTAAGCTTTGGGTGAGCTTCTTGCAGTCCAGCACTTGTAAACTGCTTTAAGAAAAAGAGGCTTACTCACTGCACACTGGATCCAGGCGAGTCTGAGTGAGCCCGGCAGTGTCTCTCTGACATGGGCACTGAGGTCAGACGTGTCTTGAATACATCTCAGCTTCAGTCAGTTACTTGATGGAGGGGATTGAGTGTCTCAGGTTGGCCTCCCAATTCCCTGGGACAGAGCGTCCTGTCCTTGGTCCTGAGGCCAGCCCTTCTGACCTTTGAGTGTCACGCCCGGTTTCAGGCTTCCAGGAGTCGGTAAACCAGCGCATGTCCACTTGTGCTCTCGGATGCGCCATGCGGGTTGGCAGAGCCAGCCTGTGGTGGCCGGTCAGGCAGTTTACCTTCTTTTCTCCGAAATTAGTTGCATGACTTGGGCCAGTTTGCCTTGTGCTCCAGCGTCCTTGTGTTTCAGACGAGCAGTAAACCGACAGGATGACCATTTGGCTCTAACAGACTAGCACAGGGAAGAAAATGCTTTGAGACAAATGACATGCTATTGGTGATGTAACAAGCTGTTTTATAAAATTTCTGCAGCTTCGCCCCATTCTTATATCTGTTCTCAAGTGGAAAGCCCTTCGCAGGGGAAAGCCTCTCACTCTTTTTCCAGAGAGGCCGAAAGGGACCTTGAAGAGCATGTGCCTCAAATTTTCTCAAACTGTCTTCCAAGCAGCATTACTGTCACACATGTGGGGAAAAAAAAATCAATGCTAATAATACTTTTTCTTTTAAAAACAATTTTACCACACTAAACACAAATTAATAATGGCGGAAACTGTGGGAGGGGAGGGAAGGGTAGATCGGAAAATTCTCTACTTTCTGCTTAATTTTTCTGAAAACCTAAAATTTCTCTAAAAAATAGTCCATTAATTAAAAAAAATATTTACTCGAAAATGCAAAATATGGCCATTTTTTATTTAAAATTATAATATTATATTTCTGTATATGTATTATACACAAGAAACAAATTTTTTATAGTTTTTTTGCAGAGATTATCTGTGAAACCATCCACGGCCATCTCCTTCTATCCAGGCAGAGCCTGTCTAATTGAGGTCTGTACGCAGTCTAATCAGCATCTTATGATTTAAGGATGTCTGTGGTCAAGTAAGTTTCGGTAAATGGAGCTCTTCTAATCTCTTAAGGTTAAGTCACTGAGAGTCACAGGGCAGGCGCTGCCGGGTGGTGCTGGAAAGCTGGCCCCCTCGGCTTCTGTAAGCCTTTCTTCTGTTGTACCTAGTGCCACCAAACCTTTGGCCTCATTTGAAATACTTGGTTTGTTTCCTTGTAGCCTTTGTGATCATTTCTTTAAAAAAAAAATAAGGACAGCAGCGATAATCCAAACCAAGTGGCCGCAGGTCGCTGGATCAGTTCTGCCCCTCTGCTGACCCCAGAGACGGGGGCTTGCTGTGTCTGGGACGTGCTCCGTGGAGAGATCCGCGAAGCCCTCTTTGCCTCAGCGATGAGATCATCCCAGATACAGATGGTGGATTCCAGGGGTGGGGACTTACGCAGGGAAGGCCCCCGCATCCCCGGTCACCAGCTGGTCACCAGCTGGGGGACTGCACATGTTCGAGGTGACAGGAACCACTGTTTACACTGGACCCACCTTCCCACTGCGGCGCCCCAGGACTCCTGCTGCCGCAGCCTTCTTCCTGACTCAGGCATGTTTGCCCGGTGAATACGGTTCTGGTGTGGCTTTCCGCAGCCCTCTCTCCCTCACCCCAGGGAGGTGATGTGCACTTTACGAGACACTCTTTTACCTCATTCTGACTGACTTGGACATTTTTTCTCCAGCCTGCCTTTATCTGTGGGGCACAGGGCTTCCTGTTTGATTTCAGATTGATGGCTTCAGTCACACTCCAGACGACACTTGTCCCATAGCACTGTGTTGATTCAACAGCAGCTCAGTCCACAGCTCTTATTAGAAATTGAAGTAAACTACCAGAATGCAGAGCTCGGAAGAAACTCTTATTGATCGGAATAATCTGAACTATCCTTCCATTTAAAAGAAAGACATTTGTGAGCACATACTTCCCAACCTGTCATGACCATCACAGCTGTAACAGGTCAGGGACGCACACCCACCCATTCTCAAATCGCTGTTTTGCTGTGTTTGGGCTAATATGGAAATTACTCTGGAATGTGAGGAACACGTCAGGTTGAAGCACTATGACACCGACTTTTAAAAAACACACCCTCTCCAGAGGTTAACAGCTTGGAGAGGTTGGAGCTGAAGATTTGAAAGGCAGCTGCTCTGAAATAATATTTGAAACCAAGGGAGTATGTGAGTCCCTCAGAGGAGAGTGTGGAGAGAACCAAGGTCCGAAGCTTGGATTTAAAAAAACAAACTGAGAGTTTCTAGCATGTTAGTGGGGCTGTGGGAATGGGTCATTGAGTCCAGGCTGGCAGAAGGCAAAGGGGTCAAGGACAGGGAGGGGTGGTGCAGAAGAGCAGAGGGGGCTTGAGGGCCAGGAGGAGGAGAACCCGGAAGGCTATGGGGGTAACGTGACGCTGGGAAGGAAGTGGCTTCTTGGGGAAGTGAAAGGTAATCTGAGTCATCGAGGAAGGTAGAGATTATTCCTGAGGGGTGGTGCTGATGGCGTGGCCCTCCGAGTCACCATACCGCAGCTGTGATGCCTAGGGGACTGTGACTCTTTGGAGAGACGTTGGAGACTTCAAACAAGGAGGAGCCACGTGCTCTCAGTGCGAGCCTTCCTTGCAGACACCTTGTGGTCGTGGGCTAATAACTAATTTTATACAGTTCTTTGTCTTTTACAAAGCTCTTTCGTATACACGCTCACTTCTATTCTTCACAAAGGTGATTTCCTATGAGAGGGACAGAGAAGGTATTAGACCCAATTCAAAGAGTAGGAAACTGAGGCCCAGAGGGGACTTGCCTGTGGCCACAGAATTGCTCACTAGTGTATGAAGGAACCCCAGAAAGTCAACCGAAATAAAACCTGGGCTCCGGCCAGGACACCACCAAGCAGAGGTGCTCTCTTCCTTTCGGCCACTGTCAGTGGGTGAATAGAGAAGCCAGCACCAGCTCTCCTGGGAGGAAATCAAATGAGGGTTGTTTGTTGATGTTTTTGTCTGTCCTGCTACCAGCAGAACCCAAACCACATCAGAAACAGACTCTCATGGCGTGTTGGCCAGAAGGGATCCTGTTGTGGCAGGTTCACACGCCAAGTGGCTTCCTGTAGCATGCGCCACCCCTGTGCTCTTCATGTCCTCAAGGCAGAGCCAGCCAGCTGGGCTCTTGTCTCCACAGAATGTTCCAGAGACTGCATGTTGTATTTCCTCCTACTTGTCTCCCTCACTAATGGGAAGAGAAGACCCCTTCCGCTAGTCCTATGCTGCCCTCTCGTCTCCTCCTGGGCCTCCAGCTCCCACGCCCCAGTCCAGGAGCCCCTGGACCCCCAGGAACCTGGTCTGAAATGGCCACAGCCTCCTGGATGGGGGAGGGCATTGGTGCCCAGGAGCTGCAGCTCAGCTTTGCCCTCCCACCTGCCTCCACCCTGTCGGGCTGGGGACAGATCATTCCTTTTCCATCCCCAGAGATGCCAAAGGCGTGCCCTTGCCAGGGTCATAAAGTTGTCTCTGTAGCTGTGACCTCCCACTGGGCTGCGAGCCCCTTAGTGGGGGCTACGCCTGGCCTCAGCTCGTGAGCGGCCAGGATGTGGGAGCTGGGGGATGTTGTGCTCCGCTCGGGGAGCAGCCCTGCCTGCTGCCACAGGGCCCGGCTGGGGAAGCTGCTTTCCTGTTGAGAGGCAGTGGGAGGCAGGTGAGATGAACAGGCTTGCCTCTGGAACACGTCTGCCCAAAGGCTCGACAGCCTGTATTCGCACTGACGGTCCAGAGGTCAAACGATACTCCAGCCCATTTGTCGTGGGCCCCAGCCAGTTTCCTCATCATTCAGTAAAATGGGACTGAAATCCAACACTACCTACTTTCAGAGGGGTTTTGGAGGATCGCATGATAATTGGTGAGACGTTGCTATGCAAATGTGAGCTATATCATTATGCCCTAGGAAGTACCTTCATAAAGGCACAGACCGGGCGGAGGGTGGGAGCGGGGAAGGTGGGGAAGGAAGTGCCCCCTCTGCACAATCAACCTCGGTGGGATTTTGTTCCGGCCGTCCCAGGATGGTCCAGCCGTGCTGGTGGGACTATAGGCCAGGAGGTTGGCAACACTGGGCGCAGAGGGCTGGACAGGCCAGCCGGCACCATTTCCCTTAAGCACTTCTGCCTGTCCCAGACAGGAAGTGGTGCCTGAGTGCTGAATTCCTATAAATGATTGAAGGCAAAGCCATAAAGAAAAATACGCCTGAAGTGGTCCTATCCGGCTGGGAGTCAGACAAAAAGTTGAACACAATTGTTTGTTAGTGTACGCACACCCTCCCGTGCTGAAAGGAGACTGTATTTCAATCACTGTCTAAACTTCCTCAATTGCAACAGATGTCAAAGGACGGGACTCCCCTGGCAGCACGCATCAGCACGTCCCACTGGAGGGGACATTTCAGGAACCCAGGAACCTGCATTTTTATCCCAGTGAATTTAGGCCATTTGCAAACACACAGTTCTATGCAGATCTGCTGGGCCGCCATCGATGACCCCTGAGGAAGGCTGCCTCGGGTCCTGCCTCATGCTAGAATGAACACGGTGACCACCGACACCCATGTTGTCAAGGTGTCAAACATTTCACCGCTTCTGGCTCCCTTGACCCCACCATAATTTTAAGAACTATTTTTCTAGTTTTATTAAAAGGAGGATTGGGTTACGCTGGAGACTATTAACAGCCCCCTCTTACGTAGCACTTTCCATGTGCGGCGCGTCACAGATATCCAACTCTGTAAGGTAGGTGCTGTACTTGTCCCCAGTTTGCAGATGAGGAAACAGAGGCACTGAGAGCTGACGTCATTTCCCCAATGTTATGCTAGTAAGTGTCAGAACCAGGATCTAATCCAACATGACTCCAGAGTCTGCCTGGGCAAATACAGTGCCACACTGTCTGGGAAAGACAGGAGCTCCCAGACGAGACCCCCAGAGAGAACGGTGTGGAGGATCAGAATTGGCCACCCCATAATGTGTCTCTTTGGCACAAGGATTATTTGGGGCTGGTTACTTTTAAAAACTGCAGTCATGAGAGAAACTCTGAAAAGTAGAAATTACCCTTTGTAAGAGACATTTACATTTGCAAAGGAAATCTCGGTCTGTCAAGGTGTCTCACCTCTCTGTACCAGGAAGAAGGGAGGATGACCTTATCTCTAGAAACTCTTATCAATGCGGAAGGCAAGGACTCAAGTCTGCATAATAACCTGACTCTTGTTTACTGTTCTTGTCTGGTAATCTCCTATGATTGACTCCCCCACCCCCAACATCCGCCTTTGTCTTTAGCTGAAGATAGTATTTAAGATTCTCATCCTCCTCCATCCTTTAAGATTTAAATACCTCAGCCATTTGGCGAGTGGCTCAGTTTTCCTGAATGTCTCCCATGTAGACATGTTATAAAGCTTTGTTTGATATTCTCCTGTTATTATGTCTCATGTCAATTTAATTCGTGGCCCAGCCAGAAGGACCCAGACAGTAGAGGAAGTGTCTTTCTCCTCTACAACAGAAAGGGCGTTAGAAAAGGTAGCTCTTTAGGCCCAAAGTAGGTGGCTGCCTGAGATGCTGTGGAAAGGCTGGGACTCTTCTGTGTGTGGTGAGGGATGACCCCCACCCCCCACCCCCACCCCCGAGCCATCTTGAGCAGGGAAGGGGGTTTATGGCCAAGGAAATCAGTAAGCTGGCCTGATGGGTAGCAGACCCTGGGGCTTGGCCACTATCTCTCCCTTCTCTCTGCATGACAGCTCCTTTCAGACTGGCGCTCCACACCTCCGGGGCACACAGACATTACAGCTCCAGGCTCCAATTCTTGCAGCCCATCACCACAGAAAGAGCCTGGGGACCGGCCCAGCCTGGGTCAGGTGTCTACTTCCATGGCTTGGGCACTGGGGACGGTTACCAGAAGCAGCAGAAGGGATGAAAGACACAAACAGTGGCCACAACATGCTGCCTCTTGAGAACATATACAGTCTCTCTCTGGACAGAAATCCTTGTACCTTAGTCCCGTGAACGGGGGAGAAACTTGTACAAAGCCGGGGGAAAACAAATCAGGTTTACAGAATTAGCAAAGCCTTACATTTCACTTGGTTTAGCCTGTGCTTGGCACTTCCACTTCTCGGGACCTGTAGGTACTCAACCAGTTGGCGTAGACCTGGGGCTCCAGGGTCCTTGGCCCGGCCCAGGGCTGTCTCTGGAATACCATGAAATAAACGTTTGCTCCAAAGACACTGTAACCGCAGGACCAGGAATGGAATTTGCCACCCAAAAATATACCTGGCACAAGAATTATTTCAGGCTGATTATTTTTAAGAAACAGCAGACACAGGGAAAGCTCTGAAAACCTAGAAGTTATCCATTTGTAAGGGAAATTTACATTTATAAGAGAAATCTCTGTTTGTAAGGGTGACTTCCTCTCCGTGTGAGGAAGGAGAGGATGACCAAATCTCCAGAAACTCTTAATAGAGAAGGCATTGACTTAAATCTGTGTAACAGCTTTACCCTCGCTCACTGTGCTGACCTCATCCTAACGACAGAGTGCTAATACTACTTCTCACCGGCAGCATCTGCCAATCGAAACTCATCTTGCCAGCATGTCCACATACCAGCCTGCCCTCCCTGACCCCTGGAACCTTCCCTTGTACCCTGGGTCAGCGACACGGAGTTGAGAGCCTTTCCTTCTGCCTCCATACCAATGGATGGCGCATAACTGCGTCCTCCCTCAAACACTGGGGGACCGCGGACTGGCTTCTGTGCGTATGGGGTGGAGAGCCCTTCCTCGGTAACAGCGGGAAATCAGACGAAATTCAACATGGCTACAGTGTAAGAGAGGCTGTCTATTTGAAGCACGCCTCAGTTATGACCCTCCACAAAAGTAGGTATAAAAAGCCCCCGCCAATTTAAGGCGTGAAGTCGCTGTCACTTCATGACAGACTGATCTGCTCACTTGTTTTCCCTCTTTACGAAATCCGGCTGCCTAACTCTTCCTCAGACAGCAGCAAGGGCGCACAACTTCTGCTGGGTTTTTCTGCTGTTTCTTTCTTTCTTTCGTTAGAGTCTGTTTACAGTTCTAGGAGCCATCTTCAGGAGCACTTTCCGGAAAGGGCGAATCTCTCGTATGCGACCCAGCTTTTCATGATCCAGATAAAATGCTTTATTTCACCATTTCATTCTGATATACTTACTGGGCTCCAGGAAACCTCCTCTCAGTCAAACCAATCGTGTGCCTCTAAATTCAAGGCGCACTGTGGGTCCTCACTCCACCTGGGGATAGGAAGACAGAGGAGACACATGGGTCCATAGAGTTCTGTGTTCAGTCTTTCACTCCTCAAACCTTCACTGGATTCTTGCTATGTGCCAGGCAGTGTGCTACATGCTAGGGGTACAGAGGCAAGTCACACTCACTCTGCCCTCCAGTGGCTCGCAGTCAAGTGAGGGGAACAGGTATGCAGTAGTAGAGAAGGCGGTTGGCAAAATTCTTCTGTAAAGAGCCAGACAGTAAATCCTCTAGGTTGTACAGGCCGTACGATCATAACTACTCAACTCTGTCATTGTAGCATGAAAGCAGCCGGAAACAGTGTGTAAGCTCATGAGTGTAGCTGTGTTCTGATAAAACCGTATTTACCAAATCAAGTAGCAAGTTGGATTTGGCCCGAGGACTGCAGTTCGCAATGCCTGCCCTAGAATGTAGGCGTACAGGACAGAAATGAGCACCTGGTCCAGCATGGCTCAAAGGTGGCAGTCGTCACTGTTACTGGGGAGATGTTAGGACAGAGCAGGCTTTGTGAAGGAGGCATTACTGTGCTGAGTTGAACAAGAGAAGTGTGAATTTGCCACGTGGGCCAGGATGAGTGGCTGCATTGTTGGACAGAGAGGCACATGGTGAAGCAAAGGCCCTGTGGCTTGGCATGGCCCCGGAGTTCAGGCAGCCACAACCAACTAGTGTGACTAGATTGGGGTGAAATGGGGAGCCAGAGATGAGGTGAGAGAAGGAGATGGGGCCACTCAGAGAGCCTCTTTGAGCCATGCTGATGTTACCAAGCCCTAAGGGACCAGTGACGCACAAGCAGGTCCTTTTGCCTGGAGCAAAAGATCGTGCCAATAGAACGGGACCAGGTTTGGAATAGCAGAGCGGAAACTTTATTCGTTGATGAAGCAATGGAGAAGGAAGCTTGTGCTCTAAAACACTCTCTTCCCGACAGGGAAATGGGGAACTTTTAGAGGGCAAGGCGTCCTGGCGTCATCAGGGTTCCAGAGAAAGGGGCGAGACTTCCAGGAAGAGTCGGTGCGTACAGAGTCTTCCGAATTCCTTGGCACACGGCACGAAATGTGCCTGGCAGCATAGGCAGGGGAGGTTTCTGTATGGTAAAGAAGCAGAGGCCACTTCAGGGCGCCTCCAAGTCCCCCTGCGCAGGTGCTGCCCCCGTGATCGGCTTGGAGCTGGTTTAGAGCGTTTGCAGTCACGATTTCTCTGAGGTGGAGGCCAGCTCAGCTGAAAGCATCTCAGAGGAAGACGTCAGGTGGGGGCCGAAGCTACGTGTCTGTTAGGCATCCATGTCGGTGCACCAGCGGTATGTGTGGGTGACACTGAGGACTTTGGTCTCTACCTTCAGGGCAGAGGGGGAGAGGAGCAGACATACATGAAGCTTCTGTGTCCCCCCACTACTCTAGACGTTTACATAAACAAGCCAATTTTCAGGCTCACAAAATTCAGTGAGGTTGGTCATTATTAATCCCATTTTGTGATGGGAACACTGGTCAGAATTCAAACCCAGGTGTGTTTGATGCCAGGTCCCTGACCCTGTCCACACTGCTGCCCCTTGTCGGCCCGAGCGCCGAGGAGCCTTTTCTCCTTTGTCCACAGCCAGTGGCCTCCCCCTGCCAGCAGGAAATGCTTAAAGAATGCCCCCAGAGTTAAGGGGACTTCGATGGTTATGGGGAAGAAAGTTAAATCCTGGGAGGTGCAGGGAGAGGATCTGGAGGAGAAGGGGCGTCAGCCAGTCACCCCGTTGGTGTGGTCGGGTGGGGAGGGCCGCAGGCGTTCTGGGTGCTGGAGCGTGCCCCAGAGGCTCCCGGGGCGGAGCAGGGAGAGCCTTTGGGGCAGAGTGTTGCTCTGCTCCGTCCTGCTTGGCCGAGGCCCACCTGGAGTCCTCTGCTCTCTCTGCCTGAGGGCACTAAGTGACAGGAATTCCACAGATTCCTGCCGAGGAGTCACCCCGGCTCCTCTCCTCCCTGTGCCGAGTTTACTTGGTTGCTTAGCTGCTGAATGTTTTGGTACTTTGATTCCACCCTCTGAAATTTAAAGCAATTCGCAAGTACAGGTCTCTTTTTCCTGCACCAAATCTGCCAAGCATTTGGTAAGTGCTCAATAAATATTTGTTGAATTAAATAATTAATATTGAAGTATATCGTTTATACAAATGCCTTTTATTTAGTTCTTCACATTTGCTCCACGCCAAGGCCTTCTGAAGCCATTTGACAGAGGTTCATCCTTTACAGCAGTCTGGCTCCTTGCTACCCGAGTGTGCGCTCAGACCAGCAGCATTGGCACCAACGGGGAGAGTCTTAGGGCCCTCCCCAGACCTACTAAATCAGAACCTTTATTCTAATAAGAGCCCCAGGGAATTCATATGCATATTTAAGTTTGAGAACACCGCAACATGATTTTGTGACTTGACACAGAAATGGTTAGTAACCCCATTTCTGTTCCTTAAATAACCTGTAAAGCGATATTCTTTATATATTCTGAATCCAGCTATATTCGGAGTCCAGAAAACATTATCAACTCACACAAATCTCTCCCATTCCCAACTCTTTCCCTTGCGTGTATCTGCCCCATGCCTCCTTCCAGCGGTGATGGTAGTTGAGTAGATAGATTTCCAGCGGCAACAGTAGTTGAGTAGGTAGATTTCCAGCGGCGACGGTGGCTGGGTAGGTAGATTTCCAGCGGCGATGGTAGTTGAGTAGGTAGATTTCCAGCGGCGATGGTAGTTGAGTAGGTAGATTTCCAGCGGCGATGGTAGTTGGATAGGCAGACTTCCAATGGTGATGGTAGTTGGACAGGTAAGAAGGAAGTGAGAGTAGAAAAATCTGTAAGTGACACATTTGAGGGTCAGAGCCAAATACCTCACCCCTGAAATCCCCATCTTACGTAGGCTATGTACATCCTGTGTCCTATTTCTTCATTCCTTTGGCAAGCCTGTAGAGATTTAGAGTAAAGGTAAGATGACTTTCCCAAGCTCACACAGCTAGCAAAGTGGCAAGGGATGGGCAGGAGGAAGAGGGTCCCCTAGTGGCATCACTGTTCCTGGAACCAGAGCAGAAGCCCTACAGCCCTCTGAGGGCTTCTGTGCACAGAAGGCAGGGTTTCTGCATGGCTGAGTACGGCAGGTGCTGTCTTCATGGCTACTGCCTGGGGTAGAGGAAGAATGCCAGCTTCAGAATTTGATCTTACATCCACAAATTGCCAGCGTGAGGCCTCTGGTGGGATACGTGCCCTCTGAGCCTGCTCCTCATTTTGTAAAACAAGGGCAATATTCACTCTGCAGAGTGACTGTGAGGCTTCGAGAAAGAATGTACCCCAGAGCCTGGCACGTATTGGATGCCCCCAAATTACTCATTATTTTTTTTTTTTTCCTTTTTCTCCTCAAAGCCCCTGGTACATAGTTGTATATTCTTAGTTGTGGGTCCTTCTAGTTGTGGCATGTGGGATGCTGCCTCAGCGTGGTTCGATGAGCAGTGCCATGTCTGCACCCAGGATTCGAACCGACAAAACACTGGGCCGCCTGCAGCGGAGCGCGCGAACTTAACCACTCGGCCACAGGGCCAGCCCCCTCTTTAGTTTTTAGAGAGTTGTTCCCAACCATCTCCTGGCAATGCTTTCATATTGTCACCTTGCTCAAAACACTCACTGGCTCCCTGCCACCTATGGGAGAATGTGAAAGCTGTTTGGAACTCAAAGCCTTTCCTGTCTGGTCCCCATTGTACCTTTCCAGCCTTGTAGCCTACTTCTCCTCTAAACGACAGGGTGCTAAGAAACCTGATTTTCTTATTTCTAACTTATGTAAGTATTATTTCTTCTAAAATATGTAGATTAGTCCAATAGTTTCTTAAGAGTGCTAGTTGATTACAGAAATTAAGCCACTTAATTGATGCCTTCTCTTATGCCTACTAGGAATTTTTCATATTTTTCTTTATTAACAAAAAATATTTCCTGTTTCAAAAGACCATACCTTCTTTTTCTGTTAAATAAGCTTGAGGTTATTATAGCTAAAAGTGTGTTTAAAGTTTAACCTCAATTTCATTTTAAGGTTAATTCCAATTTCCAGAAACTGTTTCTAGGCGGAGGTGGCCTCTCCCCTCTACTAATAAATCCTCTTACTATTTTGCAACATAGCTGACTTCATTCTGTTAGTTGTTCATGAGTTGTTCATTTAGTTATGGGATTTTAAATTGATAAGATCTGAGATGTTGCAGTTTTGGTTAATTTTTTATGCCAAAGATGTAAGTTTCAGTCTTTGGTCTTTGGTCAAAGTTACCAATTACTTTGGTAATTGTGGAAGTAACTTTTACAATTACTTTGACTGTTTATCCTTTTCTTTTAACACTTTAAAAAAATCTCCAGTATTTTTTCACTTCTATGAGTGCACATGAATGTTTTAGGAAATATTAAGCACAGTTTAATTAGATTTAGGAAAGGACTAGGGTGAGTCCAGAGTAATCAGTGTCCCCCCAAACGGCCCCAATTCCGTTGAGCACTTGGCTTGAGCTAGAGTTGAATCCATCCAAGTGTACCTTCCATTCTGGTTGCCTCCTCTATAAGTTCCAATAAAATACCTCATATTCTGAATTATAGATTTTTCATGAGGAGAGAAGGAGGTGGTGTATGAGTGCTTTACAGAGTGTTTTAATTAATTATTAAATCTCCTTTGGACTATTTACCCAACGCTTTCATAAACACCGTGCTCTAAACTGGAGAATGTAGTTTGCTTATTCTTAACCCAAATAGTGTGCCTTTCGGGATGGTTTTGACTACTCTTGTGCTTACTCTTCTACTCAACTAAGACTTTGCTGATATAGAGGGCACATAGCTGAGGCTTCCAGCAGAAGATCCGTTACAGAACAGACTCAGAGAGGTAGAAGCAGCACACATTATTTGTGTTTTAAGCCCTTACTAGCAGTTCCCTGGCAAAAACGCTTTGTCTATCAGTTTAGGATGAAGCATGGTAAAGCACCTAATTCTTGTCAGGGTTTTGACTTATGTAGTCTCTAATATTAAAGTCATTTTCTTTTTTTTTTTTTTTTAAGATTGGCTCTGAGCTAACATCTGTTACCAATCTTCCTCCCTTTTTTCCTTCTCCCCAACACCCTGCAGTACATAGCTGTATATTCCAGTTGTGGGTCCCTCTAGTTGAGCTCTGTGGGACGCCGCCTCAGCATGGATTGAGGAGTGGCTCGAAATCTGCGCCCAGGATCCGAGCTTGGAAACCCTGGGCCGCTGAAGCAGTGCGTGTGAACTCAACCACTTGGCCAGGGGGCCGGCCCCTAAAGTCATTTTCTTAAAATCACCAATTTTCAACCTCATATGTAATAATTTATCCAATCAACAATCATTAATAGGTGCTAAAACTATTAGGTAAAAGATTGTTAGTGAGCAGAGTATTTTCATGGCAACAAAGAACCATCCCCAGATTAATTGTGGATTGAAAGAGAAAACGCACCTTTAAAATGAAGAGATCTGGTGGTCATCACTTGAATCAAGTGATCAAAGTTATCCTCACAAATAGTGGGACAACCTGACTATATGTGCCTCCTAATATGATGCGAAAAGCATAGAGTATCACCCATAAAGTATTTCTTGTCCAAAATGCTTAATCTGAGTCTAAATCAAGGCTGTTGATTAGACTTCCGGTTCACAGGAAGTACAGGGGAAGGAGAAAAAGTTAAATGACAGCAAGAGACCAATTAGACAAATCTCGGCAAATCCAGACCGTGGAACATTCCACAAGACAACTGTCCTGGACGCATCAAAAAGTCAAGGTCATTGAGGAAAAAGAAGGGTGGGGGTGTTACTGGACCAAAGGGGACTGAAGAATGTGTGACAAGCAATGATAAGGCAATAAAAGCTATAAAAACATTCTTGGGGGGCTGGCCCCGTGGCCGAGTGGTTAAGTTTGCGCGCTCCGCTGCAGGCGGCCCAGTGTTTCATTAGTTCGAATCCTGGGCGCGGACATGGCACTGCTCATCAGACCACGCTGAGGCAGCGTCCCACATGCCACAACTAGAAGGACCCACAACGAAGAATACACAACTATGTACCGGGGGGCTTTGGGGAGAAAAAGGAAAAAATAAAATCTTTAAAAAAAAAAAAAATTCTTGGGACAACTTAGGGAATTTGCATATGGACTGTGCAGAGATGTTATTATGGAATGATTATTAGTTTGTTCAGGTGTGATAATAGTACTGTAGTTATGTAGGAGAATGTTCTTATTCATAGAGGATTCACGCTGGAATATTCAGGGATGACCTGTCATCCTGTCATAATGTCTACAACTCACTTTCAAATGACACAGCAAAACATAAACAAAAAGTATGTAACTACCTCTGTCTGTCTATCGCTCTCTCAATCAAATGATCTCTCAAGACAGAGAGACTGAGAGAGAGAGACAGAGGGCACAAATATGGCAAAATGTTAGCAATTGTTTGATCTAGGTAGAAAGAATATAGATTTTCATTGTACCATTCTTTCAACTTTTCTGTATATTTGAAACCTCCCCCCCACAAAAAAAAGGGAAAAAATTAAGTATCTTCATTTTTATTTCAGATGGAGCTATCCACAGTTCAGTTGAATTTTAACTCCACTTTTAAAATCTTAAACGTGCTTCACATTGGGGAGTATTGGTTTAGTCAATTATATGAACTCAATTGCTGGGATGAATTTACCATTCGAAAGCCAGCTTAGTCAAACTCTCATTTATTGCTTGATTTAAAAAAAATCCCGACTAATTCCATAGGGACATAGTCAAACAGGACGTGGTGAGCTCCTTACGGTGCTCTTGGCGCTGGGGCCTTTCAGTGACCTGGAGGCCCCTTCTTCCCGCTGTGCGGACGTTGCACGCGCAATTCTGCTGACAGCAATAATGCCAGGCCTGACCTGCATGTTTACGGGGCTATAAAAGCCCACGTGGACATTTCCGTTGCCCGGTTTTAATACAGGGTAAATGAACTCAGGGCAGTTTGTGTGCTGTATCTGTATTGAAGCATAGCATCAGGTAATTCACAAAATGTAAAACCAAGGTAAAAATTCTATAGGATACACTAGCAATTTTAACATTATTTATAACATTATTACATTTGTACATTTATAACTGTATAAATTATAACACATAACATTAAACTTAGTCTTTTAATACAGGATAATAGCTACTGCTGTTGTAAATACTAATCTTACCTTAGAGGTCTAACAAGGTATTAAGAATATCAGGGCTAGGTAATTCAGGGAGGGGGGAGGGTTTGCAGTAAGCTAATTAAATTAGATTAATTTTATATTTATTTCTAGTTTATACTTAACTAACTCATGTGTATTTGTGCCCATGTGTATATCTTTATTATATGTTGCTTCTGATAAAATAAGGATTTATATTATTTGATGTCTCACAATCATTAGGTAAATAGCATTTATAGATGACGTGCTATGATTTCTTAGACTATAATTAGGTTTTTGTGGCCATATCTGGATTACAGCATCTCCTTCATTTAGTAAGACACCATGTGATCTGGATGCTGTCAGGCTGTACTCTTATAATTTATAGACTTTTCTGTGTGTGTGTTAAGGTTACAGTAAAACAAAAAATATCCAGCTGATAAAACCGCAGTTACGTGTGGTTATGGACCAGTTAGTCATAAATTCAGTGTCATGATGTTTTATTTAAGAGGAATTAAGGGCAATTTTAGGTTGCATAATCTTAAAGAAAGAACCAGATACCAGGTTTCTGTTGTTCAGCTTAGAAACTGCTTTGAACAACGGATCAGGACCAAGAAGAATCTTCTCCAACAGGTTTGCTGGTTTGAGCAAGGAAAAAAAGTACAGATGATATGCGTGGTGATAAGGCTTACAAATAGTATGCGATATGTCTCATCGAAAGTGTAATGTACTTTGTCTTTTAAAAATGCTAATGAAGCAAATGTGGCAAAATGCTAACATCTAATTTTAAATTAGTGGTGGATATTTGGCTGTCTGTTGTATTATTTTCTCTCCTTTCCTAAAGGTTGAAATATTTCACAATTTATAATTTTTAAAAATGTACTAGAGAAAACATTCAACTAAAGGGAGGCTATCAGCTACTGAAGATGATACAGTAAAAAGGAAGGATGAGAACAGGCGTTGCGTCTTACAAACGTCTTGTTCATCATTAAAGCTGTGATTAATAGAGCCTCACACATACATAAAATTGCTTTCAAAAAACCATGTGTTTAGAGTAAAGGATTTTAAGTACATTGCCTTAATTCTAATTGGTATTATTAGTCCTGGCAGACAAAAGTTGAAAAACCAACAATTTCTTTAAAATGTTTTAAAAATAGATTTTATTTTTAGTGCAGTTCACAGTATCAAGCAGAAGGTACAGAAAGTTCTCATATACAGCCCTTGCTCTCAGGCTAGCACAGCCCCTCCACCATCGGCATCCTCCACCAGAGAGGTACATTTGCTACAACTGATGAACCTATATTGACACATCATTAACACCCAAACTCCATTGTTTGTATTAGGGTTCACTTTTGATGTACATTCTACAGGTTTGGACAAATGTGTCCTCTTCTGTAGCATCATACAGAATAGTTCCACTGCCCTATAACCCCCCAGTGCCCCACCTGTGCATCCCTCCCTCTCTTCTACCCTCTGGCCACCGCTGAGTTTTTACTGTCTCCATAGTTTTGCCTTTTCCAAAGTGTCAGATAGTTGGAATCACACAGTATGTAGCCTTTTCACAGTGGCTTCTTTCACTTGGTAATATACATTTCAAGTTTCTCCATGTCTTTTCATGGCTTGACAGCTCATTTCTTTTTAGTGCTGAATAAATTTCCATTGTTTGGATGTACCAAAGTTTACCCATTTACCTAGTGAAGGACATCTTGGCTGCATCTAAGTTTTGGCAATTATGAATAAAGCTGCTATAAACATCCGGGTGCAGGATTTTGTGTGGACATGTTTTCAACTCATTTGAGTAAATACCAAGGAGCACAATTGCTGGATCATGCAGTAAGAGTATGTTTAGTTTTAAAAGAAACCGCCAAACTGTCTTCTGAAGTGGCTGTACCATTTTGCATTCCCACCAGCAATAAATGAGAGATTTCCTGTTGCTCCACATCTTTGCCAGTATTTGGTGTTGTCAGTGTTTTGGATTTTGGCCATCCTAACAGATGTGTAGTGGTATCTTATTGTTCTTTTAATTTGCATTTCCTTAATAACATATGATGTGGAGCATCTTTTCATATGCTTATTTGTCATCTGTGCATCTTCTTTTTAGATAGGATTGATTAATTCTAATTGTAATTATTATTACTCCTAGTAGGTCAAAAGTTGAAAAAGCAACTATTTTTTAAATATAATTTTTTCGTAGAACTTAGATTGCCATAAATAGTGTTGCCTGGGCTCATAAAAAGAGGTTAAAGGTTTAAATGTTTTGTTTTATTTGATTTTCTCTAGGAAATACTAGATTCAGATTAGTATAAACAAACTCTGTTCCCACTCATGTCCTGGAATGTGGTAAGGCTGTTAATGGTGGGAGACTTCTACTGTAGAAGGCAGTTAGGACCAGAAGCCAAACTGGGGTGATTTCTTAGGTACTTCAAGTGATCCTAAAGTGGGTAGCCAAGAAGGATTGATTATAAAAGTTAGTTAAGGGGACCTGCCCCGTGGCCGAGTGGTTAAGTTCGCGCGCTCTGCTGCGGCGGCCCAGGGTTTCGCTGGTTCGGATCCTGGGCGCGGACAGGGCACTGCTCGTCAGGCCACATTGAGGCAGCATCCCATATGCCACAACTAGAAGGACCTGCAACTAAGATATACAACTACATACCAGGGGGGATTTGGGGAGATAAAGCAGAAAAAAAAAAAAGATAGGCCACAGTTGTTACCTCAGGGGCCAATCTTTAAAAAAAAAAATTAGTTAAAAGCTTATGAAATAGAGTTAATTATACATTTTTCAACACCTGATTCAAAGCTGACTTTTTCACCACAGTTACAGAGAACCACTTGGAGGGGATGCTGCGTTTGTATCTGTTTGATCATATCATTAACGAATTAACAACATGATATAACTTCTATGCCTTCTTACCTGATAAAAAGTTTGAAAATATTGTTAGAAGTAATTTGATACAGTGACACAAATAAGGGTAAAATTTTAAAGTAATTGATTAATATCTAAATAAGTATGTATTCATTTTCGAAAATTTCAAAATTGACTATGTTATTAAAAGGGAGTAGGTGGGGTTGGCCCGGTGGCGCATCAGTTAAGTGCGCACGTTCCCGCTTTGGCGACCTGGGGTTTGTGGGTTCGGATCCCAGGCACTGCTGTGGCAGGCGTCCCACATATAAAGTAGAGGAGGATGGGCACAGATGTTAGCTCAGGGCCAGTCTTCCTCAGCAAAAAGAGGAGGAGGGGCAGTAGATGTTAGCTCAGGACTAATCTTCCTCAAAAAAAAAGGGGGGGGAGAAGTAGGAATAAAGATTACCGAAATACAATCAAATTTAGCATCTATGATTAGCCTAATGATTGGATATTGGTCAATGCAATTTTGAAATGATAGTCATCTGACCTGTATTAGTAAATGTAAGACGAGGGAGAAGACTGGTTATAAAGGCATGTGAAATAGTTATTTTAAGATAATTTGAATATTAATATGACTTGTTTGAATGTGTGGATAATGTAGGAAAAGTGATCATCAGGTTATTACCATTAAAGTATTAAATGTATTAATACTTTTTAATTTGGAGAACCACCTACTTTTTGGCTCCTAAAGCCAAAAAATAACTACCATTATCTAAAATCTAAAAAAAACCCCACTGTTACATAAAGTAACAGGAATTAGAAATTCTTAAAATCTTTTTTTAGTAAATAAGAAGTAATGAGCTTCTCTTAGCAGAATGAGAACCCAAGGTTTAAATTGTATTTATAGTACTCGAGCCCAAAAATGGTTTTAGGGTTAAGTTATGAGTAGAAGAGAGATTACAGGTAAATTAGTGTGGGTAGGTTTATATATAAAAGATGGGTTACTGCCATTAAAATGATATATATATATGCTACATTCTATTATAATGACTTTCTATAATTAGAAAGAGCTATAATTACTAAATTTGGACCTATCAGTAAAAAAATAATGCTTGATGAAAAGAAAGCAGCATTAGTTACCAGTTTGCTCCAATTAGATTAACAGGAGGAAAAAAATCTAGGTTTGTTAAATCAGCTAGTAGTAATGTTCATAATCCTCACACAAATAAATAGTACTACTAGCAATTTCCTTGTAATTTGAATTACCAAATAAAGAATAGAAGTGAAACCGTGAGAGATCATAAGAGCTTTTGTCTCTACAAACCTTCACGTACTTGCCTTAGTGCTGCTGTTGCCAGTGCTGATGAAGACGCATTTGTGATTTTTTAGTCTTGTTATAAATATATCTCCTATGGGCAGTGTTAGGAATGGACAAGTTCTTCTGCTTCTGGGAAGATGGAGTAGATGTGTTTCTCCCTTTTCCTCCTGCTAAGTACAACTAGAAACCCTGGACATTATGTATAAGAAGACAGAGTGGCTAGGGACAGCAAGACCCAAGGAACAACATGGTGGTGAGTTCCCTGGGCTTCCTGTTCGCCTCATATGTCCCAGACTTGGAGGTGAAGAAGTGAGCCACCTTAAGAAAAGCCCGCTCTCTCTAGCCAAAAGAGCACGGAAGGGGCAGCCTCGCAACACAGAATTGTAGACAATACCTCTCCCCTAGGCTAACATCACAGAAAACCCATGGACCCTCGCCCACCCACACCAGCAAAGGCCCAGGGAGGAGCTTAGACTTCCAGTTCCTCCGCTGGAAGGAGGTGCTCCTACCCCTCCCGACTGGGAGCTGTCAGAGGAGCAGAGTGGAGAAAAGGACTTTCTCCACCACCCAGGGGTAAGAAGGTCACTCTGCCAACTGGGCATCAGTGGAGGACACATGGGGAGCTGAAACTCCCATCCCCACCCCGAAGTAAAGAGGAGCCCCACCCTCCGGAATCACCGTTGGCGGAATGGGGAAAATTTGTAACTGTGTGGTGACTGATGTTAACTAACTTACTGTGCAATATACACATAGACGGAATCATTATGTTCTACCCCTGAAACTAATATAATGTTACATGTCAATTACATTTCAATTAAAAAATAGAGGGAACTGAGGAACATGCTAAATGACCCCAGGAGTCAATCAGTCAAATCTATAAATTAAATCTATAAAATTTCCTATAAAATAGGAAAATCTATATTCAATTGACCTATTTTATTCAATAAATACATGGCCTGGGAAAAAGATGGAATAGGAAAATGTTACCAATTTTAAAAAGACTTAAGAGATATATCAGCCAGATGCGATATGTGAACCTTGTTTGGATCTTATTTCAAGCAAACCAACTGTAACAAATAATTTCAGGTACAATTGGGCAACGTTAAAAACAGATTGAGTTTTAGGAAACATTAAGAAATTATTGTTAATTTTGTTATATAATAGTATTGTGATTATGTTTTACTTTTATTTTTATTTTTTCGGAGGAAGATTAGCCCTGAGCTAACATCTGCCACACGTCCTCCTCTTTTTGCTGAGGACGACTGGCTCTGAGGGGCCAGCCTGGTGGTGCAGCAGTTAAGCGGGAATGTTCTACTTCTCAGCAGCCCGGGGTTTGCCCATTCGGATCACGGGTGTGGACATGGCACTGCTTGGCACGCCATGCTGTGGTAGGTGTCCCACATAGAAAGTAGAGGAAGATGGGCACGAATGTTAGCTCAGGGCCAGTCTTCCTCAGTGAAAAGAGGAGGATTGGCAGCAGATGTTAGCTCAGGGCTGATCTTCCTAAAAAAAAAAAAAGGGAAAAAAGAGACTGGCCCTGAGCTAACATCCATGCCCGTCTTCCTCCATTTCACATGTGGGACACCTGCCACAGCATGGCTTGACAAGCGGTGCATAGGTCCGTGCCTGGGATCCAAACAGGTGAACCCCAGGCCGCCAAAGTGGAGCATGCACTGTGCCACCAGGCCGGTCCCTGTGATTGTGTTTTTTAAAGGCTCTATCTGTAGAGGTACATTCTGACTTATTTACGGGTGAAATTATATGATATTTTGAATTGGTTTTAAAATAATTCAGCTTTAAAGAAAAAGAGAGAGAGAGAGAGGAGGGGGGAGTAGATGAAAGAATGGCCGGTGTTGATAGCGTTGGAGCTGAGCGATCGCACATGTGTGGACATTATGTTGTTTTCTCCACTTTGTGTCTATTTAAAAATTACCATAAAGTGCTCTTGTTTTATAAAAGAAAGAGAAAAACTGGCTGAGAGGGAAGCTGGACTTCTGCCCCTCCTGGCTGTAAGGAGGCGGCACCTTCCCCTCCCGGAGTGCTGTCAGAGGCAGCAAGCTAAAACGCACGGTTTAGAAATGATCTGGAGCCTCATAACGTAGCACCCAAAACAGCCAGGTTTAATCAGAAATCACTCATCATACCAAGAACCAGGAGGATCTCAAACTACGTGCAAAAAGATGGTCAATGGATGCCAAGCCTGAGATGACAGAGACGTTAGAATCATCTGACGAAGACTTGAAAGCTATAGTAAAAATGCTCAGTGAGGGGCCGGCCCCGTGGCCCAGTGGTTAAGTCCGCGCACTCCACCTCAGTGACCCAGGGTCTGAGACGGCGTCCCACATAGCACAACCAGAGGGACCTACAACTAGAATGTACAACTGTGTACTGGGGGGCTCCGGGGGAGAGGAGGAGGAGAGGGAGGGGGAGCGGGAGGGGGGAGAAGAAGAAGAAAAATTGGCAACAGATGTTACCTCAGGTGCCAATCTTTAAAAAAAGAGAAAAAGCTTCAGTGAGCAATTATGAGCACCCTGGAAACTATATGAAAAAAACAGAAAGTCTCAGCCATTGTAGTGGACCATGGTGGAATTAATATGGAAATACAAGCTCATCTGCTTATAAGTAGTAGGGTGAAAGTAATGCTGTGACTACTGGTAGGAGAAGAGAAAGAGAATGGATGCCACTGGTCAGTGTGGACTTCAAGCTTAGATCAGATAGCCAATTTACTTACATTGGGCTAGAGAGGCTCCTTATATCTCTAAATAAAGAGCATCAATTTAAAATAAGGCTGGTTTACTGCATCATCTCTGTAGTTGGGATAAAAATTTCTAGCACTGGGGCAAGCCCCGGTGGTTGAGTGGTTGTGTTCGCGCACTCCACTTCGGCAGCCCAGGGTTTCACTTCGGATCCTGGGCACAGACATGGCACCACTCATCAGGCCATGCTGAGGTGGCATCCCACATAGGACAACTAGAAGGACCTACAACTAGCATCTACAACTATGTACTAGGGGGCTTTGGGGAGAAGAAAAAGAAAAAGAAATTCTAGCATTGAAAAACAGTTAAGATTTTAAATAGAACCAATATTGCAAGTGTTAGATGCCATTTTAGCAAGCCTCATCTTACAGCACTACATCGAAGCAGCACTGTACAATGAAATGATAGAAAAATTAGAGACATTAAGGTAGATGTCAAGTGGATGTATAAAGGAGGTAGGGCCCCTTTAGGAAATAATAAAGGTATAATGAAAACTCTATACACGTGGTTGGTCAATTCATTGTAGCTGAGTTCTGTAGGGGGCGGGGGCGCACTCTGGTGCCTGCTACTTTCTGTCACCCTCCTCAAAGATGTCAACCTATTCTGCTTGATGATTGGTCATTGTCCCTGCTCTCTGTGGCATCTGCCACTGCTGCCCACAGTCCTTCCGTGGCTCTTGCTTATAAAGCCCGTGCCATATCTGCTAATGGTGTCCCCTCATTCCTGCTGAGAGGCTCCTGCTGGTCCTCAGAGCCTCTCCCAGTCACGTCTGATGCTCTCCAGGAGGGCTGAGGGGCTCTGGGGACTGGCCACACCTAGTCCATGACTGCTGTGGACCCAGGCTTGCTGACAACAGGCAGGTCACTCTGGATACAGGCACGCATCTTCTCTCTTCTCAGAGCCCCAAAACATTTCGGGGGGTTTATGTCTCCCGACTTCTCTGAGTTGTGGTTAGGATTAATAATAATAATATCAATTAACATGATAGACAACAGAATGACAATTAGCATCACTTCCTATGCCATTGTTTGTGCTCTGCTCATAGCACTGCATAAGGCCACTTTGGTTCAAGGTCGAGTCAGATCATAGGAGTGAGTTTCAGTGAAACAGACAGTACGGACAGGAACCTGAAGTCTATAACTGCAAGTGAGTACGGTGATGGACTGGTGTTCAGACATTAAAATAAGCATAAACAGCCCTGGTTCTTTGCTTTATAATTTTAAGAGCATCTGTAGTTGGACACATAATATTTGAGCTTTTAGAATTCCATGTGGTCTAGAATTTTGTATATATTGGAAAAATTAGAACATAGATAGAGGCTAGGCTGAGCTCTGATGGTGGAGGACTTTCGTCACGGGCACATGTGCTTTATCAGTGGTTACCCCATGAGGGTATTCTAACTTGACTTCTAGGTTGTGTACCCTGCTGTCTATTTAAACTCCAAAACAGGTTTGCTGTAATTTCGGGTAATGACGACTGGTAACTACCAGTAACTACTTCTGGTAACCAGCTTTTGGTTCCATTGATGATACATGGACACTTTTCATAAAATGTGTTAATTATTTTATTTGGGAGTTTTGTCATGCTTTGAGGCCATCCATCCAAAATGTGGAATTCAGCCCCATGCATTTGTCACATTGGTGGGGTAATTTTATTTGAGAGGATTAATTCCTTAAAGCATCGCAGTTTGCCAATGTGACCCCCACTCAGCACAAGGTGGTTAGTTCACCTGACTGGGAGAAGAAGATAGTCAAACAGAGACCGTTCTGTTTCCTCTTTAGAAAGTAAGGGACAATGCGTCCTTGGCGGTCCCCACGCCGTGGCTCTTGGACACGTGACTGGACAGGCAGTGCCTCTGACACATACGATGCTGCAGGTTATATTTTGAGCCAACAGGCCTGATTTAAGTATGCTAAGTTCCTTTTGCTTCTTTTATTTTTTTAATTTTTTTTTTTCCGAGGAAGATTAGCCCTGAGCTAACATCTGCCAATCCTCCTCTTTTTGCTGAGGAAGCCTGGCCCTGAGCTAACATCCGTGCCCATCTTCCTCTACTTTCTATGTGGGAATCCTACCACAACATGGCTTGCCGAGCAGTGCCATGTCCATACCCGGATACGAACCCGCGAACCCCGGGCCGCTGAAGCAGAACGTGCGCACTTAACCGCTGCGCCACGGGGCCGGCCCCATCCTTTTGTTCTTTTAATCTTCTTGATTGTACTCCTGTGTTGGACTAACAATGATTTTAAAAAGTACTTTAAAATGGAGAATCTGAATAAGCCAATCACAAGTAAGGAAATAGAAACAGTAATCAAAAACCTCCCCAAAAATAAGAGTCCAGGACCAGACGGCTTCTCTGGAGAATTCTACCAAACATTCAAAGAAGACAATACCTATTCTCCTCAAACTGTTCCAGAAAATTGAGAAAGATGGAGAACTCCCTAACACATTCTATGAAGCCAACATCACTCTGATCCCCAAACCTGACAAGGACAACACAAAGAAGGAGAACTACAGGCCGATATCACTGATGAACATAGATGCAAAAATCCTCAACAAAATTCTGGCAAACCGAATACAGCAATACATCAAAAAGATTATACACCATGATCAAGTGGGATTTATACCAGGGACACAGGGATGGTTCAACATCCGCAAGTCAATCAACGTGATACAGTACATCAACAAAATGAAAAACAAAAACCAAATGATCATCTCAATAGATGCAGAGAAAGCATTCCACAAGATCCAACACCCATTTATGATAAAAACCCTCAATAAAATGGGTATAGAAGGAAAGTACCTCAACACAATAAAGGCCATATATGACAGACCCACAGCCAACATCATACTCAATGGACAAAAACTGAAAGCCATCCCTCTGAGGACAGGAACAAGACAAGGGTGCCCGCTTTCACCACTCCTATTCAACATAGTACTGGAGGTGTTGGCCAGAGCAATTCGGCAGGAAAAAGAAATAAAAGGAATCCAAATAGGTAATGAAGAAGTAAAACTCTCGCTGTTTGCAGACGACATGATCTTATATATAGTAAACCCCAAAGAATCCATAGAAAAACTATT
Organism: Equus asinus; assembly: GCF_041296235.1. Taxonomy (NCBI): domain Eukaryota; kingdom Metazoa; phylum Chordata; class Mammalia; order Perissodactyla; family Equidae; genus Equus; species Equus asinus. The sequence continues at coordinate 2,220,173 of NC_091816.1, read as the reverse complement.
AGAAATAATCAACAACTACAGCAAAGTAGCAGGGTATAAAATCAACATACATAAATCAGTAGCATTTCTATACACTAACAATGAACTAACAGAAAAAGAACTCAAGAACTCAATCCCATTCACAATTGCAATGAAAAGAATAAAATACCTTGGGATAAACTTAACCAAGGAAGTGAAGGATCTATACAATGAAAACTACAAGACTTTCCTGAAAGAAATTGACGACGACATAAAGAGATGGAAAGACATTCCATGCACATGGATTGGAAGAATAAACATAGTTAAAATGTCCATACTACCTAAAGCAATCTACAGATTCAATGCTATCTCAATCAGTATCCCAAGAACATTCTTCACAGAAATTGAACAAAGAATCCTAAAATTCATATGGGGCAACAAAAGACCGCGAATTGCTAAAGCAATCCTGAGCAAGAAAAACAAAGCCGGCGGAATCACAATCCCCAATTCCAAAACATACTACAAAGCTACAGTGATCAAAACAGCATGGTACTGGTACAAAAACAGGTCCACAGATCAATGGAACAGAATTGAAAGCCCAGAGATAAAACCACACATCTATGGACAGCTAATCTTCGACAAAGGAGCAGAGGGCCTACAATGGAGAAAAGAAAGTCTCTTCAACAAATGGTGCTGGGAAAACTGGACAGCCACACGCAAAAGATTGAAAATTGACCATTCTTTTTCACCATTCACCAAAATAAACTCAAAATGGATCAAAGACCTAAAGATTAGGCCTGAAACAATAAGTCTTCTAGAAGAGAATATAGGCAGTACGCTCTTTGACATCAGTTTCAAAAGAATCTTTTCGGACACTATAACTCCTCAGTTGAGGGAAACAATAGAAAGAATAAACAAATGGGACTTCATCAGACTAGAGAGCTTCTTCAAGGCAAGGGAAAACAGGATTGAAACAAAAAAACAGCTCACTAATTGGGAAAAAATATTTACAAGCCACTTATCCGACAAAGGGTTAATCTCCATAATATACAAAGAACTCACACGGCTTAACAACAAAAAAACAAACAACCCGATCAAAAAATGGGCAGAGGACATGAACAGACATTTCTCAAAAGAAGATATAAATATGGCCAATAGACACATGAAAAGATGTTCATCATCGCTAATCATCAGGGAAATGCAAATCAAAACTACACTAAGATATCACCTTACACCCGTTAGGATGGCAAAAACATCTAAGACTAATAGTAACAAATGTTGGAGAGGTTGTGGAGAAAAAGGAACCCTCATACACTGCTGGTGGGAATGCAAACTGGTGCAGCCACTATGGAAAACAGTATGGAGATTCCTCAAAAAATTAAAAATAGAACTACCATACGATCCAGCCATCCCACTACTGGGTATTTATCCAAAGAGCTTGAAGTCAGCAATCCCAAAAGTCCTATGCACCCCAATGTTTATTGCAGCACTGTTTACAATAGCCAAGATGTGGAAGCAACCTAAGTGTCCAGCAACAGACGAATGGATAAAGAAGATGTGGTACATATATACAATGGAATACTACTCAGCTGCAAAACAGAACAAAATCATTCCATTTGCAATAACATGGATGGACCTTGAGAGAATTATGTTAAGTGAAATAAGCCAGCGAGAGAAGGACAATCTGTGTATGACTCCACTCATATGAGGAATTTAAAATTATGGACTAAGAACAGTTTAGTGGATACCAGGGGAAAGGGGGGGTGGGGGGTGGGCACAAAGGGTGAAATGGTGCACCTACAACATGACTGACAAACATTAATGTACAACTGAAATTTCACAAGATTGTAACCTATCAATAACTCAATTAAAAAAAAAACTTCATCCTAGTAAAAAAAAAGTACTTTATAATTAATTTTATATGTTACACTGTAAGCCATCAATGGACTATCCAGCCACACTGAGCTGCTCCTCGTACTTGAGCCAGGGACTGGAAGGCAGCATCCAGACTGAGGAAAGGCAGTAAGGACTACTTCCTGAACTGCACCGGGCGGGCCTGCGCGTCAGCACCATCCGTGGGCTCTGTTTTACACCCTATTGAGGAAGGTCTGCTGCTGCATTCAAGAGACTGGTCTGAGGGTGTGTTGTTGCCAAAAACGATTTCTTTTGAGTTCCAAGAGTAAGTTCCAAGGTAATAATAATTTATATTTACATACTAAAGTTCGTGTGTATTTCTCGTTTCTTCCTCATGCCAACCTAGTGAGGCAGTTACTATCCTCCCACTTTATCAGGCTAGAGAGGCTGACCTCATGTCAGCACCAGGCCTGACACTCAGGTCAGCTGCCTACAAAGCCCAGCTGTGTGGAGCATCCTCCCCTCCAGGTGAGGGCGGGGCAGGCAGGCAGCCAGCTCCCGACAGACCATGCCCATTTTGTTTTGTTTTCAAAGTCCTAGCCCTCACGTTTCCTGTGCAGAGGGCTTGTGTGAGCAAGCTGCTTGTGTTCCCCAGTTGGTTGTAGGGAAGTGGCTCTCAGATGCGTGGGCTTAGGAACCATCTGAACTTGTCAAGAGGCAGATTCCCAGGCTCCTCTTCCTACAGTCCGATCCTATAGGTTGGGGGTAAGGCCCAAGAATCTGAACTTTTAAGAAACGTGATTTATGGGGCACACTTTTGAGGAACAATGTAGGCCCTACATCGGAGGCAAACTATCATGGACTTTTAAAACATTTTTAATTGCAGCAAAATACACGTAACATAAAATTTACCATCCTAGCCATTTTTAAGTGTACAATTCAGTGGCATTAAGTATATTTACATTGCTGTGCAATCACCACCAACATCCATCTCCAGGACTCTTTTCACCTTGGAAAATCTGCAGCTCTATACCCATTAATCAAGAATTCCCCATTCCCCTCTCCCCTTAGCCCCTGGAAACCTCTAATCTATGTTCTGCCTGTATGAGTTTGACTACTCTAGGTACCTCATATACGTGGAATCTTACAGTATTTGTCTTTCTGTGACTGGCTTATTTCACTTCGCATAATACTCCCAAAGTGGTCCACATTGTAGCATGCGTCACACTCTCCTTCCTTTTTAAGAGTGAATAATATTCCGTTGTGTGTATATATCACATTTTGTTCACTCACTCATCCACCACTGGACACTTGAGTTGCTTCCACATCTTGGCTCCTGTGAATGATGCTGCTGTGAACACAGGTGCACAATCTCTCTTCAAGTGCCTGCTCTCAGTTACCTGGGGCATGTACCCAGGAGTGAGGTTGCTGGGTCATATGCTAACTCTGTTGTTAACTTTTTATGGAACTGCCGTACTGATTTTTATAGTGGCTCCACCATTTTACACTCTCAAATAGCAGAGTACAAGCGTTCCAATTTCCTTACATCCCCGCCAACACTTGTTATTTTCTGTTTTTTGATCGTAGCTATCCTGATGGATATGAGGTGGTGTCTCGTTGTGGTTTTGATTTGAATTTCCTTAGTGATTAGTGATGTTGAGTATCTTTTCATCTGCTTATTGGCCATTTGTATATCTTCTTTGGAGAAATGTCTATTCAAGTCCTTTGCCCATTTTTAAATTATTTGTTGTTGTTGTTGAATTGTAAGAGCTCTCTATATATTCTGGATATTAAGCCCTTATCAAATATATGATTTGCAAATATTTTCTTCCATTCTGTGAGTTGCCTTTTCACTCTGTTGATGTCCTTTGATGCACAGAACTTTTAAATTTTGATGTCATCCAATTTATCTATTTTTTCTTTTGTTGCCTGTATTTTTAGTGTCATATCCAAGAAAGTACCACCAAACCCAATGTTGTGAAGCTTTTCCTGTATGTGTTCTTCTAAGAGTTTTATAGTTTCAGCTCTTACATTTAGGTCTATGATCCATTTCTTGCAAATAGTTTTTTCCAATTTTATTGAGATGTAATTGACATATGACACTGTATAAGTTTAAGGTATACAGTGTAATGATTTGACTTACATATATTGTGGAATGATTGCCACAATAAGTTTAATTAGCAGCCATCATCTCACATAGATACAAAAAAAAAAAAAAACAGACAAAAAAGGTTTTTTTTTTTGTGGTGAGAACCCTTAGGAATTACTCTCTTAAGAACTTCCAAATATAGCACACAGCAGAGTTAACTATAGTCACTATGGTGTACAGCACATCCCCAGGACTTATTTATCTTATAACTAGAAGTTTGTACCTTTTGGCCACCTTCATCCAATTCTCCTGCCCTCTATACTCTGCCTCTGGTAACCACAATTCTGATCTCTTCTTCTATGAGTTTGGTTTTTTGTTTTTAGATTCCACATATAAGTGATATCATACAGTATTTGTCTTTCTCTGTCTGACTTATTTCACTCAGCATGATGCCCTCAAGCTCCATCCATGTTGCCACAAATGGCAAGATTTCCTTCTTTTTTATGGCTGAATAATACTCCATCATGTGTATGTATATATATACACCACAGTTTCTTTATCCATTTCTCTGTCAGTGGACTCTTAGGATGTCTCCATGTCTTGGCTATCGTAGACAATGTTGCAATGAACATAGGGGTGCACAAATCTCTTCAACACAGTGTTTTCTTTTCCTTCAGCTGTATTCCCAGAAGCAGAATTGCTGGGTCACATGATAGTTCTATTTTTGTTTTTTTGAGGAACTTCCATGTTGTTTTCCATAGGAGGCTGCATCAATTTACAACCCCACCAAAAGTGCACAAGGGTTCCCTTTGCTCCACATCCTCACCAGCATTTGTTATCTCTTGTCTTTTTGCCGTTCCAACAGGTGTGAAGTGATATCTCCTTGTGGCTTTGATTTGCATTTCCTTAATGATTAGTGATGTTGACTACCTTTTCATATGCCTGTTGACCATTTGTACATCTTCTTTGGAAAAACGTCTGTTCAGGTCCTTTGCTCATATTTTAATTGGATTGTTTGGGTTTTTGCTATTGAGTTGCATATGATCCATCTTTAGTTAGTTTTTGTATATTGTGTGAGTAAAGGCTCAATTTCATTCTTTTCATATGGATATAGAATTTTCCCCAACGTCATTTGTTGAAAAGACTATTCTTTCCCTAGCATAGGCTTTTGATCAGGAAGACCTGGGTTCAGATACTGATTCCCTCACTGACTAGTCCGGAGATATATGGAAGACGCTCAGGAAAATCTCCTACAAGTGAACTTTCCCTCTGAACAGAAGTCAGTGGGATGTATAGGCTGTGGTTTGTCTGTTGTTCCTGAGCCAGCTGCCCCAAGGTCTTGCCCAGACAGAGGGCACACCTGCAATGAGGGGCAGGATCACAGGACACCTGGAAAGCCCTGGCCGAGAGGGCTTTTAGGCCCTTTGTTCAGACACTACACTTTTTATGATTCTGTACATGTTAGGAACACCTCTCCCTTTTCCCCTCAGTACCTACTCTCAAAGAAGGGAGAGCTTTGTGATGGGTTGACGCCATGGGTCTATAACTTCTGATCTGAGGAAAGCAACAAAATAAGTCAGCAGCCCTCATCCCCTCAGGACCACAGACTGACTGTGCACACAGAGGCTCAGCGACGGTCGGCAACCATCTGTCAGCAGTGCCCAGGCAGCCACCCAGCTCTGGGGCGGAGAGGCGTTTGGGGGGTCGAGAATCATATGGGCGGGTAGAGAACAGTGTGGAATTTAACAGGACACCACTTGGCAGGTATTCGACAGCAAAATCAAAGGAGAGTGAGACTGTGTCTCTAGGAGCCCATAGTTTCATCTCACTGTGATCACAAGAGACTCACGTACTCTCGGGCTCAGAGAGGAAAGGCAGCCCTTCGTTTACCGAACACAAGAGCCCTTATCTTGGAAATGCTTGTAAAACATAAACATTTTGGAGAGGAATTTGGCAATAACTACACCAATATTTATGTTTACATACTTTTGAACTCGCAATTCCACTTCCAGGAAGTTCCTGACGTGCATGCAAAGATACATGTACAAGGATGATTACTGCAACACTGTTATAACAGCTGAAATTTGGAACAACCACCAATGGGGTAACGATTAAGAAGTGATACATCCATCCAATGGGATACAAAGCTGTTGTTAAAAAGAATAAGAATTGACACAGATATATTTTCAAGACATAGTATTAAGTGGGAAAAAGTACAGAAGAGTTTATTTCTGTGAGTGGCCTTGTGGGAATTTCCACTTTCCGTATTATATGTTTCTGTATTGCTTTGTTTCCCCCCTGAGATGTAATGTTTTGCATTTAAATCATTTAAATAGGAAAGGGTGTATATAACAAAACTTATATATGGGGATCCAATGAGATTGATAAAGCCCCTAGCACAGATCAGGCATGGAGTGATGCTCGCTACATCTTACCTCTGTGATATCAGGAAACATCAGGGTGCAATAGACACCTTTTGATCCTGTTTTGGAAAACAGCACTTCAGTGAGGAGAGCCAGTGGAAAACAGTTTCTTAAACAGCTTTTCTGCCCTCTCTGTCCCTACATGCCAATTTCAAGTTTCCTGTCTAAGGATGATGAAATGGTTTCTTAGACTGCTGATACCATCATTTGTCTTGCTTGTCATTTTTGAGAGACTACTGTTCAATGAATTTCACACGCTGGCGAAGTAATAAGAAGGATGTTCTCCAGGAACCACTGATCTTTACCTTAGAGTCTAACCCTATTGCTCCATTCACAGATATCTTTGGTCTTCACCACACCTGCCATAGATGCGATTGGACTCTACTAGGCAGGTATGCCTCTTTTTAAGAGACTCAGATGCCCTCTCCAAATTTGAATTACAAAACAGCTAAGTGAAGGAGCAAATTTTACAATTGCAAAAGGACTCTGCTTTACTAGAAGATCTCTGAAGAGTTCCTTTCAACAGAGACCTTCTCTGGTTCATTTGCGAAAGGACTGACTTTAAAAAAACTGGATAATGCACGCTTTCAGAAACATCTATTACATATAGCAAGGAATATTTCTATTAACTGAGACTATCAAAGATTAATTGCAAGAACTTTGATTGTCCCAGGGGAAACCTGATGACTTCTGAGTGCTAGTAAGGCAGCGGAACCCACCAGGCCCCACTGTCAGGCCACACATTCAAGAGCCCTGGAGGAGGTGGAGAGACTGGTGTTGGTCCCAGCATGCTACTGACTCCTCTGCAGCCAGGACAGGCTGCCGCATCTTTTCCATTTCCTCATTAGCAGGGATGGGAGAAACATGTTTCTCCTGGAGTTATCTTGAGGTTTAAATGAGATCACGTATCATCTTCCAGATATTAAAACATATTATGAAGCTACAATAATTAAAAGTTTTTTTCCAGAAGAATAAAAGACAGCTGAATTAAACAAGTAGAGTTCAGAAATAGAATCAAAATAAACAAGAATGAAGTTTCTGATAAAGGTGGCATTTCAATGCAGTGAAAAATAAGATGGATTTTTTAATCGACCCAGAAATAAATGGTTGGAACAAGAAGCTAGCCACTGGTGGGGGGCAGGGAATAGTGCTGAATCCCCACCTCGTCCCTCACACAAAAAGAAATTCTAGGGGCCGGCCGGGTGGTGCAGCAGTTAAGTGCGCTTGTTCTGCTTCTCGGTGGCCCAGGGTTCGCCAGTTTGGATCCCGGGTATGGACATGGCACCGCTTGGCATACCATGCTGTGGCAGGCGTCCCACATATAAAGTAGAGGAAGATGGGCATGGATGTCAGCTCAGAGCCAGGCTTCCTCAGCAAAAAGAGGAGGACTGGCAGTAGTTAGCTCAGGGCTAAACTTCCTCGGGGGGGGGGGGGGGGGGAAAAAGGAAGTTCTAAATGGACCATTAAACCTAAAAAAAGAAACCATAAAAGTACAAAGAGAAAAATGGAATAATGTTTATTTATAATCTTGTAGTAGGGAAGGCTTGTCTAATCAGAATATAAAGCCTAGAAGTCACAAAATATCAATAAATTGCTTATCATAAATGTTTAAAACTTTTTCATGGCAAAAAAAAATCACACTGTGCACTGTGAAAATGGGAAAAATTTTCTCAAAAGGCTAAGTCTCTTAATTTATAAGGAAGGTATATATATCAATAAGAATAAAGAGGATGTATATTTATGAGAAAAGGATTTGACCAGGGAGTATGACATATAAATGGCCAATAAACAAATAAAAGATATTCAACATCACTTGTAACACAAGAAATCCATTTAAAACCATAAGCAAATTCCCCAAAATTAAAAATTTTGATAGTATTCAGAGTTAGAGTTAGCAAGATTTGGGTTAACAGACACGCTCATACATCACTGATGGGAATAGGTATGAATCAGTACAATTTTTCAATCCTTTCAAGGGAAATTTGGAAACAACTATCACATTCTTAAATGCACACAGCTGATGCAGCATTTCACTGCTAGAAATTTTCTCTACAGATATATTCCCAAATGAAAGCCAAGATATATGTGATATACAAGAATATTTATGACGGCACAGTTTGTAATAGCAAAAAACTGAAGACTCTCCAAATGTCCATGAGCAGGTGACTGGTTGTACAAGTCACGTTACATACACACAGCAGAAGAACCCCAGCTGATAGTCAGTTAGGGGAAAGGTATGTGCCGCCAGCACCTGATCTGGTTTCCAAATACCCTTCTCCACACAAAGGAGCCAGGACACCTCGGAGTCCAGGGCTGCCACAGAGAAAGTGTAAGATGATCCCGGAACAGCTTATTGCACCAGAATGTAAGGAAGTGCTCAAAGAATCACGGGGACATGCCAAAAGGACACAGGAACCAGCCTGAAGTGGCTTTCACTGGCTATCTGGGACAATTTGAGCATTAAAATAAATAAAAATAATAGCCTTGGATTATAAATCTGAATAAAATGAGAATCTAAGAGTTTATATTAATAGAAATAGACAAATGGCGGAGAAGGGCAACCTGCTCTTTACAGTAGAATACAAACTAGAAGGAATGAGAGTTAGAAAATCATCAATGGCTGTCGAGACGAATGGATGAAAGTTTGATGAGGAACTGGATATTTACACAAATCACCTTAACTACAAGGGGAAACAGTAACTTTACGAGTGGAGAAATCTGGCAGATTTCAAAGCAATCAAGTTGATCAAAGCGACCAAAGTTGAGTCCTGAGGAACGAGTGGGATGAAATGACATCAGGTGCCTCCTGAGAGGGTGCACTGAGAAAGACGCAGCATCACTCCAGACAAACCCACACTGAGGTACATTCTGTGAAATAACCGGCCTGTGCTCTTTAAAAATGTTAAGGTCAGGGAAGACAAAGAAAGGCTGAAGAATTTTTCCAGGTTAAAGGAGACTGAAGAGATAGGACAACTGAATGCAATATGTGATCCTGGATGGATCCTGGACTGGGGAAAATAGCTATAAGGATATTACCGGAACAACGGAAGAATTTAAGTATTGCCTGTCAATCAAGTAATAGTTTTATTTGAACGTTAAATCTCCTGGTTTTAATAATTGAACTGTGGTTATGTAAAACAAAGTCCTATTCTTAGCAAATACACACTGAGGTAATTAGGGGTACAGGGTACAATGCCTCTAATGTACTCTGAAATGGTTCAGAAAAGATAATATGGGGGCTGGACCCTTGGCATAGTCGGAGCTCCACTCTGGCATCCTGGGGTTTGCAGGTTCGGAACCCAGGCACAGACTTAGCAGCACTCATCAAGCCATGCTGTGGTGGTATCCCACGTAAAATAGAGGAAGATTGGCACAGATGTTAGCTCAGGGCCAATCTTCCTCACAAAAAAAAAAGAAAGAAAGAAAGAAAAAAGAAAAGAAAAAATAATATGTAGATCTAGAGAAAATGATAAAGCAAAAGGGGTGAAACGTAAATAATTGGTGAATCTGGGTCATGGATGTACCAGAATTCCTTCTAGTATTTGTCCAAGTGTTCTATAAGTTTGAAATTATATCAAAATTAATGTATATGCTAGCATTGAAAGAGCTCCAACATGGGTTATGCAGTGATAAAGGGAAGGTGCAGAGCCATGCATGTATTATTTGCTTTAAAACAATATTCCAGAAATGTTTGACAATGTTGGCTCTTGGGGGACAGACCAGGAATCATGACCTGGAGAGAGAATTTTTTACTTTTCATTTTGTATCTTTCTTGCTGTTTGAAATTTTCCTTCCCTAGGATAGAAAATGTTCAACATATGTTAATTTCCTTCCTTCCTTTCTTTCTTCCAATTAAAATTCAAACGCCCCTACAAGGGGTCCCACTCATAGCAAAGGGGATGAACTTGGAGATAGAGGTCCAAGGGAGAAAGGCGCTGGGTGCATGCGCCCATCCCCTAAGAAGGCACCAAGACCTGCTTTACCTAGTTGGTGATCTGGCAGCCCGAGAGGGGCCCACAGCCTCCTGCCGAAAGGAGAAGCTGGGACTGGCAGTAGGTGTGACAGAGCCCCTGACAAGGGGAAGTGCTGAGAGCAGCCTGGGCTCGCATGGATTTGGGCCTGGCAGTTGAGTTGCAACACAGCCCAGCGCTGAGTGAAGGTCCCCGCGCGGGCTGTGAGGACTTGCGCCCCCTCCCTCTCCTCGGAGCGCCGCTCTGCTTGTCTCTGTTCCTCATTCTGGGCCCCGGCTCTGCGGGCTGGGAGGGGAGCAGTCCCTCGGCCTGGGCCGGCTCAGCCCGCATGGCTCTGCAGCCGCCCACTGGGCCTTTCCCAGGCGGGTCACATATTCGGTCATCTCTGGCCTGTGATGCCTCTGATGAGAAAGCCAGCTCAACCCAGCGGTCTGGCCACACCGTAGCGGTTCTCTAGAAATGGTGACTGAAAGGTTAAAGTGAGCCAAATTGCAAAACTGAAAGACCGCACATCAGAGGCTGCCAGGGGCTGGGGTCACGAGGTCAGGGAGGGGTGACAGAGAGCTCACTCCAGGGAACCTTTTGGGGTGATGGAAGTGTGCTATAGGGTGATTCTCATGACAGTTACTCGGGTGTATACAGTTGTAAAATAACATTAAATTGTACACTTAAATTCGTAAATTTTATTGTATGTAAATTATTCCTCTATAAACCTGATATTTTAAAATGATCAAAATGAAGACAGACTACCTACATATCTAAATTATCTGACGTCCTCTAGTAATAAAATGAGTACAGTCTACAGGTCTTTTTCCCTAAGAATCATCCTCCCCGACCTGTCACTTTTTGTCCACTTCAAAAACCCACCCACTGGACCAGTGCGAATGGACTCAGGCAGGCAGTTAGGAGCCGCAGTGGCAGCAGCAGAGAGGAAGACAACGTCATATAGGACCGAAAATGGCCTGTCGGTGTTTCTGTCTTCTAAGGCGAGGCAGAATTCGCATCAGATCACCACAGGTCCCTTTTTCTTACAGAGGGTGGTGGCTGGGCAGGGACAGAGAAAGAAATCACACAGCGTAGATGGCCCCTGTGTAGCCCAGGATTTTGGTCACGCAAAGGCGGAGCCCCGCGGGGTCACAGAAGGTCTGGAATGAATCCCGGCAGCCTGAGAAGCAGCAACTTGTGAGCCAGTCGATGGGTGTGGGCTGCAGCCTGAGGCTTTCGGAAGGGGTTGGAAGTGAGAGTGCGGTGCTGGCCCTCTGAGCCCTTGGCCCTCTGAGCCCGTGGCCGCCAGCGCCAGAGCAGAGCCACTGAGCAGAACCGCTGCTCTGCATCAGAAATTGGGGGGCTCTGCTTCCTTGTTCAGGAGCAGGAGGCCTGAGGAGCTGGGCAGCCTCAGAGGGGAGCGTTTGGTGGGGGCTAGGGCCCGAGGGTAGAAATGTTTACAACACTTGTGGCGCTGTGATGTGAATCCTTCCATCTCTCCAAACCTTTGGTGGAGTCAGTGAAATACCAAGTCCTTGTGTGAAAAATCATTTGGATGAATTCAAGGAGAAGGGCTAACCGCCATGCCTGGGCGAAAACAGGATCCATGAGCCCATGGCAAGACAACCCATGAACTGATCAAATTCTTCCAGTACAGAAATAATCACAGGGCACCTGCTGGGCGGCCATTAATGTTCGCTATTGTCACTATTACTTTACATGGTGGCCAGCACTGGGTGACGCATGGACAGTGGGACACAGGAGTAGTGGGGGAGGCAGGCAATAAACAGACCAATATGTATTGAAATCAGTGAGAGCCTCCTTCCCAAAGCTGCCGCTAAGGTGCTCGGTCCTTCTGAGGAAGCTGAGGCCACTGTGGGGTGGGGCCCTCACTTCATCCAGCAACTAGCATAGTGCTGGGCAGCTGCCAGGCTGGCACAGGCCTTCCCCATGGCCTTGGCCTCTGAGACTGCCTACATCAACTGTCGGGGCCCAGAGCAGGCTACCCCCAAATATCCCACAATGGCACATTGATCATTTTGAATTCAGGTCACTTGAGAAGCAAAGATGGCATTCTGGGCCTTCTGCCTCTGTTCCCTCTGAAAGCAGGAAACCAGTCTTCCATGGGAAACGCTCTGCCTGCATCCCCATCCCCAGAGCCAGGGGATGCTGCCTGAGGAGCCGCATAAGCAAACCTTGTTAACTTACTACCCCAAGCCTAACTTGTATTTAAATTCCTCACTAATTACCTACCTCAAACCTACATTCCTTTGTCCTGTCATTCCTCACAAATTTATTATTTCTTTATGTAAAAAGATATATTACTGCCTGCTTTGTTCACTCTTATGAATTCAATTGGGTTTTCTCCTGTTAATCTGGTTTTGTGCCAGTTTCATTACCCCTCCAGCCATTAGAACACAAGAAGGGCGGAGAGGAAATTCCCTCCTCCCTGACACTATTCAGTCCTCATCCCGCGTGACAACTCAGTGACCGTCAAGGAGGACAAGATCGCCGCCCTCATTCAAGTGGCTGGTGTCAATGTTGAACCTTTCTGTCCAGGCTTGTTTGCAAGGGCCCTGGCCAACATCAAGATCAGGAGCCTCTTCTGCAGCGAGGTGGCTGGCGGCCCTGCCCCACAGAACGTCCTGTCCCCTCCACCACTGCTGCCTCAACGGAGGAAAAGAGAGTGGAAGAAAGAAAGAAGAATCTGAGGGGCCCGATGAGGACATTGGCTTCAGTCTTCTTGATTTTGTAACATGTTCAGGAAAAAGCCCAACCCTTAAAAAAAAATTAGTGACAAGAGCTCTGAAGGACAAGAATAGAGTATGGTGACAAAATTCCTGGTTGTGGTGGACAGGAGGGCCCATGTAGAAAGAGCGATTAAGAATTTCGCAAAAGTAGGAGCTCAGAATCCGAGATAAATAGGAAACACACCACCCACCTCACCCACCATCAGACACGACCACATCTGACACCAAATTCCTGGAGAGATGTGAAAGGTGAAGGACACGTGGACTTTCAGTGTAACGGGAGGCAGGGGTGAGCCCACTTCATCTGAATCACAAAAGACAGGATTCTCAGCTGATTTCTGGGTTATTGCATTAAAAAAGCAACAGCATTAAAAACTACTATTCAAAAAGGGTTTAATAGGCACCCGGCTCTGTACTGGGCACTTTACATATATAATCTCACTTAAACCATATAACCACGAGGAGTAGGTTTTATTAGCCCCCATTTTACAGAAAACCGAGGCTCAACGAGATTCAGTAAACTGCCTGAGATCCCCAAGCCAAGAAAAGGCAGAGGCAGGATTAGAACCCATGTCTCTCAGACTCCAGACAACACGTATAACCAAATGCCAAAGAGGGCAGCATCACCAGTCTTTGCATTGGCCAATTTGCTCATTCACTCGGTAAATTTTTATTGAGCACCTATGATGCACCAGGTGTTGGGAATGCAGCAGTGAACACAATCTCTGCTCCCAGAGAGCTAAAGGAGCAGCTCAGAACGAAGATGAGCTGCAAAACATACCTGCCCGGTGGTAAAACCGTACACAGCAGCCCGTCCACCGTCTCTCTGCCCCCGTGGGCTAGGCCACCGTCCCTTAGTGACTGCCTCCTCTCTAATTTGAAGAGGGTTCATTCTCACTATCGGGCTCTGCCAGCCCAGCCCTATCTCCCACCAACTCCCCTAGAAGAAAGGTGGATTTCTTCATGTCTTCCAACTAAACAAGCTTTCCAACTTTTCCGGCAGAAGACTTTTTGTTTGTTGAAGGAGCTAGTCTTGACTTACAGAGTCCTCTCTCTGCAGGGCAGGGAGAAAATTGGAAGTAATGAGAGAGTCGCTTAAGTCACTGAGCCAGAGCTGACTGTGGGCAGTGGGGGGCTTGGGAAACCCTCCCTGTTCCAAACGGTCTGTTTGAGTGCCTTCCTGTCTTTTGAGCTGGTTTCTCTTACTGTGACTCAGCTCCCAGATGTTCCGATAACAATCCTTTCCTCGCTCAAAGGAGTTCAGTGTTGCTATGCCTGGCTGCTGTTAGGTAAGAGAATAGAGTTTTCTCAATTGATGGCACAAAAAGACTGAATAGAGGATAGTTATCTTGGACCCTGGGGAGAAGGTTTTATTTTAAAATAAACCCCTTAGAAACTTTATCCTTATCGCTAGCGCAGTCCTACCTCCACAACAGAACCAATCAGTGCTGGAATTTTGTATTGCCTGCTCGTCCTTATTGCTCATCACTTAATGGCTCTCTGTGGATCTGACCTCCCTAAAAAAATTCTAGGTGCCTCTGACGAGAGTTGCATTGCTTGGCCCCCCCAGGTCAGCCATGCCCAGAGCTGTGCCAGGCATGCCAGCTGCTCAGTATTTCTTGACCACCCTATAGTCACTGCTAAATAGCACCCTCAGCCTTAAAACAGGAAGAAAAGGGAATATTTTTCTGCTGTATCTAAAAATATTTTTTGCAAACAGTCTGTTCACATCTCTAGAGCAGGACAGAGACCAGATGTAGGCAGTGGGCATGTCTTTTCTGAAGAGAAAACAGGGCTTAAGATGACAAATTTCTTGAGACATGATAAAACCCAGAGGCCCCTTCCTGGGCCATCATTCATTTTTTTTTAAATCTAGTAATATGTGACCTTATCAGAGAGATTTATGTTCAGTTGAAAACCAAATTATTTTGAGCTGAGCAAATGGGGACTGTTAAATTACAGAGTGGAGTAAACTTCTGGTATATCAGTGGGTGTCTCACTAACTTTCTCAGTGACAGTGATTAAAGAGAAACCTTTTATGATGTCATATGAGAAATAGACTCGACATAGGGCCCAACTCATATAGGTGCTCAATAAATATGTTTTATCTTAAAAATTTATTTATTAAGCAAACACTTATATAGCATTTAGAATGTGTTGGGCACCATTCTAAGTGCTTTCCAACTGTTTACTCACATTCTTTTCTCTTCCTGCTTTGAGGCTGAGTGTGCTATTTGGCAGTGACAGTAGGGTAAATTGAGAAAAACCCAGGAGCTCAAAGTGCCGAGGCAGCCCCGGGCATCGTGGACCCATCTGTTTGGGCTGACGTATGTCCCTAAGCATCCCCTTCAGCCTGGGGCTCTGTGCCGGCAGGAGTGTCCCCTGTGTCAGGCAGGGCTCGCCAGCACCTCCTCTGTCCTCCACGTCGACCCTGCCAGTGCCTCCGCTGTCTGACCTGTGCCCTCCTGTCCTCCTGCTACCCTTAGGCTGAGCCAGATGAAACTGCTGATCTGTGTTTGCTGTGTTTCGACTGTTTTTGCTTTATAAGAAAACGACAATTTCATGCAATTCAACTGAATCCTGCCTACATTTTAAAGGAGAGAAATGGATGCTTGGAGCGGTCAAGTAACTGGCTAAAGTCTCAGAGGCAATCGACAGCAGTATCTAGATTCGAAAGCCAGTTCGCCTCCTCGTGAACTTCTGAGGACGCTGCTTTTAACCACATGTTCATAGCGTGGGTCCGAGAGCTGGCTGCTTGGGTTTGAACAGCAGATCACTCACTTACCAGCCTGTGACTTTGGATACAGACTTTTCCTCTCTCTGCTTCAGTTTTCTCATCTGTAAAATGGGGATAATAATAATCAGTATTGTCCAATTTGTGGGGTTGGCTTGAGGACTGAATGAGGGTACCTAAGCACAGAGTTTAGACAGCGCCTGGCACTCAGTGAGCACTCTATAAATGAGAGCTCTTATCTTTAGGCTTCCTTTAGTACTTTTTGTCCTGCTCCAGTAAATATACCAACACACACACACACACACACACACACACACACACCTCCTTTGTCTGCTAATATAATGCCCTAGGACTGAGAAACTCAGTAGTAAGAGACCTTATTATAATGCTAGGTAGGTGGGAGACGAACCGCTCTCCTCAGGGCTCAGGCCTCGGAGCCTCTCACCATTTCCCTTCATCACGGGGACTGAAACTCCGCTTTAGGGTCACTCTGCTAGATTTCCCCCCCTTTCCTTTATTTTCTTTAAAGGGGGAGTAGGGACTGTCACTTGTAAGGAGTACAGCTTTGATTTATCATTCTTGATATCCAGCCAAAGAGCCTCTGAACCAGGGGAGCGCAGCACGAGGACAGGAGGCCAAGGGCGGTTCTTGGAAACAGTCCCTAAATCAATCCCAGCGGGGGCGCGGGAAATTCCACCGAGTTAAAAGTCTAGGAAGCGGTGTCAAGTTCACCCCAGGAGGGCCGGGGTGAGGAAATCCCCATCTCCCCTGTCCCAGAAACCGCTCAGGTTGAAGGCACTTGTCTTAAAAGGACTCTGGCGTCTTAGGGCTCAGCTTAGGGCTGCGCTTTCATCTCAGCGAGCACAGCCTGTTCAATTTCGACCAGAGTTGTCTAGAAGCCACACACACCCTCCCAGGGGCACCTGGGCTGGGGTCCCCGGGTACAGCCGGCCGGCGCGGGCACGGGGCGTGACCGGACCCCCGCCTCCCTCACCCCCCGACGCCGCGGTCCCTTTAAGACCCGGCCCGGCCCACGTGCCCGCGACGTCAGAGCAGGAAGTGTTTGAGGAAGTGGCCCTCGGCTGGCAGGTTTAAGATTCCCGTATTTTAATGTCTTGGGGTGGTGCCAGAGACCCCGGTGGTGCCGCCCAGCCCCCGCCTCCCCCGCCCCGGGGAGCCGCTCCCCCGCCCCGCGGCCCCGCCGACAGGTGAGTCCCCCGGGCGGCGCGCGGCCCTGGTGCCACCTGCAGACCCCGCGTCGCCTCTGCCCTGGCGGGCTCGCACCTCCCTCCTCGCTTGAGGCTCCTGGAGAAACTTATGTCGAGTTTAAAAGTCAGGGGTTCAGGGCGTGGAAGCCTTTCCCTCGTGCGGTTTGAGTCGGGGGCCCAGAACAGCCCTGGCGGGGGCTCCCGGGGGCGGCGTCGAGGTGGGTGGCTTTGGGGGAGAAACGTGATTCGGAACGTAGAGTCTCCCCGCCACCTCGGGCAGAATGCGCGTGGGGCGCGGCGCCCCTGGCGGGGGTCCCGGGGGCCCCGTGTCGAGGTCCCGGGGTGTGGGCCGTCGTCTCCCTTGAGTGACTTTCCTCCCTGCGTGCCTCCACAGCCGCGGAGGTGGGGTAGGGGACGGCGAGGAAGACAAGTTTGCTACCCAAGCCGAAAACCCAACCAACCTAACTGGTTTATTTACAAAACGAAAACCAGCTCAGTTTCTTCTGCTCCCACACTGAGGGGCAATGATATCTCTCACCTTCTCCATCCCCATGACTTCCATTTTGTCTTAACTTTAACCTTTTGCCCCCCACCCCAAATTGCTTACAGAGTTAGCACGGCATCGCTATGAGCTGGTCACCTTCCCTGCCGACCCAGACATGTGGGGCCTGGGAAATGAAAGAGCGACTTGGGACAGGGGGATTTGGAAACGTCATCCGATGGCACAATCAGGTAGGGCTCTGTGCCGCTGGGAAGAGCTTTGGCCATGGGCTTCTTGGGAGAGAGTGCGAAAGGGAGATGGGAAGAGGGCTCCAGGGCTGCTAAGCTGTCTCTGGGTTAGTGATCTCTGAGCTTTATTGACTATGCCACCTAAATAAATAGGAAAAGATTTTAAGTTTTCCGCCTCAGTGATATATATTTTAAATTATCTATCTGTCCTGACATTAGACTGTCATGCGCTAATCTATTGTGTACTAATATTACACATTATAAAACACACAAAAATAGAAAATTTTGAGCCAACCCTGATGGCCTAGTGGTTAAAGTTCGGCGTGCTCCACTTCAGTGGCCCCAGCCCAGGTCTGGTTCCTGGTATGGAACCATACCACTCGTTTGTCAGTAGCCATGCTGTGGCAGTGGCTCACATGGAAGAACTGGAAGGACTTGCAACTAGAATATACAAGTATGTACTGGGGCTTTGGGGAGGGGAAAAAAAAAACTTCAAAAACAGAAAAGTTTAAAGGATGAGAATAATAAAATATTTTAAAATGTCTTAAAAATTAATTTTTACAATATTTACTAATTATGATGTCTTCCCAGGGTTGTTTGCAGTACTTTGCAGCACAAAATATGGAGAGCTACATGAAAGTGAGAATTATCATTAAGGATAGTAGATAAAAATCTGTATTTCAGATAATTTTTATAATTTTGAATTTTGGGGACCAGTTTCTTTTTAGATCTGGTGAGACCCTCATTGTTTTTACTCCTTATGTATCTGACATGAGTTTCTCAGCTTGGAAGTGTTGGTTCTTCCATATTCCCGTTTGTGCAAGTGTTGCATGTACTGAAAAATCTCTGCGGCAGCCTTTTTAAGCCACTCGTCCATTTTATGAGAGTTCTTTGATTAAAATTGGATGATACGGTCCGTAATTGCACCTAAGCAGGGCACATGTAACCTGCAACATGTCCCCACAGGCCCCTGTCCACCCCTTGCCTTTGGAACCCCATTGACCTCAGGATACCTCAAGTACCAGCAGTGGCACTTGACCTGACAAGTGGTGTGAGGAGGGTTTAGTATCAAAAAAACTTAATTTCTTTTTTATTTTTTTGGATTCCAGTCTTGGATAACCCCTGGAGTACATATACCCAATTTGGAGACCACTGCTCCAGGGGACCCTCACTCACCAAATAGGTGAGAGTAGCTTCCTGACCCAAACTTCAGACCCACTGAAGTCCTTGAGGGACGCATCTGCTTTTCAGTCAAGGGCTGCTGAGCGCCCTTTTCGACTGAAGGGATGGCAGATTGCACCCCACTTCCCAGGAGCCTGGCTGCAGCGAGCAGCGGGGGTCACGGAGCTACTGGCCAGCACGTCGAGGGTCATTCTGGTCAGCTGACTCCCGTCCTCAGTTTGTTGGAAGACATTCCAGGCCCTGCCCTGAGCCCTGTGAGCTCTGAGTGGGTGGAATGACCCCTGGAGGGATGTGGCAGCTGGAGCTGGAGGGCAGAGAACAGCCCTGCAGGTGGTAATTCCCATACCCAACTGGCAGGCTAGGATCCCAGCAAAGCCCATGGCTGAGGAGGCCTTAGAAGTGCAACTGGCTCAAATCTGTTCTGGTCAGAGTGTAGCCAGGAGCCCAGCATGTAACAGAAGAGCCAGATCGTTCCATGCGCCACATATACGTGGGCTGGCCTGCTTCTAAACGGGCAGGGCTTTTAGAGTTTTGACTACAGCAGATATCTTGTTGCAGCTGGATTAGAGACATCTTGGTTTCCTTCAAAAAGAGTTCTGTCCGAATGTGCCATGTCTCTGTCATCTCTGGTTCAAAATGGCCTCCATCTGCTCTCTGGGCTTGGAAAGCTATTGTCAGAATTTCTTTGAGGCTTTATAGATATGGCCTAAGGGGTGTGTGTGTGTGTGTGTGTGTGTGTGTTTGTTTGGGTGTTTGGATTAGTCTTCAAGAATTAATACTTTCAAGTTCCTTCCCCTGTTCAAAAACCTTAATTTGTTCTTTATTTTAAAAAACCCAAAAGCTAAACTCCTCATTCTGCCGCTGGAGGCCCCTCCATGGTCTGACCTCACCCTGTCTCTCTAGCATTACGTCCCCTTGTTGGCTCCCAACAGGTTGGTCGGCTGAGCCCTCTCTGGGACAAGCCTGTCTGTCCTGGACAGTTTTACCTAAATCCCGCCCGTTCCTCTGGGACCAGCTGTACAGCTCCTCCTCCATAAGCCGTCATGGACTCCTTCGTTCCGTGGGAATTGGTTCTCCCATTGAGTTCCTTCAGCTCCACTCCTTTGGCACGCCTCGTGCACTGCCATTTTGTCTGTGTGTAGGCGTGTGTCTTGTCAAGGCTCTAAGTTCCTGGTCAGCGAGGTCTCTCTGGTTTTTGGTTTCTTTCAATTCCCCCATAGCAACTATCTCTATGTTACACACATATTAGGGGCACAAAATGATTCTGATAAATGATTCTGATAAAGATCTTTTTGGAAAAGAGAAAGAGCCATTCGTCAGTAATTGTAACTGTAGACTCCGGCTGTGGTGAACGCGGCATGAGAGAGGGGCCCAGTGCAGCGAGACCCCGTGCCAGGGCAGGCCCAGTGCAGCGAGACCCCGTGCCAGGGCAGGCCCAGTGCAGTGAGACCCCGTGTCCCATGCCGGGGCGGGCTCAGTCAGGGGTGGGGAAGGCTTCCCCAGGAGGTGGCTCTTGAGCAGAGGCTGAGGGATCGGTAGAAGTCAGCCGAGCAGAGAAGGTGGGAAGAGTTCCGGGCAGAGGGGGCAGCCGGTGCCGAGCCCCTGTGTGGGGGGATGCAGGGTGGGGGGAGCCGGCTGCGAGGGAGGCTGGAGTGTAGAAGGCGAGAGTCGGACCCTGCTGAGGAGGTTTTGTTTTTATCCCAAGAGCAACGGGGACTCTGTTGAAGGGAGGTGCGCTCTGACTGCGGGGACACCTCGGAGCGGCCCAGGCAGCGGTGGGCTGGGAAATCAGCTCTCTGAAAAGTCTCCCTGGTGGGGAGTGTTGACCGATTTTCACAGGGTAACTACTCCCACCCTGGCTCATTTCAAGCCACTGATAGTTTCACAACGAGTTCTCACCAAATTCCTGAATATTTAACAGTCGGCTTTCAGGGACTGGTACTGGGACACCACTGGCACTGCCCTGTCTCGTGGGGAGACCAGTTATGAAGCTTTTGGGGTAGTCCAAGTGAGAGACTGGACGGGCTGACGGCGGCGGAGCTGGAGGGAGCGGGCAGAGTTAAGAGCTGTTTTAGGGGTAAAACTGACAGGGCTTAGAGACGGGATAGAAAGTGGAGGGGCTGAGGGAGAGGGAGAGGTCCAGCGTGCACAGACACCTGGTGCGTGCTTGCTGAGCCTGGCTCAGTTCGGGCAGCTCTCTCGCTCCTCCTGGGCTGTTCCTCAGCTGGAAGAATCCCTCAGGCTGCTCGGGGTGCTTAGGGGAGGGTCTTTAATTGATGTTCAGGATCAGAACGGGAGCACTGTGGCCTCTGGTGGATGCCCTCCTGCTCAGAGCCTCTTGAAGAGAGCAGCTGGGATGGGGTGGTCTCGATTGCTTAACTCCACTCAGGAATGGTTGTACTTCACACAGCAACCGTGGACCTTGTCCTGATACTCCAGAGATCCATAGACTTTATCTTGTCTACAAAAGAGAAAATATTTTTACTTTAGCACAAGAGAAATTGCAAAAAGAACCTATGCCTCTGTCTCCTTGGCCAGGGAAGTGACACCTAATGGTGAGACCCGTTATTTATTGAGCACCTACTCCACGCAGATTGGTCTAGCATTTTATGCGCTTTCTCTCCAGTCATCACAGTAATCCTAAAAGGACGTAATGCTGTCTTTACTTCCACTTTATAGCTGAAGAAACTGAAGCACAGAGAGGTTAACTCACTTTCCCCAAGAGGCTAAGCTAGTAAGTGAAAGAGCTGGACTCTGCGCCTACATCTATTTGTGTCCCAGACTGCACCTCACGCCTTCTCCACTGTGGCTTGTAACTTCTCCATCATGGAGGATGCAAACTTAGGGTCGCCCCTAGGACATTCTCAGGACCCCACGATCCGTCTAAACCATTTTGAAGCACTAAAGGAAAAACTCTCCTTTGGAGGACAAATATATAAGTTTTCCTCATTAAACAAGAACTTGAAAATAGGTATTTCCCAGTGAGGAAGGGCAGTGTAATAAATGACCCACCTGTTTCCTGAGTGTTTTGGTCCTTTTGCCAAGCATGGGCCTGGACCATCTTTGCTATGTTGGTGTTTCCTTAAATCTTCAGCCCAAGGGTCAGTACAGTGTAGACAGGCTGATATTTTCAATAAGATCTTTGTTAAATACAAAGGAAGAAGAAAAGATGACCTGAGTGACCTCAGCCTGCAACACCTTTTGGGAATAAGGGGGAAAAAACAGAGCTTGCAATCACACACAGCTAGGTTCAAGTTCCGGCTGTTATTGCCAGCGTTGTGGCTTTGGGCCACAGCCTCCCATGTGGATTTGGAGGATGCTAAGATATTGATCCCCTTGGCACTCAGCATGCCTCGGCCGGACATGGGGCGGCTGCTGTCTGGAAGCATCTGGAAACGTCCCAGGGTTCCTTGCAAATATCACATTCTCTGTGCACTTTGATGTGAAAGAGGCTGGGAAGTGCCACCGTAGGTCCCAAAGGATGAGTGTGAGGATGAAATGAGGTGATGTAAACGCTGGCTGTTATAAAGATACAAAAGGTAAGGGATTGTTAATTATCCCTTCTGTGAAGTAGTACTCACTTTTACTTGCCCCTTCAGTGGACAAGACTAAGTTCACTTCAGCTTATCTGTGTTTTGAAGTCTTAAAGACTTTAGTCAGTCAGTTCACTAAGAATTTATTGAGTGCTGGCCTAAGCTCCATCAGGGATCCATGAGGGAAGAAGCGGTGACCCGTCCTTAATGTGCCTGTGCTCTAATTGAGGAGGTAAAATGGAGACTTAGGAACATATCAAATAAGTCTAAATAGAAGCACTGAATTGTGTGGCCAGAATAATGGCTACTATTTATCACGAGTGTCCTGTGTCATTTGTGCTTTGTGCTCTATCCATCTTGTCTCTCCTGAATGCTCAGTTTCTTGAGGAAATGGAACTTCAGCAGGATCTTGAAAGGAGGAAGACTGTAGATAGTCTGACAGGAGAAGAGAAGGCAATTCAAATGGGTAGGGCAACATCTGCCTAGGGCGAGAGAAAGGAAATGATACTACTGTAATTTACTCAAGGCCCCCTCTGTACCAGACACTCCATCTCATTTTAACTGACAACACCGGGAGGGGTAGAGTCATCTCCATCTTATGGATAAAGACCCAGAAGCTAAGGAGTGGGCCCAGTGTCACACATTTACCAGGCGAAGGATGAGGGAGTTACACTCTGACCTACTTCGCCCCTGAGCCCTCGTGGGTGAGTTTGGAGGCCGCTGTGTCTGTTGGATATTTACACTGAAGGTAGTGGGTTGAAGTCAGAGCCCTCTCAGCATAGACTGGTCAGTGCTGTTGAGTGAGGGGCAAAGCTACAGCCAGCCCTGGACCTTTGACTCTCGGGCCTTGGTTCTGTCTCTAGGATCTCTCAGAGCCCAGCGTTGCTGCTCCTTTCAGAAACATTCGTCTTGGAGGGCAGGGCCTGAGAAGGAATGAGGAGATTATTACTGGTTGTCCCCTTATACCACAGTGCCTAGAGGGTGGTTGCCATGGTAACAAGAGCTGGCTTTCGGAGCCAAGGCTTTGAACGTACCCTCTTGGCTTCCTATGAGTTTCCCTTGGTCATTAAAAGAAGGCTGACTTTTGCAGGCAGGGCCGGCTCCCTCTTAGACTGGCGTTCCAGCGCACTTCTGCTGTGGCATCTGTTGGTAGCTCTCACAAGTCTGCAGATGTATCCCCCACCTCCATCTGCACCTTATAGTGCACTCACATTTATATACAAGTTTTGTGTTTTCGCATACAAAAGGCAAAGAACCACAGAGACTCTAAGGACCTTCATAATCAACTGCATTCAATGTAGATAATACTATTGGCCCCTTGCTCCATTTTCTCAAAATACAAACCAGTTTTAAATTTTCTCCCACATGAGGAGTCTACTTACTAGACGTTGGATATGAGATAGTTCTGGCCAAGTGTAGGTTTCTGCAGAATTGAGCTGACCCTGGGAAGTTCTAGACCAAATGAAGAAAGGCGCTCACTGTTCTGAGTTGCATTACTGGTGAAGAACAAACTCCCCAGGGTTTCAAAGCCAGTATTCATTGTCTGTTTCTGTACTGTTCAATTGAATTTTGCTTTCTAGAGCAGGTGTGTTTTTAGCAACAGAAAGTCATTGTTCAGGTTTCTGTTTCAAGTGAAACATACTCATGGCCACTGTGTAAGGAGACTTGAAGTGTGTCTGTATCTGTGGGACATTTCCAGGCTAGGAAGTTAGGAGTTCCCCTGCAGCCGTGGGCCTGAGCTGAACTCTCCAGTGATGGTCTCTGTGCCCTGTTATTCCACAACATGTTCAGTGCTGCTGTTGCTCCAAGCTCACTCCGCAGTCTGAGTTTGAGTATTGAGGCCAGGATCAAATCTTCAGTCTTTAATATCAGTCTGCAATATCAAAATCTATTCCTGGATTCTGGTTGGGCCAGGTGACAGCTGTGTCTTAGGTCCAGTGTTTGCACTGAGCAAAAGACTATGATTATCTACTATTATCTAATGTATAGAGACAGACCTAAAGTATTTTCTAAGTCACTTAGTATATCTGCCTTTCAGGTTTGATTTATCTGTCATTTTTATGAAGGAAGCATACTGTTGGTGGTAGGTGGAGTAATGGGACCTCCCGAAGATATCTCCGTCCTAACCCCCAAACCTGTGAAGATGTGAGGTTACATGGCAAATGGGAATTAAGGTTGCAGATGAAATTAAGGTTGCTGATCAGCTGACCTTAGATGGGAAGATTATCCTGGATTTTCTGGGTGGGCCCAATACAACCACGGAAGTGATTAAAAATAGAAGAGGGAGGCAGGAGAATCAGTGTCAGAGTGATACAATGTGACAGAGACTCAACTGGTCATTGCTGGTGGAAGGGGCCATGAGCCAAGGAATTCAGGCAGCCTCTAAGAAGCTGGAAAAACGCAAGGAAGCGCATTCTCTTTTAGAGTGTCCAGAAAGGACCACGGCCCTACCAACATCTCGATTTTAGCCTGGTGAGACCATCCCGGACTTCTGATCTCCAGAACTGTAAGGAAACAAATTTGTACTGTTTCAGGCCACTAAGTTTGTGGCAATTTGTTATAGCGCAATAGAAAACTAGCACACTGTTCTGTGTATTGAAGTTAAAATAGGTGCAGATTTTTAAAATTCTTGGTTTAAACTCTCAAGAGTCATTCTGAGGTAACAAACCATGAATTGCAAAATCTTCTACTAAACTGTTGCTTACAAGACTGTCCATTGAAACACTGCGTGCTGGGGGGGCACTCTCGACAGTGCTCCCTCGTACAGCACAGCCCGTCAGCCTCCTCTCGGGTAGAGCTCTGCCTTCCACAGGCTGTTTCTGTAGCGATCCCGCCTAACAGGAGACTAGCATCTGTAACATGTGTCGGTGTGTCGGAGCCACTGTTGACGGAGTTACCGTAGAACTGGGGAGAAATATTTGAGTCTGAACACTAATGGGAAGTGAAACTTGAAACCAAATTCAAATCAGTTTGAGAGCAGACAGAGGAATTGGGAAGCTCACGAGGTAGGGGGTGTAAGATTTGGTGAAGTGTAGCACAGTCTGCTTGTACATCGATTGAGGAACAGTGGGATTCTTTTGACATGTTCTCTAACTCTTGAAAACTGTTAGATGGACTTCTGCCCAAATTCACCTCTACAGCTGTACTAATTGGTTCAATAGCAACAGGATTTACAGTTTTTGAAAGAGGTCAGCTCTTCTTCAGAGAGCACCTCAGAATCTAGGCCAAAGATCAGGGTTCTAATAGCAAAGTAAGTGAAGGATACTTACAGCAGAACCTGGTTATCGACACCTACTGCTGCCATGGGCTGCACCGAGGAGTGCTGTTGTCACAAAAGTGGACATGCAGCTCCAGCATGGGTAAGCCGTGGAGACAGTATGCAAAGTGAAAGAAGCCATCACACAAGACCACATACTGTATGATTCCGTTTGTATGAATGTCCAGAATAGGTTAACCTGTAGAGACAGAAAGTAGATTGGTGGTTGCCTGGGGCTGAAGGGGTTGGGGGGAAATGGGGAGTGACTGCTAATGGGTATGGGGTTTCTATGGGGGGTGATGAACATGTTCTAAAATTGATTGTGGTTTTGGTTGCACTATGAATATATCCACAACCATTAAATTATATTCTTTAAATGAATGAATTGTATGGTATGTGAATTATATCTCAATAGAGCTGTTAAAGAAAAAGTAGGCATGTGAGGTCACCACATGACGGAGAGTTTAACCTCAGCAATGTTGGGATTTGATAGAAGCAACTTACGGGAGTATCTCCGAGGTGTTGTAAGTATCTGTTTTCTGCCGTTGGACCTGTAAGGATCAGAAGATGCTTCTACCTTATTTCTAAAGCTTACGGTTCTTAAGTCAGTTTTAGGGATTGGTTTGTTGATCAGTGATTCAGTGGTCTTATTAGACAGCTTCTGCTCCTGTTTGGAGCCTTCCATTTTTCCTTTTTTTAGTGGATGGGTCCTTGTTCCTGTAGGGATCATGGCTAGCTTGGTAAATGTGCGGCTGCGATGAAGTTCTCCACGTGCACACTGGAGGGTCTTGCCACAGTCGTCACGTCTTTTTTAAATCCCGTTCAGTTCTATACGAATTGCTATGCTTAAAAGACTTAATGATTCTTTTCAGTATGCATTTTCATGAACTGACAGAACAGTCTGACAGGCCTTCTGGGGCATCCTTCAATTGGGCAACAGTAGAGTTTTGGTGCCGTTCTGAAATTTTTTCTTGTTGTTGGATTGACCGTACCAACCTGCAGGCCGTGGCCTTTCCCCAGGGGCGTGCTGAGCGTGGGGCTGGTGGGGAGGTTCTTGCTGCAGATGCACAGAATACACAGGATATTGGTATAGGGCAGCTTGCTCACTAATGGCAGACCAGCTCCCAGGCCACCACCAAAGCCACAACCAGGGGCAGCTGCTGCCCCTCACTCATCCTGGAGGCCCCCATGGGCCCGAGGAGGTGGCAACACATAGTGGTGACCCCATTGTGTGGCCAGAGCACCCGAGGACAGAGTCGCAGTCCCTACTGCCACCGATGCTGCAGCCTCAGGGTCCGGGAGGATTTTTCTTGTCCGGGAGGACAGACCAAAAAGGGATTTTTGGTCTGTACCCCATGGCTCCTTGATGCTGCCTAGAGCACCAAGGAAAAGGGAAGAGTTAATCCTCAGGACCCGGTCGGCCAGTCAGTTATTCACAAAAATTTTATTGATTGCCTTCTTTTCCATTTATGAAACGTGAGGGCATTGTGCTAGTTACTGGAGAAGAGGTTAAAGTGCATGAGGATGGACAAGCCTATAATTTAACAAAGAAAAGAGACAATAACCCTATGACCTACAGAAAATGAGTCAGGTGGGTATGGGCAATGAAGGGGTTACCTGTGTAGCGAGGGGCAGGAGCCCCTGGTGGGGGAAGCCTGTGGTGCCTGTGCACCGTGCCGGCACAAGCACAGACTGCAACGGCACGGCCTGGGCCCTCGGTCTAATCTAGCTGCTGGTCGGGCCTGGGGTGGAGTCCTGGGAGGTGACTGGAAAGGCAGATTGGAGCCAAGCTTTGGAGGATTTTAAATGCCAGGAGTACCTGCGTGACGTGGGTCTGCCCCCAGGAGTATCACTGAACACCTGCTAAGGGCTGGACTTGGCTAGGGGCTCAGCTGCATGACAGTGGGTGTCAGTATTCCCATTTTACAGATGAAGAAACTGAGTCGGACCAAGGGGTGTGGTTAAGGTCACAGAGCTAGTAAATGGCCGAGTAGGAATTTGAATCAGCCTGTGTTCCATCTACTCGGCTTACATTCTCTCTGAAGAGACAAAACTCTCTCCAGAGAGAGAAATGTGAAACATGGAGACTGTGTGGCACTGACTATGAGATTGAGCCATGTGGAAGTGCCATTGGTGCAGGTGAGAACGGTCAACAACAGAGTGTCACATGGTTCGACCTGGTGTGACAGCAGGCGGGCTTCGGAGGAATGGGAAATCTCTTGGGCAGGAATGGGAAATCTCTTGGGCAGGAATGGCCAGCAGAGGTTTTGTGGAGGAGGTCGGAACTGAGCAAGGCCTTGACGCAAACTCTGGATGGATGGAAATGAGGGAAGTGCAGAGTGAGAGGTGGGGATGATGGAGACCAGCCTGATGGGCTGGCAGGTTACTTGGGGACATCTCCCAGTGGACACAGAGGCGCGCCTCAGGAGCCTGCTGGCAATGGCAATCCCTGCTTTGGGCCTGCTGTAAAATCGGGAGACAGTTCTGGATGTGACCCAAGGCTTTCTCTTGTGTTTGGTTGTTGGTTCTGCTCATCCTCCCGCGCCTGCTCTCTCTGCAGGAAACAGGTGAGCAGATCGCCATCAAGCAGTGCCGGCAGGAGCTCAGTCCCCGGAATCGAGAGCGGTGGTGCCTGGAGATCCAGATCATGAGAAGGTGAGGGCCTGGTGCTTCGAGCTGCTGCTGGCAACAGGGCTGCCACGGGGGGTGCCGAGGGGCCTGCAGGGGCCGAGGGGCCATGGGACATTGAGATGAAGTCCAAGGCAGTCAGCGGGGCTTGGAGATCTGGAGCAACGGCCCCACCTTCTGCGTCTGGAAAAAGAGAGTCAGAAATCTCAGTCCCTCAATCAGGACGCCAGCCGGTCTGTCCGGATACATGCCTTCCAGAAGAGTGGCAGTCAGTATCCAACGACTGACCTTGTCAAGGGCTCTTGGTTAGTTTTATTTGTTATAATAAATAACTTTAAATAGCTGTCACGTTGAATTTTCCTTTGTCAGCAAAAGTCCTTTTTTCCCCCATACTTCCAATTCCAAGCTGCATGTGACTCTCCACTGCTGTGAGCTGTTCCTGATCTTTCTTCCTCTCGAGTGGAGACAGGGTCTGTCAGTCCTCTAGGTGGATGCTGTCCTCCCAGCTAGTGAGGTGTTCAGGTAAACCAGCAACATAGTTAGCTCGGAAGACCTCAAACAGGTGCTCCGTCCATGAACCTGTTAGAGAGGGGAGCTGTCACCTTGTTGGCATCCAGTGCCCACGTGCACACACACCCCATCCCCACTTGAATGGCATGACATTGGAAGTCCCTCTACTTTCTCTGCTTTTCAAAGCAGTTTTGAAGTACAGTGAGGGCTTGGCGTGAGGCCCTCTAAAGAAGTTTAAGTTACGTGGGATGCACTGAGAGACCTGGGGTTCACAGGGCGGAAAGTGGAATTGGGGATGCTGACCGCCTGGGCCTGGAGGTCAGTCACCCGTTCCTGATTTCTATCTTCCCCTACTTACTCCTGAGGGCCCTTGCTGTTCCAGGCCTTTGTTGTAAGGTGAGCTTTGCTGAGACATGGGCGGAGGGGGAATGGGTTTGAGCCAAAGCTCAGGGTCCTCCCTCATTGGTTTCTCCTTCTTCCTAGGCTGAACCACCCCAATGTGGTGGCTGCCCGGGATGTCCCCGAGGGGATGCAGAACTTGGCTCCCAATGACTTGCCCCTGCTGGCCATGGAGTACTGCCAGGGAGGAGACCTCCGCAAGGTGAGGCGTCCAGGGCGCGGGGAGTGCCGGAGACCTTTCACTGCCTTTGTCATCGGGCAGCTCAGGGAGCCCTGGTGACGTCAGTGGGATTGCCTTCTCACATCCCCCTCGTCCCTGCCCCGTGTGGGGCGATGTGTGTGCGTGTGAATCAAGAGACTGAATGAATCAGAGGCCCTTACAAGAAAGTCGGGAAGAATCGCATTCTGCACAGTGGTTACTAAAACGACGAGGAAAAGGTCACCAGGTCTTGAGTACGAGGCAAGACTGGACGAGTTCCAGAACAAACTCTTCCTCCCTTGGCATGTCGGGGCCACTTCATTCTCTCAGTGTCCTTATTAGGAGGAGTTTCTCCCACAGCTGTGGCAGCACTGCACACAGGGCACAGAGTGGGGCAGGAAGGGAGGTGGCTTAGTAATCAGGGAGCTGGCCTGGGGTTCCAGAGCCACCACTGACTCACCTTCTGGGCTTTCTTTCCTCCTTCTGACCACAGTAACTTCTCTTTGCTAGAACGTACTCTGCAGAGGGGTTGATGGCAGCCCCCCCAAGTCTCAGGGACAGGTGTGTGTCCACCTCCCCAGCGTTCTCTAAAACAGTGTCACACAACCTGCTTCTACACATTGCCTCATTCACTTGTCAACATCCCTGTGACGTTGGTAAAACAGATGCCATTCCCATGTGAAGGATGGGTATCTTAGCCCAGAGACGTTAGGTGGATTACCAGGCCTCGCACAGCCACTGTGGCAGAGCTTGGGTCACGGGCCCTATGAACCCAACTGCAGGCCACTTCTCCATCTGTGAAACTGAACAATGCCATATAGCCTGAGGAAAACTAAAAGCTCTGGGCGGAAGAGTTGTTTTTGTAATGAAAAAGAGGCTGCTCTGTTAGCACACGTCTCCCTCAGCTCTTCGCTCTAGGAGAAGTCCTGTGATTTTAAGGGGGTGCAGGATCCCCGGCGTCTCTCCTGTCTTTCCGTGGCAGTTTCCTGGGCCAGGCTTCATGGCCATTTGTGTTATTCTTCTGGCCCCTTCCGCCTTCTCTTTCAAAAGGAAACTTTCCATGAGGGTCAATCTGCCCGAGTGGCTTTCTCCTTCCGTGGGAGGTGGGCATGTCCTGGGAGTGTCCTGGCAGGATGTGAACACAGTCGTTGGCATGCCCCACAAGCAAGGGACTGATAACTGATGAGAAGTGGGGAAACTGACAACGCTTTGACGTTCCTCTTTATTTTCCTAACCTTTGCCAGTCCTGTTACTAACAGCAGTTGTGTCAGGAGAGGAAGCCATGTTATCATAGTTTAGCAGACAGTCCTTAGAGAGCAGCGTGGGTGGGTCGCACCAGATTACAGAGGGCTCTGAAGCCGGGCAGGGGACTGTAGTCTTGATCTTGTAGGCAGCAAACAGCCGGTCAGCCAGGGCAGAAGAAACAAACGTCAGCATGATGGACCTAGTGTGGGGTGCAGGGTGGCGGGGAGGCAGGGAGCGAGTGCGCCCAGAGCACCGGGGTCTCTGTTCTCCAAGTGAGGTCACCTGTCTTTCCCGCCTCTAAAAGTTCAGAATCAACACCCCTGGGCCTGGAGAGAGCAGCGTGGCCAGCACGGGGGCAAATGTAAAAGCCAGAAGTGACTGTAAGAGGGCGTCTGTGGGCCTGGCTCAGGAAACAGGCTCTCGGATGGTCGTGGGTACCAGTGTTAGTTGATGACTCTGAATCTCAGTTGGGAAGCGCTTTACTCTGTTGTCTGCATTGAAGTGCCTGGGCTCCAGCCTCAGGCAGAACCTGGCTTCATGTTCCGGCTCTGCTCTGTGACAGCTGTGTGAGCAGACAGATGGCTGGCCCCTCAGCCCCAGGTTCCTCACCTGTGACATGGAGATTCCTGCAGTGCTCACCTCAGTGGCAGGGGGAGGATGAAGTGTGACAGTGCAGGGAAGACCTTCCTGAGCTAACCTGAGTGGGGGTCGGCCTGGCACAGGCATGCAGTGCGGGCTTGCTGATCGCCCCTCCTGCTGCACCACCCACTGGCGAGGCCGGCGGGGAGATGGCCAGAGGGTGGTTTTAGGGCCCTGCCCTCCTCGGGCCTCTCAGGAGCAGTGGGCCAGGGTGGCTGGGCTTCGACCCGGGCCTGCCTCCCTCAGGACTGCTGCCATGAGCCTTGAGCTCCCTGTCTCAGAGTGACTCAGACACCTCAGCCCAGCCCGTGCTATGGGTGTGCGAGCGCTTCCAGAGTTCTCAGTACTGCTCCTCCTCCTCGGGCCAATTCCTGCCAGTCCTGCTGCCCCCGCTCCCTGTCAGCCCTGGTCCCCAAAGCCCAGGGCCAGGATTAACACTCGATGACTTCCGCTGGTAAGAGATGCTTGTGGGCTTACTGGTGGTCGGTGACCACTCTCTCTGACGCTTCTTTTCACCTTCTTGACAGTACCTGAACCAGTTTGAGAACTGCTGTGGCCTGCGGGAAGGAGCCATCCTCACCTTGCTGAGTGACATTGGTAAATCCCAGCCCTGGAAGTCAGGCCGTGCCCTCTGGGGAGAGTGTGTGGTGCCCCTGTGAGTCCTTGCGGAGCACAGAGATGAAGATATTTCAGTCCTCTGATCTTTATAGAGGGTGGGGTTGGTGGGGACAGATGTGGAGTGGGGAGGTCACCAAGGGGCTAGTCAGGCAGGCGCTGAACTCAAATAGATTTCCCTTCCTTCCGGACTAAGTCATGAAGTGGATTATGATGTATATAGAATAACAGATTTCCTTTCCCATTAAAAAGCTCCACTCCCTACTTTCCTGGAATGGCCAGCAATGGACTAGGTTGTCATTTGAGTGAGTTTCATCCCTTGGCAATGAATTTTTCCACTTCCACATTCGCGGTTCTTTGCCAACCACAGGCGTAGGAAAAACTGCCCTGGTTTAATCCTTTGATCCTCTTGGTGTCCCCAGATGAGGGTATCTGTGGCGCTCTCTGAGAAGGCCAGGCTGGCTTCAGGGAGAAGAGTGACCTCAGCCTGCAGGGGTCAGGTGCATCTCCTAGAGCCTGGCTCCGGCTCCAGGAGGGAGCGCAGTGGGGGAACTCCGCAAGTCAGCATGTGGCTCCCGCCGCCTGGCGGGAGCAGCAGTGAGAGGGGCCTGGCCTAGGGCTCCTTTTGTTTTTAAGTCTCCACGGTTGTTGGTACAAGTTGATAGTTTGAGATCTGAAGTTCAGAGTTATCCAGAGTTTATCACTGAGTAGTTTGCCCCCAGATTTGGGAATGATGCTGTTCTCCTCCTCTCCCACCACAGCCTCTTTGAAGCTGTATTTTTTTCTTTTTGTTCGCTTGAATTTTTTTTTCAGAAAAACATCCAACATAGAAAAGTTGAAAGAGTGATACAGTGTAACCCACATACCCTTGGCCCGGCTTCACCGGTAGTGTTACCGTTTTGCCACATTTGTTACCGTTTTGCCACATTTGTAAAGCCGTGTTCTCTAACGCTTGGCCTGGAAGGACAGGTGGGCCTGCAGTTTCTACAGCACTTGGCCTTGCTGGCGTGGGTCCGCCTCTTCCGTACTCTGTGCCGTGTCTGCGTCCGTTAGAGGGCGGGCGAGAAGGAGGTGAAGGGGCAGAGTCCAGCAGAGACATGTTTAAGGGTAGGCCCCAAACAAACTAACAGAAAATTCCATCTCCCTCTGTATCCTGTGTCTTCGTCCTTTGGGTGGGGCTCCCGTGAGGGCAGGTTGGCATTGGGTTTTGTCCCTAGTTTTATTAAGATAGAATTGACATAGAACATATGTAAGTTTAAGGTGTACAACGTGGTTACGTTGCACCAGTTTCGTCTGACTTGAGTGGGCGTCCACCACTGGCCAGACTGATTCCTTTGTGGCTGGGCCCGTGTGGGTCTCCCGGAGGGCCTCTCTGTCTCATCTGTAAGTTGAGAGTCCCGCCTTTTTTCATGACACCCTCCACGTGGCTCGCCTGCTCTTGGCTTTGTTCGATGTTTACCTGATTGTGTCTTTTACCCCAGGGGCCAAATCCCTAATTTATTTTCTGTTGAACAGTTTGGAGGCAGGGTAGCAGGCTCGGCAATGTTCCTTTGCTCTTCATGGCCAACTTTTACCGTGTTTCTCTTTGGTTAGAGCTTTAAGTCATTTTGTTTAAATGTTATTCTTTCAGATTTTTTTTCACTCGCTAGATTGTGCATTCAGCGAATAGTTATTAAGAAAGTCTTTAAATGATCAGCTCAAATACACCTGACTGTTTACTTCCTCACGTTAACTTTTTACTCTTTTTACTTCCTCGAGTGGTTCTCAAGTGATGTTAGTAGAGCCTTTACTGGTTGCATATTCTTTGGGCTGGCCACATTTTGTATCTGGTTACCTTTGACTTGTATGGTAGCTTGTGTATTATCTATTCAAGTTGTATATGTGTGTTTGTTACATCTCAGTCAGAGTGATGAAGACAAGTGAATTTGCAAGTGCTTGTGTCATTCAGCTCCCCTGTACGTGGATGACTATTAAAATTCTTTAGGGGCCGGCCCCGTGGCCAAGTGGTTAAGTTCGCATGCTCTGCTTCGGCGGCCCAGGGTTTCGCCAGTTTGGATCCTGGGCGCAGACATGGCACCACTCATCAGGCCATGTTGAGGCGGCGTCCCACATGCCACAACTAGAAGGACTCACAACTAAATAAAATATACAACTATATACTGGGGGGATTTGGGGAGAAAAAGCAGAAAAAAAAAAAAGATTGGCAACGTTGTTAGCTCAGGTGCCAATCTTGAAAAAGAAAAAGAAATTCTTTAGGTCACCGATTCCCTCTTTCCTTCCCAAATTGGAAACACTGAGGCTTCGAAGTTCTAGTGCGCTGGAACTGAACTCTTGAAGGCAGTCTTTACTGTCTGTTCTGTCTCCAGCATCTGGAAGAGCGGTGCCTTAGAGCAGCTTCTTTGAGATACAATCTGCCCTCTGTATCTGGGGATTCTGCATCTGTAGATTCAACCCGCTGTGGATCGAAAGGCCTCCTGATGGTTGCGTCTGTAGTGAACACGTCCAGACTTCGTTCTTGTCCTTGTTCTCTAAACAATACAGTGTAACAATTGTTTACATAGGGTTTACATTCATTAGGGTTAGAAATAATCAAGAGATGACTTAAAGTGTGTGGGAGGATGTGCATAGGTTATATGCAAATGCTGTGCCATTTCGTTTGAGACTTGAGCATCCGTGGATATTCTTGGGGCAGACATCTTGGAACTAATCCCCTTCCGAAACGGAGGGACGACTGTACTTATCAAATGAATGAAATAAATCCCAAAGGAAATTAAAATAAGGACCTATTTCTTTTTAAAACAGATGTTTACATATTATTAACACTCCCAGGTCAAGTACCAGCTCCTCCACTCGTTGGCTGTGTGAGCTAAGACATGCTAATTAATTTTTAAGAACATCAGTTTTATTAGCTATAAAATAGGAACACTGCTCATCTCATTAGAATCGTTATGAGGATGAAATGAAATGATAGACAGAAAGCTCCCAGCACAGCAGCACGGTGCTCTGCTCCTAGCCTAATATGCAGTCAACAAGTGTTAGTTCCTTTCTCATCTCCTTCACCATCTGGATTTGGATTTCTCCCTAATTGGGGTTATGACCTGAGGTTGGAGTCAGTGAGCTGGCAGGTAGGTGATCGTCTTCTGAGACTTTCCTTTCTGGAAATGGTTAACCTTCCTCAGACCCATTCTTATCTCATGCACCTTTTGGATGCAATCACATCCCTGATTTTGTGGTTGGGGTGAGGTTGCTGATAAGCTTGTATTTTGCTTTCATTCCCATCTCTGATTCATGTGCAGGATTCATCAAATTTATTTCTTTTGCAAGGATCTTGTCACTGAGCCAGAGTTCAAAAGTTTTTCTTGGAGCTCATCTAACATAACTCTTTTGTACTCTGAAACATTTCCTGAGCATATTTTGTTCCAGTTTGTTCCAAGTGCTGGCCCCACATTCCTTTTGTTGGAGTTGCCACCACTCTTCTCTGCCACGTTGACTTCAGATAAGCAGAAGAGCCCCACCCTTGACCCCTGGGTCTAGATTCATTGCCTTCTCTTCTGGGTTAAAGCTGTTTTACCCCTAGCCTCTTCTGTGCTAACCTCTCAGAGATGCCACTCAGAGTCAAGATAATAGACATAGGTAGGAGTTTTTCAGTGAACTTTAAATTGCCCGAGAAGATAGTGCAGAGTACATATGGGAAAATGAGCAGATGCCTAGCAAGCATATGGACGAGCCTCCTGTTTCGCCTGCAAGGACAAGGCTGTTAGACCATTGCTCTTATGCTGGTGAGAGATCTGGGGACAGGTGCAGAGGCAGCTGTAAGTGATCTGTCTTCCGAACAATGTGACCCTAAAATAGCTCAAGGAAGTCATATGCGGGCGAACTCTATTTAAACAGTCTTACTCATAATCCTTTGGGCAACATTGGAGTGTGTTTCCTTCTGCCTGCAGAGGAGCGCACTCCTGAGCGCTCAAGATTGAGGGGCAGACCCCTGTCCTCTGAGGCCCACGTCTCTGCTGTGTGAGGGGTGGGGGCCTGCTCGTGCCAGCTGCTGGGGCAGTTGTACAATCACCATGGCCTTATCAAATCTTAGACTTGAATTGATTTTCCTTGATTCTCTGGGTGGCTGGGTTACTGTGGTAACTGACCATCCTGTCCCTCTGAGCCTTCAGGAACCGCACACCCCATTTTTGTGTGTGCTTCATTCTCTGAGTCACCAAACCGTCCCGTTGGAGCTGCTCGTAGCGGGCGTCCAGTACTTCAACATTAAAGAGCAGAGAAGGGTCCAAACAGCACACAGGGCTTTAGGGAAGACAGCTCCAATCTACGAGTCAGAAAACTAGACTCTATTTAGTGTTTCTCTAATTGCGGATTTTCTTGCTTGTTCTATTTAATGTATCAGTCTGACTGCCCTGTTGATTATAACAAAGATGATTACCTGATCTCAGAAATTCAGATTATTTGCATATAAAGTATGTTGAAAAGCATACTTGAAAATCTGGTTGACAATAACCAGATTAATGAATGTAATAATAACAAAAGAAAGACAACTGACCTTCAGTCCTGGCTTCTCCACTTTCCCAGCTCTGTCACCTTGGGCAAGGACCTTTTGGTCCATTAATCTTTCCATTTCTTCTCTATGGAAAACTGTGGTAACTTTCTCAGCCTGTGTGTCCTCAACTTTAAAATGAAGGGTTTGGGCTCGGGGGTCTCCAAGGTCCCTCCTAACTCTAAATATTCCATGTTTATTATTCAGGTAGCTGATTTGCGGAATGGTTGCCCCATAATATCTTTGACATCCATGCCACTGTCCAGCCTGACTGCTCCTACAGTCTCTCTTGCCTCTCCCTAACACATCATCTTTTGCCTGGGGCTATGTCTTGATGCCTCTGTTAATTCCTGCTCCATCCTACTCATCCCTCTCTGCACCTGGACTGACTACCCGCTGCTCTCCAATATTCTGTTTGCCAGGGCATTCTCATGACGGCTTTATCAACCATATCTTCTCCAAGATCTGTATATTCCACCCGATCCCCAGCCTCAACTCTATATCCATGTCTATACGATATTTCTCCCAAAGTCACTTCCAAACTGAAGTCCTAGACTTCTTCCTTCAACCAGATCCCTTCCTGATGTCCTCTTTCTTGTGTCACTAGCCCATCTTTCTGCCCGTTACCCAGACACAAGCACCAGTGTGGAATCTCATCTCTTCGTGGAGTCTGCCTCTTTTCCTGCTCCACATCCTCCCTTTGAAAAAGTCTCCAAATCCTTCCAACCTTCCTTCTTGTGGTGTATCCCATTCTCTCTTTCTGCTCCCGGTGCCTCCACTAACTCAGTGTCATAGCAAATCACTGTAGTGATCTCTTACCTGGTGTCCTTAGCTCCATTTTACGAATCCACCTGTCATGCTTTTGAAAGGACTCTTTCGTATAATCCATCGTTAGATCAAGGCCAAACCTCTCAACCTTGAGTTTCTCCCGATCCACGATAGCCAACTTCATATGTGCGTGGCTCTCAGAACCCACTTTTCAATCCTCTTGCTAGCCTTTGCATGTGCTGCTCCTTTTCAGAATGCTGCTCCTGCGCCTCCCCGACAACTGCATCTTGTCTTTGGGGCACAGCCTTCGATCTGCCCCCTCCATGGGAACTGCCCTGACCCGTCACGGGTTCTCCCTCTCATGGGATTTCTCTCCCCTTGTTGCCTCTCCACTCACTTGGTACTTGGTATCTCTGCATTGTTATGTGATCTCTTCCTGTTTTTGACTGTAAGGACTAACTTCTGGACTTGGGGCCCATTGACCAGACCATTTGTGCAGTCAGTGAAGAAAACATTTGGATTCAGTGGCACATTTTCCACAATGCCTAGCAAATAGAAGACCCTTTATAAGTTCTTGTTGAGTGACTGGGAGAATGACTCTGCACCTTCCTCTCAGCACTCCGTGTGGCTGCCTTGCTGCCTTGCCCATTGGTCTCAGGGGCTGTCTTAGCTGAGCAACCTTTAGCTGGACTCAGTCTTTCTCCACATGTCCACGCTTGGCCTTCAGTCTGTTTTGTTTGGAAAGTTTGGAGACACCAAAGTGACTGGCGCGTAGTAGGCACTCAGTCAATTTTTATTGAGTGAACAAGCATCCTATTGCCCTTCTTACTCATTGGTGACTGGCTTTTCTTTCTCTTCTAATCTCTGTCCCAACTTTTTCATCCATTTATCTTTCTGTTTCTTCTCTATGAAAAGTATCCCAAACAAAAATGTTCTCAAGGGAGCTTAGTAATCCTTTAAATTTGGAGTGTGGGAAGTGGGGATTCACAGACACAACCTTATGAGTCTGCTTTTGCACATGGAAGTCTAGCTGGTCCTCTCTGTTGCCTAATTTGCGATTGGTAAGCTGAAAAAATAAACAGGAGCTATGATTTGGGATTCTGGTTCATCAATAAGAACTCCAGGAGTGTCCTGTTCTTCAGTGTGTGTTTGTGTCTACCTCACAGGCTAAGGGAAAGCTGGGACAATACCTGGATGCTGTTTTTGACAAGGATAATAGGAGGAGGCTCTTGTTTTCCTGTGGCAGGTCCTTACCTTGGACCTGTCTGTGCAGTAGCTGTCCTCGGAAATGCCTGCGTGTGCCTTACAAGTGCACACGGGGTGCTTCTCACAACTCTTTTCTATAATTG
Organism: Equus asinus; assembly: GCF_041296235.1. Classification (NCBI taxonomy): domain Eukaryota; kingdom Metazoa; phylum Chordata; class Mammalia; order Perissodactyla; family Equidae; genus Equus; species Equus asinus. The sequence goes on along the minus strand of NC_091816.1, from coordinate 2,181,606 downwards.
GAATGGGAGAAGTTAACTTTTTGGGTTTTGTGCTTTGTGGTGTGGTTTTCAATTTTTATACACGTGCATTATCACTACTGCTAGGAGCTTAGGGTTTTTAAGGAAATTTCACATGCAAAAGTATTTTTCTTCATCTCAGCTTCTCATTTTCCATCCCATTTAAATCAAATTAGGTTCTCTTAGCCCGAGAGGATTTTGACTCATTCCATTCACTGCTCTTCAGGTGCTGTTTTGTAAACTGCAGCCCAGTCAGGCCGAACTAAGCTTTTTAAAGACGATTCTGTGAGGAGATCTCTGTAAGGGGTCTTGCCCGTTAGAATTCTGACTGTTTCACTCAGTCCAAGAAACTGTATATAACGATACCCACAGCGTCTTTAATTCCAGACTTTCAGTTGACAAAAGTATTTGGGAATAAATGACTGCCCTGAAATGAGGATTAATTTGTTACGTACAGTTGCTTAAGCGTAAACATAGCCAGCTATTAATAGTAGGCAGTGACTTAGTTGCCAGCTTGCCCTCCCCCTCAGTGAAGCTCAGGTGACAGCTCTTAATCAGCATGGTGGGGAGGAGAGTGCTTTCACTCTGGTCCACACTCTTCCCTCTCGGGGCTTCTTGGGGCGTCTCCGCTGCTCCGTGTTATTTGTGCTGAGATGTTCACATCTAGCTGCAGAGGCCTCGTCTTAGTCGGGGCGTACGTACTTGCCCAAGATACAGTGAGTCTCAACTTCCATATGTTCTGCTTTTCAACAAACCAACCCGCGCTTGGATCCATTATACCCTGACGCCCTTGTCATATACCAAAATGGGTCTTTTGTGAGTCAGTCCGTAACAAACACGTCCGCTTCCTGCGCAGCGGTGCTCGCTGCCAGCCGCTCGTTCAGGTGCAGCAGCACCACCCCATTTGCAAGGTTGTGTTTGTGCAGTTATTGGAATGTTTTATTATACTTGGCTCTGATTCTTTAAAAAATTAGTAAGACAAAAATGGAAGTGCTGGCAAGAAGCTTTGGTCTTTAAAAGTTAGTACAATTGAGAACGAGGTGGAGTGGAATTTTTTAGGCACACGTTGCAAGCAGCGAGTCTTTCACTGCATTTGGACATTGGTTGGACCTAAGCCAATCGACTGTATTCAGTTATGAAAGAAAAGAAGAATAAGGAACAAGTATGCAATGTTGGAATGACGTGTGCGGTCAAAGGCTGGGTGTAGAAGGGCAGATGGAATTAGAGGTTTGGAAATGTAACTTAATGTTCTGAGGTGGAACTCCCCTCAGATGTTAGTCAATTGTCCAGCTCTCTCAGTTTGACTTTCAAACGTGTTTTCAGGGGAAGCTCAGCATGCAGGTCTCTATGGAGCAATCACTTGGTTTCTGTGGAAGGTGTTTTTCCTCCTGCTCCTGCTGAGCAGATGGGAGCAGCTGCCCGGACCCGCGGCGCTGCCCACCGCCCAGGTTGGGCCACGTTCTGTCTGGGGTGATGAGCTTGTGTGTGTGGTGGCACAGGGAGGGCTCATTATTAACCTTTCTTAGTGTTGTTCTTGCTTTTACTTTTCACCTTTTTTTTTGAAAAAACAAAAAAGTGATCATACCATTGACTTGGCATACAGCCTTGACATCCCGCTGAGTCATAATATCTATATCTGAGTCATATTATCTATCAACCTACGTGACTTTAAAACAGTTGCCTAGTGTAGTGTGGATCTAGCGTCATTTGCTCAACCATTCTCTCATTGTTTCAGGTCGTTTCTAGTTATTTCACTCCGAGCTATGTAATAAGCATCCTTATGTCTATGTTATGATGCTTTTGATGTTACAAGCTCGATTACCAGAGGTGGAAATAATGGGTCAAACAATACATACCTTTTAAAATTTAATGGATATTGCCATATTTCTTTCCCCTAAAGGCACAGCAATTTTTCCTCCTTCCAGCAATGTAGGGAAGTGCCTTCTATTTCTCATCTAAAATTCTTGCCAGTTGAATAGTGAAAACAGGCATTTCATTGTGCTTTAACTTACACTTTTTGGACTGCTCGTGAGCTTGAGCAGCTTTGTGCAGAATTGTTCACCGTTTGCATTCTTCTTCTGTAAGTTACCCCTTTTCCTACTGAGTTGCTTTCTTACTGATTTGTAAGTGCTCTTTGTCTATTAGATATATTTACTCTTTGGCATATGTGTTGCAGATATTTTTTTCCAGCCCTTTTTGTCTTTTGGCTCTGTGAATAGTATCTTTAGCTATAAACTTTTAAAACCTTTTTATGTTATTTATATTGCTTTTCTTTATGCTGTATACTTTTCACCTAACACTAGGGTTTTTTTTGCTAAATTTGTCCTTTGGTATTTTGGAGTTTTTGTTGCTAATGTAAATGGGATTTATTTTTTCTCTTTCCGTTTCAACTGGATATAGCTGACCTTGAGAAAAGCTGTTGATTTGTGTATACTTGTTTTGTTTCCAGACAACTTACTAAATTCTTTCCAGTGGTTAGTCTATTGAGTTTTCTAGGCATATACATGGTCATATCATCTCCAAATAAAGATAATTTTATCTCTTCCAATACTTATTCTATTTTTTTCTTTTGTGGCACACCTTGCAAGGATTTCTGTTAAAATTGTTAAACCTCTCTTATGGGTACAAATCGCCTCCTGCTTGGAGTCTGAGCTGCAGATGGAGCCCGTTGCTCTGTGCCACGGCCCTCCTGTGTAACTCACCTCATTTCCTCTGCACAGAGGTATGGGTGTCGAATGACTTCACTGCCAGTATTGTGCAGACTCTTTCCTTCCCAAGTGGATTCTGGGCTCTTGCAAGTTGAGGATCATGTCCCTTGTTTCATGTCCCTCACAGAACCCAGCAGAGAACTGGGCACATAGTAAACACATGTCACAGGGTCATATGTGTTGAATGTGCTCCTCTTCTCTTCTTCCTGGGCTCCCTACTTCTTCCTTGAAGCAGCTCTGACCTTATTAGACTCAGATCACGTGCCCAAAGCTCTCTCTGCCCGGAACACCCTCCTCCTTCAACCACCTTGCAGAATTGAGATTTTTTTTTTTAACCTTTTATTGAGATTATGATAGTTTACAACCTTGTGAAATTTCAGTTGTACATTATTCAGTCGTGTTGTAGGTGCACCACTTCACCCTTTGTGCCCAACCCCCTCCCCCCATCCCCCTGGTAGCCACTAATCTGTTCTCTTTGTCCACATGTTTAAATTCCTCATATGAGTGGAGTCATCCAGAGATTGTCCTTCTCTATCTGGCTTATTTCACTTAACATAATCCCCTCAAGGTCCATCCGTGTTGTTGTGAATGGGACAATTTTATCCTTTTTTATGGCTGAGTAGTATTCCATTGTATATATATACTATATCTTCTTTATCCAATCATCAGTCAGTGGGCACTTAGGTTGCTTCCATGTCTTGGCTATTGTAAATAATGCTGCGATGAACATAGGGGTGCATGGGACTTTTGGAATTGCTGACTTCAAGTTCTTTGGATAGATACCTAGTAGTGGGATGGCTGGGTCATATGGTATTTCTGTTTTTAATTTTTTCCATAGTGGCTGCACCAGTTTGCGTTCCCACAAGCAGTGTATGAGGGTTCCTTTTTCTCCACAACCTCTCCAACATTTGTTACTTTTTGTTTTGGTTATTTTTGCCACAGAATTGAGATTTTTGAGCCTCCACACTAGAGAAATTCCCTTTCTCAAACTTTTTCAGCATCATCATCACCTGGAGAGCTTGTTAACACACAGATTGCAAAGTCACTCCCAGTTTGCGATTCAGTGGGTGTCAGGTGGGACCTGAGAATTTTCCATTTCTAACAAGTTGAGATGCTGCTGGTCCTGACAGCGGTGTTGGAGAACCGCTGCTCCAGACTGCAGTTGATGACCTTGTGGATCCAAGGCTGAGTTCTTTGCATGAAAAAGCCAGATTCTTGTGGTGGTGCTAGTCCTGCCTGTGCAGCCAGGCCCCCTTCATGTCACCCAAGGGGCTTCTGCCCCCGGCCCTGGCCCACACCGTGAGTCTGTGCACTGAAAGTCAGAGTGTGTGTCAGGGGCACACAAATTCATCTTTCTGAGGATAGGCGATTTTGAAATGAAAAGCATTTTTTCGGCTTAATGAAAATTCACTCCCTTTCCACCCTCTCAGCCTCTGCGCTTAGATACCTTCATGAAAACAGAATCATCCATCGGGATCTAAAGCCAGAGAACATCGTCCTGCAGCAAGGAGAGCAAAGAGTGAGTGACCTCCTGGGACTGGGAGAGTCCTGGGCTGCCTCAGGGAAGCTGCTTTGATCGAGAAGGAACATGCTCTGTGTGTTTGTTTATGTTTGCGTTTCCTTCAGTTTACATTTGCTTTGGTTCTCTGGGAAGGCTTTTTTGTTTGAAAACAAATTCAGCAAAAAGTTCTTGCTTGCAGATTGAGGCAAGTTTGAAAGGATCACATTGTTAATCGCCCAAGTTGCAGGAATCTGATAAGAAAAACAATGTTTCTCTTCCCACCTCCACCCCCAACCTTTGGGACTAACACTTCTTGGAAACAGACTTTTTTTGTTTTCCATTTCTTTGAGAGCCTCAAGTCCTGATGCTAGCGTGGAAACCAGCTCTGAGTGGGTTCTGGATGTGGCTGAGAAGAGGCATTTGGAGGTGGCACCTGCCCATGGAGCCTGTGCTTTCTCACGGCCTTGTTTGTTTAGCTGGGGGCAGTGAGAAGGGCTCAGCTGAGTGGAATGTAGTAACTCAGCTCCTGGGTCACTTAATCTCTTCTGATACACTCTGTCAGCATTCTGGGCCTGACCGTGACTATCACCGCTCTCACCTTTGTTCCAGTTCACACTCATTCTTGCCAGAGGTTCTAAGATTTAAGAACTAAAGATATTGACTGAAAAGGGACTGGCCTGGTCTTTCACCTCATAAAGTCTGGGTTTGGCATTCTTGAGGGCTGGTGCATGGTCTGTTACTTTTGACCATCCTCTGGTTATTGGTTGCAGAACGAGAGAGAACATGTGCCTTTTTTCAGCATTTTTACAGTGTATGTTTTCTTTTGCCCTAAATCTACCATGTGAAAGGCATTCTCCTGTGTCTCTGGTGGTTCCTAGGGACTTAGGCTCTAATACCACCTGGGAATTCAGAAATATCCTCTGCTGTGTCAGCAGACAAGCCGAATTCTTGTAGGAGGACAGTGTATTCTCATAACCCTCAGATTTCTCCTCCTCCCTTTTTTTCAGTTAATACACAAAATTATTGACCTAGGATATGCCAAGGAGCTGGATCAGGGCAGTCTTTGTACTTCCTTTGTGGGGACCCTGCAGTACCTGGTAAGAAATGGGATCTACGTGTTTCCTTAGCAGTTTCTCTCTGATGGCCATCTTTGTGGGGCTCCTCTTCATCCTTGCCTTCCAGCAGCTAAGTCCTGCCCGCTCTGTGGATGTTGCCTAGATGCATGGGAATTGTTGTATGAGGTCAGACCCATAGTCTGTTCAAGTCAGCGCTTTTGCCAGCAGAGGCCCTATGGAAGGATGTGGTCATCTTCTTCTGTCAAAAGGGCCCTGCTTGTGTACCCTTGCACAAATCCCATAACCTCTTGTGCTGCATTATTTTATCTGCAAATAAAGAGTTTAAGCTAGATTCATGCAGGTCTGTAGAGGCCACCGTTTCCATGAGGCATCTCAAAGGCCATGGAGAAGGATGCTGAGCTCTGAGCTCCCGCCCGTTCTTTACATTATTTGGTCTGATGTTGGGGTTCTATCTGAGTCACTCATTCATTCGAGAAATATTGACCAAGTGTAGTCTTAGAGTTTAGCAGGAAAGCAGGCATTCCCCTGATCCTTACACCAATGACTAAGAAACTACAATTGTGATCAATTCTACACAGGAAAAGTGCAGGGGGTTATAAGAATATGTATTAGGAGGACCTGGCCTCTGGCTGAGACCTGAAGGATGAATAGGTGAAAGGGGTGGGAGAGGAAACTCTGGGCAGAGGGATGGCACATTGGAAGACCAGAAGGTGTGGGCTGGGGCCTAGAGAAGAAGGAAGAGAGTCTCTTGAGTAGAATCTGGAGAGAGAGGTGGGGACCAATTCTTCAGGGCCTTTTTGGCTAGGTTAGAGATTTCAGACTTTATCCTGAAACCTCTGCAGAGACATGGCAGGGTTTTATGTTGGAGAGGAATTAGGTTTACCTTTGGAAAAGACCACTCTTGATACAGTGTGGAGAATGAATTGCACTGAGCAAGAGTAAATGGTGGACAAGTAGGAAGGAGGCTCTGGCAATAGGCCAGTTCAGAGCTGTGGTCACAGTGAGGTTACAGAAGATGGTTCAAGGATTGCCTAGCAAGTGGGGCTGGCCCAGTGGCGTAGCAGTTAAGTTTGCACATTTGCTTTGGTGGCCAGGGGTTTGCCGGCCCAGATCCCAGGTGCAGACCTGTGCACCACTTATCAAGCCATCCTGTGGCAGGCGTCCCACATATAAAGTAGAGGAGGATGGGCACAGACGTTAGCTCAGGGCCAGTCTTCCTCAGCAAAAAGAGGAAGATTGGCACAGATGTTAGCTCAGGGCTAATCTTCCTCAAAACAAAAAGAAATGCCTAGCACTAAGAGACTCAGCTAGACTTGGTAATAGACTGCTTACAGATGATAAGGGTCAGTAAAGTGTTGATTGAATACAGGAGCCTGCAGTTTAAAAAACAAAAACAAAAACAGGTTGGAAACCCCTGGGCTAGATGAGCTTAAATATCTTGTCTAGTTCTTAAAAAGAAAAAAATCCTTTGAAGTCTTTTTGAGTGCATTAATGCTCCCTACTTACCCCACCCACTGGGCTAATGGGCTGCATGGATTTATCACCTGCTCTGTGGAGTAGAGGTTTCACGGGGGGCTGCGATTCAGGCACCTGTGTCCATATAATGTAATTATAGAAGTCCCACTGAGTGTCCTCTGGAATCCTCGGCAGCAGTTAAATGGAGGGAACCTTGTGCTCTGACCAGGATGCTCTGTCACGTCACTCGCTTGCAGGTGCTGAGCTTCTGTCCATAACCAGACCTAGAGATTGACCTGACCATCCCCCAGTTTTTCCTGTTGGTTTGGACTCCTTGGCCTTGCCATACGTGTCCCACTTCTAGCCAGACTGTGCACAGTCCTGTCTGCGTGCCTTTGCTTGTGATGGTCCTTCCTGGAATGTCTCCTTTCAGACACTCCTGTGAGGAGCCTTCTTCTGAGCCAGGTTCCTGTCCTGCCTGTGCTTTGAATCTTTCCTTGGTCACCGCAGTTCTTTCTACTTGGGCAGCAGTCATACATCTGGCTTTTTCTGCCTGATTGTAAATATGTCATCCCATTGTACACCCATGTGTTGTAAACCACATTGGTTTAGGAAACTTAGTCAGCATTTAATGCGTGTATTATGCATTTGGTGTGTGTACCTGGTATCATTTTCCTTTGTTAAATGTAGCCTATCTTCCCATCTCTACACAGCGCCCAGGAGAAGGGTATACAGTGTAGTCTGGTCTACCTAGAAATACCCCTGGGGGCCTTTGTACCAGCATCGGGATTGCACGAGGTACAGAAGAATCCTGGCTCCCACTAGCTAAACAAGTGGTGGACGTGCCAGTGCCCCCGGATGGAACCAGCGAAGAGTGGGGACCTGATTAGAAGGGCTGCTTGCCCCCTCTCGTGTTGGCTTCTCAGGAGAGGGAGCGGCTCTGATGTGTCCCCACGTGCATCCTTGCAGGCCCCAGAGCTGCTGGAGCAGCAGAAGTACACCGTGACCGTGGACTACTGGAGCTTCGGCACCTTGGCTTTCGAATGCATCACAGGCTTCCGGCCCTTCCTCCCCAACTGGCAGCCCGTGCAGTGGTGAGTGTGAGGCCAGGGTCCAGGGCCTGGGGCGAGGAGGGCCACCTGAAGCGAGCAGTGTGTCCATCTGTCTCTGTCATACCGCTTCACCCGTCCCTGCCTCACTGGGCGCTCCCAGGCTGGGCCTGAGCCATCTGTGATCTGTCTCCTGGAGCGGAAGTCCTGTTAGGACCCAGCCTGTGGGCAGCCTGAGCTCCAAAAACCTAGATAAGAGAGCAATGGTTAAGTATCCACATGGATTCTGAACCTTAACAACTTGCGCTACAATACTGTGTGTGACACCTGAGTTCAGTAGCAACATGTCGGTACTTTCATAGCCTCTTGTGCAAATGTGTGCCCTGACACTGAAAATGCTGCTTATTAGTTAACAATTAAAGGATGTGTTCACATGACAAATAATGAGAAATATTTACATGGAAATTTATTGTTGACAAATTTTATTACTCCTGAATATAAATTTCATTTTCATAAATTACGTGATAATATATTATTGAGAAATTTTATTATACCTGAGAACAAACTTCTGTTTTCAAAGTATAAGAAATTGGCTGAAAATGTGAACTGAATAAATTACAAAAAAAGATTTTCTAATAAAAAAACAAAGGATACGATTAAGATTTTTAAAATTCCTCTATATTCTTTAACTTTTTTCTGATTATAAAAATGTATTGTTCATTATACGTATATATAAAAGTTAATCATGACTGAAATGCATAATTTAAAAATTAATGTTCCCTTAAATCAGTTAGATCTCATTCAGAATTGTTCCTTGAAAGGCCACACACTAATTGAAATAATGCTACCGTTGTTCAAAAACTTTTTATTTCCAGTTTATTTTTTTGGAGCAGTTGAAAGTTTTCATGGTTCAAACTTCAGAAAGTATAAAAGGGTGTGCCGTGAAAAGTCGCCCCTAGCTGTCTCCAGCCCCCTGCATTCCTTGCGCACGGACGCCCCGACACCATTAGTTTCTGGTCTGCTTCCAAAGATGTTTTGTGCTTGTACAAGCAAATTGGCATGTACTGTTTGTTTGCTTGTTTCCGTGTTTCACCCCTTTCTGATGTCAGTGGCAGCATTATATGAACACTGTCCTGTACATGCTTTGAAAGCGTTTTTACCCTGTGAGAGTTTCCGTCACACAACCCGGAAATAACCTCTGTGAACATTTGTTTGTTTCTCTAGGCTCTTTAGTGTGTGTGTTAGACCTTAAAAAAAAAATTACTTTATGTACTCTCATATAACCTGCTTTTCAAACTTACTGTTGAAAATGCTTCAGGATTTTCCATATTATTTGTAATATCTGATTGTTATTCCACTGAATGGCCATACTGCAGTTTATTTAATTTATCCCCCATTGTTGAGAGCATGGATGGTTGATAATTTTTACTTCTGAAAATAACACCAAGAATAGCATCCTTCTAGGGAAATCCTCATAGGTCCACAATTATTTCCCTAGGGTCAATGCCTAGAAATGGAATTAACAGATCAAAGATTGTGCACGTTTTGATGTCTATTAACTAAATGCTCAACAGGAAGGTTGTATAAATGACATTTCCACCAGGAACCCAGAAAGCTGCCTGTTTCGCCACACCATTGCCAACACTGGCTATTGTCATTTTTCTAAACACCTGTCTAGAAGTAGTAAAAACATTAACCTTTTCAACAGGTGTTTACATCATGAGAATATTTATTTGTAAGAATAAGATCTAGCCTTTGAAATCAGTTCCACAAAAGTGGATTTCTGTGACGGCCGTCCAGGTCAGTCCACATTTATGGACCGGACAGTGGAAGCACAATGATGAATGAGGCGAGATCCCCGCTCGTGAAATGGCAAAGTGTGCCCTCCTGTGGTGATGTATTTTGAAACAAGCAGTGCTTGTTGACCTGCATAGGTTCTGGAATATTGAGGAATTCGCTCATTAATTTATAGTCACACCTTAAAGTGACCATCCTAAAACTAACTTTAGATATCTGTACGTCTGTATTGCTAACTAACCAAGGAATTGCTGCATCCCTTCAGTTCAGATGTTGAGCTTTTCCATTATTTATAATGCAATGAGTTAAAATCCATTAGAACTGGGAGAACAAGTGCTATTTGAAAATACATCCCTAATGGCTCAGCATCTTCACAGTAAGTGTGCTGTCTGCAGAATCAGCTTCCTAGAATTCCCCTCATCAGCGCTAGAAGACCAGGGAACCACTTTCGCGTGGACTTCTCTCAGACCCAGTAAGGAGCTGTTGAGTGGGCTAGTTTGTGGGAAGTGCCTCTCTCGTCTGCTTTGTAAGGCCTTAGACAGCTTTTCAGAAATTTCGCTCTCATCTCAGAAGGCAGGTAAATAGCAATTTCGGGACAAATGCAACCTGAGCTTTATAGTTCTGTTATAAAGCTGCTTTGAAATACATTTTAGGACCTAAGCAATAAGCATTTTATTTATTGTGTCCTTTTATTTTTATAATTTACCATTGACAGACTAAGTTTTCATTGAAGGAGCATCCTGCTTGTGTGTGATGACAAAGTGTTGGCACACCTGACTTACAGCGATCACAGTTTCTGCCAGGGCTGTAGCCCCGCAGCCTCTGCCATACTCCAGCTCTTCTAGGTGTCCTCTGTGGTCGGGATAGGCCAGGTCACCCCGTGCCAATGAGAAGCATTCAGGGCTTAAGCATTTTTGATTTGAATTTCCTAGATGTTTTCGGAAAGGAAGGATTTGGACATTCAGACAGAGTAGGAAGAACACCGGACTTTGGATTTGAGTCACCAGTTCTGCTGCTCTCTAGTTGTGTGGCCTTGGGCAAATCACCTAGTCTTCGTTTCCTTACCGCTGAACAGGGGGCTACAAATAATGTCTACCACATGGGGTCATCGTGGCAAAGAAGTGCATGTTGGGTGTCAGCGTACTTGGTTATCTATGAAGCATTATTCAAATTTAAGTTATTATTCTTGTCATCAAGAAGATTTGAAACCAATTGGATTTAAAATGTTTTTCCTTCAAATACTATTTTAGAGGCATCAGTAAGTTCTCTAAATTGGGAAATGTAAATATTTACCTTTAGAAGTAATATTCAGCCATATCCATTTAGAAGTGTATGCACGTGTTGTGTATGTTTCCTCTAAATGTAATACACATGCAGTAATCTTGGTTTGGAAGTCCTAATTTTGTCCTCTATCAAAACATGGCAGTTTTGTATTAGATGAAGCAGAGAAAATGAAAAGGACAAGCCAAGGATGAGATAAGGAGTCAGCAGTCCTGTCTGCAGAACCCTGGGCCCAGGGAGGTGAATGACTACTCATCAGGCAGTACTGGCCATTCTTAAACTCTCAAAGAAGCCATCCTAGCAGGATACAGATGCACTGACCATTATCCCAAAAGATTAAGTAGTGACCTGGGGGGCATCCTGTACAGTTGTAAAGTGATATGTTACAAAGATAAAATGGCTCTTGACTACGAGGTGACTTCAGGACTGTAGTAAACCAGATCACACATTTGCAGGCATTCCAAAGTCCGGCAGAAGAGTGAGGTGGACATTGTTGTTAGTGAAGATCTGAATGGAACAGTGAAGTTTTCAAGCTCTTTACCCTACCCCAACAACCTTAACAGGTAAGGCACAGTGGCATTTCTCTTCTACAGATTTTTCTTCCTTTTTGAAAAATAGATATCTGAGGTGACATCTGATAGCTTTCAAATAAATTATCAGGATATCATCCGATGACCAAGAACTTGACATAATACATATCAATCTTAAACTTAGAATGGATCCCCACCCTTCACCCCCATCCAGAAATCATCTCTTTTCTGAATTCACATAACAATTTATCTGTGCCTCTTCTCACCATTAGTAGGGTCTACCTCGTATAACATTTGGGTTTGCATAGGGTTTATCTCCTAGTTGACTGCAAGCGTTTTAAGGGTGGGGAATTATACTTTATTTCTTTTGGCACTCCCTATATAGCCTAATACTGGGTCATAGTCAACAGAGAAATCTTTGTAGTTTGAATGGCGTTACAATCTAGTGTTAGGGCCAGAACATGAGCAGTTAAATAATATCAGAATTGAGCAATAGTACAAAAGGAAGCCACAAGGCAGTTACGCAGTTGAGCAGCATAGATGGTAACTACCATGAGTATTTAGTGGATGGGGAGAGAGGTGTGTGTACTAGAGCTATGTGGAATGATTTTGGATGAGCTGGAACTTTCTGGAGGGATCTGGCTAGACAGACGTGCAGGACATGGATAGGTGAAGAGGAAGGAAGTTCAAAGGGAAGGATTGAGGGCTGCAAAGGCACGTTTCGGCAGGCGGTGAGTAGGCCTGCTGACCTCGGAGGGGCTTTCATGGAGGGTGGTGGGAGGTGAGCTGAGAGTGCTCACAGGAGGCAGGCCGCAAGGGCCTGCAGTGCCCAGGGAAGGAATGTGAACCTGGTGAGCCACCAATGCCTTTGAGGGGGGCGACTGACAAAACAAATCAGCCGCATGGGGTCTAGATTGTGTGTGGGGTCACCTGGAGGTGGGGCATGCCTGTAAAGTGCATTTTAAAAAGCTTCACAGACCCTTCTCACTCAGCCAGTGGGAGGTCAGTCTCTGACCGTCTGTGGAGAAGTCCCTGACTTGAGGGGGTGTTTTAGCAGGCCAGGGAGGTGATAAGCACCTGAGTAATTAATTTGGTTGGAAATGTTCACTTTTTCTCTCAGATGAATTCATTTTCAGTAACCATTTATTGGCTGCTGTCTGTGTGTGTCATGGTGACATGCTTGTGAGGTGTGCACTTTTTAGTTTACACGTTAAGGCCACCTGAAAATGGCGTTGGAGGTGTGTCCCCCTACTCTGTGCCCCCTTTCTTCTCAGCATCCTGGCACAGCGACTGGAGAGGTGGCTGCAGCTAATGCTAATGTGGCACCCCAGGAGAAGGGGCACTGACCCCGAGTATGGGCCCAACGGCTGCTTCAAGGCCCTGGACGACATCCTAAACTTAAAGGTGAGCTCGCAGCCATGTTAGCCCTGAGGCACAGGTCAGCTCCCCATGGCACGTGGCGGTTCTTACGAGAAAGAAATACTCATTAAAAAGCAGGTTGTGGGCCGCCCTACCTGGGGGGAGATTCGGCTCCTGTAAGAGTATCTCTCTATGTTAAGTAGGAGGATAGGACCCTTGTGCTGCTGACATTGGTCGTAAGGTCATAGCTGTGGACGAACAGGAATATTAAAGACTTGAATCTATGAACTGTGGCACTCGGGCTGCCTTCCCCAAGCTAGGCCCTTGCTTTATGTGGCTGGGAAATGTTAGAGTAGCAGAGGATCCAGCAAATAGATGAGCATCTGTAAAGGTGGGTTTTTTCCAGTAACATCTGGGTCGTGTTGCAGCTGGTTCACATCTTGAACATGGTCACAGGCACCATTCACACCTATCCCGTGACAGAGGACGAGAGTCTGCAAAGCTTGAAGGCCAGAATCCAGCATGACACAGGAATCCCTGAGGAGGACCAGGAGCTGCTGCAAGAGGCAGGTCTGGCCTTGATCCCTGACAAGCCTGCCACTCAGTGTATTTCAGACGGCAAGGTGAGCCCCTGGCTTCTTGCAGAACGCCCTGTTTTTCTCTGACTTTGCCTCCAGGGAAACTTGTGCCCTCAGATTTCAGCTGTGCCTTGTCGAGCAGTCTCTTAATCAGTGCAGATAGCTGCCTGTTTTTCTAAGTTGGAATGCGACACCCCCTGAGCCCCTAATAGGAGACAAGAATCCCCCTTGATCCCTCCTTGACACTTGACCCTTTCCTTCCAGCCCACTTAGAGTGCCTTTCTTTTGCCTTTGTTGCCAAAGCGATGCTTTATTCTTCTGAGTCAACCAACACTATTTTTGATGTACCTCTCGTGTACAGAATGTGCTGACAACCGCAGCAATGCTAGACCCCATGGTCCCCACCCAAAGAGAGCCAATAAAGTTAACATATGAGAAGCAGTCACTGGATGGGGAAGAAGCTCATGAACGTGTAATGTGCACAGTAAACACAACCAGAGAATAGAATAGAGTGTAATAGTTGTGAATAAGGTGCGTGTTCAGATAATGGGTGTAAAAGAAACAGGAAAAGGAAGTGGAGGCCAGAGTCCTTCAGAAAGGCTTCATGGACACTTAGTATTGGCTGGCCGAAGATGATGCTGTTGGTGAACAGTGGGAGGCACTCTGAAATCTCTTCGTTATTACTTGGAAAAAGGAGAGCTTGGATTCACAAGGTCTCATTTTGTTCTTGTCCCTTTGCAGCTAAATGAGGGCCGCACACTGGACATGGATCTCGTTTTTCTTTTTGACAACAGTAAAATCGCCTATGAGACTCAGATCTCCCCAAGGCCCCAACCTGAAAGTGTCAGCTGTATCCGTAAGAACATCATTGTTTTTTTAAAAAATAATCGCTTATAATGCTTGGGACAGGGCAGGAAGGAGAGACATGGACCAGGGGAAGGGTCCACACCGAGGAGATGAGCTTGCCTGGGCCTGGGGCAGCCTTCCTTATGTGGGACGTGTGAGGAGTAGCCCAGCTGAAAAAGAGCGCGGCAGGCTTCAGTGAACCTCCACCTCAGAGAGAGGACTTCAAAGAGAGGACAGAGAGTCCTGCCTGCAAGCCACTGGACTTGAAGCAGATGGCTATTTTATTTATTTTTTAATTTTATTTATGTTTTAATAATTATTACATGCGTGTGATACAAAAAAATCAAAAGGGACAGAGGAATTTACAGTGAAAAATAAGCCACCCTCTCTCCTCTAATGCCCAGCCTCTTCCAGGAAAACCACTGCGATGAAATTCTTGGGTTTACCTTCCAGGGGTATTCTGTGTACTTCTAAATTATATGTACCCATATATATAACCTTCATGCCTTTCAGGGGTAGTCTATGCATTTATAAATCCTATATGTGTGTATACATGTTCTTTATATTATATATATATATAATTGTATATAGTCTATACAATATATATTCTCTCTATATATTCTTATGTTCTAAAATATATATTTTTTCTTCTTTTTCTTCCCAAAGAAGTGGTAGCATACAATACCTACTGTTCTGTACCTGCCTTTTTCACTTAATATATTTGGCAGATGTTTCCCCTGTTGGTACATATAGGGCTGCCTATGTTTTAATGCCTGTGTAGTCTTCCATTCTGTGAAAGTTAGATGGACATTTTAATGCATCTCCCACTCCTGTTCACACACACACACACACACACACACACACACAGAATTAAACAGATTGAGGGTCCAAAGTCTTAGAGATCTCTGGGCTTACTGCTTATTTAATCATTTTCCAGTACTGCTGGCTGAAGCTGCATTTTTAGAAAATTTCCTATGACCTTAAATGTTGTGACCCTAAGAGTTTCTATTGAAAATATATGTGCCTGTGTACATGTGAATGTCTCCACGTGGTTCACAAAGCGTTCCTGCAAATCGAATCAAGAGCTATTTACTGACTGGTATGTGCCTGTGCTGTCATGGGACACAAAAAAATGTATGAGACAGTAACAGGCATAACAGTCAAAAACAGTCATGTAACAAGATAGTAGTTTACATCACTTTTAAAAATGAGAAAGTGCCAGTGATGTGTCAAGGCACAGTGTGGCTCATTGTCAGAGAGTCATTGTCTGACAGTGCGCATGTCTCTGTTGCAGTGCAAGAGCCCAAGAGGAGCCTGTCTTTCTTCCAGCTGAGGAAGGTGTGGGGCCAGGTCTGGCACAGCATCCAGACCCTGAAGGAGGACTGTAGCCGGCTGCAGCAGGGCCAGCGAGCTGCCATGTACGGGGCCAGGCGGGTTTGGACTCAACTCATTTACAGTTGCTGCGTGGCTGCTGCCGTGGGGAGGCGGTGGAGGCAGGGCGGGGAGCAACTGTCAGGAGAGACAGGAGGAGACGCTGGTTTGGGTGGGCGGGAAGTGGCCTCTGGGCTGGATCGAGGGAGGCTCTTTTAGACCTGGCAGGGTGAGTGAGGTTAGCACTTGGAGCAGAGTATAGACTGAGGGCTGCACAGACTGAACTGAGGGCAGAATTTAGAACATGGGTTAGCGAAACTGCCCGGATGGTCATGCTGGGGACTGCCTTTTTCCCCAGGCTGTGACTAATTTAGGTTACTGGCCGTCTGTGTAGTGCTCTGCCTAATTCCAGTTTTGGTGCGGAAACTCATGTGTTGCTAAGGGCTAGGAAATGGTCTTTATGGTTGTAAGTGACTGCTATAATAATAATAATTACAGCAGGGATCTGCTTTAGTAGCTGAGGTGGTTTTGTTATGGTACAGGAAATGGTATTTGGATCCCAAAGATGCCCTAAGGTTCCGTTTCTTGTGGTCCCTGCAGGATGAATCTCCTCCGGAATAACAGCTGCCTCTCCAAGATGAAGAATTCCATGGCTTCCATGTCTCAGCAGCTCAAGGCCAAGTTGGACTTCTTCAAAACCAGCATCCAGATTGACCTGGAGAAGTACAGTGAGCAGACTGAGTTTGGGATCAGTGAGTGTGCTCTTTGCAATGACTTTGGAGAGACCATTCCTTTCTTGTTTTTCTTCCTGAGGTTTCTTTTGTCCTCTTATGATTGAGTTGCTTGTTTCTGCTTTGGTTTTGTGTTTTCATTTTTTCCCTGCATTTTTTTTCCAGCATCAGATAAACTGCTGCTGGCCTGGAGGGAGATGGAGCAGGCCGTGGAGCTCTGTGGGCGGGTAGGAGAATCATCTGAGGTTTATCTCCCTCCTGAGGGGGATGAGGGTTTTTACTACCATTTTCCACTTTCTCATTGAACACTAGGGCGATCTTGTTCGTCAGAAACTAAGCTTTCCTCACCATGCTCTGTGACCTTAACTAGTACTTGCTGGAAAGAGGCTGGGAGAGCAGCCAGTGAAGGGGGCCCCCCTGTGGCAGATGCAGGAGCTACACAGATGGACAGAGCTGGTCCAGATTTGAATAAGGGGCAAAGGTGTCCCTAGGGGGAAGCCTAGACCTCTCCCATTAGAAAGGGCCTTGGGTGAATGATCAGCACTCCATCTTGTCACAGGTTTTTGCCTAATTTTGTTGGGACACTAAATCTGAGTGAGTCTCGGGACAGTGTAAATCAGATGCCACTGAACAATGCTCATTACGAGGCATGGGAACTAAGTGTGACCTAGTGAACCTCACACAAATTGAAGACCTTGGCCTCTGAGGTTTTGTCCCAGACTTTTCCACCATTTTCCCCTGTGAACGTGGGCAGGGATCTTCACCTCTGTGTTTCAATGTCTGTTTATATAAATTGGTACTGATATGCCTGCTTAAAGATGGGTGTTCTATAGACAATACCTTATTTAACCATAGAGATGGGTGGGGGCTCCACCCCACCTTGGCACTCATATACGAAACTCATGAAAGAAAGGAGTCCAGGCCTCCCCACATGGGATGGTGTGGGATGGACACATTAAGAGAAGAGAAGGAATGTGCCTTGGGCATCTTTGGTATGCCAGGCACCATGCCAGATGATTTACATATTTTATCTTATCTAACCCCTAAAACAACCCTATTAGAAGCCTGTTTTATGGTGGAGGAATCTGCAACTCAGAGGTTAAGGAACTTGCCCAGGGGTCACACAGCTAGAAGGCGGTAGACCTGAGATCCAAGCCTGGGTCATTCTGCTTCCAAAGTCCTTGTTCCCTCTAGACAGTCAATTGAGAATCTTCAGTGACTTGAGAGGGTTTTTCCTGAAGATTTTGCATCTCAGCATGCTCTTATTATGTCAGTTGACATTAGCACAGCTTTTTCATCAGGAGAATGAGGTGAGACATCTGGTGGAGCGGATGATGGCGCTGCAGACCGACATTGTGGACTTGCAGAGGAGTCCAATGGGCCGGAAGCAGGGGGGGACGCTGGACGACCTGTGAGTACCACCTGGGCAGGGAACCATGCGCTGCACACAACACACGCAGATGCCTCAACTGGGGTTTCCATATGTGTATTGGGGTCATCTGAGTGTTCACATGTGGGTATTATGGACTCTCTGTGAGGCCGTCCTCCTGTAGAGCATCCTCCCCCAGTGAATCATCTCGGCATGTTCCTGAGATGAGCAAGGGCAGACCACCATCACTCTGAGCCTTAGTTTCCACATCTATTAAGTGTGAGAAAAACTGTCAGACCTCATCAAGTTGTGAGGATCAGTTCAGATAATGCACAGAGCAGTAGTTCATAAACTCTAAAGGCTGTAATGCAAGGAGCCTTGACCCGCATCAGAAGTCCCCCTGGGTCCAGCGCCCCCTGGATGTGGCTCAAAGAGCAGAAGGTAGAACAAAGTGAGCTAGTGAGTCTTAGAAGTTCATCTGAGTCTTTATCTGGAACTTGGCCTTGGCTCGGGCAGGGGATGCGCTGCCCAGGCAGAGCAGTCGCACCTGAAGGCAGTTGCAGGCGGCCCCAGGGTGCAGGGGGGAGGGAAGCTGGCAAGCCACATCAGCCTCTCAAGAGCTGTCTCATTTGGGCTCTGGTGTCCTCTGATGCTTTTACTAAGATTTTAGGATGAGAAGGCTGAATATCAGAAATCTGATTATTTGTATTCTATGTTTTCTCGAGTTATTTAACACTTTATTCTCCTCCAGTTTCCAAATGAAAGTCACTTCTGAAAATGTCAGTCAGCCTCACTATTTTAAGGAGAAAAGGGGTAGGAGTTTGCATCTGCCCTTGGGCTTGAGTTGCCAAGGAGAGCGTGTTCTCCAGGCTCAGGTCCAGTGATGGCGCCTGAATCACTGTTGTGGAAGACAAGAGGGCGAGGCTGGGGAATTCCACACGGGGAATGGAGACTCCTTTCCTTAAGATTCTCTCTCATTAAACCTTGGGGACATTTGAGTTTTGATAATGAGGGGGTGATCATTCCCTCATATAGATATCACTATCATATCCCTAGGAATAATAATTTTCTCCCATCAAGACCTGTTGCCAGTCTTGCTTCTAGAAATCAGTGATTCTGTTGGCGGGGATTAGCTAACCAATGCTTCAGATGTGCTTATTTGACCTCAGACGGACACAGAGCTGCTTCTTTGTGTGTTTCAGAGAAGAGCAGGCGAGGGAGCTTTACAGGAGACTAAGGGAAAAGCCGAGAGGTAAGGGGACTTTGACGTCTCCTCCGGTTCATCGTCAGCTCGGGGATGAGGCATGGAGCCCTCTGGCAGCCACTTGGAGGAACCGTGCAACTCCTTTCCCTTTCCAGACCAGCGGACTGACGGGGACAGTCAGGAAATGGTACGGCTGCTACTTCAGGCAATCCAAGGCTTCGAGAAGAAAGTGCGAGTGATTTACACGCAGCTCAGGTATAAGCCCCGGCTGTCCTACTCGAGGGTGGGACGTGGAGCGGCAGCTGCTGGTGTGGCTGTTTCTTCACTCCACACCGACTTGTTTAACACCTGGAGAAACTGTCCATGGCTGCTTATTGGATTCCTGACTGCCAGGGATTATGTTCTCCCGCTCGCCAACCCGAATGCCACTGGTGTTTGTCGTGTTCATGCTTTGCAGTAAAACTGTGGTTTGCAAGCAGAAGGCTCTGGAATTGTTGCCCAAGGTGGAAGAGGTGGTGAGTTTAATGAATGAGGATGAGAAGACTGTGGTTCGGCTTCAGGAGAAGCGGCAGAAGGAGCTCTGGAATCTCCTGAAGATCGCTTGTGTGAGTGAGCCCTGTAGCCAGGCCCGCAGCCCTCGGCCGGCCAGCCGCTCTGTGCCCCTCTGCGCTGCTGCCACCGCGCCGCCAGGGAGGCCACAGAGCCCCGACAGACCCCTCAGCTGCTGCTGCCCATCCTCCCTTGTCTTCTCCGTGACTTAGCCTGAGCAGGCATGGGCAGAGATGGGCCTGTACCAGCTGTTCTCATTTGTGCGTGTGTGCCTTTCCTGTGGCTCCTGTAATTCACCGCCACCAAGTTCCTCCCTCACAGTCCTGGAGTCCGGAAGCCTGAAATCAAGGTGTTGACGGGGCTGGGCTCCCTCTGAAGGCTCCAGGCCTCTGCCGGCTTCTGGCGGCTCCAGGCGGCTCCAGGCATTCCTTGGCTTGTGGCAGCATCACTCCAACCTCTGCCTCTGCCTTCACATGGCCTCTCTGTGTCTCTCTTCTGGGTGTCTCTTATACAAACAGTTGTCATTGGATTTAGGTCCCACCTGAAGCATCCAGGACGATCTCATCTCAGGGTCCTTAACTACATCTGCAAAGACCCTTTGTCCAAATAAGGTCACATTCCCAGGTTCCTGGAGTTAGGACATGGACAGGTCTTTCTGGGGTCCTCCATGCAGCCCCCTACAGTGCATGTGAGCATGACCCGCTTGATCCTCGTGTGTGTCTGTGCTGCTTAGTATGGTACCTGCGCTGTCTGTGCCCCCATCTTCATGCTGCTGTGAGTCCACTAAATGCTGCTCAGAGAGAAACTGTGACATAGAAAGGAGAGCCCGGAACAGAGAAAGAAGGGCCAGGTGAAAGCCAGGGAAGCCAGAGCTGATGGGACAGTGACCCCAGTGTGAAGGCTGCAGAGAGGTTAAAGGGGATGAAAAGAGTGATTTAGTCATCCATAGCCTTTAAGAGCCAAGAGGAAAATAGGAAGAGAGTTGCTCAAGGTGGAAACAGGATACAAGGATGGCAGTTTTTTACAATCATGGAGACTGGAGCAATTTGTAGGCCCAGCAGAAGGAGACAGGGTCCCGGGGGATGCAGATGTCAGAGAGGTAGGGGACAGTGGAGTCTCCAGTCCTGAGGACAGTGGAGCGGGGAGAGGTCAGAATCAGGAGCGTAAGTGGAAGGGGTGGCCTTGGAAGGCATGCGTGGCATCTCATCCTGTAAGTAAGGAGGAAAAGAGAAAAGGAGAGAGACAAGGCAAAGAAGGAGGAGAGAGTTGAGGTGTTCACAGGTGATGGCCGGATCTGCCATCTGCGTCCATTCGATGTTTGAGTGCTGAGTATGTGCCCAGCAGGGTGCTGAAAACTGGAGATAGAGAAGGAAAAAAGCTAGGGCGCTTGATCCAGGCAGCGTATAACCCGGCGAGGGGCACAGACAGAGAAGTGAGTGAGGACAGCTTAGGGCAGGAAGTGCTGTGCAGCGTCTGTGGTAAGCAGAAGCCGTAGCAGGAAGACAGGGGAGCGACGCCAGCTTCAGTCTCAGGTGAGGGAACCACAGGAAATGTCTGCAGCAGGCAGTGCTCAGCTGAAGACTGAGTAGCAGTTAGGTGGGTGGGCAGGTGGAGATGAGGACCCTGGGGGACAGAGACATTGCTCTTTCAGAGGCCTGCAGGCCTGAGTGTGTGGTGTGTTTTGGGTGGGATGGCAGGTTGGTGTGGTGTGGGGGAAGGATTCACTGGGGGGGAAATTGGGGAGGTGGCAAGGGCTGGCGTATGCGGGCCACATTTTATTTTAAAGGCATAGAGGAAACACTGCAGGGTTTGTTTCTTCCTTTCATTGTGAAGGAAGTTAAGTATGGAATGGTGTGACATTTGGGCTTTAGAGAAGTCGCTCCAGTGGCAGTTGGAGGACCGACCTGAGACTTGGGCAGACCTCACCCTTGGGAGTGAGGGGCTGCTTGGTGGGGGCTGGAGTTGAGTAACCCCTGTGGTGCTCAGGACAGGATGGTGGAAGGGTGAGGGAGCCAAACAGCACAGGAGTGATCCCCTGCCACACTCGTGGGCCCAGGCAGAAGTAGAGGAGATGGAAGCCCGGGTCTTTCCGTGGGTGACCATCAGGGAAGACGCAGCAGAAGGACAAAGAACAGAACAGGGCAAAATTGGGTGCTTGAGCGGCTGGTTGAAGTTGGACCTGGATGTTCAGCTGGAAGGGAATATGTGGAGACAGGGTGGGTCCCACAGCTTGAGAGGCTGAGAGGGGTTGAAGAGCCACAGATTGCAGTGAGGGCGAGGAGCTGGGTCAGTGAGAAGCGGGTCAGGCCAACAGATGCGAGTGTGGCTGGGGACGCGGGGAGGGAGAGGTGGCTTGAGGTGCTGAGAAGGTTGACAACAGGTCATGTCTGTGAGCTGCAGGTGTGAGGAGGTGCAGGTAGCTGGAGCAGGGGCATCGCTTTAACATCTTGGCTTTGAGGTGGAGTGGCTGGAGCAGCCCAGGAGTCAGAATAGCTTGGTTTTCTTCTCAGCTGTCCCACAGATGGTGCATTCACAGGAAGTTATAACCTTTTTGTGTGTCTCAATCTTCTACTTGGAAAAGAATAAAAACATCTCCCTTTTAATTTCCTTTTAAGAGTTCGTTAAACAAACTAATGAAATAAAGCCTACAAATATAGGCACTCAAATCTCCCTATATTTAGAATCTTTTATCAAAAAATATACCTATAGATACAGAAACATTTTCTAAACTAAAATGCAGCTATCAGCTGTTCTCACAGATGGGGATGTTGACTGACATTTTCTAGGAACAGCGTGTGTCTTGTGGCCAGTTGTCTCGAGAAAAACCACGGTGTCAAGGCGAAATTGGAATCATCCCTTTGCTCCTATATTTGACTCCCATGTTGACTTTCTCTTTGGTTTTGTCCTTTAGAGCAAGGTCCGTGGTCCTGTCAGTGGAAGCCCAGATAGCATGAATGCTTCTCGCCTTAGTCACTCTGGTCAGTTGGTGTCACAGCCTTCCACCACCCCCGACAGCCTACCTGAATCAGCCAAGAAAAGGTACGTCATCATCCGTGCTGCCAAGTGTAATATTCAAGGGCACGTTAGGAGATCGTGGGGGTGGAAATATATGTTTATCGTTGGTAAACACACCGTTCCATCTGTCTTATGATTTTGTGCATATTTTTCTTTGTGTTTGTTACATATGCGAGGTACTTTGGGGACGAATGTGATATTTTGCTCTCATAGTCCCTTCTAACTTGCTAACTAAAGTTTCCTTATCAGAGGATTGAATCACTGATTGCTTACTGAGAATATTGAAAGTGCTGGTCAGTCACATGCTGTCATGTAGTCCATCCGTCATTATCTGTTCTTCCAACCAGACTCCCTGCGGGCCGTGCCCTGTTCGTCACCCCTGAGTCATCCTGCCTCCTCCCTCTCACCCACCCCACTTTGAGTTACCAAGTTACCAGTTTCCTTCTATTGTCTCTCGTCACCTCCTGTTCATCCCTTCCTTTCCCTCCTGCCGCCTGGAGAGGTGGTGAGCAGGACACTCCAGTCCTTTGTGGCAAGGCTTCTTGCTTCCCTGCTTCCTGTCCGGTACTGCCTCTAAGCCCTCTCTGGTCAGAGACTCTTCACAAAGTACCATTTTGATCAAGTTATTCTTTGGTCACTTACTCGTAGTGGCCTCTTGCTCCCTGGAGAGGCAAGCCTGAGCCGTTCAGCCATTCACAGCCGCCTCAGAGCCGCTCTCCAGGCGGAGCCACTGCTCCTGTTCAAACTCCTTGCTCTAGCCCAGCGGCGCTTAAAGCAGCATCAGCATCATCTGGGTACTGGTTAGAAATGCAGATTCTGAATTAGAAGCTCGGGGTGGGGCACAGCAGTCCGTGTTTGACAAGCCTTGGCGGACTCTGATGCATGCTGAAGTTTGAGACCCATGGCTCTGGCCCATGCCCTCCCTGGAGGCACGTCCACTTCCCTCAGCTTCCCACCTCCTCCCAAACCCTGCCCACGCACACACACAGGCATCGCTCTCTTCTTGGCCTGCCTGTGGGGTTTTGTGTCTAGTTCAGTCCCTCACCCATTTATTCAGCACCTTCTCAGCCCTAGGCACTGCAGATGGTTAAAATTGGTTCCTGTAGGCAAATCTGTAGACGTAGAAAATAGATTAGTGATTGCCTAGGACAGGTGGGGAGAGGGGATGGGAAGTGACTGACAGTGGGTTCGGAATTTCCTCTTGGGTGATGAAAATGTTTTAAAACTAGATTATTGTGATGGTTGCGCAACTCTGTAAACATACTAGAGCTATTGAACTGTACACTTTAAATGGCTGAACTTTGTAGTTTGTAAATTATATCTCAATAAAGGTGTTTTTAAAAATCCTGTTCCTGTCCTTGGGGAGTTTGTGGCCTCTACTATGTTGGTACGTAATCATACGTGGCCTTGGACTCTTAGTTTTCTCCCCAGCCTATTGTGAGCTCCTTGAGGACAGTCCCTGGGTCCCCTCCTCTCATGCTGTCTCTGGAGCTGGCGCTGAGCCTCTCACCTAGTTTGGAGCCCTGTAGCTAAGCACAAACGTGCTGTGTGTGCCTTCCCTCAGAGAGCCGCACTGTGCAGGGTGAGGGGAGCCCAGGGCGCTGTCCTCCTGGATTTGCTGTGTTCCCTCCAGTGATGTCCTCAAAGCTCTAGAAACGTCGTCCCGGGAGCACAGGCTGCTGTTTGTCTCTCCGCGTCATAGAGCTGAGGGCCTGTTGTTGAGGGACACACGCATCTCTTATCATAGAAGAGGGAGCAGATTAAATGAGATTAGTTCCCAGAGCTCGCTTCCCACAGATTTCCAGGGTTTTCAAGGAGCTGTGGAAACCTGGTGAAATTGCTTTGTCTATATATATTTCTTCTGTTTGAAAAATTGGAAAACAGGTGATTTGGGAGCCAACTTTAGGTTTGGCAGTTTGGAAGGAATTAAATTCAGCTGTCTGGTTAAGTCAACGAGAGCACTTCTCCTTCTTCCTTTTCTGTTAACCGCAGATCTGTTTGCTTGTTCTTACGGTGAACAGTAATGCTTGTGGCATCTGAAAGTGTTTAACCAGATGAATGAACTCACTAGTCAGTGACGTGATGTTTTAAGACACTCAGCAGCAAAATAATTATTTAATTTTTAAAATCTCGTCAAAAGCTCTTTAACAGATTTTTAAACATTGGTGTTATCTCCAAGAAAATAATATTGACCACTTTCTAATAATGTGATCGTTTTCTTTAGTGAAGAACTGGTGGCCGAAGCACATAGTCTCTGCACTCAGCTGGAAAATGCAATACAAGACACCATGAAAGATCAGGACCAGAGTTTGAGGGTAATGGCCCGAGGGCATCCCAGCTGTTCCACGTCCTTCCTTTCTACAGCAGACGAGACACGGAAAATGGAAAGGCAATCCAGCGTTTCCTCCATCGCAGTACATGACTATGATTTTCTAGTACATGTTTATCTTTATTCACCATCACAATAATGCTGACAGTTATTGAACGGGTGTAGGTGCTTCATGTGCGTCAGCTCATTCCATCCTGACAGCACTTAATCCTTATGAGGAAGGTGCTCTCGTTCCAAGAAGGCCTTTTCCTCCTGTAGCTTCTGCTCTGTTGCTGAGCATCTGTGTGTGGGGAGCTGTGCCGGACTCGGGGAAAAGCAAGAACCTGGCACAGCCCCACTTCTCAGGGATGCGGAGCTTAGCAGTAGGTAGTACTAGTTACATGGAAGCTGACCTAAAAAAAAAACTAGTCAAGATACAAGTATATTAAGACAAAGCTTAAACTGTTGATCAGATCCTAAGTCGTTCCCTCAGATCTTTAAATGGCCTTTTCCAGCCAATACAGTTACCTGCCCTGCCAGCCTCCCCCTGACTTCTCAGTTTTTGGAGGACGCAGAGAGGAGACCACTACTTATCCTTACCTCCTGTTTGGTCATGTGTCCTTCTCCAGTTTGGGGGCTTCCTGTATCTTTTGTTGCTGCTCTTCCTCCTGGCACTGGATATTTTGATCCTTTCACACTTATTTGCACTTCTGCCAGAGGAAAAGAAAGTCTTATGAGGCCATTCCATCTGCTGAGGTTGGAAATGGATGGCTGAGATGAGCTCTTGGTACCAGCTGCCCACAGTGAGTACAAATAAGTGCTGTGAGCCACAAGTAATACTGAAATTGCCTTTCCAGTTTCCATAGTTATGGAATCTCAGGGATTTCAAGCCTGTCCAAAGAAAAGCCCCTCTACAGTTTCAAATATGTAGCTTTAGCTCAAGGGTACCCTCCAATAACAAGACTCTTATTAATGGCAGGATTTAAATTTCCTTCTAAGTCATGGGGTTGCCTCCTGAAGAAGAAAAACAACCTGAAGTGTATTGCTGGCCACTGTGTTTCTAACACGCCTGTTGACTTTCAGTCTCTAGACTGGAGCTGGTTACAGACGGAGGACAACGAGCAGCATAGCCTGGAGCAGGCCTCGTGACCGGACGGGTGGCCTCGACCACCTGGTGGGGCTGCCCGGCCTGAGGCCCTCCCGCAGCGGATGGTGTCCCAGCAGTCTTCGGCATAGGTGGAGATCTTCTCACTGCCCCAGCAGTTGTGACATTCGCTGTGGACATCCAAGGGTGTGGCCTTCCATGGACACTGCCAGCAACTTGTCTGTACACTGGAAGTCCTCCATCACAGAGGCCCAGCCAATGCTGGTGCCAGGCACAAGCATTTAGGGAGGCCAAGCCACAGCAGCTACTTCCTCTGCTCTGAAAGAAGTGCTCCAAGTACGATCGCCCCGCAGACCACTGGACAAATGTGGAACACGACTCTTTCAGGGCAAAGTATGAACAGCACTTGGTACCAGCCTGTCCTCTCCTGCCGGCTCCTGATCTCCAGAGGTCCTGATCCACCTGTCCTCACAGCTAGTGTTTCCCCTGGATTCGGCTTCTCTTAAGCAGACTTTTGAATCATAGACTTGGCCTGGCCTTGTCCTCTCTCTTCTTCTTTTCATTTCACTGCTGCTGAAATTTCCCTTTTACCTACAACTTGGGTGGTTGTCGTCCCTCCTGTAAGGTTGTAGATGAATGATGAGCTCCCCTTGTCTGCGGTCCTTTCGGCCACAGACTGACTCACTGGAGCCAGGATCGAAGAGCAGCTCCCTTCCTTTGGGTCCCACAGATGACCTGGGAGTGAGTTGCCATGGAGAAGAAAGAAAGAATGGGATATCTGTCAACCGCTAGCCTGCTGACCACTCTGCCCACACCTCGTGTGCCCGCTCAGATGCGTGTGTGTGGCGGGGGGACGAGGGAATTCCTGCCTCTCCTGTCATCTAGCAGTATTATTAAACTGATTTATTTAAAAAACAGTTTCTATATTTTGTAACATGACTCAACACTTATACTGGGTTCCACAGTCTATTTTTATAAGATCTGTGGTTGGGATTTATGAACTCAAAATCCAACTTAATGGAAAATTTTATGAGATTAAATAGTGCCATAGCACTAGCACTGCCTCTTTGACATTTCACAAAACTTCTCCTGCATATAAACAGGAGAGCCGAGTGTTCAGGCCATCACAATAGGTGAGTTTGGTTGGAGAAGAAAGTCGGGATAGAAGACTTTGACAAAGTAGCTTCCGTGGAGACAGTTCAGAGGGTTCCACGGTCAAGTAAGTTTGAGAAATGCTTCGTGCTTTCATTGCTTCTTGGAGATTCACGGTGTACACTGGAGTATTAAAGTATCCAAAGTCCTGTGATAATAAACCGGCTTAACTTTGTGTAAATTCACTGGTTACCAAACTCATTTGACAATAGAACCTTTTTTTTTTCCTGTGTGAGTGTATCATTTATTAACATTTGAAAGAACTGGAGTTTGATGAAGCATGATTTTGGAAACACTGGTGAGGAACATAGTGGGAAATAAGACCAGAAAGCAAGGCTGGGAAGGGGTCGGATTGCAGAGGGAATGAATGCTGGGCTAAGGGTCTTGGGCTTATAGGCAGATGGGAGTCACTGAAGAATTTTGAGCAGGGAAATGACATCACCAATTAATGGTTTAAAAGATTACTATAACTGCAATATGCTAATTAGTTGAAAAAGTGAAAACTCTGGAGGCAGGACTTTTGTGTCCAAAAAAATGAAGTAGATGTACTTTCTCCTATTTTTCCCACCAAGCACAGCTAAAAATCCTTGGGCATTATTTATAAACAAATATAAGAAGACTCTGAAAGGCAGAGAGAGATGAAGGCAAACCCGCTAGGGTCCTTGGAGCTGAGGAATGACGGCGGTGAGTTCCCTGGGTTTTCCTTTTGTCTCATATGTTCCTGACTAGATGCTGGAGAAGCCAACCAATGGGCACAAACACAAAAGCCTGCACTCTAGATCTCTTTAGATTCTTAGGACCGTGACAAATTACCACAAACTATAAGGCTTAAAACAACACAAATTTATTTTCTCAGTCCTGGAGGCCAGAAGTCTGAAGTCAAGGTGCTGGCGGAACCGCTTCCTCCAAAGGCTCTGGGGAGATTCTGTGCCCTGTCTCTTTCAGCTTCTGGTGAGTCCAGGTGATCCTTGACCTGTGGCTGCCTCTCTGCCTCTTGTGTCCATACTGCCACCTCTTCTTCTCCCTGTCAAATGTCTCCTGTGTGCCTCTTAAAGGAACCCTTGTGATTGAATTTAGGGCTGATCTTGATAATCCAGGATAAGCTCCTCTTCTCAAGATCGTTAACTTACTCACGTTTTGCCATATAGGTCACTATTTACACATTCTGGGAATTAGGATGTGGACATTTCTTCTTGGGGGGCCAGCATTGAACCCACTTCAGTTTACCATCTAGCTCCCCAAAATTCATGTTTATCCCACATACAAAATACATTCACCCCATCTCAACATCCCCAGATGCCTCAACCCATTACACAATAAATTCTCATACCAAAATCTGAATAATATCAGCTCAAAAGTCCTGAAACTCATCATCTACGTCAGGTTTGGGTGAGACTCTGGGCATGATCCATCCTGGGACAAAATTTCTCCATCTGTGGACTGTGAAACTAGAAAACAAGTTATCTGCTTCTAAAATGCAATGGTGAATAGGCATATGATAGACATTCCCATTTCAAAAGGTAGAAATTGGAAGGAAGAGAGAAGTCACCAGTCCCACGCAAGTTTGAAATCCAGCAGGGCAAATTCCATTAGGTTTCAAGTCGCGAGGGTAATTCTCTGTCTTTTGAGGCTCTGCCAGCTGGGCCCAAGGCAGCTCCATAGCCCTCTGAGTTTTTGTTCACAGTGACTCCATAGGAACCGCCTCTGCACCCGCTGCCTGTGTTACCTGCTTCTCCAGACTCTGCTTCTGAACCCGTGGCTCTGCCCTTGGAATCATCCTTCCTTTTTTCCTGAAGGCTAGCACGTGTTTACAACTGAGTGACTCTATCAACCATTTTCTGCCTGTAGAGTTTTGAAAGTCCAACAGATTTATCTCGTTTCCTCCTCTCCTCGTCCTTTTCAGTTCAAGCTGGTGTCTGCTGATATAACATTCTCAAAAATCTTGTGGGTCTTCTTTGTATGTGTTGGGAGTCCACACCATTAGATAAGATTCACAGATCTTTCTTGGATAACACCATCTCTGTTCCTGGCTTCTGAGATGATTGAGTGAGTGTTTGAGTCACACACATAATCTCTTCAGCAAAGGGTTGCCCAGCTACACCCTTGGGCTTCTCTCTAGAGCATGCTTTCCCAACAGTGAATTTCTTAATTTTAGCATTCTGTGCAATCTGGATAGGCTGTGAACCTCCCAAGTCATCAATTGCTGGGGGGGTTTTTTGCGTAACAGTTCTTTCTTCAATTTATCTTTTTTCTCTTGCATTTTACTATAAGCAACATGGAGAAATCAGGCTGCACCTTCAACATTTTGCTTGGAAATCTCCACAGCTAAATACCCAGGTTCATTGCTTACAAATTCTGCTTTCCACCTAATGGTAGAACACAAATCAGGCAGGTAACATTCATATTTCTACCAACGTTCTGTTCATGATGGTATATATATTCTCTAAGATGATAGAGGTGTTTTCTACCATGCTTCTCGCTTTCTGAGCCCTCATCATCAATATTTATATTATTTATGACATCCATATTTATACCAATAGTCTTTAAGGCAAGCTAGGCTTTTTCTACCATGCATCTCAAAATTCTTCTGGTCTCCACGCATTGTGTAAAAAGTCATTCCCCGTTTTTAGGCGTTTGTTACAGCAGCACCCCACTTCCCAGTTCCAGACTGTAACAAAGTACCACAAACTGGGTGCCTTAAAACAACCAAGATGTGTTCTTTCACAGTTTTGGAGGCCAGAAGTCTGAGATCAAGATGCTGTCAGGGCGGTGCTTCCTCCGAAGATTCAAGGGGAGGCATATTCCTTTCTTCTTCCAGCCTCTGGTGGCTCCAGGTGACCCTTGGCTTGTGACTATACCTGTATAATTTCTGCCTGTGTGGTCTCTTTGCCTCCTCTTCTACCTGTCATGTCTCTCCTGTGTGTCTCTTACAGGGACACTTGCCATTGAATTTAGGGCCAATCCAGATAACCCAGGATAAGTTCCTTCTCTCAAAATCCTTGACTTAATGGCATATTTTGACATATAAGGTAATATTTACAGGTTCTGAGAATGAGGACATGAACGTACCTTCTTGGGGGCCACCATTCAACCCACTACATTAGCCGAAGGGCGAGGACAGGTTCAGCCTAGCAAAGCAGAAAAGTTTTAAACAGTAGCCACTCTACTCTAGCCAAACACCACAGAAAAACTGGCCCCACCTCTGCCAGCAAACACCAGGTGGAAGCTTAAACTTCCGCATACATCAGGCTGTAATTAGGTGCCCAATTGGAGTGATGTCACAGAACATGGGTGAGGAACTGGGGCTTTCATAGATGCTGGGCAGTAACAAGGTCTCTCTTGACTTTCAGAAATGTGCCACTTCTTGTGGCTTCAGTGGTTTCTGACGAGAAATCTGCTGTCAGTGGAGACCAGGTGGGGGATGGGAAGGAGGCATCTCTGCCTTTTCCAATCTGGAAGACACAGTTGGGAGCTTAAACTCCCGCCTCTGCCCAGCAGCAGCAAGGAGCTTCTGTCCCCAGGTGTCAACGGAGGCCTGCTGGGGAGCCTGAACTCCCATTGCCACCCAACAGTGATGAAGAGCCCTCCCTACTCAGGAGTTCCCAGAAGCCAGGTGTGGGAAGCCTGTGCTTCCACTCCCACTTGGCAGTAATGAGCCAGCGCTCTGCTTCCCGCACTGGGACGATGTCAGAGGAGGCCTATTAAGATGGAAGGATTGAATGCAATGTGGAGTCTCATAGCCGAGTGCTCAGATGTCCAGGTTTCATTCTAAAATCACTCATCATAGCAAGGAAACCTCAGCTGAGAAAAGATGATTCACAGACACAGACACAGAAGTGGCAGAGATTTAGAATTATCTGAAAAAGATTTTAAAGCAGCCATCATAAAAAAATGCTTCAAACAGCAATCATGAACTTGCTTGAAAGAAATAGAAATTCTAGGGGCCGGCCTGGTGGCGCAGCGGTTAAGTGCGCACATTCTGCTTCTCAGCGGCCCCTGGGTTCACCGGCCCAGATCCCGGGTGCAGACATGGCACTGCTTGGCAAGCCAAGCTGTGGTAGGTGTCGCACATATAAAGTAGATGAAGATGGGCACAGATGTTAGCTCAGGGCCAGTCTTCCTCAGAAAAAAGAGGAGGATTGGCAATAGTTAGCTCAGGGCTAATCTTCCTTAAAAAAAAAGAAAAAAAAAGAAATAGAGATTCTCAGCAAAGAAACAGAAGATGTAAAGAAGAACCGAGTGGAAAAAAAAAATGTTTTTACTATTACTTTGATTTTTGATTTATTGAATTTCCTTTTTTTTATTGAGGTCATAGTAGTTTATAACGTGAAATTTCATGTGTACATTATTATTTGTCAGTCACCATATAAATGCACCCCTTCACCCCTTGTGCCCCTTCCCCTCTGGTAACCACTCAACTGTTCTCTTTGTGTGTTTGTTTATCTTCCATATATAAGTGAAATAATATGGTGTTTGTCTTTATCTGGCTTATTTCGCTTAATGTAATATACCCTTTAGGTCCATCAAGATTGTTGTAAATGGGACAATTTTGTCTTTTTTTTTTTATTGAGTTATTGATAGGTTACAGTCTTGTGAAATTTCAATTGTTCATTAATGTTTGTCAGTCATGTTGTAGGTGCACCACTTCACCCTTTGTGCCCACCCCCCACCCCACCTTTCCCCTGGTATCCACTAAACTGTTCTTGGTCCATAGTTTTAAATTCCTCATATGAGTGGAGTCATACACAGATTATCTTTCTCTTGCTGGCTTATTTCACTTAACATAATTCTCTCAAGGGCCATCCATGTTATTGCAAATGGAATGATTTTGTTCTGTTTTGAAGCTGAGTAGTATTCCATTGTATGTATGTACCACATCTTCTTGATCCATTCGTCTGTTGATGGGCACTTAGGTTGCTTCCACATCTTGGCTATTGTGAATAATGCTGCAATGATCATAGGGGTGCATAAGTCTCTTTGAATTGTTGATTTCAAATTCTTTGGATAAATACCCAGTAGTGGGATAGCTGGGTCATATAGTATTTCTATTTTTAATCTTTTAAGGAATCTCCAATACTGTTTTCCATAGTGGCTGCACCAGTTTGCATTCCCACCAGCAGTGTATGAGGGTTCCCTTTTCTCCACAACCTCTCCAACATCTGTTATTTTTTGTCTTGGTGAGTATAGCCATTCTGACGGATGGAAGGTGATGTCTTAGTGTAGTTTTGATTTGCATTTCCCTGATGATATTGAACATCTTTTCATGTGTTTATGGGCCATCTGTATATCTTCTTTGGAAAAATGTCTGTTCACATCCTCTGCCTGTTTTTTGATCAGGCTCTTTTTGTTTTTGTTTGTTCTGTTTGTGTTTTTGTTGTTCAGTTGTGTGAGTTCTTTATATTATGGAGATTGACCCCTTGTTGGATATATGATTTGCAAATATTTTATCCCAATTGGTGGGTTGTCATTTTGTTTTGATCCTGGTTCCCTTTGCCTTGTAGAAGTTCTGTAGTCTGATAAAGTCCCACTTGTTTATTTTTTCTTTGTTTCCCTTGTCTGAGAAGACATGGTATTTGAAAAGATCCTTTTTAGTTCGATATCAAAGAGTGTACTACCTATATTATCTTCCAGGAGTTTTATGGTGTCAGGACTTATCTTCAAATCTTTGATCCATTTTGAGTTTATTTTTGTGTATGGCATGAGATAATGGACTACTTTCATTCTTTTGCATGTGGTTGTCCAGTTTTCCCAACACCACTTATTGAAGACACTATCTTTTCTCCATTGTATGTTCTTGGCCCCTTTGTCGAAGATTAGCTCTCCGTAGATGTGCTGTTTTATTTCTGGGCTTTCAGTTCTGTTCCATTGATCTGTGTGCCTGTTTTTGTACCAGCACCACACTGTTTTGATCACTATGGCTTTGTAGTACATTTTGAAGTCAGGGTTGTGATGCCTCCAGCTTTGTTCTTTTTTCTCAGTATTACTTTAGCAATTCGGGGTGTTTGGTTGCCCCATATGAATTTTAGGATTCTTTGTTCTATTTCTGTGAAGATTGTCATAGGGATTCTGATTGAGATTGCATTGAATCTGTAGATTGTTTTGGGTAGTATGGACATTTTAACTATGTTTATTCTTCCAATCCATGTGCATGGAATCTCTTTCCATCTCTTTATGTCATCATCTATTTCTTTCAATAATGTCTTAGAGTTTTTTATTGTATAGGTCCTTCACCTCTTTGGTTAAATTTATTCCTAGATACTTTATTCTTTTAGTTTCAATTGTAAATAGAATTGTACTCTTGAGCTCTCTTTCTGTAAGTTCGTTATTAGAGTATAGAAATGCAACTGATTTTTGTAAGTTAATTTTGTACCCTGCAACTTTACTATAGTTGTTGGTTATTTCTAATAGTTTTCCAATAGATTCTTTAGGGTTTTCTATGTGTAAAATCATGTTGTCTGCAAACAGAGACACTCCCTATTTGGATTCCTGTTATTCCTTTCTCTTGCCTAATTGCTCTGGCCAAAACCTCCAGTACTATGTTAAATAAGAGTGGTGAGAGTGGGCATCCTGGTCTTGTTCCTGTTCTCAGGGAGTGGCGTTCAGTTTTCCCCATTGAGTATGATGTTGGCTGTGGGTTTGTCATATATGGCCTTTATTATGTTGAGGTACTTTCCTTCTCTACGCATTTTATTGAGAGTTTTTATCATAAGTGGATGTTGGATCTTGTCAAATGCTTTCTCTGAGTCTATTGTGTTGATCATGTGGGTTTAATCCCTCAGTTTGTTGATGTGGTGTATCACGTTGATTGATTTGCAGATGTTGAACCATCCCTGTGTCCCTGGTATGAATCCCACTTTATCATGATGTATGATCCTTTTAATGTATTGCTGAATTCAGATTGCCAAAATTTTGTTGAGGATTTTTGCATCTATGTTCATCAGCGATATTGGCCTGTAGTTCTCCTTTTTCTGTGCTGTTCTTGTCAGGTTTTGGTATCAGCGTGATGTTGGCCTTGTAGAATGTGTTAGGAAGTGTTCCATCTTCCCTAGTGTTTTGGAATAGCTTGAGAAGGATAGGTATTAAATCCTCTCTGAAAGTTTGGTAGAATTCTCCAGGGAAGCCTTCTGGTCCTGGGCTTTTATTTTTTTGGGATGCTTTTGATTGCTGTTTCAATCTCTTTCCTTGTGATTGATCTATTCAGATTATCTATTCTTCTTGATTCAGCTTTGGGAGGTTGTAAGAGTCTAAGAATTTATCTATTTCTTCTAGATTGTCTATTTTGTTGATATACAGCTTTTTGTAGTATTCTCTTATAATCCTTTGTATTTCTGTGGTATCCATTGTTATTTCTCCTCTTTCATTTCTAATTTTATTTATCTGAGCTTTCTCTCTCTTTTTTCCTTTGTAAGTCTTGCTTGGGGTTTGTCAATTTTGTTTATCTTCTCAAATAACCAGCTCTTTGTTTCATTGATCCTTTTTATTGCCTTTTTTGTTTCAGTAGCATTTATTTCTGCTCTGATTTTTATTATTTCTATCCTTCTACTGACTTTGGGCTTTGTTTGTTTTTCTTTTTTAAATTCAGCTAGGTGTAGTTTGAGATTGCTTATTTAGGATTTTTCTTGTTTGTTTAGGTTTGCCTGTGTTGTGATGAGTTTCCCTCTTAATACGGCTTTTGCTGCATCCCGTATGAGTTGGTATGGTATATTATCATTTTCATTTGTCTCCAGATATTTTCTGATTTCTCCTTTAATTTCTTCAATGATCCATTGGTTGTTCAATAGCATGTTGTTTAGTCTCCACATCTTTGTCCCTTTCTCAGCTTTTTTCTTGTAATTAATTTCTAGCCATAGCATTGTGATTGGAAAAGATGCTTGTTATTATTTCAATCTTCTTAAATTCATTGAGGCTTGCCTTGTTTCCCAACATATGGTCTATCCTTGAGAATGTTCTATGTGCACTTTAGAAGAATGTATATTCTGCTGTTTTGGGATGGAGTGTTCAATATATGTCTCTTAAGTCCAACTAGCCTAGCACTTCATTTAATTCTACAGTTTCCTTGTTGATTTTCTTTCTGGATGATCTATCCATTGATGTGAGTGGAGTGTTGAGGTCCCCTACAATTATTGTGTTATTATTAATATCTTCTTTTAGGTTTGTTAATAGTTGCTTTATGTACTTTGGTGCTCCTGTGTTGGGTGCTTGTATGTTTATAAGTGTTATGTCTTCTTGGTGGAGTGTCCCTTTCATCATTATATACTGCCCCTCTTTGTCTCTCTTTACATGTCTTGTGCTGAAGTCTACTTTGTCTGATATAAGTGTTCTGACACCTGCTTTCTTCTTTTTGCCAC
Source organism: Equus asinus (assembly GCF_041296235.1). Taxonomy (NCBI): domain Eukaryota; kingdom Metazoa; phylum Chordata; class Mammalia; order Perissodactyla; family Equidae; genus Equus; species Equus asinus. The sequence continues at coordinate 2,146,277 of NC_091816.1, read as the reverse complement.
TAGCTTGGCATATCATCTTCCACCCCTTCACTCTGAGCCTGTGTTTGTTGTTGGAGCTGAGATGTTTTCCTGGAGGCAGCATATTGTTGGGTCTTGTTCTCTAATCCATCTCACCACTCTGTGTCTTTTTATTGGAGAATTCAATCCATTTACGTTTAGGGTGATTATCGATATACAAGGGCTTATTGCTGCCATTTTGTCACTCTTTTTCCAGTTCTCCTGCATTTCCTTTGTTTCTTGTCCTGTGCATTTTGTTCTACCAATTGAATTATGTGTTTTTTTATGTTGTGTTTCTTTGTTTTCTCTTAATTATTATTTTCGTCTCTGTTTTGCTTTTTTGTTTAGTGGTTACCATGAGATCTTGTAGATAAGATAGTCCATTTTCTGATGTCCTCTTATTTCCTTAGACTAAACCAATCCAGTCCCTTTCCTCTTCCCCTCCTAAGTTGTTTTTATCACGTCCTATTCCATCTTATGTTGTGAGTTTGTGGTTAAAATGACAAGATTATCTTTTTTTTTGGTGTTTTCCTTCCCTTTATCTTTAATGCTATACTTGAGCATTTGCTAACCTGTTCTGATGTATAGCTACAATTTTCTGATTTTGTCTACCTATTTATCTGCTTACTCTGTGCTTTGTAACCCCTTTCTCCCTTTTTTTTTCAGGTATGAGGGCCTTCTTGAGGATTTCTTGTGGGGGCAGGGCATGGGTCTCATGGCTACGAACTCCCTTAGCTTTTCTGTATCTGGGAAAGTTTTTATTTCTCCATCATATCTGAAGGATATTTTCACTGGATAGAGTATTCTTGGCTGAAAGTTTTTGTCCTTCAAATATTTGGATATGTCATTCCAGTCTCTCCTAGCCTGTAAGGTTTCTGCAGAGAAATCTGCTGAAAGCCTGCTCGGGATTCCTTTGTAGGTTATTTTCTTCTGCCTTGCTGCCCTTAATATTTTTTCTTTGTCATTCTCTTTTGCCAGTTTCACAACTATATCCCTTGCAGTAGGTCTTTTTACATTGACATATTTAGGAGATCTGGTAGCCTCTTCCACACGGATTTCCCTCTCTTTCCCTAGGTTTGGAAAGTTCTCTGTTATTATTTCTTTGAACAAGCTTTCTACTCCATTCTCCTTTGCTTCTCTCTCTTGAGTACCTATAATTCTTATGTTGCTTTTTCTAATTGAGTTGGATATTTCTCATAGACTTTCTTTATTTCTTTTTGGTCTTAGTTCTCTCTCCTCCTCTATCTGGAGCATTTCAACGTGTCTATCTTCTATTATGCTGATACGCTCCTCTGTGATGTCTGCTTGAGCATTCAGGGAATCCATATTTTGTTTTATCTCTTCCACTGTGTCTTTCATCTCCAATATTTCTGATTGAGTTTTCTTTATAGTTTCGATCCTTGTGACATAGCTCCTGAACTTGTTGAATTGTTTCTTTACATTCTCTTTTAACTCATTGATAATATCTATTTTTTCTATTTATCTATTTGTCTGTTTTTTATTTATTTATTTTATTTATCTATTATTTACTTTTCTATTTATTTTATTTATTTATTTATTATTTATTTATTTTTTCTATTTGTCTGTTATCTATTATTTATTTATTTTATTTATCTATTATTTATTTATTTTTCTATTATCTACTTATTTATTTTTCGATGATATCTATTTTGAATTCTCTGTCATTTAGATTACATATTTCTGTGTCCTCAGGACTGATTTCTGGGTACTTGTCATTTTGTCTCTGGTCTGGAGATTTAATATAATTTTTGATACTGCTAGAGGGCGTGGCTCTGGTTTTGTGCATTGTGGTATTATTTGGTTGCAGTTACCACCTATCGCCACTGAGTAGGGGTCAAGAGCCTCATATTCTGAGCCCTCTACCTTCCACAGAGATGTGAGGTGCTGGAGCCGGCGCTGGGTGGGTGGGGGTAGGGGCGCTTTCTTCTGCATGCTCTCAGGGGTTTTTGCTCTGCTTTCACTATCTGCTCTCCTGAGGTGTTGGCTTGATGAGGTCACCCCTCGCAATAGCTTTCAAACCAGTAGAGGGCTTCCTTCTAGGCTGCAAGAGCCCTTGGGGATCTTTGATGTTCCCATGAATGAACATCGCCTCCCCCCCTTCCTTCCCTCTCGGAGGCTGCCTTCAGTCCCAGATTGCAGTGTTTTGGGGAGAGAGCGAAGTTTTCTCTTACCCCTTTCCACCTCCTCTGAGGGGGCCTCCAGCTTCTCTGCCCTCCATTATATGGCTGTGTGGGTCTCTCAAACATCTTTTGTGTTGTGTTTGGATGTCCTCTGTTGGAATATGAATGTCTTTTTCATTGTATGTTGGAGGGGAGAGATTACTGGGAAAGCTCACTCCACCATGATGCTGACTTCACTCCAGAAAAACAGTCTTTAAAAGATATATTTGGAGCAGGACCAGCATGTATAGAGTAGTTAATGTATGCCAGGCACGGAACTATATTTGCTTGAAATATATGTGTCATCAACTCTAAAAAGCATTTTTTTCACAGTGGGATATGTCTTTGCATCAGTGGCATGTTACAATTACAGTAGGTCAGGTGGTAGTTGTCTTACAGTTGCCATTTGCATGTATGAACTTGGTCATAGCTGTCATTCAGTTGAGCTATGTACATTTGGTACTACCGATGTTGAGTTTAATTGTCTTTTAAAATCTCTTCAGGGGCCAACCCCACGGCTGAGTGGTTAAGTTCACATGCTCCACTTCAGCGGCTCAGGGTTTCACTGGTTCGGATCCTGGGCACAGACATGGCACCGCTCATTAGGCCACGTTGAGGCAGTATCCCACATGCCACAACTAGAAGGACCTACAACTAAAATATACAACTATGTACTGGGGGGATTTGGGGAGAAAAAGGAAAAAAAAAAAGGAAGATTGTTAACAGTTGTTAGCTCAGGTGCCAATCTTTAAAAAAATAAAATTCAGAATCTTACCCTTTGATTTGACTTGAAACAGAAATTTATTGTGTACACATAAAGGCATAGAAACAGAGCAGGGAGCATAAATCTAATATTGGTCAAATAAATATTTATTGTGGAGATATGCCCATAATTCCATATTTTCTTTCAAAATAACCACCAAATTCTCATGGGTCATAAGAAAGGAATACACCTACAAGTAGGTGAGGTTTCCTGTTTGTTGCTGCAAAAGGTCTGTCTATCACACATGCCAAGCAATGCAACTGAAGGTGAGAGAAATGGCCAAATCTCTCAGAACAGCTGAAAAAATTCGAAGCAACAAGAAGCTGCTATGACTAATCCGTTCGTTATGCAGGATTATTGTTAAGACATTGTGCCATAGTTCAATTGATAGCGTTTTTTTCCTAGTGGAGCATAAAGTAATGGTGTTTCTTACAATTCAATGGGTTTAAGATTGTTAAAATACAGTCTTCCATAGTCCTCACAACAATTCTAATGAGGCATCCTCATTTTATCTGTAAGGAAACTGAGGCAAGGAGCACTTTAATAAGCTTAAATTAAATTTGACCTCCTTGAGAGGGCCAAGAAATCTTTTAAAAGTGGATTTCTTGGGGCTGGCCCCATGACATAGGAGTTAAGTTCCACATGGTCTACTTTGGATGCCCAGGTTCATGAGTTCAGATCCTGGACACAGACCTACACCACTTGTCAGCCATGTTGTGGTAGTGACCCACATACAAAATAGAGGAAGACTGGCACAGACGTTAGCTCAGGGCTAATCTTCCTCAAGCAAAAAAAGAGGAGGATTGGCAGTGGATGTTAGCTTAGGGTGAATCTTCCTCAGCAAAAAAAAAAAGTGACTCCTTTTCTCTAGGAAGAGTTGGCTTAGGGAGTGGGGCAGAAGTCAGATTTCTCCCAACACAAACTGCTCCCTGGTTTGTTGGAATGATGGTTCCTATAGGATGTTGTGCTCCTGCACAAATTACTGTGCAGGAACATTGGGATGTCCAGAGTTTTTAAAAAGCTTTTTTATCATGGAAAATTTGACAAATGTACAAAAACAGGCAAAATAGTATAGTGAATTCTATATTCTGTTTTCCCAGATTAAAATATCAATATATGGCCAATCACGTGTCTTCCTCACCTCCTGTTTTATTAATGAAGCAAATTTCAGATGTCATAACATTTCACCCATACATACTTCAGTATGTTTCTCTAAAAGATTAACCCTCTGTTTTTTCAACATAATGATAAGACCATTATCATAATTCTTGTAGAATCCAACCAAGAGAATGAAACTACACAGTAGTTTTAACAAGGAAACTTTATATAAGAGGGAATTGGCTTCTAAGTGGTAAAGAAAACTAAGAATACAGAAATAGAGAGCAGCCACTACCCCAATGGCTGAGGCAGAGCACTTGAGGAAAGAACAAGTCTGGAAAAGACCCCCCTCCACTCCACTGCCCTGGCTAAGATCCCAGCCTCAGGAGAAGGTGTGGTTGTGGCTGTCCCCTGCCTGGTGGAGAAGTTTGTGGAGGTGCTGTGCTGGCAGGCCTCTCTGGGATGCTGCTCTCTGGATGCTGGGAGAAGCTGTCCATGGAGAGTTGCTACACCACACAACTCACTGAGAAACTGCCTACAAGGGTGGTGTGGGGGGAAGTCACCCTTTGGGGTTCCAGGGATATCTTCCTGCTGGTTGCCACACACTCTAGGAGCCACCAAGAGGAGCACACCAGAGCCAGGAAGAGCCCCTTCCTCCTCCAGTGTCTTTCGTGTTGCCTGTGACAAAGCTTAAATTTGTGCCAGCTAGCAAGGCAGAGATGCTCCAGTATCAAAAACAAGCCAGTGAAGGGTGGGTTTGGAATTAAGAGGCAACAGATAATCTGCACAGTCCACCCCTTTGACTTCTCAGCTTCCATGTGCATCCTTCTACATACATTTAAACTTCGTACAACTAAACTCTGTTTCTACCTAACAAGATACAGCTACCCTTCATAGAAATGAAAAAGCTCTCACCTTTTCCCCCAAATCAAGAGATTCACAGACCCAACAGTCACTGTATCCATCGCCAGCTATATTAATTACTCTCCAAATTCAGTCACACTAAATTGTAAAGTTCATCTGCAACAACTTGTATATAAAATAATATTGGGAAGAAGGAGAGAGAAGAAGAAAATGGATAGCATATACAAATAACATACATAATAAGCAAAGAGAAAATACACAAAGCTACAGCAGTCTTTGTTTCTGTAACTAATACCTATGTTTTCCACGAGGCTGTAATTGATAGCTATGGCTTTCTTTTCCCACTACCCATTCCATATTTCCCCTACCCTGAGCCACAACCTCAGCTGGTCAAGATTCTTTGCTAGCTGTAGTGATTGAAATCTTAATTCATAACCGATCCAAGTCCAAAAGCGTACACCTTTTTTTTTTCTGTAATTTTATATTAATCTTAACTATTGCACTTGAAAGTGCCAAGAGAAGCCTCAGAGAATCCCCTGGATTCTAGACATGGTCCTCACTGCCCCAATTGTGTAGCAGCAACTCAATTTCTCCTTGGAAATCAGGATCAATCATTCTAATCAGTATATTGTCTTTTGGCCTGCTTGCTCAGTGGTGTAAGGAACCCAAAATGGCCAGGTGGCAGTCTCATGTTTCAATTCAATGGGACCATTGTTATGCTGCTGGTTGAAGTGTTCCCTCCTTGGGCACTAAGACCTCTGGAGCAGCAGAGCTCAAGGTTGCCAGTGTGGGGAGCAAAAATTTTGGAAGTGGGTTTTTGTATATATAGTGAGAGAAGTCACCCCTACTTTCACCCTTTTAGTCCTAAACCTGTGTATTCTCACTTTGAAGGAGATAGAATCATATAATGATCTTTGATTCAACATATAGACTGCATCCCGGAAGACAGAATCCCATCATTTCGAGATGTGTCCCAACTGGGATTGTAACCGAGTCTTCATTAAGCCATTCCAATTTCAGTTATGCCTGCCACGTCTAGATGATAGGGTATGTGACTGGACTTCCTGTGCTGTGAAATGAGTTCCTTGATCAGAAGCAACTCTATAGGGAATGCAGTTCTGTGAGTCCATGAGTTCTACGGTGCTGGCAGAAGCAGACAGGGAAGGCAGATCCACATCCAGACTACGTGTCTGTTCTAGCGAGGAATGATAAGGATGAATCTCTGCTCCTTCCAATATAATGAAACTGCCATCATTTGGCTGGCTTGTTTCCTGGGAGAGTTGTGCCGTAATGCGGGTTCAGTGTTAGTCTCTGTTGGCAGGTTAACAGTAGCATTATCCAGGTCAGCCTGGATAATGGTAAGAGGAAGTTCATATTGTTGAGCCTGTGCATTCTTCCATCCCTGTCACCACGGCCACTTTGTTCATGGCCTATTGAGCAAACAGTGGGGTGACAAAGAGACTGACTGACGTCCACTCACTAAGGAATTGTGTCAGTCTTTTTATTAAGAATCTCCCGTGCAGTGGATATCCTTTGGTGGGCGTCTACAAGAGACACAAATATCTTCAGTCTGTGCCCATTCTGATGGGTTCATCCACATGCCTCTTCTTAGGATTTCCTTGCCACCAATCTTCTGGTCCCATTTTTTCCCAAGCCCCTGATCATCCAGCCAACCCCTGAGTGACAGCCCGTGAATCAGTGTAGATCCACACTTCTGGCCATCTCTCATTGCAGACAAAGTGGACAGAAATGCACTGCTCAAAGTTCTGCCCACTGAGAGGATTTTACTTCACTACTGTGCCTCAGAGCTACCCCTGAGGGGGCTGTAGTGCTGCAGCGATTTACTTTCAGGTAGTATCAGCATGTCATGCAGAGTCAGCCATAAACCAGGCTAGTTTTTTCTTTAGTCAACTGGCCATAAAGAACACCCCAAGAGGCCACAGGAATGGATTGAGGGAGAGGAAGCGAAGGAAAGGGAGTCAGTGTTGAAGGGGTCTGAGCCACCTGCTCATGCAACTTACTCATACCTTGTGGATCCTCCCTCCAGGCAATACCCACATCACCAAAGAGAACCAGCATTCTGACCTCTATCACCATAGATTAGTTTTGCCTGTTTGAACTTCATATAAATGTAGTCATATAATATGTACTCTTTTGTGTCTGGCTTCTTTCCCTCAACATTGTGACTGTGAGATTCATCCATGTTTTGGGTCTGTCCATTTCATGCAGGTCTTCTGTAAAGCTTTTAAATAACTTAAATATTTTCCCCATCTAGATCATGTGCATTAAAAAAATTCCCAGACACTTTGCAGTTTTGTTTCATTGTAACTTCGGTCATTTTTCAGTGTGTTTTATTTCTACAATTTCTTTTTTATTGGTTGTTGCTATTGGAAAAGAATTAATTAATGTTTACAAGTCAATCATATATCTGAGAACCTTACTGAACATTATTACTTCTAACAGTTTATCTTGACTGTATTGTGTTATCTATACAAAAGTTACTTTCAGCTGCCAATAATTATAGTTTTGTCTTTTCCCTTCTGAGCCTGAAGCTTTTTATTTCTTCCTCCTGTCTAACTGCATCGGCTAGGATCTTTGGTGCTGTTTGTACAGTTGTGACGATAGTGGACATCCTTGCCGTCTTCTGAGACTAAAGTTTCCCTGTCCAAAAGGATGTTTATGTGGCCTTTTGGCAAAGAGTCTTTATCAAGTGAAGGATATTTTCTACTATTCCAGTTTTCTGAGCCCTTTAAAATCATAAATTGGTTTGAATTTTATCAAATGCTTTTTATTTATATATTGACATAATCACGTGATGTATTTTATCCTCTATTCCATTAGGAATTGCATTGTTAGATTTTTCTAATGTTAAACTGTTCTTGTATTGCTAGGATAAACTCTACTTGCTCATGATTTTTTAAAATAGACTTTAGTTTTTAAAGTAAGTTTAGGTTCACAGCAAAATTGGGCAAAAGGTACAGAGAGTTCCCATATACGCCCTGTCCCCACACATGCACAGCCTCCCTCATTGTCAACATGCCCATCAGAGTGGTACATTTGTTACAACTGATGAACCTACATTGACACATCATTATCATCCAAAGTCCTTAGTTTACATTAGGGTTCACTGTTGGTATTGTATATTCTATAGGATTGAACAAATTTATAATGACATGTATCTACCATTATAGTATCATACGGAGTAGTTCACTTCCCTATAATTTTTTGGTTTAAAATTCACTTACCTAATATTTTATTTGAGATTTTTACATTTATTTAATAGCTGAAATGTGCTTATACTTTATGTTGATGGCTCATAAATCTACAGTTTTATTTCTAAACTTCAAATTTGTATATCTACCAGTGGTGAATGTATCTAAATATTTCAAGAACACTGAATTTATTATTTTCCCCTCCCCAAAACTTGTTACTTGTGTAATTTTTATTTTAGGTATTGGCATTGCCATCCACCAAGTCCTATAAGCCAGAGATTCATGATCAGACTAGACTCTTCCATTTTCCTCACTCCCGCCTATTTCTCACCTCTTTAAAAAAAAATTTCCTCTCTCATGCCTTGGTTTCTTAAATAGTCTCCCTGCTTTCAGATTACTTTCTAATATCTCCAACTTAACAAAAATTCATCCTCTCCGGTGTTGCTAGAGCGATTTTACTAAACGAACATCAGACAGTGTCACTGGGCTACTTAAAACCTTCGAGTGACACTACAGCACCTAAAGATTAAAGTCTGGTCTCCACAAGCCAGCATACCTGATCCTTATCTTGGTTTCTAACTTCATACCCCACCGACTTCCGTACAGTACTTTACTTGCCCGATATACACTGGGCTGTTTCTTCTTTATGGAAAGTTTTTCACTTCCCTCACCTAATCCAATCCTTTTCATCCTCATTGGTGGCTCTTCCTGTTTTCTTGGCTGATTCCATGACATCTCCCTGACCTCTAAACTAGTCAGAGCCCTGCTCCCCAGTTCTCTCCTCTGCTCCATCCTTAGTGTAAAAGTGATTTGATCCCACCTCACGGCTTTAAATACCATACAATGTTGATTCTTTCAAATTTATAACTCCAGCTCAGATCTCTCTCCTGAACTCCAGAATAATACACCCAACAGCCTCTTCAGCACTGCTGACTGGATGTATAATAGACCTCTCACATTCCAGAAGTCAACTGATTTGTCCCTCCCAAACATGCTCTTTATAGTCATCCCATCTCCTTAAAGGGCAGCTCCATTCTTCCAGTCATTCCACAGCAACGGAATAGAGAGTGCCTGGGTGTCACTCAGGAGTGTGACAAGGATGGGACTACTGGGCTGAGACTTGAATGATGACAAGAAGGCAGCCAGGTAAAGGCCTGAACAATGAGAGGAAAGCCCAGAAGCAGGTACATGTGTGTACTAAATAATGACACGTATGTACTGAACAAAGGGGAAAGTGGCAAGAAATGAAGAAGTAGGAAGTAGGAGAGTTGAAGTAGGAGGGTTGGCAGGAGGGAGATGAGGCCTTGTGGGCCATGGAAAGGAATCTGGATTTTATTCTAAGTGCAATGAGAGGGTATTTAAGCAAATGAACGACATATTCTGATACACGTTTTAAAAAGCTCACTCTTGCTCTATTTGAAGGATGGCCTGTGGCAACAAGAGCAGAAGCAGGAAGCTCACTGAGGAGGCCATGGCAATAATCGGGAGCCAGACCACGGTAGATTGGACGAGGATAGTGGCAGTAGAGGCAGTGAGAGGTAATCCAATTCAGAACATATATTCTGGAGACAGAACAGACAAACTTGCTGATGGATTGGATATGGGGTGTGAAAAGAGCAATTAAGAATGACTCCTGGTCAGGTGGGATTCATACCAGGGACACAGGGATGGTTCAACATCTGCAAATCAATCAACGTGATACACCACATCAACAAACTGAGGAATAAAAACCACATGATCATCTCAATAGATGCAGAGAAGGCATTTGACAAGATCCAACAGCCATTTATGATAAAAACTCTGAACAAAATGGGCATAGAAGGAAACTACCTCAACATAATAAAGGCCATATACGACAAACCCATAGCCAACATCATACTCAACGGGCAAAAACCGAACCTCATCCCCCTGAAAACAGGAATGAGACAAGGATGCCCTCTATCACCACTCTTATTTAACATAGTACTGGAGGTCCTGGCCAGAGCAATCAGGCAAGGAAAAGGAATAAAAGGAATCCAAATAGGGAAGGAAGAAGTGAAACTCTCGCTGTTTGCAGACGACATGATCTTATATATAGAAAACCCCAAAGAATCCATTGGAAAACTGTTAGAAGTAATCAACAACTACAGCAAAGTTGCAGGGTATAAAATCAATTTGCATAAATCAGTAGCATTTCTATACTCCAGTAATGAACCAACAGAAAAAGAACTCAAGAATACAATACCATTCACAATCGCAACAAAAAGAATAAAATACTTTGGGGTAAATTTAACTAAGGAAGTGAAGGACTTATATAATGAAAATTACAAGGCCTTTCTGAGAGAATTGGATGACGACATAAGGAGATGGAAAGACATTCCATGTACACGGATTGGAAGAATAAACATAGTTAAAATGTCTATTCTACCTAAAGCAATCTACAGATTCAACGCCATCCCAGTCAGAATCCCAATGACATTCTTTACAGAATTAGAACAAAGAACCCTAAAATTCATATGGGGCAACAAAAGACCCCGAATTGCTAAAGCAATCCTGAGAAAAAAGAACAAAACGGGAGGCATCACAATCCCTGACTTCAAAACATACTACAAAGCTACAGTAATCAAAACAGCATGGTACTGGTACAAAAACAGGTGCACAGATCAATGGAACAGAATTGAAAGCCCAGAAATAAAACCACACATCTATGGACAGCTTATCTTTGACAAAGGAGCTGAGGGCATACAATGGAGAAAAGAAAGTCTTTTCAACAAATGGTGCTGGGAAAACTGGAAAGCCACATGGAAAAGAATGAAAATTGACCATTCTTTTTCACCATTCACCAAAATAAACTGAAAATGGATTAAAGACCTAAAGGTGAGACCTGAAACCATAAGGCTTCTGGAAGAAAACGTAGGCAGTACACTCTTTGACATCAGTATTAAAAGGATCTTTTCGGACACCATGCCTTCTCAGAGAAGGGAAACAATAGAAAGAATAAACAAATGGGACTTCATCAGATTAAAGAGCTTCTTCAAGGCAAATGAAAACAGGATTGAAACAAAAAAACAACCCACTAACTGGGAAAAAATATTTGCAAGTCATATATCTGACAAAGGCTTAATATCCTTAATATATAAAGAACTCTCACAACTCAATCACAAAACATCAAACAACCCAATCAAAAAATGGGCTGGAGACATGAACAGACATTTCTCCAAAGAAGATATACTGATGGCCAATAGGCACATGAAAAGATGCTCATCATCGCTGATCATCAGGGAAATGCAAATCAAAACTACACTAAGATATCACCTTACACCCGTTAGAATGACAAAAATATCTAAAACCAATAGCAACAAATGTTGGAGAGGTTGCGGAGAAAAAGGAACCCTCATACACTGCTGGTGGGAATGCAAACTGGTGCAGCCACTATGGAAAACAGTATGGAGATTCCTCAAAAAACTAAAAATAGAACTACCATACGATCCAGCCATCCCACTACTGGGTATTTATCCAAAGAGCCTGAAGTCAGCAATCCCAAAAGTCCTATGCACCCCAATGTTTATTGCAGCACTCTTTACAATAGCCAAGACGTGGAAGCAACCTAAGTGCCCATCAACAGACGAATGGATAAAGAAGATGAGGTACATATATACAATGGAATACTACTCAGCTGCAAAACAGAACAAAATCATTCCATTTGCAATAACATGGATGGACCTTGAGAGAATTATGTTAAGTGAAATAAGCCAGCAAGAGAAAGATAATCTGTGTATGACTCCACTCATATGAGGAATTTAAAACTATGGACCAAGAACAGTTTAGTGGATACCAGGGGAAAGGTGGGGTGGGGGGTGGGCACAAAGGGTGAAGTGGTGCACCTACAACATGACTGACAAACATTAATGTACAATTGAAATTTCACAAGATTGTAACCTATCAATAACTCAATAAAAAAAAAAACACAACAACAACAACAAAAAAAGAATGACTCCTGGGGGCAGCCCCAAGGCTGAGTGGTTAAAGTTCCATGCACTCTGCTTCCACGGCAGGTTTGGATCCCAGGCGCTGACAAACTCCTCTCATCAGACATGCTGCTGCAGAGGCATCCCACATACAAAATAGAGGAAGACTAGAATGGATGTTAGCTCAGGGCTAATCTTCCTCAAAGACAAAAAGAGGAGGACTGGCAATGAATGTTAGCTCAAGGCCAATCTTCCTCACCAAATAAAAGAAGGAAAGAAAGAAAAATAGTGGAAACTTTAAAAGGACAGGATTAGAAGGCTGGAAGTATATGTCCCCTCAAATTAACAGTGGTTAAGCTGGATGGTGAGATGATCATTGATTTTCATTTTCTTTTCTCCTTTAATACATTTTTCAACAGCAACTATGTATCATTTTATAATAAGCTTTGAATTTTATTTACACACAAAGCAATTGCCTGGAATTAGCGGTTCAGTACGAACCCTAGGAGTTACATTTGTAAAATAAAATATTGCTGATGTCACATTTCCATTTCTCAAGCAGAACTGTAAATTCGTCAGCTAAAGGTCATCATATTATAATGATAATTTCATTGCTCAGAATCTAGGTTGAGCCCTTCTCCCTTCCTAGTGGTTTTTTCACTTTGGCTCCTACCGCAAAAGGCAGGGGAATAAAAAATAAAGTATCTTTCGACATTGGTTGCCATATCTGCTAAAAAGTTTTATATGGGGGGCTCTGCTGTTGTCAGCTTGTTTCATCCCAGGCTCCTGCGCACCCTAGTGCAGACGTCCGCCGCAGTGTGGACCGCACCACACTCTTACTGAAAGTTTTGACAGTAACTATGACGCCGGGGTTGCCTCGTGTCACGTATAAAATACGTCACGTACTCAGTAACTATTATTGTGCAGATACGATACGTGCATGAGAGCAGTCTTCAGTATCCTGTCCCCAGCCTCACCATCTTATATACTCCACCATCTGAAGTTCTGACATCAGAGTCAAAATCGGACTCCTCTTTTCCCCCTTCTAGGGAGAGGAGTGCCGAGAAGCGTACCGGGTGGGAAAACAGACATAATGTCTTAGGCTAAGAATCCTGGTCTTCCCAGAGGAACCCCACGGGGTGTGGTCCTGAGGCGTCCCTCTGCCCCCTGCCAAGTCCGAGTTCCGGCCGGGTTCCTTCCTCACTCTGCCCCACCCTCCAGGTTTGCTTTTCTTGTTCGCTAGGGGAGCGCCGCCCCGGCCCCGCCCAGCCCCGCCCGGCCCCGCCCCGCGTGACGTCACCAGCGCGCCGCGCGCCGCGCCTCCTGTCAGAGGCAGCCATTGTTCCGCGCGTCGCGCCGGCTTTGCCGGGTGGGTGGGTGCTACGCCCTCTTCGGGTCCCGGTCCCACCTTAGAGCTGGGAGAGGGGGCCAGTCCCTGGCCCTGAGCCCTCTGCGGCCCTCAGGCGCAGGCCACCATGAGCAAACGGAAGGCGCCACAGGAGACTCTCAACGAGGGAATCACCGACATGCTCACAGGTCAGCCCCGGGCCGGGCGCCGCCGGCTTCCTTCTCCTTTCCTCCCACCCCATCTCCTTCCCTTCCTTCTCGCGGCCCGACCGCCCAGGGGATGGGCTCGGCCCCTCGCAGCGGGGAGTCTTCCGTGCGGATCTTCCTTCGGCGCCAGTGGCTGATTGTCAGTCCTGCTGGTCACTCGGGTCACCGCCTGGCCTGGCCCGTGTAGAAGCCGGGGGTCACTGTCCGCTGAGAGGCTGTTTCGTCCGCTTTCCGGGAAACTCAGTTCTCATTTGTTTGCTCGTGGTTCTTGTTCACCTGAGCCTCTTGTTACCTTTTCAGAACTCGCAAACTTTGAGAAGAACGTGAACCAGGCAATCCACAAGTACAATGCTTACAGGTGGGACGGTGCAGCATGCTCTGGTAGCATGCGTTCTGGGACGTGTGGCAGTTAACAGGGCTGAGGGTCCAGTGGATATTTGGACCATCTGCAAGAGGAGGAAAAACCAGGAACTGAGGGTATTGACTCTAGTGGTACCTTTCTGCGGCATTTCTGGGAGAATTTGGGCAGAGCTGTGTAGGATCAATCCTGAGCAGTTCCCAATTCTGATTGAAAATAGGCTGATATGTATTTTCCTCTCATCAGACGTGAATTACTGAAAATGCAGTACGATTTTAAGCCATAATGAAAGACAGTGGATGAAGTCCGTGCTGTCAAATAGATGTGATTCAAGAAATGAGGGCTTTCCAGCTGGTTGGTCTGTGGCTGATCCTGTCACGTTTTTGGATCGGGTTCTTGTTCATCTCACCAGGAGCCTTATCCTAGCCATTGTTGCCATATTCCCCTGCTTCTGCTCCTTAGCCTATAAACACACCCAAGTCCTGCAGTTCTTAAAAGCAAAGTAAAGCAATCTTCTTGACTTTCCTCCACCCTCCAGCTAGCACCTTATGTCTTTCCTCCACTTTACAGTTATCCTTCTTGAATAATCTGTGTTTCTTGCCTGGATTTCTTCATCCCAAGTCATTCCTTGTCTCATTGCAGTATAGTTGCCAACCTGCCATTCTTCTGAAAATGCTCTCAGCTACATCCCATCTTACTGGACTCTCAGTGGCATTCACCACCACCTCATTCCATTCGGGTCTTACTGTTGACTTCCGGGATGCACAACCTCCAATTCTTTCACCTCTTCTAAATTATCTTTTTGTGTTGGTGCTTCCCAGAGGTTTGCCCATAGCCCTCTTTTCTCACTTTCGTGCTTTCCCTGGCAATCTTACCATTCTTGGCTTTGGATACCAGTTATGTCAGTGACTCCAAATCTCTATCTCATTGGACTTTTCTCTAGATTTCTTCACATTTAGGCCTATATTACCTTTATCTCTACTCTTTCAAAACTCCCTCCCCTTCCCACTCAACATAATTCAAAACTGATTACACTCTCTCTTTTCCTTACCTCCTTTGACTTCCTGTGTAAAATAATTGTACTATCATCCACACATTTGAGGGTCTAGAAATCAGAGAGTGATTCAACCTTATATTGTATTTGAGTCACAGCAGGCTTCAGAGAGGAGATGTTTAGTTTTGAAGGAGCCCATCAGGGAATTAGTGAGAAGAAGAACAATCTAGAGAAAGGAAGCAAAATGTGCCAAGGCACTGATACATGAAGGGACATAACATTTTCTAGGA
The DNA here is from genome assembly GCF_041296235.1 of Equus asinus. NCBI lineage: Eukaryota > Metazoa > Chordata > Mammalia > Perissodactyla > Equidae > Equus > Equus asinus. The sequence goes on along the minus strand of NC_091816.1, from coordinate 2,131,020 downwards.
AGTCAATAATTCAGTTTGGTTATGGGATAGGGTCTAGAAAAGCAGGCGTTGCCCTGCCGCCCCTGCATGCTCCTCCCACCCCAGTATACATCTCTCTTGATTGTGGCCAAAGGATTCTTTTGAAAATAGTTACCTGATATTGTCATTCTTCAATATCAGCTAATTAAATATTTCCTCTTTATCTTGATAAAGCCCAGCTTCATTGTGGCATACAAAAGGGCTTTCATGGTCTAATTCTTCCCTTTCAGGCTTTGTCCCATAGTACCAATTATCTGGAACTACTGCCTTTGATGAAACAATTCCCTCTACAGACTGCCCTCAACCTACCTTTCCAGACTCATCATCAGTAATATCCTAATAGAGAAGTTGAAATCCAAATCTAAAGGTTTATTTGTGCTAGAATAGAATGAAAAACCAAGGATCCAAAGACTATCCAGTATTTATGCCTTAGACTTAGATGTACTGTTACTTTTTATCACCATCACTGCTAAACTACATTTAACATTGAAATTATAGACAGGATACCGTCAGTGAGCTCCTAAGGTGTACCCAATCTGCCACCAGATTACTGAGCTGGATGTGTGGAGATGGACGAGAATCACAGGTCACTGCTTTATGCGGAACTGAAATGAGAGCAATGGAAAGAAAGGAGAACTGAGAGAACCACTTCTAAAAAGAAGACCGCCCCTCAACCCCAGAACATAGGGGAATGCAGGGAAACCACGGATTTAAAAATAGCCATCCCTAAGCCAATTTGGCATCTAGTAGTTCAAATGCTACTAGGTGACACATTTTTATGAAAGAGAATTATGAACAGCTTCTAAAAACTATTAAAACAAAAAAGGCCCAATGATATTTTCCACTTAATCCCAAAAAGGAAAGGCTACTAGTTTCCTGAATTTCCCTAGTTTTACGTATATAGTTAAAATCACATTATCTGCAAGTGTAAGGATTTCAAGGTACTTCTAAAAGTTAGAAATGAGGGTGGTCTGTCAGCTTATTTGAATTTTTAAGTTTTACATGGGTGTGGAAAATTAGTTGTCTTGGTGAAAGTTTAAGCTGCATATTTGCTTGTATGTGTATTCCAGTTTAAGAAAAATTAAGACCTCGCTGGATTTCTCATTGATTTTCCCTTTTTTTGTTCCTTTAGAAAAGCAGCATCTGTGATAGCAAAATACCCACACAAAATAAAGAGTGGAGCGGAAGCTAAGAAATTGGTAAGTTTAGTGAGCAGGTTGATTGAAGAATCCACACATTTTTATTTATCTATTTATTAAGATTTTATTTTTCCTTTTTCTCCCAAAGCCCCCCGGTACATAGTTGTGTATTTTTAGTTGTGGGTCCTTCTAGTTGTGGCATGTGGGATGCCACCTCAGCGTGGCTCGATGAGCGGTGCCATGTCTGTGCCCAGGATCCGAACCGGCGAAACGCTGGGCTACCAAAGCGGAGCACGCAAACTTAACCATTGGCCGTGGGCCGGCCCCAAGAATCCACACATTTGATGGGTTCCCATGAAACTAAATTTGCTTCTCTGAAGCTGCCTTGACCCACACAGGATTTCCCTGCTCCTGATTTCTTGAAATAATATTAAGGCTGTTTCAAGCATACTTTTTCAAGCTCAAAATGTTTTTATTGGGGGAGGGGGTAGATTAAAATTTTTTTAAATATATGCAATTACAGTTTTCTTCCTCTACGTTGCTGTATATATATGTACTCACCCTCACAGTGAATTTCAGCTTGAGTGTTAGTCCTCAAGAAGGGTATGGTGACAGAGTTGTACTAGCATGTCTGATCCCCAGCTGTTTTTTTCCTGATGGCCAGGTATAGAAACTTAGGTGAGTTAGTGAGAGTTAGTATTCCCAAAGAGATATCTACTAAAGCTCCTTTGTATATTATGGCATTTAGCCCTGTTCTCTGTAATTTCTCTGAAGTCCTGTGTGCTAGTAGTGTCACAGTTTGTAGAGGGTCACATCTCTTGGTAATTTGTATTAACATTGCTAAGAATATCCTAGGAAAATCTACCTATTGATATTCAGATTGTTCTAAATCTCACTAACAATTCCAAGTTCCTCAAAATTAAGGACCATGTCTTTTTCATCTTTTGTTAAAGATGTCAAACTTACGTGGATTTTGATTAGTCCAGGTCCTGATAGTTATCACCTTCTTCTGTTCTTTACCCATTTGTGCTTCACAAAAGCCCTCTAGAATTTAGGTATTAATATTTGATTGTGCTTAATTTTCTTGTGAGAACCTTCAGAGTATGAACCATAACTGTCCTTACATTTTCACTTTCCAGAGTCCAGAATTTCCAGAATTTATTACCATAAATCTTGTACATCTTATGACTGAGTGACAAATTATCCATATTAATCATGTGCCACATCTTCACTTGAATTTATTATTCACTACAAGTTATGCTGTGCTGTGTATATAGGGTTTAAATCCTTTGTGCAATAAACAGTTCTCAACATCAGTATATCCTCCCCCAATAGACTAGCCAAGCAAGTTATAAATACACTAGACTTCAATTCTGAGTTTCTATCTTGGTGAACTGACCCAGTGTTAACCTCTGGAGCCACTTCTGCATCCATTCTGTTCCCCTTTTATCCCTGTTGAATTTCCTTTTTTATGTTCATTGTAAATAACCTGCTCATTTATTAGAGGCAAACTTCTGACAAGCTCTAATGCACTTCATCCCGAATCTGAGCTTATGGTATTTCCCTAGAAAGAACACAGATGTATCCAAAATTCCTTATAAGACAGGACTTAATATGAAAATATCTTATTATTCCTTTTCACTATTATTTTAAGAATTACAGACCTACTCTCTGGTGATGAGTGCTTCTCAATAATTCTAGAAATCTGAAATTTCCAGAGTGTTTTGCCTTTTATTCCTTAATGTTAGGTGTAGAAAATAGCCTGGGCCTACACTGCTTTAGGTCAGTGTGTATCTTCTGACAGAGGAAATGAGAAACCTAAGCAGGTCCCCTTTTCTAATCTATTCTGCTTTCTAAATCTTTTGTTCATTTCTATCTGGTAATTGCTACTTTCAAAACTTGAATATGCATGCAGTAGTTTTGGGACACTTATTAAACATTAAATAAATCAAGAATATAGAAGGGTGAACTTGGGCCTAAGAGACAGTAGGAAATAACTGGCACACATGTTGTTATGCATGTTGAACGTTTAACTAAAAAGGGCCAATAAACATTAAAGAAAGTTCTACTTCACTAGTAATCAGAGTTGCAGATTAAAACAAGATGCTGTATAGTGCCTATTGAATTATGAAATATAATGTGCACTGTGGATAAAGATGTGGAAAAAGACACTTCTGTACTGCTGATCAAAGTGTTGGTTGTTTACAGCCTTTCTGAAGGATAGCGTGGCAGAATGTTGACAAGATGTATATATCCTTTGTTCCAGCAATTCCACGTTGAGGAGTTTATCCTAAGGAAACCAATAGAGATATGTGTATACAAGGATACATTCTTTTTGAGCACCTCTATGCCAGGTATTCACCAGATGCTAGGGATAAAGTAGAGAAAAGACAGGATCTCTGCTCTCTTAGAGCTTGTATTCTAGAGCAGTGCCATCCAGTACGGTAAACGTGAGCCACATTTTGCTGTTGAGCTCTTGAAATGTGGCTAGTGTGACTGAGGGATTTTTAATTTTAACTAATGTAAACTTAAATGGTAACATGTGGTTGTTGGCTACCATATTAGACTGTGCAGTTTTAGAGCAGTGCTTCTCAAAGTGTGCTACCTAGACCAGCAGCAGCAGCACCTGGAAACTTGTTAGACTTGCAACCTATTGAATCAGAAACTCTGGGGTGGGACTTTAACACATCCCACAGGCAATGCTGATGTCTGCAAAGCTTGAGAACATCTGTTCTAGAGAAAGTTCATCATAGCATTGTTATAATGTCAAAAATTGGCAGCCATCTAAATGTTCTCCTATAGGATATTTAAGTAAATTATGATACATTCATACAATGATATACTATGCAGCCATTAAAGATATTGTAGTTGTATTTACTGTTATGGAAATTTGTTTGAGACATATTTTTAAGTTAAAAAACACTTTGCAATGCAGTACAATTCTGGTTTTGTAAGAAAAAAGTATGTGTGTGTGTGTGTATATATACATATATATATATATATATATATATATGTATATGTATATATACACATATTGTTGACCTTAAACAAATAGACAGCCAGTTATTTTTCCAGCACAAATGAGTTTATTCAAGATCAGCAGAGAATTGCAATTCAGGGTCTGCAACCATGGTGAGCCAGGGGCAAGTCCCTGAGCATCAAGGGAAGAGAAACTCTTTTATAGAGGGGAGGAGGAAGTTGGAAGGCTATTGTAAACAGAGTTTGAGTTGTAGTAGCTTTTCATTGGTTGAGTTGTGACAGTCTCTCATTGGCTGAGCTTGCTGGTTAGAAGAGGAAGTCTTTCTTTTTCCTTTTGAGCTCTGCTATCAATGTAGGGCATGAGAGCTCCCCCTTTTGGCCTTTCAACTCCAGTTTAATGAGGTTTCTATTTATTAATTTCCAATTTCCCCTTTTCATAGAGATCTTTCTCTGAAATCATCACTCATCAAGCTAGGTTTTCCCTATTTCAGCAGCCTTTTGTCCCTTAATGCCAGGAAGGACCTTTCCTGAGTATGGTGGCCCATGTCAGAGGGAAACTGCACAGATTGGAAACCTATTGAGGTCACCTTCAGGTAACAAGGAGGGGTAGAAGGGGGAGCTCTCAGGCATTTCTCTTTTCTAAAGTCCATGTGTTACTGTCGTAGGCGTGGGAGATCATTTGAAGCCTTAAGTCATCGTCAAAGGTTTGGCAGACAAACTTCCAGCAGGCCTGGTCTGGACGTCTTGGGAAAGCTGTCTAACAGACGTCATCTGCTTCAATTCCAGGAAATCTTTGCTTTTAAGTCACCAGATGATGTGCAGGTCAAGTCAGGGCTTGGTGCCTTCTTTAGGTGTGTCACATGAATCCAAGAGTCTTGGCCCTGGAGTTTGGCAGCACAAGGGTTAGTAACAGCACCTGACAGGCGCCTTTCCAGCGAGGTTGAAGAGAGTCCTTCTGGAGGTGTCTTTTCCAATAGACAGAATCTCCAGGTTGCAAGGTGTGATTTGAAGGTCTTCGTCTCGCTGGAGTGCGCTGTGAAAGACTGCTCCACCAGAGCATGGTTACTTTTAATAGAAGCCGTTAGGCCTTTGCCGTACTGGAGTGTAGCTCCTTTATCAGCCTGTGGGTCAAAAGAGGCAGGAGCCAAGCGCATTGGGCGTCCTGTGATTATCTCTAAGGGCGAGAGTTTGTGAGTTCCAGAGGGGGTGGATCTGAGATTTAGAAGGACCAACGGCAATGCTTTTGGCCAAGGCGTCTGGAGGGTCTCTACAAATTATGCCAGTTGAGTCTTAATGATGCCGTTGGTGCATTTGACTAAACCAGAGGATTGAAGGTGGTAAGTTCAGTGAAAGTGAAAGTGTTGTGAAATCGGCCAAACAGTGCAGACTTGTTGAAGTCCCTCCCTGGTAAAATGGGTTCCACGATCACCGTGAAGCCTGAGAGGAGTTCCCCGGGTGGGATAATCCTTTCCAGAAAGACTTCAGCTGCCGAAGAGGCGGTGCCTGTCTGCAAGGGAAGCCTTCAGTCCAGCGAGAAAACATGCAGACCAGGACTAAAGCATATTTATCTCCATGAGATGGGGGAAGCTGTATGAAATCCATTTGCCAAACCTTGAATGGTCCATTAGGCAGTTTAAAATATCTGGGAGCCGTTATGAACAGGCTTCTCTGGATTGTATTTTGGACAAGTCGGGTAGGCATTTTTTGCGGCCTTGTTCATATTTCCCCACCAATACTGATTCATGAGTGCTGTCATTTTTTCAGTAGACCAATGGTTTTGTCTGTACAGTGGTTAGGAGCGGGAATTGTAGAGTCTCTGCTAGGACTGGGTTGTTGGAGAGCTTTGTCTTTTAATCAAACCAATAACTTGAATTTCCAATCTTGTTTTCCCTTTCTGAACCCAATTCCTGGGCTTCTCTAGCCAGTTTTTCTAACTTATCATTTGGGGAAATATCCCTTTGGCTGCTGTTGGTTCCTTTACTGCGTTTCTTGTGGAAATGTCAGCAAGGTGATTTCCTTTAGCTTCCAGAGAGTCAAGTTTAGAATGCCCCAGAATCTTATTAATAGCTAAAGCGGGAGGTAAAAGTATAGCATCTAATAATTCCGGAACACAGGGGCCATTTTTTATTTTATTGCTGCTGGAAACAAGGAAGCCACGTTGCTTCCAGAACGTTCCAAAATCATGAGCTAATCTGAAGTCGTGTCTACTCTCAGTATAAATGTTGGCAGTGTTGCCTTTGGCTAAAGTACAAGCCTGTGTCAGAGCGCAGAATTCAGCCTGTTGGGCTGAATTAGCCATAGGTAAAGCTGCTGCCTCAGTGACATCAAAAGGAGTGGCAGTAGCATACCCAGCACAGTGTTTGCCATGGTCACCCTTTAAAGGAGAACCGTCAGTGAACCATGAGAAGTCGGCATTACCCAGAGGGGTCTCCTGCAGATCATCAGGAGGGGTCAGGAGGGGATCCGTCAGCGTTAAGCGGTCGTGAGGGACTTCATTGGCAACAAAGGGGAGAAGAGTAGCAGGATTAAGGTCATTACAGCTTGAAAGAGTTACGTGAGGAGCAGTTAACAAAAGGATATCGTAGGAGGTGAGGTGGCTGACAAGTATGTTGAGTGTGATGAGAATTCAGTAGGGCTTCTACTGCATGAGAAGTACTACAATAATGGTTAAAGGGCATCCCACAACAATTTCTTGGCCTTAACCAAAAGGGCGGTGGCAGCAATGACTCTGAGGCAAAGTGGGTATCCCTGTGCCACAGGGGCCTGTTGCTGGCTAGAATGCCCTGTGAGTTGATGCTAGTCCCTGTGTTTTGGGTGCATACCCCAAAGGCATTCCCTTCCTGTTGATATACAAATAGGAAAAAGGGAATCTGATAATTGAATGTCCAAGGGCAGGTGGGTTCATCAAACTTTAAGGCCTTAAAGGCTGTGTTGTCCAGTTCCCATAAAATTGGATTGAGGTGGTGGTTCTTTGAATTGGCCATAAAAGAGAAAATTGGAATCCAAATAGCCCGAGAAAACCATGCAGCAGATGCTTAGTTTTGCGTTTTGGGAAACTCAGGGCACCATGAATCCTATCTGGATCTAGTGTAGCCCTCGTTCTGATATCAGATGCCCTAAATATTGAACTTGGATTTGGGCAAACCGCAGTTTCTCCTTGGTGACCTTATGTGCCTTTAAGTCTAAAAGCTTTCGCAAGTGGATGCTGTCTTCCTGTGAGGAGACTTGGGAGGGAGAGCAAAGAAGCAAATCATCCACATACTGCAACACAGTAGAGCCCTTAGGAAACTTTGTATCATCCAGATCAGCCTTCAGGATTTTCTGAGAAACAAGGGCTCTCAGTAAAAATGTAAAGCATTACTGTCCAGATGAATTGTTTTCCTTCCAAAGTGAAGGCAAAAAGGTATTGGCTAGCTTCATCAACTGGAATACTAAAGGATGCACTGCATAAATCAATTACCGTAAAGAATTTGCTTCCAGTGGGAACAGATGTTAGTAGCATGTGAGGGTTGGGAACAATAGGGTGTCAAGGGATAACAGGGTTGTTTATTGCTTGGAGATCCTGGACACACCTTTACCTTTGGCCCTTGGTTTTTCCTCACAGATAAAATGGAGTATTGTAGGAACTAGTACAGGGATAGTGAGGCCTTGAGCCTTGTAATCCTCTATTATGGGCTTTATTCTTTGAAGGGCTTCTTTACTTATAGGGTATTGATTAATTCTGGGGAAAGGTTTTTGAGAAATCTGTTTGAATCTTGATGGCAGGTGCACTGTGAATTTTATCAATATCACTTGGAGATTTGGCCCCTTAGGAGGATGGTAGCTGATACAATAGGGACAAGTGATCCATGTTTATAGAACTCTAGTACCATCAGAGACAGAGCAAATGAAAGATGTCAAAGCGTTGTTTAATTCACCTGATTGGCTGTTTTGATAATGACTATCAAATTCTAGAATTATTTTCTCCTTTCAGGAGAAATTCCAGCATGATATTTTTCCAAGAAGTCTTGGCCTAAAAGATGGATTGGGTGGAGGAACTAAGGAGAAAAGGGTGTGTTTCTCTCAAAGGGCCTAAACAAAAGGGAATAGGTTCAGAGAGGAACCGGTCGAGGTTTATTAGAAATTCCCACTTTTTGAACTGTTTTAGTGCTCCGAGGCGGGGGCTGCTTTACAGTAGTGGAGTTGAGCACCAAGAGTGTGGTTCTCTTGTCAGTTAGCAGAGAGATTCATCTCCAGTCTGGAGAAACGTTTCTTCAAGCCACTTAAGAGGGAGGATTGGGAAGAACCCCTGTAGTTCCTTGGAGCCCGTCATTGGGAATTTGGAGGACATTGGAAAGGCTGGTTAGAGGGCTGAAGGTGCGTGAAGCATTTGCATTTATAACAATCTCTTTTCCAGTGTCCTGGCTCTTTGCAATAATAACAGAAACTAGGAGATTTTTCGTTTCATTAAAGGGCCTTCATTTGCTGGAGTTGAAGGTTAAGAATTTTAGCAGTCTCTCTTTTAGGTGACTCATCTGGAGTGGGGGACAGTTGGTTTGCCAGATTAACCAAATCTGGATTGGACACAGGTTCCCATTCCATCCTGGTCCTTTTTACCAGAAGGGAAAGGTCCTGCTTCAGCCTGTTAATCAACATAGAATTAGAAGCTACCTGGATGGAACCAACTTCTAAGGGAGACCGGAGTTTCCTTTAAAAACAATCTGAAGTCGATTGTAATAGTCATGAACAGGTTCATCAGGTTTTTGTGCACGAGCCTGAGTTGCGTTCCAATCAGCAGGCTTTGGGAAAGCCCTAGGAATGGCCCGAGGAAGTTGTCTAGCGATTGCCTGAACCTGATCATACACTAGGTCAGCGAGTTGATCTCCTGGTTGTAATTCTAGAGACTTCTCAGGATTTTCCAGTTAGTGGTTTTCATCCAATGCTGGGCCTGGCCTTCGCTGACAAGCATATGAACTAGCTGATATAAGTGAGAGAAACTGGGTTGATAAGTTTGAATGACTCAGCAAATCGGTGAGGATCTTCAGTTCCTTTCGAAAATGTTTAACTATGGTTTGCAGTTCAGCTGTAGTCCAGGGAGTATAACAAATTAAGAGTTTAGCCTTTGGATGCTTAGAAAGCTTAATTTTAAAGGGACAGCTTCCGATAGGTTCCAAGGAAGAGGGAGTGAGGAGAGGTTCAGGGAGAAGGGGAAGTCTGGCGAGAGAGTTAGTGTGGGGGCCTGAGGGTATGGAGGAGGCGCAGGGGTGTGGAAGGGAGGGAGCAAGAGGATGCCGGAGGGGCGCCTGAGCGTGAGGAGTGGGCGAGAGGAATATGAGGCTTCGGAAGCCGTTTTATCTTTCTTTAATCTTTTGTTTGCCTCCATTGATCTTGAAGTTTTATTTTGCCAAGAGGCAATTTTAGGCTCCTGGTGACATTTGGAAACCTCAAAATACCAATTGAAATAGGCATTCCATTCAGCTTTGGAAATTACAGAGCTGTGGTTATTCAGTTTGAGTTTTTTTGTGTGTATGTTTTTTTTCCTCCCCAAAGCCCCAGTACATAGTTGTGTGTCCTAATTGTAGGTCATTATAGTTTCTCTGTGTGGGATGCTGCCACAGCGTGGCTTGATGAGCGGTGTGTAGGTCCACACCCAGGATCCAAACCACTGAACCCTGGGCTGCCAAAGTGAGTGCACAAACTTGACCACTCTGCCACAGTGCTGGCCCCTCAGTTTGGTTTTAAGGAAAGTGAGTTTGGGGAGTTCAAAAGTTCCCGACGTTGGCCATTGGTATTCTAAATTACTTTTGGTTAAATCAGTCCATTTAGTTAGAAATGCGCATGAGGAATGACCAAAGTTTTTAAATACAAAATCATCATCGGGGCTTCCTGTGGGAAGTACCCTTAAAATATTTAGATAATCAGGATCTCATTTCTTGAAGGTTTTTCTCTAGAGCAGAGAAATAATTAACAAACAGCTCCGCAGCTCAAACAGCCTGCAGACTTAATACCAGCCACTTCCAACAGAACAATCTGATTTCAGTAAGGTGGACCAAAGGTTGAATCAGGCAGTTCCAAAGAACGGTCCACTTCCAAGTGAAATGAGACCAACGGTCGATCTGCACAGTTCCAAGGTACAGTCTGCTCCCAGGAGTCAGGGCAAAAACTGGACTGGCACAGTTCCGGTGAAACAGCCAAAAGTTGGACCAATGGCTAGCACAGTTTCAGAAGAAACAGTCTGGTTCCAAAAGGAATTGGGTGGAAAGCTAGCATAATTCCAAGTAACAGCCTGATTCAAAGAGTCAGGCTGAAGTGCGACCCTAGTACCCTAGTACCTGGCAGACAAACATGGCCTTAACCAGAAGAGGATGAAGCCTTAAAATAGATCTTGGAAAACAGAGTAAATGCCACATTGTACCTGGTAAAACAAAGTATAAATACAATTTCACAGGGCAAAAAAAGATCTCAAATAAAGCCTAGAGAGTCTCAAACCCAAAGAGGGCAGAAGCTGGGATCGGGGAAAAAGTCTCACTGTCAAGTTCCTGGGTCTGCAAGAAAAGCAGCGTGCTCGGTGGGCCCTGTTGTGGGGCCACACCTGTTTGCTCACCAGCCTCGGAGTCCTTAGGAGCCTTCTTTGGATCCTTGCACAGGCCGCCAAAATGTTGACCTTAAACAAATAGACAGCCAGTTATTTCTCCAGCAACAAGGGGTTATTTGGGATCAGCAAAGAATTGCAATTTGGGGTCTGCAACCATGGTGAGAATGTGCAAGTCCCAGAGCAGCAAGGGAGGAGAAACTCTTTTATAGAGGGAAAGAGGAAGTTGGGGGTGCTGTTGTACACAAAGAGTTGGAGTTGCAGTGGCTTGACTGAGCTGTGTCAGTCTCTCTTTGGCTGAGCTTCTTCGTGGTCAGGAAGAGGAAGTCTGTCTTCTTCCTGTTGGGCTCTGCTATTGATGGAGGGCATAAGAGCTTCCCCTTTGGCTTCCCAACTCCAATTTAATGAAGTTTCTGTTTATTAATTTTCACAATGTACATAACTCTGCTTTTATATAAACAGGAGTCAATATATAGCAGATGTTAAGTGATGAGGTTACAGGTTATTTTAATTGTCAGGGTGATGAAATTAACAAGTGATTTTAGTATTTTTCTTTATGCAACTGTATATTTTCTAAATTTTCTACAACAAAATTTAATTTTAAAAAAGCAAGAGTCATTTAGAATTGTTTTATTAGGGCTCCTCTTTTGTCAGTCACTTAAAATTTTGTCTTTGGGAGAATATAGTTTTACTGGGGCTCAATTTTCTGTTACCTTTGTTTCAAAACTGGTCATGTGAAGATCATTTGTTTTTCATTTCCCACTTTTGACTTTATCTTTTAGTGATTTGGTAAATATTGTATTTATATGATTTGTATATTTTTAATTTTCTATGTAGCCTGGAGTAGGAACAAAAATTGCTGAGAAGATTGATGAGTTTTTAGCAACTGGAAAATTGCGTAAACTGGAAAAGGTAAAATTTTAACTTATTTGTTTGCTTATTTGATTAATGTCTGCCTTGATGGCAACTATCTTGTGGCAGCATTGCAGGGTGACTGATGTCATGCACCCTAGTGAGACAGAAGGAAGAGAGAATGGAGTTTATGGCTTTATATATTTTGGTTTTAAAAATGTGAATGTTGTTCCTATAAAATGTTTGCTTATTTTGTGTGGCTTTTAAGAGACTGTTAGCATATATGCTAGAACTTGCTCCTTATTTTCAGTACCATTCAGAAGGGAGATTATAAACTTTGACTAGAAGATTATCTTTTAGAATTTTAATGCTTAAGCTCTCCTAAGCATTTTTATGGTTTTATTTCACCCTGATGATAGTACGTGTCATTTTATGAATGAATTCTCATTTTATGAATAAGCCTTTTTAAAGTATTGGATAAATTCGGGATGAGACATCTTCATCTGCTGTTATTCACCTATAACCATGGAAGTGGTATTTGAATACTTCTGTGTGAGTTATCTAGGCAAATGTAGATGGCTCCTTGGGATTCTTAGCAGATTGGTGTTATTTCCAATAAGATCATTTGAGTCCTCAAAGCATTCCTAAATCATTGTTAGACCTTTTCTTTTCTTAAAGATTCGGCAGGATGATACGAGTTCATCCATCAATTTCCTGACTCGAGTTAGTGGCATTGGGTAAGAACTATTTTTTAAGCAGACACAGAAGTAAGGTTGGTTTTATTTTTTTATGTCAGCCAAACTAAAGTACTTTATGTTTCTCTTCAAAACTTTCCACCTTTCCACCTCTGTGCATTTGCCCATGGAGTTCACTCTTCCATATCTTATATGTCTGAGGCCAGTTCTTCAGATGCTGCCTCTACTTTAAAAGCCCCGTGCAAGGCAGACGTTACCTCCTTCATGACGCCGGTCTGATGCCCCAGCCAGAAATAATCTCTCCTTCCTCTGGCTCCACTAACACTTGTTCTGTGTGCATTTTATCAGTCTTTCCAGATTATGCCTTTTTTGCCTCTCTGAGTATGATATTTATCTAAGCATTTAAGCTTTTTTCCACAGCACCTAGCATATGAATTTGGAACAGGCACTCAAATATTTTTTAATGAAGGAATCTTTATCTTAAGATTTGAGCTAGCATGAAAGGAGGCTTCTTTGACACTGGACAAAGTAAAGATTAACATTGAAATAATAAGGCTGTAATGCTTTAGTTAACTCTCATCTTTATAGAATGAGGCATTCTTTTAGAAGTAGGATGATTGTTCCTTTAAATGGCAACATTTTGATGAAAGTTATTCTAAAATATATTAAATTCTTAAATCTGGTATACTGAAAATGAGCATGACTCCTTGGGTACCCAAGGCCATTATAAAATGTTAGCAGTTGTTTTAGAGAACTTGTGTTATCTTATCTTCTTTTTCCAGGCAAGGAAACTGAGTACAGAAAGTGAGATTGCTGTGGCAGAGCCAGAATTAGAACCCATACCACCTGACTCCCAGTTCAGCTCTATTTCTTCTATGCCTCATTGCCTTCCTGATGTGAACCTCAGTTTCTGTACCATACAGTTTCTGTACAAAGGCTCTTGTCATTAAAATCTCAGTTTAGATGTCATCTCTGGGGCCTTCCCTCACCACCCAATCTAAACCAGCCACTCTGTCGTTTTACCCTATTTTAATTCATCTACCTGATATTTTTATTTGTTTATATATCTATTAATTGTCTCTCTCTACCCACTGGAATGTAAATAGGTGAGACCAGAGCTCTTATTTGCCTTAGTCTTGCTCTGTTTTCAGCACCTAGAAGAGTATCTGACACACAACAGGCCCTCAGTAAATCTCATTTGGTTGAATGAATAGTTTTCAGGTGCCTGTATGTCTGTTTTATGGATAAAGGACATGGGTATTATGACGCCTAGCTGCTTAGATGTCTTTTTCACGTCCAAGTTCATGGTTGTCTTCCTAGATTGAGGTGTCAAGAATTCTCTGCTTTGGATAAAATTGAACATTATCAAATGCAACATTTTTAACAAGTCCTGTTTAGCTTAATAGTAATAACTGTTTATGTTTGACAAGAGAAGATGTAACTGGTTATTTGTTACAAGGATCTTGAATTTCACTTGATATTGAGATAATGCTCTTCTTTCTTTGTAGTCCATCTGCTGCAAGGAAGTTTGTAGACGAAGGAATTAAGACGTTAGAAGGTGAGTACGTACAAGTCACTAATTCCAGGTCAAATATGGTTCTGAAGGACCATTAATGCTCTAACAAACTAGAACTTGAAAAACTCTTTCTCAATTAGTGGATACACATGATAAGATTTTCTTTTTAACTCTAAGAGAATAGATAAAAAGTATAGTTTATGTTCTCACTTTGACATGTTTGGTTTATAATTCAGAAGAAAATCAAGAAGAGCAAGAGGTGACTTCTTGTCTTAAAGTCAGTGATTTCATTTGCAGATTTTTAGATGATTTAAATTGCCTTTGTTTCTGTAATAAAATTCTAGACAACAAAGTCTTACACATTCAGCCTAAAATGCGAGTTATATTTATTGAGAAAAATTCTGTAAGGGGCTTCCAGTGCTTATTGAAGGAATTTTTGCTGTCAGTGATAAAATAGAGCCTAAGTCAAGTAAGTATAAAACATTTTCTTTAAACCTAATATGCAATCCTTTAAATCTAATTTATCTCTTCATACTTTTCAAGGGTGTATACTATATGTATGGATTCTTTACAGTACATCTGTGGCATTTGGGGATTAATACTTGTGAATTCAACTAGTGGTAAGCAACCCAAATGGTCAGGAGGACAGGTTTGAGAGACTGACCTGGGTTTGAATCCCGTCTCCACCACTTTATTAGAATGAATGACTGTGGTGCTTCCATTTCTCAGCTACGAAATGGTATCACAGTTTCTGCCTCATATGATTTAATGCAATAATGTATGTGAAGCACTTAGCAGAGTGCTTGGTACCTAATAAGTACTTAAAAATAGTAACTGACTCTTAAGAGGCATGCTGGATTAGTAATATTACTGAGTTAAGAATTTGTGTGTCTTATAGCTAGAGAATGAATTCTGCTACATCTGCATCTCAGAGGATTTGTGCTTTACTGCTTGTGGCATATATAGTTTATCTGAGTGAAACATTGGTTAAAGATGTCAAGAATTTGTTTTTCCAAGGTATTCAGTTCCATCCTTTGGGAGTGTCAAGGATCTACTGTAATGGTTTTTACATTATATTTGTAATATAACTATCAATATATCTATCTGTATAACAAACTCAGTATTTGTTTCATTTTCAGTCACATACTTTAGTGTTTTCTGTGTGCACACAACTATGAGAAATATTATGTGCTCCATGTATCATAAAGAAGCTTATTTTTCTCCACTTTGCATCTCCAGAGAGAATTTGTTTGTCAATATAAGGGTGACTGCAGGAATTGCGTTTGAAGCATATTTGTCTTCTGCTGTTTCTTTAACAAGGCTTACTCCTGTACTCGTGCCCAGTAAAGGAACACTCAAATGGAACTAAGTCACTTTTAGATTTAAGATAGGGTGTTATGATATGACAGTTTTTTAATTAAAAAATAAAGACAATACCTCTCCTTTCAACAGGATTTTTTTTTAATTTCTTTTCTTTTAAAGATTGTCACCTGAACTAACATCTGTTGCCAATCTTCGTCGTCTTTTTTTTTCTTCTTCTCCCCAAAGCCCCCCATTACATAGTTGTATATTCTAGTTGTAGATCCCTCTGGTTGTGCTGTGTGGGACACCACCTCAGCGTGGCCTGATGAGTGGTGCCATGTCCACGCCCAAGATGTGAACTAGTGAAACCCTGGGCCGCCAAAGCAGAGCGCGCAAACTTAACCACTTGGCCGCAGGGTGGCCCCTCAACAGGATTTTTAGTACAGGGCCTTCACAAATTGATACTCAAGAAATACTAATTGAATGAAGGAGTGAATGAACAAATGAACAGAATGAATGAACTTAGTTAATCATAATCAATTCAGAAGTTGTTACTATTGCTGCTATTAACCATAAATTAAGCAGTATAGGTTCTTTTTTTTTTTAAGATTGGCCCTCACCTGACGTTTGTTGCCAATCTTTTTTTTTCTTCTTCTCTCCAAAGCCCCCCTGCAAAGAGCTGTGTATTCTAGTTGTAGGTGCTTCTAGTTCTATCATGTGGAACACCACCTCAGCATGGCTTGGTGAGCAGTGCTAGGTCCCTGCCCAGGATCCGAACCAGCGGAAACCCAAGCTACTGAAGCCAAACGCATGAACTTAACCACTTGGCCATGGGGCCGGCCCCCAATATAGGTTCTTATAAGGCTGCTTTTTGCAGCCTTGTGAAATTTGGTATGATCTTGGTATGTTTTATCTACTATTCCATGTAACTATAATTGAAATGTTGATTCAGTAAATAAAAATGATCATGAGATCTACTGTTAGGTTTTACTACATTGATTTGAAGAAGTCACTTTTATCTAATGCTTAATATCTGAAATTTTTTTCTGTTGTCTTTTCAAGGTCATTTCACTGTATTTTCCAGGTAGTTCTTTGTAAAAAGGATCTTTGAATTTAACATTTTTTCCCCAATAATATTTAAATTATTTATTTATTTATTTATCTTCTATACAGATCTCAGAAAAAATGAAGACAAATTGAACCATCATCAACGAATTGGGCTTAAGTAAGACAGCTAATTTTCCTTTGACATTTGAGATGTGAAAGTAAAATTTTTTATAGCTATTCTTCCATACACCATAATAATTCTTCCAACTTAGCTGAACACAGCCATTTTCCTATTCAGAAATGCTAATTTGTTGTGGACTCCTGTAGAGGATATGCCTGTATTCACGGTTTGTTGTTGCTTTCTAGTTTGTTTGCTTGTTTTGAGTATTTTCTTCATTCTCTTGACTTTAGCAGGGAACTTCCTCTTAAAATGCATAGAGGTGAGTGCACCAGTCAGTCAGCAGCTGTTGATTGTGTGCTTACATTGTAGAAAGCATTGCAGTATGTCTAGGGTAAGGATATAAAGAGGTTCAATGTAGCTCTTAAGAAGTTTAGAGTCTACCTGAGAAGATAGGACATGAACATGAAACACTAAATTAAAAAAAAGAAAAGAAAAAACCCTAAACACCTAAATAACAATGTAGGATAACTAGTAAGCATGTTGTATGTCAGCATCAGTAATTATTTTTTGTGCCAGATACAGTCTGGAAACCCCTTTCTAACTGATTATTTACGGTAGGTGGTGCATAAGCTATGTGCATGCGTAAGCATGTATCCTCCAGTCTTAAACAGTCTTGTTGGTGACTCAGTCCTAATAACCTTCTGAGATTGCTTACTGGTGCCTTCCTTACCGTTAATATTTTTAAACTTATGCTGCCTTACCAAAACTTAGAGCCAGTAAGAGACAGGATAGTGTAGTTCTCACTTTTCTTGCATTTACATAGTAAATAGAGATCTTCTGAAAAACTTGGTTGTTGTGAGAATTGGTATTTTGAACAGATGCTTTATCATTCTTGGATGTTATTTTTTCTTTTTCTTTTTTTTGCCCTGAGGTAACATCTGTTGCCAGTCTTCTCTCTTTTTTTCCCCCTCCCCAAAGCCCCAAGACATAGTTGTATATTCTGGGTCCTTCTGGTTTTTCTTCGTGAGCCACCACCCCAGCATGGTTACTGACAGGCAAGTGGTGTGGTTCTGTGCCCAGGAAGCGAACCTGGGCCACCAAAGTGGAGTGTGCCAAGCTTTAACCACTAGGCTGTCAGGGCTGGCTCCTTAGATCTTCCTTCATACTGAGACAATATTTTTATAATAGCCTTATTGACATATAATTCATTTACCATACAATTCACCCATTAAAGTGTACAATGTAATGGTTTTTAGTATATTCACAGAGTAGTACAACCATCATTACAGTCAATTTTAGAACATTTTTATTATCCCAAAAAGAGCCCAAACCCATTAGCAGTCACTCCCCATTTCTTTCCAACCACCTCTCCCTCCCTCTAGCCCCTGGTAACCACTCATCTGCTTTCTGTGTCTATAGATTTGCCTGTTCTGGACGTTTCATATAAATGAAATCATACAATATGTGATCTTTTCTGACTGGCTTATTTTACTCAACATAATGTTGTCTGGGCTCATTCACAAAATAATAATTTTGCAGGATTCAATAGCAATAAAATGTAATCCCTTGACTTGCCAGTAGGGAGCAGTCTAGCTTGCAAACATACTAACAAATGTATTTATTTACTCTTGGAATGTGAATGTGAAGCTTATTTAGAATAAGTATGGATGGAGTATCTGGAATATCACAAAGGATGACACTAAAGGATTTTGATCTGAGTTAAGGAATAAACCTTTCCCCACTCCGTAATTTTACTGTTGTCTTCTTAATGAATTTTGGTCTTGATTTTTGAATGATCTGCTGGTATAAGGACACTTGATATGGTAGGCAGTTTAAGTTTTAAAGAAGATTTAAATTTCACAAGAAACCTTCTGTCTACTTATTCTGTCTTTATAGATATTTTGAGGACTTTGAGAAAAGAATTCCTCGTGAAGAGATGTTACAAATGCAAGTAAGAGTGTGCTGAATTGTATCCTTTGATGAGAATTGAGAATATCACTTGGTGAAAAACCATTTTTAGAATACTGACTTAATTTTTCTTCTATTAGGATATTGTACTAAATGAAGTTAAAAAAGTGGATTCTGAATACATTGCTACAGTCTGTGGCAGTTTCAGAAGAGGTAACATACTTCCTAATCTTAGGTTATTCATGCCTTGATGTTAAAATTGCCTAATGTATATGAAAAACATGGATTCACAAGGTGTAATTTGTGTTACTTAATAGATGTACTAAGACCCAGTAGGATTAGCTAAGTTTATTTGTTTATGGATGGGAATATGTATTAAAAATTTGATGAAATTCATCCAGATTTTATTATACGATGCTATTTTAATGACTAGTTTTAATACAATTTATAAAATAATTTTATGTATGTTAAAATCCTAGTAGTGGTTGTCTGGCTAGATGCTAGAGAAGCTGTGGTTAGTATTTTTTTTAATTTACTTTTTTCATTTCCTAAGTTTTTCATAATGGATCTAAGAATAAGTTCTCAGAAGCACCAGTTCAAAACCAATTCTCACAACAACGAGTTTCTTCAGAAGATCTTGATTTACTATGTGAATAAATATAAGCAAAGTGAGACCCACACAATCCTAGTCTCTTATCTGGCAAAATTTTAGAAGGGAAATATAAATTTAAAAATATTAACTTTAAAAATTGGAACAGAAAAACTTTCTTTAAAACTTTTGGGATAGATATCTGACAATATCTCTGGCCACCTCTGGAGTTTTGCTTAGGAAGCGGTGATGGGCTATCAGAAATTCTCTGGGTAGCTGCTCTAAGAATGAGTTGGGGAGAGAAAAGGACTAAATTTGTAATTGCTGATAAGTAGAAAGAACATTGAATTGGGGCCAAAAGACTTAGGTTCTGAGGCTAAACCTGCTATCACTGTCTGATTTTAAGTAAGTCTGTCTCTCCACATCCTATTTTTCATATTTGCAAAATGAGAGAATAAAAGTTAACCAGTTGTTCAGGTCTGTCTATGCACCAGAAATACCTAGGAAATTTTTAAAAATATATGCATTGCTGAATCCTGTTACAAACCTACTAAATAAGGATATTTTTAGGTGGGGCCTTAGAATCCATATTTTCAAAACATAGACTTTGGTGCACGGCAAGCCAAATGCATGCTCAGTTGTATATCATAACCTTTTTGATTTATATATTTCTGTTTCATTTTTACCTTTGTTCAGAAGGTTATATGGTTACATGTTTTAATATAAATAAGGGACACACTAAGAAGTCTTTCTTCTACCTCATCCCTGTTCACTCTTTTCCACTCCCTCCCACCACTGTCCCATTGATAACCACTTTCTTGTGTATTCTTTCAATGTTTCTGCATGTAAATATAAATAAATATAAATATGCATTCTTGATTGCCTCCACTCCCTCCCTTTCTTTTACAAAGGTAACATGGTATATACACAGTACTGCACCTTACTTTTTTCACTTAAAAATACATCCTGGAGATCTTTCGACATCAGTAAATAGCGTCTTGTTTCTTTTTTATAGCATTTTGTAGCATTGTGTGGATGTTCCATACTTTAGTTATCTGGTCTCTCTTAATGGACCCTTGAGTTGTCTCCCTTCTTTTGCTCAAGTAGTTTGTTTTTGTTTCTTAAATGGATGGCGTAATACATTTTTGGTAGTAAGTGAATGGTGAAAGATGTTCAGCTTTTAGTAGAAAGAAATGAGAAAAAAGAAGACAATAAAATTTTCTCTGTTGAAATAGCTCCATGAATGTCCTGGGATCAGCAACTTCAGTCTAGTCATCTTTATGTTTAAGTGTCTCCTTAAAGATTATTGATGTGTAGGATAATGATCCAGAGACACTGCTAGATTTTCAGTGACCAAAAGTACGTTTTATATATATGTACTTATAAAAATGCAAAGAAGGGAGATAAACAGGATTATTTTCTGCCAGCTGTGTGCTAGCACTATTATAGATGTTTTGCATATGTTCTTACTTAGTTGCACAGTGGCCTACACAGTAGTTTTTAGTAGTTCATAGACAGGGAAACTGAGGCCTAGAGGAGTATGCAGTCCTCATCTGCAGCACTGGAAAAAGACGTTGAAAGTGGGAAAAAGCCACGTAAATGGAGACAAAATTTCATAGTACTGTAGTGAACGAAAGGGTTAAACAGCTGTATACAACCTACCTGAAGTTAGGTTGTTGTAGAGTGGGGGTCAAAACGAAAGCCTAAGTCGTTATAAAGTGCTGTGTTCTTATCCCTGGCACTGTGAGAGTAATTTTCACCAACGCTCGTGAAATGAGTTCAGGCCTAAGGAGTTGAAATGAGTTTTATGATTAACCTTTACAGAGTTAGAGCATATTGTTTAATTTGGGGGTTTTGGATATATAGTGTTCATAGATGTATTTTAAAGCTAATTTTACATGTTCTTTTTATTCATTATTGAGTAGTTACTTAGGTGCATTTTAATACGTTAAATTAACCAATTGTATGCACTGTATATCTAATGCCAGTTACTTTGTTATCCCAGATTCTGCTGTTTACTTCAATATACCTGAATAGTTGGACAGAAAAGTGAAATCTTGTAACTAATTCTGAATCTGAAGCACAGTGAAATAGAAAGTTAGGCTCTAAGAAGTAAGGCCCTGTATGTGTGTCATCCCCTGGGCTCTCTCTGCCTAAGTGGCCCGTGTATGTGCAGAGTCCCCTCCACAGTCTTTCTTCTCTCAGGTGCAGAGTCCAGCGGCGACATGGATGTTCTTCTGACCCATCCAAGCTTTACCTCTGAATCAACCAAACAGGTACCTCAGAGTTTATAATTAAATGTGATGAGTCTTACGCAGCAGTGGGTATCATTTTCTAAATGATAGTTGGGTATTTTCAGAAGGAGTTTTTGTTTTAATCCTTCTGAAAAGTCAATTGAAGTGTTTTGTACTAATTGGATTCTGTGAAAGGCAAAGAAATTTGTTAAAAGGGATACACGTTTTTCCACAAGGAATTGAGAGGACAATGTAACATTTGAAAGAGATGAGATTTAGTAAAATATTTCAGAATTATTTTATTGTCTATTGTAGATATTTTAGAACTACCCAGTGTAATGTTTAGGTTTTCATTAAAAGAATGTTTTTTTTCTTTTTCTTTTTTTTTGTGAGGAAGATTGGCCCTAAGCTAAGAACTGTTGCCAATCCTCCTCTTTTTGCTTGAGGAAGATGGTCCCTGAGCTAAAATCTGTGCACTCTTCCTCTACTTTGTATATGGGACACCGCCATAGTATGGCTTGATGAGCAGTGTGTAGATCTGCGCCCGGGATCCAAACCTGCAAACCCTGGGCCGCCAAAGAGGAGCACTCGAACTTAACCACTACACCACTGGGCCAGCCCCTAAAGGAATATTTTTTTATTAAAAAATCTTGTGTTAAGAAACTTTACCTCTATTAGAAAAATCCATGCAGGCAAACATTTTTTGATTTTGGAATGTCTACTTTTTAAAGATGAAGCAGCTATCTTTTTAATTTAATGAAACAGATACATACAGATGTTTGGGAGTATCATGATATTGGTGAAAAACAGTTTCTAAAAATATTTTTTATTTGATAAGATGAATTTTCTGTTAGAAGAAAAAAATACTCAGAACATAGGAAAACTAGGCATTTCTCCACAGATAATCAGAAAACTCGTGTCAAAAGTGTTTTCTTGCCGTAACCGAGTGACTGCTCTTTGCTTATTCCCCGATTGTGATTCTGCAGCCAAAGCTGTTGCATCGTGTTGTGGAGCAGCTACAGAAGGTCCATTTTATTACAGATACTCTGTCAAAAGGTGAAACAAAGTTCATGGTAAGTACTTGTTTAAATTTTCACATGTGAAAAAAAAGCCTTGGAGACGGTTCAGTAACCATCCTGATCGTGTGACCTCACTGTGGCTTAGTGTTACAGTCAATAAATAGGCTATCCAGGAGACCTTAGAAAAGGAGGGTCAGCAGGATGCTAGTCTCAGAATATTTTAGTAAGAATTTTGTTTTAAATTCCCCACTTATAAATAATATGTGCCGTTGGAATAGATAATTATGACTTTGACGCATAGTAAGTTTTTCCCGAAAATAGCAAATGTGCTCATATTCTCTGACTCAGAATTCTTTAGTAAGTGAGATTAGAATTGTCTAAAGAGGGGGCTAGCCCTGTGGCCAAGGGTTCAGTTCACACGCTCTGCTCCGGCAGCCCAGGGTTTCGCCAGAGCAGATCCTGGGCGCGGACTCCTTGGCTCATCAAGCTGCACTGAGGCGGCATCCCACAGAGCTCAGCCAGGAGGACCTGCAACTAGAATATACAGCTGTGGACTGGGGGGCTTTGGGCGCCAGAAGAAGAAGAAGAAACAAGATTGGCAACAGATGTTAGCTCAAGTGCCAATCTTAAAAAAAAAAACTGTGTCAAGAGTATTAATCTATTCCAAGACCAAAGAAAGAAAGGGAGTCAGGGTATGTGAGAGAACGCCCAGGGGAAGAAACACGTTGTGTGAAATGAGAAGTAGGGGAGTTAACGGGGGGACACTCGCAGAGATTTTCACGAGACCCATCCTGAGGAACTGCGAAAATCCTATAGTCTTCCTAGGGAACAAGATTTGAAGATTCAAGACAAATGGCAGTGGATTAAAAACAGATTAATAGGTGGCCCTGTAGAAAAACTGACAGGAAGGCAGTTAGAAATCTAGGACTAAGGTAATAAAGGCTTACCGGTATCCCATTGCTCACTTAAATACATCATTTGGATCCCCTTTTCTCCGTCCCTCCATTTCCCCCCAGTTATGTGACTGAAAGGAAAAAAACTGTGCTTTTGGATACTGGATGTGCTAAAATTAGCAAGAGTCTCCATGCATAGATTTGACAGTAGTTTTAGCCAGAAATAGAAGCTGGTTGAGATAGATAATTGAAATATCATGTCATTCAGAAAGTAGAATGGTGGTTCCTGGGTGGGGGGATTGAGGAGTTAGTGTTTAATGGGAATAGAATTTCAGTTTGGAAAGATGAAAAAGTTCTGGAGATGGATGGTGGTGATGGTTGCCCAACAGTGTGAATCTACTTAATGCCACAGAACTGCACACTTGAAATGGTTTAAATGGTAAATTTTATGTATATTTAATCATACACGCAAAAAAAAAATCATGTCATTAAATTCACCATAGTGATTTTAATGGGCTATGAAAGTGTATTGCTTAAGTTGGTCACACTATCAATGTTTTCAAAAGAAATTTAGGAAAGGTAAAAATAAAAATTCTAGTTTAGAATTAAATCTAAAATCTGTCTTCCAGAATCTCTTAGATTTTGAGCTCTTACTCTATGCCCAAAAATATATACACACAGGAGATGTTATTAAAAATAGGGTTTGTGTGTACTCCATGAACATCCTTGTAAAATTTAGATTGATGTTAATTCATTCAAAATGAATGTGCATTAATCTTACATTTAAGAAACAGTCAGATGAAATGCTAAAGAGAATATGTGTTAGACAAGTTGGATTTTTTTTCATAGTAGCAAAGTGTTTTGGTATGTCTGGGCATATTCTGGGGACCCCTTCTGGCCTCTCTTCCTCCAATAGTCATCTCTTTGAAAGGCACTGGGACTCCCTAATGGGAAATGAACCAGCTGTTTTCAGAGTTAGCAACCAGGAAGGTGTTTATGCAATACAAAAGCAGAAGCATTCTTTTACAGTCTGAACAGTATTCTGCTGTGCTCAAGGAGATCCAGAGGAAAAACCAACAGATGCTGTAGTATCCCAGCTAACAAGAATACAAGGAAAAAATTACAAGCTGTGGCTGGGTGTAACCTGAAAGGAAAGGTGGGTGGCCAGGAGTATGTGAACATGAAGAGTTGCTGACAGTAGTGGAATTGCATCATCCTAGTGGCTGCTCAGTCGAAGAAGAGAAGACTTTGTCTAGGAAGTGCAGGGACAGCCAGATCCCGGGGCCTGCTACAGAGCAGGCCAGTTTAGCCCTTCTGTGCGTGTGACATACGAAAGACTAAGGGCGCCCCCCCATCCTCGCATACGGCTGGAGTTGTGGGAAACTCTGCTCTCTCTTGCCTTCCCATTCTCCCAGTCATACTCCTGGCAGCACATGTACAGGCACTGCCAGAAGGGGAATCTTCCAAATCCATTTCCAGAAGTAAACAGGTTAAAAAATAAGGTGGTGAGTTTTTTGTTTGTTTTTAAAGTGTAGAAGGCTTAGATGACAATAAGAGCAGGAAACTAAGTCTTTTATGTTGTGACACGGGAATCCATCTTAGTAGATGGTTTTTGTGTAAAGTTTGGATACTATACAGGTGGTTTATATATTCCCTGAGGCTTAAAAAATGCCATGTTTGAGCCTGCTGTTTTGACGTTTATAATTAGTATTTGTTAGGATGAGACGCACTCCAGGTCAAGTTTCAAATCAATTCATTAGAGAGGCAGTAAGAGGTGATTTGCATCCTGTTGCAAGGGGCAGGTGGGCATCGGTATGCTTCTGTAGAAGAATAGATTTGCATCCAGAAGATAGAAGGTTAGTACTTAGATCTCTAGCAAAGATTACTCTGCGCCATTAGGAGTTCACTGTGTCACTTTACTTCTAAAGGCTTAATTTTTTTAATCTATAAAATGATACATTTACCCTCTGTCAAAGGACTATTAAGCAAATCAAATTACATAATATACCTGGAAACTTGGACGGGTTTGTACAAATGTCCTTTGAAGATAGTGAATCTTCAGAGAGTTGTAGAGAGTGCTGTATTAATATAATATATAATAATAATAGAAAAATAATATAATGTTTCTGTTTGGAAGTAGATCAGTAAAGGAAGGTGACCTGGTAAGGATCAAATTGGGGAACAAGAGAAGGGATAGACAGAGAGGAGGACGATATATATGAAAGAACAGAATGGGGAGACTGAGTGCCAATGGGATGAGGTGCTCAGTCATTTCAAGCAAGATGTCTTCAGCATCTACTGCATTCCAGGCACCGTTCTAGGAGCTGGGGTGTATCAGTGAATTTTAAGTAGAACTTTTATTTGGGGGGTGTGGGGAGGGACTGGGAGTTAACAATGAACATAAAAAATAGGGAAATTGCACGTTAGGTTAAGATAATAGGTACTATTCTAAAAAAAGGAAGAAAGTGGGGTCTGGGGAGATGGGAGTGCAGGAGCCGGTCAGAGGCAGCCTCCATGAGCAGATGAGACTTGGGGAAAGACTTAAGGTAAGGAGTTAGCCCAGCAGGTACCTGGGGGAAGGAGAGCCAGGCAAGAGTCGGAGCAGTGAGCCTAAGTCCAGGAGCATGGGCGGAGATATCCAAAGATGGTAAGATCTCTAGGGTTCTGAAAGAAAATTGCCTGCAAAATGAATTCAGCTTATCAAGTGGAATAAACCATTTTCTTTCTGTATCCACTTGATTTCAAAACCTCTTGTTGCTATAACCGGTGACTACATAGTTTTAAAGGTGTGGTCATCTGTGTTTTTTTCAAGTTATCTTCAGAACATAAATTCCTTTATACTAATAGTGATCAAACGTTAGGAATGCCAGGGTTGTACCAAATCTTCATGTAAAATCAGGGTCTTTAGTTAATTGAGCTTTTCTTCCTGTGAATATAACATTTGAAAGAAATAAAATAATTTCCTCTGCATTAGATGCCTGTTTGCCGTGTATATGATAAGTACCATTCAAATTTTAGCATTTTGTGCAAGTTCGGCCTTGGATGGTTTTCTGTGAAATACCTACAATAAAGATTCAAGGGACAATAGCAGATTCCTTGACTACCCTGAGGAAATGAAGAGGCTTCATTTCAGACACTCAGCATGAAGCTCCCTAATTGAAATGCCAAACAAAACTAATCCACTCGAGCTAATAAAGGATTTACAGTAACACAGAGAAATTATTTAACATCAGCACTTCAGAAAAAGTGCTGGAGACAAAATTAGCCTCGAGGAAAGGAGCAAAGCCGTTAGATGAAATCCTGTTACTGATGTGACAGACGGCAAGATCACTGCCTGTGGCGTTCAGACACCCACATCCGGAAGGAAATACCTCACGGTAATTCCAGATGGAAACCATTTCTGATGCATTTGAAGATTGAGTTGAAACTTGTTAGTGCCTAAGAAGGTAGGTTTCATATTTTCAAGAGAAACAGGTTTCATTAATCTTTCAGCTATGGAAACAGCTAAAGAAAATGCCCATTTTAGGTTTTAGATTTTAATTTTTCTATGTTGCTTAGTGAAAAAGCATGGCTTTTAGTGACTTGTATATACCAACTTGAGTATTCTTGAGGACCAGAAGCCTGTCACTTGTATATTTTTCTTAGAATGTGGCATTTGAAATTGGGTGATGTTTGTGGCTCTTTTTACATATTTATGGGTTGATGCCCAGTCCAGAATTTTCCCCCATTTTTCTGGAAAAGGAAAAGATAACAAAACAGACCTTGATAATTTTGTTTACAAACTGTAGGAGTTTAATGAAAACTCAACTGTAGAGAAGGAATTTTCTTATCTTTTAAATTTTTCATCTCTCTGCCTTTTCTCATTTTTGGGAGATTTCCTCAATTTCAAATTCTTCTACTTCTGCTATCACAATTTTTATTTTGATTTAAACCTTTTCCTTGAGCATTCTTTTTCTGTGGTATTCTGCCCTTATTCATGGATGGAATCTCTTCTGTTATCGGAAAATGTTACTGATAGCTCTTTTTTTTTTCCTTTCCCCAAATACTCATTTCTTCTAAGTTGCATTTTCTTTCTTTTTTTTTTTTTTTGAGGAAGATTAGCCCCGAGCTAACTACTGCCAGTCCTCCTCTTTTTTTGCTGAGGAAGACTGGCCCTGAGCTAACATCCATGCCCTTCTTCCTCTACTTTATATATGGGACGCCTACCACAGCATGGCTTGCCAAGCGGTGCCATGTTCACATCCGGGATCTGAACCGGCGAACCCTGGGCCGCCGAGAATCGGAACTTGCGAACTTAACCGCTGCACTACCGGGCCGGTCCCTAAGTTGCTTTTTCTGTTTGTTTTGGTGTCTATCATGTTTGGTGCTTTACTTGATTCATTTCTTGTTTAGAATCACCCAAAGGCCACACCCTCACAAGTAGAGTGCTTGCCTGCTGTTTCACATAGTTCTTCAGTTATCATGAAGTGTAATAGAAGGTGGTGATAATATGTAGTGCATGGAAAAGCTACTACGTTAAAAGTGCTCTGATTCCTAAAACTGCCTCCAGTGAAAGCAAAAATAACCTCACATTTAGCAACATTTGATTAAAATTAAGCTTTAAGTTTAAAACATCTTTAAACATTATTCTAAATATCCATTTTAGGGTGTTTGCCAGCTTCCCAGTAAAAATGATGGAAAGGAGCGCCCACACAGGAGAATTGATATCAGGTATTACTCAAAATTTGTTGCTGGCCTATTAAGTTTTTCCTTCTTTTCTCCCTTCCCCCTCCCTCTGTAGGACTTGGCATTCACATAAATGTCTAGGACTCCTGTTCGCTCTGAAGGGCTGTATGTGCCTGCTATAAACAATGTTTAGCCTGAAAATGTGTAAAGAATAACGACTGTCTACAGAATCTGATGTATTTTCTCTAGATTTTCTCTAGATTTGTCTCACCATGTTGCCTTACATAGCTCAAAAGCAGTTTCCTGCGTGGGGCAAGTGCGTTGTAATAAGTGATACTGTTTTTTACTTCTCCATCCCTCTCCCAGAGCGTAGCTGACCAAAACCTAAACCAACCGCGAGGTTGAAGGAATTGGTCAGTAGTCCACCCAATGATAGTCTCCTCTTCAGGTTGTCAGACCACAGAGACTTATTTTAGGTGTTTTTTGTGCCTTATTGATTTCAGAGTCTTATTTTTGCTAAAATTTGAAATGTATAGTGAAAGATTTATCAGTTTTTTTGTTTTTGTCTTTCTTAGATTAATACCCAAGGACCAGTATTACTGTGGTGTTCTCTATTTCACCGGGAGTGATATTTTCAATAAGAATATGAGAGCTCATGCGCTAGAAAAGGGCTTCACGATCAACGAGTACACAATCCGTCCTCTGGGAGTCACGGGTGCGTATCTGTGTCCGCGTGAGAGGCAGTGCCGTCATCTGGAGAGAAAGTTATTTTCAAAGATATTGCAGTTTGGCACCTCTGCTTTGTCATAAAGCCTCTAAGTCACTGTGCCTGGTAATTGTTGTTTCTTTGTATCGTTAGTCCCTCAGGCAGCACAAGAGCTATAATCCATAGGCGCTCTCAGATCCTCATTTGAAGGCCCGTGATGCAAGAGCTATTTCCAGCTCTGCTAGAATGGGATGAAATCCTTGTACCCTTGATGGGCAGGAAAACATCGTCTTGGTCTAGAGGGGTTTTATTTTTCTACGTGTATCTCCAAGACCTCCGAAGAACCCAGGTGTCATTGCTTTTAGTGCCAGGCCAAACTTGGTGGCTTTGGCCTCATGCTTTTGAAGATTAGAGAGTAAGAATTTCTTAGTCTCTGCTTTTTGGATGTTGTTAACATTTCACTGTATACCATGTGGTTTGCTGTTTTCTACTAGGAAATTGAAGATTGTGTCCTAGAAGCATAAAATAAGACTTTGATCCCTGGAAGGCTAGGGCAGTGCTTCTCACATGTCAGTGTGTGTACCGCCACGTGGGGGCCTCCTTAATGCAGATTTTCGTTCAGTGGGTCTGAGCGGGCTTCTGCATTTCTAGTCAGCTTTTAAGTGATGCCCATACTGCTGGTTCAGGGACCACATTTTGAGTTGCAAAGGAACTGATTAGGGTATTTTATGTAATGCGTGTGGCTACAATGGACATTCAGCCTAGAGGAAGATTGTGAATTGGCTCACTCCAAACGGCCGCAGTTGGGATCCCCAGGTTCCTTTTGCAGCACTGGTAGTGGACGTGAACAGAGCTCAAACACAAGCTCGTGCGGGAGGCCAGGCGCACTCGCTGTCTTATTTTTAGTGGCTTGGTAACTATTTTCTTTTCTTCTGAAAGGGAGTCCCATACAGCTCTCAGTCCTGAACCCTCTGTAACTAAATTCCAAAACACAGTCGCAAGTAAGTTCCTTTTCTCTCCTTACTTGCAGGGGTTGCTGGAGAGCCCCTGCCAGTGGATAGTGAGAAAGACATCTTTGACTACATCCAGTGGAAATACCGAGAACCCAAGGATCGAAGTGAATGAGGCCTGCCCTTCCTCCCAGGCGTAGCCCCACAGGAGTCTTAATTTATTTCTTAACCTTTGCTATGTAAGGGTCTTTGGTGTTTTCAAGTGGTTGTTTCTTCTTCATGCTTAGTTTGCACTGTAGTCAATAAAGCCTCTTATACTATTATCAGATGATCTTGTTCTTATTTTGTTAGCAAATATGTTTAAATTTACATATTATGGATCACTCTTTACTTAGGGTTTAGTAGAGAGAATTAAGAGATGAGATGATAGCTAATCTTTAATGGGAATTTTTATTTTCTCGTTTTCAGCCTTTATGCTATCAACCACATTACCCCACTACCTTTCCTCCTGTTTACTAATTACAAATTAGTCAATTAAGGTGCACCCAGAAGCTAGCCTCTGGAAGGTGGCTCAATACTTTTTAGAAACTAGGGACCTTCTTGAATTTAATTGTTTTGCTTTGGTTGTCCATATTCAATTCTGTAGTATATACTTGTAACTTAAAGAGAAGAACAGGTGTGTGCTTTATCTCTTAAATGAAATCTATAGCAGTTGGTTGTAATCCATGAGAAAGAGCTTCCCTAAGCAAAAACCACTTCTAACATCTACCCCTCTTATACTTCACACAAACAACAATTTCACCTTTTTGGCTCTAGTTTTCCTCCAACATAATGTCTAAGTTCAAATGGTCAAAATATATAAGTAAAAACACTTCTTGAAAACCCTACCTATGAAATATAAAAATTATGTAAATACAAAATGTAAAAAACTATCAAATGTAAGTAAAGCTATTGAAAACAGAATACGTGAAAATGCTTTGTAACTTGCAAAGGACTATACAAACATAAGATTACTACCTTTTGCATCTTATTTCTTTATTAACCAAATTATTTTGTAGTGAAATGGCATTTCCCTTCCAAAAACTGAAAGAAAATAAACAATAGGGCTTTAAAGAAAAATATAGTATTTGCTGTGATAATTTTCACTAGTAAGATACAAGAATTAATTTAACTGCAGATACTGTCACTTATTTTCCCCCAAAGCTAATGTAAGGTACCAGAACTTCACCAGAAATTACTTAAAGATTTAGTTGAACTAATTGAGTCACTAGATAAAAATTACATTGTTTTTGTTATAGAATCACATCTCTCTTCTGCACAAATATACAAAAAGCCTAAGCTAGTTCCCATTCGTCACAAGGTCGCATGTCACGGTTCTCTAGCTCAGTCTATTTCATTTACTACAAGATTTGAAAAGATAACTGTATGGAAAGATTTTAAAATTAATGTCTGGGATTTCTGCTTGAATACAATAAAGAGTAGTCTTTATTTTGACATATTTGCAGCTTTTTAGATTTTTTGGCATACGCTTAACCGTGCATGTTGTTGATTGCCAGTCACTTGATTTCGACATGATAGCCTGGGACCACAGTCACAGCGCTGGAAGATTTCTGGAGCTTGTGCAGCATCCTTATGCCCTCTCTTAGAGCAGACCTCTCCCTCCAAAAGGACTGGCTTACAAATTTTAGTCCAAAAGTGACGAGCACAGCAAAGTCCAGTTCCGCAGTCAAAAGTTCTGAGACAGCTTTCTCCCTCTTGTCCTGTAACAACATTAACACGGGCTTTACCAAGAAACGGGGAAAGTGGCACCTGGGGGATTGCTCTTGGGCTGACGGCATGAGATGTAAGACCGAAGGCCACAAAGTAAAAATAAAGACAGCATGCACGTCTCCTAGAGTTAGATCTTATGCTGAAAGCGATAATGAAATGGGAATTTCAGTCCTGGCTAACAGAATCCGTAGTTTTGTAAAGTTAAAGCATTTAAGGGATTTCCTGTCTTGAGAAATGAAATAAGTATCACTCATCAGTGTTTTATTAAATGGGATTTATACTGATACAAAAACTACTTATAAAGGGGCCACTTAACCTGAAGACACAAACAAGAATGGCCAGTTCACCACCTTCAAACATTCTAGCTATTTTATGTCAAAGAACGGAATTTGAGACTACAATTTTGTAAAAAGCATCTTAGTGAAGTTTGTATTTTGTCCGAGAATGAAAAGTTAATGCGTCTATGTTTCTCTCTCTTTTATTTTGTATCCTGAGCATCTAGAAAGGGAAACTGCCATTTGCTGAATTGTAGAGTGTAAAAAGATGTGTGTGTAAAATTCAATTAAACAAAAGTGTTTTTGCTAGCCAGTCTGTTATTACGGCTATTCCCCTGTGCTCTTGGCCTGATGACTACCTTACATACTCTCCCAAGCTGCTCACAGAAAGATTAGGAACAGGACATGCCCCCTGTGTGTTCCTGGGGCGGAGAGGAAAAAAGCCAGTTTCAGCCTATCCTTAACAGCCTAGAAGGAGAAAATATTTTTCTTAAAAAAGATTTACTCAGAATATTGCTCTTACCCTTACTACCCTGTGATTTCTTAATATTGGGCTTCCTTTTGGGTTTGTTTTCCTGAATTGGATGCTCAGTTGTTCCTTTGGTATCTGTGTCATCAATCTGCCTTTCCAATATTGGGGTTGCATCTTCCGTTGCAGTACAAACATCTGAGAGACAAGCAGGGGTAGAGTTACTAACTTCAAGGATTAGAACCACAGACATGCTGATTATCATACTGTGACAGCCTGGCAGTACCTCTGCCTTCTGTTTATATGTAAATTTCTAGATTTCTGGCACATATGCACTGAATACGTGATCACATATGGCAAAGAAGGTAGTTAAGTAACTAGTGGAATTCAAGTGAAGATGGGAGACTTTGAAAGATTACAACTTGAACCCTTCCTTTAAAATTATTAATCTCCAAATTGCCGGCAAGAGTTTTTGCCAGGAAATAAACTATTTCGTTGCTTCTAGAAAGGGCAGCTGCATAAATTTACTTCAAGAATGAATCCAGGAAATCTTAGAGAGCGCCTGTCTGGAAATAGTCTATGAGATGCAGATGCTTTCTTCACTGTGTAAAAGCCACTGTCGGCTGGAGGCAAGCAGCCCTGCCAGGGGGTATAAGAGCTCACCGTTCAAGCAGAGCGCTCCTGGGCAGCACATGGCATCGCGCTGGCACCTCCTGCGTAGCCTGTGGCATGTTGCACAGAATGCCTTCTCATGTCGGGGCTTGAGGCAGAATTTCCTGGTACTGCAGTCCTTGTCAGACAAGCACTGTGAACCCTGTGAAGAGAACCTGTTGTCACAGGGCTGGGGAACCCAACAAGATATGAGCTGACTCTCCACTTCAGGGCGGGAGGCCAAATCACAGTGGCACTTTGATGGCCGTGACAAACTTTAGGCGACATCTTAATTTTTTAATACAATTGGTTTTCTCCCAGTGAGGGGAGATCAACCCACCAGCCAAGAGACCTATGTGCTGCGAAGGTTATCGTGTTTGAAAAATCATCCTACTTTTAAAACTCAGAATTTAATATTCCTCTGCTCTTTGTGAAAACGGAAGAAAACATTTTCCGTGTGTGTCTTACGGACGGTTGTGAGATGTTTCCGTGTGTCTATTAACTCCAGAAGCTGTGCTACAGGGTGATCCAGTGCGCTGCTGCTGCTGCGTGTGGCATTCCTGCATGATGCTTCACTCCAGCGCAGCCCATCTCAGCGCCCCGGTGAGCCTTTCTCGGGAGCTGCCCTTTGACTGGGGGCGATGCCTCGTTGCAGAGAAACAGATACCAAAGGCCAATTTTTCTCATCTACAGTTGATGCTTTTTTGTACATATACATATGAAAGAATCCGTAAAACAATTCTGTGAAGTGAGCAGGTGACAATACAATGCACCTTTGCCCTCGGCGTTTAAAATCCAACTCCCACATTTCCTGGCTGTGTGGCCCTGGTTAAATTCCTCAGTGTCTCTGAGCCTCATTTTTGTCATCTGTAACGAGGAGGTGTCTTGCCTATCTCAAGTTGTGAGGAAGATTAAATAAGATATTATGTATAAAAGGTCTGGCACAGGGTAGAGCTTTCTAAATGTTAGCTTACTCCCCGATTTATAGGCAAATTTATAGGTGATGCCTTGAAAAGTCAGTTTGCTTACTTAAAATGTTAATGCTAAGGCCACTGGATTCTTCCCAGTTCCTAAATCAAACCAGTTTACCTTCTGGTTAAGATATTTCAGACCTTAATCTGAATAACTCCCTTAAACCCCAGTCCAGCACCCCCTGAGAATGAGCGCACAGAGTCCCCCCCCTCCCTAGCTGTGCTGTACCTTCTGAGCCCCTGGTACTTTGGCAGGGCTCTTGATGCCATTGAAGTCCAGAACCAGAGCTCCCAGGGGAGCGCAGAACCAGCTGAGCCCCAGCAAGACCACCACCTCCATCCTTCCGCACGGTCTCCTCAGCCCTCTCAGCACTCCACGTCCTCCGAAGCGAGGTGGCTCTGAACCCTCACAGAGCTCTGGCCAAAATGGAAGCTTTAGCTAGTGTCTGTAACTGCTGTTTCTGAAAGAGAAGCAAATCTTCGTCGAAGCAAGGTGTGTGAAATAGGATAAGGGAGGTCTGACCAGCAGGTTCCTCCTGAAACTATTTATAGCCAGATGTGCCCCCTCATCTCTCTCCTCCACCCTCCTCCATTTCCTTCCTTCTTACCCCACACAGGCTTCAACAAATCCCTTCAAATCTGTTTGATCAATAGTTCAAAACAAGGACTCCACAGAGGGAGGGAAAAGGCAGGGCCACAGCGGCTTCTCCTCCAGGGGTTGGATCCCTCTTAATTATTGCATATCAAAGTTAGTTCAAAGGGCTAGCCGGAGCGCAGGATGTCTGTATCAAAGGCAGACTCTGATAATCACCTGCATTTCCTACCTCCAATAATCCTTTGGGGGTGGAGGGGGTCTGCTCTAAGATCTCCTTTCACAGCTAATTGTGCTCAAAGAAAGAACGAATCACACTGGCCAATATGCCGTAGAGGATGCCAAAAGCTAATGAGTTACAAACTATACTGAGACACTTTAAACTGTGCTTCAGATAGCGAAGACAGATAGAAAAGGGGGAAAACGCCTTCTGATCAGCTCTGGCATCCAGATGTAAAAATCCAATAGCTCAAAAAGTGTGAACATAATAGCGTCTGTTCCGACTAAATGTCAATTGGAAAAGAATTCTCCTTAAAATGAAAGTTGAACTGTTTGAAGTTAGGGTTATTTAATTAGGAAAAATAATGAGATTTATAAAAATCCCTTTTTTTTTTGATGATGGCGACAACCACGGAAAGCCCATTTTATAGAGATTTAGACAATTCAACAGGAAGCTTTGGATCCCTTTTACGGGCGATGTACTCATCCTCATTGCTCTGTGCTAAGCTCCTTAGTGGACCAAGCCCCCAAGCTGCTAGCTGATTTCAGATGGGTTTTCAATTTCCCTAATTTGAACTTTCAAAAACTTCTGCCTCCTCCTTTTTTGTCTGATTATTTTTTCAGCCAGACTGTGAGAGAAGTCAAGTAATTTAGACATATGCTCACCATGCCTACATACTTTAGGGTAGAACAATCTAGACCTGGGTCAAAAAAATTCCTTTTTTTCTCTCTTCATTGTTTTCATTGTTCTCAGTGCAGATTCATCTTAGTACCTCAGGTGTGAGGTGCCCTTTAAAATCTAAAACTGCGTCTTCTCCGCCGTCAGCTGCAATGTGAGTATTCCTGGCTCTCCATCCAGAACAACCTAACTTCGGTGCATTGACAGTCCATACCATGGGCACCTTCTCAACCTCAGAGCCCAGGGCCATTCACCTGCGGATACAGCCGCCCTAAGGCGCCCCTGTGCAGCACTCTTCCTCGCTCTGTGCTGCTTGTCTGCCACTCACACGATGCGACGGGAGCGACTTCTGCTGCAAGTACTACTTTTTCTCACTTAAACTGACAACGTCAAACACCGTAGGATGATATGATACGCCTGGTGACTGGTGTGTCACAGAATTTATTTTGAAGTTGGACAATGAGGACCAAGGACAAAGGAGAGCAGGACCTGTGGTTAGATGTGAGAACAAAAGATAAAACACAGTCCTTGCCCCTGCGGAGCTGGTATCAGGCAGAAGACAGAGAGAGAGAGATGATTGCAATGTATTACGGCAAGCACTAAGATAAAGGTATAAATTCAGAGCTGGAGGATCACAGAGGAGGGCACGAGTAGACCTTCTGGAGAAATAAAGGAATGCATCTGCAGAGGAGGGAATATTCGAGCTGGGTGTCGCAGGATGAGTAGGAGTTTCCTAGGTGGAGAAGCAGAGGGTGGTCTTACCCCAGGCTCAGAGGGGAAGCTGTGCACGTGCAGGGAGGAGCATTTCGGTTCCAGGGACAGATGCTGTGTGACTCTAGCAGATGGTGGAGGGATGACATGAGGCTAGACTGTGAAGAACCCAATGTACCAAACAAAGACAATCGGGTTTTATTTTAGATGCAGTGGAAATGTGAGATCTGATTTATACACAGAGATATTTGAGATAGAAAATGGCACAATCTCATTTGCTTTTTAGGAAAGCGGTGCTGGTGGCAGTATGGAGCTAGGGTTGTGGCAGGTGAAAGGGGATGCTGGGCAATCGCCCCCATTATGAGGAGGAGGTCAGCATAAGGCAGTGACACAGTGACAATGAGAACCAAGCAAAGGATGGGATTCTGAAGTTGAAGCCTGTCATTTGATGTGGGGGGTGGGGAGTGAGTGAGAGGGAGGAGCTAACTCTCCACATCTCATTTTGTACACTGGGTGGATGGTGATGGCACTGCAGACAGGGGATTCAGGCCAGAAAGCAGGTGAGAAGAGGCAAGGCGACAGTTGGCCTTGAGAAAATTGTCCAAATCATCAAGGCTTTGCTGGACATCTAATATCAAGATGGAAGACGAACCATCACGTCTTCCAGGACTGATGCTGTCCATTTGGCCTCCTACAGACAGAGGAGAGGAGCCGGGCAGGGCCAGACACTGGAGACTTACACGCAGGGCATGGGGGCATGGCACAAGACAGAAAGCAGACTTCCCGGTCCCGGTCCCGGTCTCTGTCTGTGTTGTATAGGATTTGGAGTCAGGCCAATCTGATTTGATCACAAGGCGGGCCCCTCCTCTACCCCCAACGCACCCACTCCCCGTGCATCCACCTGCCTCTCTTGGCACTTAGAAAACTCTCTTCTAATTGTCTACGCATTTGCCTTTACAGCTAGAAGACAAGACTTGGGAGGGCAGGGCCACGGCTAATTCATCTTCGTATCCTGCGGGACACATAATGGAAGCTCCATGAATTTGTTTATGTGATGGAGGTGTGAATGCACAAATAAATGGATTTATAGTAACTTTGTGACCTTGGGCAAGTTACGTCGCCTTTCTAGGCTTCAGTATCCTCAACTGTAAAGCTGGCACCACTCCCCCACGGCTGTATTTTGGGGGTTCATTGTGTGAATGCACGTGTAGGGCCCGGTATAGTAACTGACACTCATAAAACTCTAAACAAATGTGTCTCACCCATTTTCCATGCCAGAGCTTTCCATCATCACGTGAACTTCAGTGCCCAGCGTAACACATGGCCCTTCCATCTCAACGGCTGTTTGCTCAATCCAATTCATCAAAGAAAAATCGCCCCTAACCTGAGGCCTCATTTTGCAATAAGGCTACTATTTCTATGTGTCCTCAAAAGCCAGGGCAATTCTGAGGCAAGTAAGTATGTGAAATCTCCCCGCAAAACGACTTCTGGACTATTTTCCAATCCGCCGGGGCTGCTTGCCCGTCCACCCCCGCAGCTCTCCTCGGCCGCGGTGCCAGCACCCTGGACGAGACGCCCCCGTGGCGGCCTCCCCTCGGCGCGGCCGCGTCTCCTGTGTGGGGACTGGAGGCGACGGGGCGGTGGGAGCAGGAGGACAGACAGCCGAAAGCGGGGAGAGCAAGGCTTTGAAAACGGGTCGGCTCGACAGGCCCTTTCTGTGCGCGCAGGTCGGGCCGCCAAGTTCCCCAGCGGACGCGGCAGAGAGCGCCGCAGCGCCCCCCGCAGCCCGGGTCCCTGCGCAGCGACTGGCTCGAACAGAGACGCCGGGAGCCGCGTCAGGCGCACAGCCAAGGAAGCCCTAAGATGCTGCCGTTTGGATGCCCCCTGGCCAGGAATACGAGTTAACTGCAAATCTCCAGCTGATCTTCTTAGTTCCGCAGTGAGCACCTGGACCAAAGGGGCGCTCAAATCGAGCAATTCTGCCTGAGCTTGGAGGCAATGAAAGGTCCCAGAAAGCAGCTGCCTGGGGCCCGGTTCGCGCTGGAGGTCTCTGGGGCGCCCCGGAGATGCGGGCCCGGGACCACTGCGGGCGGGGCCGGCACCTGCGGCCTCGGGACGGCAGCTGCCGCGGTTCAGTCAAAGGCCACCGTCAGGGCCCTGATTTATAGTCGCTTCGGAAGGGAGATTTTTATGTGTTATGGCTCCTGTGTCAAACCCAGTTTGATTCCCATAAATTTTGCTTTTCTTAAAAAAAGATCAAAGGAACTGAAACAAGCAGGTCCTTGGCAGAATCTCACAGGAAACGTTCAACAAGATAAAAGATGAGAAGGGACGTGTGGATGGAGCAGACGGGGACGGCAGGGTAGGATCAGGTCGATGTGAGCGCTGCCGTTTAGTCACCTGGGGTCAGAAGGTAAAGCAAACTGCGATCGCTGAGGAGTCATTTGTCAGGTGTCTTGCAACTCAGCTTGGGGGCGCATCTGGAGACAGGATGGGGGGGCCAGGGAACTGAGCTAGACTCCTGCCTGACTGTGTGGCCTTGGCTAGGTCGCGCCACCTCTCACCCTCATGATCTTGAGGGCCTCTTACAGACCAGTTTTCTGGGAGTTTACTGTGGGGTCCCCCTGGCCACCATGTTGCACAGCTCCGGGAGGCGCCATTCATAGCATTCACCGTTCTATGTGAATGGCCCCCTTTGGAGGCGTGGGCTGTGCTGGCGCTGGGGACCTCCCTTTTCCAGAAGCAATAGCGTCCGAGTTCTCCTGACTCCACACCAGGCTTCTGGCTAGGAACAGCGCCAGGAATCCCTGAGCCTTCCTACTTCAAGGACGTGCTCTGCCTTCTTTGTGCTTAAAAAAATTACGTGATGTGTGTGATGTCATAGATCCTAAATGCCTTGTCCACCTACCCTATTCCTGGCCACTCTCCACACTTGTCTTAGTCCATTCGAGCTGCTATAACAAAAATACCTGAGTGACCGGCTTGTCAACAACAGAAATTTATTTCTCACAGTCTTGGAGGCTGGAAATCCGAGATGAGGGTGCCCGCATGGCCAGGGTCTGTGTCTGTAAGGGCCTGCATCCTGGTTCAGAAACAGCTTTCTGTCTCCTGGCATGGAGGCAGGGGCAAGGACACTCTGTGGAGTCTCCCCCATGAGGGCGCTGGTCTCATTCGTAAGGGCTCCCCCGAAAGGCTCCACCTCCTCCTCCCGTCATGCTGGACACTAGGATTTCAACGTGTGAATTTGGGGGGACGCAAACATTCAGACCATAGCAACACCCTTCTTTCTCTGTGCCACGCAATCGCTGACATGCTTACATTACAAAAAACATGGGCCAAGGGTGAGGGGGAGTGTGGCAATACAGGCTGCCGTGAGAGGCAAGGAAAGATGAAAAAGAAGGCAGCCATGTCTCAGTATGTACTGGTTGGAAAACATGACAATGCTGCTCACTGGTCAGTGCAGGAGGCAGTGAATTGAGAAGAGGACCTGCACGTATCTGAGTGGACTGTCAGCATTGCTCTGGCCTGTGACTGTGACGTCCTTCGTCGATGCCACTGTGTGCCCCGGCAGCATTCTACTGATCACATATGTCAAATTGTGGTGTTTTTTAAGAAACTGAATTCTATGTATGTTTCTAGAGTAGTTTATGACTGCCTTCTTGAGCTCCTTCAGCCTTTTGGTTCTGTGAATCTCTCTCATGTGAAGCAAAACTTTGGAAAGCAAGGTTTTTCCAGAGAGTTCACTTTGTTCTGTTCTCTTTACCGACCGTGATGTCACAGTACGCACACTGTGGGGAGGTGAAGGGCGGGAGGAGGACAGAAGCCTAGGAGACTGAGCGGAGCACAGTTTTCATTCTTTTCCGTTAAATTCATTGTCTTCCGTTCTTCTTTTCCATCGTTTGTGTCTTTCTCTTTTGCCTCATTTCTCTTCATTATTTTCTCTTCCCTTTGCATCCTCATAACTAACCCCACTTATTCTCTTTTCTCTTAATCCAAATGTCCTGTCACATTGCACGGCATTCTGGTGGCACTCGGAGCCTCTGGGCACAGTGAGCTGCTGCTCGGGCCTGCCTCTGTTGCCCTGTGGCAGTTGTCTAGGTGGGGCCAGTGGCCTCTACATGTAGGTGTGTGATCCCAAAAGTACCCTGGATCCAGTCCAGGGCCTTTTTTTGGCGTCTGTTAAGTGGGAGGCTGGAAGGGTTGCGGAAGGAGGGTAAGGAACGGAGACTCTGCTATGACACTGTGTATGACTTTGGGGGCAGAGAGGGGACGTGAGTGGTGATCCGCATGCCCCCGGAAGCTTGTTTCAGGGCAGGAGCTAGTGGAGGGGAGGCCTCCTGGCCTGCAGCCTCTCCCCCAGGACAGCACAGGTTCTGCCATCCTTTGGTCTGGACCCTAACTGGTGTCTGCTTCTTTTTCCTCAAAAGTAGGAGGGGAATCCTATTGCATCAGGAGACCCCAAGCCTGGCTGGAGCCTCAAGTCTGCAGAAACGAGTGTTTGAAAATGAATGGCGCGGTGGCTCTCGTCAACAGGGCTGTGTCGTGGGCTTGGGAGCCACTGTGAGAGCAGAGCTTCCGTAATCAACGGCAGCAGCAGAATGCAATATTGTGAGGTAAAGTGTGTGTTAGACAGCCTTATTGTGGTAAACATCGTGCGATGTATACGTGTACCAAATCATCACATTGTACACCTCAAACTGACACGATGTTATATGTGAATCTTACATCAACAAAGCTAGGAAAAGAAGAACGGCTCCCCCTGGACTCTGCACCCACGAGCTCTGGAATCCCCACTTCAGGGAGAGGCTGTGCTCCTTGAATTTCCCTGGGGCGTTGTCCAGGGGCCCTGCCTACTTTTATGTCCCTCCGCAGTAGTTAAGGCCCCTCTGCTCCCCGTTCAGGCTGAGTCTCCATCTGGTTAGTCCACCTTCCTGGGTGTCGGGATGTACCTGATTCCCCGGCTGTGATCTGGCCCTCCCTGTCCCAGGCTGCTACCCTGGCTGTGGTCCAAGCCTCCTCAGAACTTTGGCCAAAGGAAGCTACCTGTGGCTGGAGCCCTCTGGGTGGGCCCCATTTGACCAGGAGTTTTCTTCTGAGGACCCTCCCTTTGAAAAATGAAGACACTGAGGCTCAGAGAGGTCAAGTAATTTGCCCAAGGTTACATGGCTAGTGAGTGCAGAGGTAGGATTTCAACATAAGTTTTCTGGTTCCAAAGTTTGTTCTTTCCTCTATACCACATTATACAGCTTGCTAACTGCAGTCCATTCCCAAACGTATCAACTCGCTTGAAACATAGCTATATATTCACTAAGAATTAAAATCACAGGGAACACTGCCTGTTGCTGTTTTCGGATTGCATACAACTGCAGGAGTATGGCACCTTTTTTCTTAAATTATCCTTTATGTAAATATGTTTATAGTGGTTATAAACCATAGCCACCAGAAAGTGGTTAAGATGAAACCATTTCCAGGCTGTGTCAGCCGGGCTGTACCCCAGTCCACCTGTGGTTCGTTGACAGAATTCGTTTCCTCATGAAAACAACTTGTAAATATTTGCTGCTCCTTTGACAGTCAACTTAGGCTCTGACTTTGGTGGGGAGCCCCCGGACACACCGTGCAATCCTACAGGATTCAAAACTGTTCACAACCTCGTGGAGAACTGGGATGAGGCTCTGGGGAGCGAGGGGAGGGGAGGCCCGCCCCAGCTCCACCCCAGCCCAGCGCCCAGCCGCCGGGTTAGCTTTTCTGTCACCTTGTCTCCTTCGCCCCCTTGTGGTCATGAGTGAAGTGAGCACTCGGAAGGCCCAATGTAAATTCCAGGTACTCCATTCCAGAAGA
The DNA here is from genome assembly GCF_041296235.1 of Equus asinus. NCBI lineage: Eukaryota > Metazoa > Chordata > Mammalia > Perissodactyla > Equidae > Equus > Equus asinus. Next base: position 2,089,641 of record NC_091816.1, on the reverse strand, counting down.
ATTTCCCAGTCTTCAGTGGAAGTTCTCCCGAGGCACAGCAGTCCCCTTCTCACAACCCAGGTGCCTTCCCGCCTTGTGAAAGCAGGCTCACCTCTTCTAATTACAACAGACATGCATGTTTCCAAATTTTAGAAACTTTGGAAAATACAGAAAAGTGTGAAGAAGAAAGTAAAAATCACGTATACTCTGACCCAGCAGAGATGGTCATTGTCAAATTTTGGTAAAATTTTCCCAGGTTTTTTCTGTACAGGTGCATATACACTCATATACATAGCATTTGTTTATTTAATATACAATATAACTAATCTATCACCGGCTCCAGAACTAGCCGTTACCAACGTCCACGTCTACCCCTGTGTGCCTCCTCTACCCGGTCCCTCTGTCTGTCTCCCTGTCAGAGGTATACCCTGCTGTTGATGGTTATTCTTTTTTTCTTTTTGGTGAGGAAGATTGTCGCTGAGCTAACATCTGTGGCAATCTTCCTCCATTTTGTATTAGAGATGCCACCACAGCATGGCTTGATGAGTGGTGTGTAGGTCCGAGTTCTGGATCCGAACCTGTGAACCCCAGGCTGCCAAAGCAGAGCACATGAACTTCACCGCTATGCCACCAGGCCGGCCCCCCTTGCTTATTCTTAAAGTAAAACTGCAACACACACACACACGCACATACGCGAGATTACATGTACTTATATTTTTGTTTCCTCCTTTTTTGTCCACCAAGCCTTTCCCCCAGATCATAAGATATTATCAGAACACATGGCTGTACCATAACCCAGGATGTGGGTGTATTACAGTTTATTTAAGGAATCCTTTAACCGTTGGCCATTTAGGTGGTTTTAATTTTTTGCTTCTCTAGATCATTCAAAGTATTCAAGATGAATCTTTGCACAAATCTGTGATTATTAAAGCCCATGTGAAATCTATGGGCTTTCAGGGTGCCTTATATTCAAGTCTTTGATAGTTTTGTCCCTCTGTGCTGGAAGCCATTCCCCTCCTGTCCACCTGAGCCATTCTGACACGTCGCTTCCTCGGAGAAGCCTTCAGTCTCGTCCCTGGGCGCGGCCGGGAGCTTCCCCCGGGGCCCCGTGCTCTGCCACCCCTGTGGACAAGGCCCAGGGACGTGGCCTGTACCTCCTCCTCTGCACAGATGCCTTTGGCTTTCAGTAACTAGGGAATCCTCACCCTACATGAGAATTTTGGAGTACTTGAAAACAAACAAGTGGGCCCTTTTTCTAAAAAAAAGAGGGAATTAAGTAACACCACTGGCTTCGGAATTTTGATTTTTCTTACACTTAATGTAATTGAGCTACCAAATCACGTCACAGCGTGGCTTCTGTTCTCAGTTGTTTTCTCGTTTCTGAGGGTAAAACTATATGACCTTCTGAGATCTTCTCTCAGAAAGGCAACATAGGCAGATCAGCAGGTGATCCTGACTAGAGCAGGTGATCTGTACTGGGAACCTGCTCACCAGGTGACACCATCTCCTGGGGCTCTGGACCCCAGATCCCCGACACGCTGGGGGGCTTCCTCACGCATCAGCTCCGAGCACGGTGCCTGGTCCACGGTAAGCACTTAGCAACGTCTCCCAAATGCAGGAGTCCAAAGTCCTCTCCCTGCTCTAGAATTCTGTTCTAGAGACTTCACAGGGGAAGAATGCCGTATTATTAGGACTCGGACTGAGAAAGTCCTTTCTACACGTCACAAGAGTTGAGATCCCAGCGGGGTGAGGGAACCAGAACTGACTGCAGTTTCGAGGTGGCCACGGCCTGAGCGAGCGTTAACCTGAATCCAGCGAAGCTGGCGGGGCCAGGCGGGCAGCAAGGAAGGACTCCCTCCAGCAGCTGTTGCCTTAACAGTTTCTTTCATCACCTTCCCGCATCAGGTGTCGGAGAGAGAGGAAGTGTCTCTGCAGGACCTGGGACCGGTGTCGTCAGTCCTTTCTGAACAAAGGTCTTTGGGTAACAGAAGCCGTCTTCAATTAATAGAAGCCAAAGGAAGGAATGTTGCCACATTCCCATTCAAGATGCTTTTTGCAGCCTAAGTGGCCTGCTGTCCCCGACAAAGGCCAGGTTTGTGTCAAAGCACAGACTGAGGTAGTGGCTCTAATATTTATATATATATGAATAAATATAGATTTTGCCTGTATAGCTTTTAAACTCTTATGGCATATTGATTTCCATCTGTTATTAACTAATGAACATCTTCCATATGCCAGGTAGACTGTTATGTGCTACGGATGCATTATTTCATTTAATGTCCACTACAGTCCTCTGAAGTAGGCCTTATTTAGTTCTGTTCCACAGATGTAGAAACTGAGGCACAGAGAAGTTAAGTTGCTTGTGACAAATAAATGGCGAGCAATAGGATATATTGGAGTATATGAGGAAGCCATATGGCATAAACTTAATTCGGCCTGACTTTGTTTTTCCCAAAAGGCCTAACATGGCCGTTGAGCATGCATTGCATATCTGCTTAAGCATTTGCTGTGTCCCAAAGGCAAGAACAAATGCCCTTAAGACAAACATGCAACTTCCCCAACACTGGCATCTCCTTAAGGATAAGCATCTCTCCCGAGGCTAGGAGCTGATGGCTGTGGTCACCTGTGACCACCCGGCTTGAGACAACAGACCTGCTGCCCTGCTGTTTCCACCGAGACAGCAGACCTACTGCCTGCTGTGTCCATCAATCGCTGTGCTGACAGAGCAGTCTCGTGACTATTGTAAAAGGGACATTCCAATCGTATGTGAAACCTGCTCTTTGAGGGTATATAACCACTCTGTACACTCCACTTCTTTGGTGCCCTTTGTTCCTTGGGGAAGGAAGGCCCTGGGCTATATGGTCCTCACATTTGCTCAGAATAAACTCACCCCAAATTTTCATTTATAGATTGGTTATGGATTATTTTCATTGACACTTGCTTAAGACCACAGAGTTGGCAGATCTGAGATGCAAACTCAGCCTCTTTTGACTCCAAAGCTCATTTTATTTGGCCTACTGTTACACTGCTTTGCTTATGAAATTTATCATTTGCCTTGTGAAATTACATTTGCCTCATTTGGCAGGTATTTGTCCAAGTCCTACATTATGAGTCCTTTGGGAACATTTAACTTACTTATCTCTTATTAGCCTGAAGTGCCTCACACACAGCAGGCCAATAATGATGTCTGCGTACTGATTCCAGTAGGAACCTGATGTTGTAGACTGAACATCAAAGATTTTGTGCAGGTTTTCTCTCCCCAACTTTTTATTTTGAAAAATTTAAAACTTACAGGAAAGTTTCAAGAATAGTGCAATGAACACCCTCATATCCTCCACCCAGATCCAATTGTTAACATTTTGTACATTTGGTTTTTTCTTTTTCTTTACCATTTGAGAGTTAGTTGCAGACACATGCTATTGAATTCCTAAACACTTTAGCACGTATATCCTAAAAACAAGGCCGTTTCTGCATAACCAAGACATAATCATCACCCTCAGAAAATTTTACATTGTTGGAATACTAATATAGTCTGCATTCAAATTTTCTCAAATGTCTCAATAATGTTCCTCAAGAGCTGGGTTTTGTTTTTTGATCCAGGGTCCAATTTAGGATCACAGTGCTCTTAGTGTCGTATCTTTTTTTTGTCTCCTTCAATCTAGAACAATTCACTAGCCTTTTTCTGACTCTTTCATGAAATTTCCATTTTAGAAGAGACCAGGTGGTTGTTCTGCAGAATGCCTCTCAATGTGGATTTGTCTGATCGTTTCCTCATGAATAGAGACAAATCCCACACCTTTGGCAAAAATATTATCTTTGTGTCCTCTGCGCATCACATAAGGGAGCACACGATGTTAGTCTGTCCCACCCCTGGCGACTTTAAGTTTCATCACTTGGTTCAGGGTGATTTCTTTGATGTGACGGTGCCCTTTTCTCTTTAGTAAGTCATCTGTGGGGTGATGCTTTGGAACTATGAATATCCTCAACCGTTCAGCACTTATTGATAATTTTTACCTGAATCAATTATTGGTCGTTCAAAAATGGTGATTTTCTAGTTCTATAATTTCTTCTCCATTTATTAGTTGGTATTTTCCTCTAACGAACAGCTTTCCCTCCTCCATCTCCTCTCTCCCTTTGAATTATGATCCACCGCGTGATCTTGAGTAAGTCACGTCACTTACCCCCTCAGGACCTAAGTTTTCTCATCCTTAAGATGAGATGACCTAGGGGTCACATTCTTGATTTTTAGTCAGTCAAAGGGGAAATTCTCATAAAAGAACTGCGAGGCAGAGAATGAACCGGTCCGGGTCTGAAAGGCCAGGCCATGGCATCCATCCATCAGTAGAAGAATCCCACGTCGTCCCCGTCCGCCTCCCCGTGGCCCCTCCCATGGCAACAGTAACTAGTAACCTCCGGGCGTTCTCGCGAGAGCGAGCCCTTTCCGGGACAAAGGTGCGGTACCCCAGGCTGATCCGCCGCACATCAACCCCCGCCCAGCCACCTGCGCGCTGTGTCCTCCCGCGCACGCGCGCGCGCACGGAGCCAGACAGTTGGTGGCGCGGCTTCGCCCCAGCTGTTCTCCTCCGCGCTCAGAGCCGCGGCGCGCGACCCCGGCGCGACACGACGGCGCAATCGCGGCGCGGGGGGAGGCAGGGGCGCGCAGGCGCGGCGGGGGCAGCGAGGCCGCGCAGGCGCGGACGGCGGTGGTTTGAAGAAGACCTTCAGCGTTGCCCTGGCGGAGCGGAGAGGGCTCCCTGGCTGGAGGTGAGGAGAGCTGAGGTCGGCGGCGGGCTGGGCCGGGCCCGGCCGGGGGGCCGCCGCCGAGTGGGGGCCGACGGACGCGTGCCTGACGGAGGGCTGGGAGGGAGAGCAGCCTGACGGGGCGCGGGCGCGCCGGGCCGCACAGGGCAGAGGGGACCTTGCTCCCCGGGCCCCTCAGGTGATGGAGGCGCGGCGCCGCGCCCTTCCCTCCGCCCGCTGCGCCCGCAGGGCTCTTTCCAGGCGGCAGGCCAAAGGGAGGTTGGTTTCTAGGGAAGTTGGATCCTCGAACCCCAAACCCGCGCCGCGCCCCCAGCTTCCCCTCTGGAGTTGTCCAGCATCAGGGGAGCTCTTCCACCCCTTACCGCCGAAGGGAGGATGCTGTCTGTGCAACTCAGAAAGGCGAAACGAGGAACAAAAGGGCCTCTTTACTGACCTTCAAGTTAGTAGTGGTTTAGAGTAATGGTTAGTAATGGTTTAACGCCCCCTGCCCGCTCCCCCCCCCCCCGCCGCGTCTAATGCAACCTGAGTACGTTGTGCGTGTCTGCAAACAACAAGTGCATTTTATAGGGCTAGAAGATAGATGTGATGATAGCTTTGCTCCCGAGTAACAGGATGGCTCTGTGTCTTCTCGATTTTGCTTGATCATACCATCAGTGCATTACCCATCAGAGTCTTGGGCCTGAAAAAGTAAGCTTGAACTAGGCGGAATTGAGATGAGTTAGCAAACTAAGCCAGCCACACGACTTGTGCAAACTGGCGGTGCTTTTGAAAAATAAACAAAATGCTAAGAGATTGTGATTAGTCCCTAGATGGATTTTTGTCAACATGTAAGTGTGTCTTTTTCTTGTCAGTGGATGAAAAACCAGACTGTAAAGGCTTAACATTTCTATTTGAATATATAGTGCCAGTTTTTCTATACTTACCTCCCCGAATTATAGACTGCTGGCAAAATTTCGACAGCTACCAGTGTCACTTGTGATTATAAAGAGTAATATGAAATTGCAATTGGCAATGTGTAAAAAGTCTAGAATTGGTCATTTGACTACAAGGGATTGAATTGTAAAATAATTGCTCTGGAAGTGAACTATGAAACCCTGTGGCTCAGAACAAAGATTAGTTATGGTATGAGTCAGTGCATTTATCCCGATTCATCTTTACCTTATTCTTTCCTCTTAACTTTTATGTATAGTTACACTATACTCTGTCCTCTTAACATATCATAATGTCTGTCATATTTGACAGATTTAGGTTAAGGAGCAAATTTTCAATGAATTCACGATTAAGAAGTGCATCATAAGTGTATGTTATGTTCAGGTATAATGGTATAGGCAGAAACTTAGCAGAAGGCCAGATTAAGAGCGAGGCTAAATACAAATAAATATTAGTTTGACTGTGTAGATGGTTCAGGCATAGTAATTGCAAGGGCTAGTTGGTGCTCTGGATTTTTCTGGTATAGTAACCGGGCTAATGGGGTTGCTGGACGTGGTTCTGTAATTGGTAGACGTGGCTTTTGAGGCTGCTGCTGGAAAGGGTTTCCCATTATACAAAGACGGCAAAGGAATGGTATGTTCAGCAGTGTTGATAGAGCTTCTGAGAATTTTGATATGAGGGTCATATTGGCAGCAGAAACGCTGCATGCATTCTAAGTATCGAAGATGAAGAGTCAAGGCATCTGGCGTTTTTGAAGGCTCTAACCTTCGAGTGTACACCAGTTTTTGTAAGCAGATTACTGCAGGTAGAATCTGTCCTATTTCTGGTTAATGGGTAAGATCATAGCACTTTGAGAAGAGCTTTGAGAGAGGGTATATTCAGGATGAATAAATTAAGTAAAAAGTCCCATTTAACAAAGCATCTTCTTCAGCCTGAGAGAAATTTCTTTTCTTTGAAATGAAATCAGAAAGATGACCTCTGTGAATCTCATGAAAAAATTCTTTTATTCTCCAGTGTTCTAGAAAGCTCTTTTTAAAGGAGCAGAATGCCCTCTCCTAATTTTGCGTGCATTAGGGTATAAGCTTTAACGTTGCAAAGGAAGAGAAAACTGTATACCTCTTCTCACACGACTAAAAGGTAGGACTGTGGGTGAATAAATACTAAATGGTTCTTTTTATTCCTTATTCTCCATTTTTCTTTATAAGATATGTGTAACACACCGACTTACTGTGACCTAGGAAAGGCTGCTAAGGATGTCTTCAACAAAGGATATGGTAAGTGTGCTATTGGAAATATCCAGTTTGGGGTAAGGGTTAGTATTCAATGCCTACTATATGCAAGATACTATACTAGTAAAATGAGGTTGTCAATATTAATCTCCTTCACAAGATTTAAGGGGATAACTATTAACACGTTATTAGACTTCACTCTTTAGAGGTTGAGTGCTTTGCAAGCATTGAAAGCAGTTTATCTACATATATACATATGCATATTTCATATTATCTGTAAGATGAAGTAATATAAATAAATCTATAATATTTATGCCTCCTCTGGCTAGTCCTGGGGACAATTAAAGTGGGGGTACATTTTTCCTCTTCCAAATAATGGCACCGTTTTCATGACAGTGAGGATACAACTTTTGACTTCTTTGGAGGAATATATATTCTTTGATCCCAAATAGACATTTGTTTTTTGGTTTTTAAAATTTAATCTTTAAATTTTTAATTTCTTGAGCTGTACACATTGATTTTTTCTTATTAACTAGTAATGTTAATTGTATAAGCTTGTATTTATATCAGTATAATATTTTCTCTTAATTTTGGTGCTTATAATAGTATGTATCCCTTTCATTTGTTCTTTAACTTATATTTTTAAAATATGTCTTTATTATTTTGAGGGGCTTAAAAATTATTCTTATTTTGTTATAATTCAGTTTCTCATGAAATTCTCACCTAATGAAAATACTGTGTATTTTCCATATGGAAGGTACTATGAACTATTTTCATGATTTCTAAGTTGCAAAAACTGGAGTGAATGTCACATTTTGTACATTACTGTGTTTTTGTGTGTCTAGGGTTTGGCATGGTCAAAATAGATCTGAAAACCAAGTCATGTAGTGGAGTGGTAAGTACGTAATATATTTTTAATAGATGTAGCATAATTAATAAAGGCAGTTGTTTAGAAATCATTGTTTAGTCTAGTTATATGAAACAGCGTACTCTTGGCAATTCATTGTCCTCCCCACAGCCTTGTCCTGCTCTCACATTTCAGGGTGCATCCTCATTGAGCCACGGAGGCCCGGGGACAAACAGATTGAAGTTTGGAGGGCCTTTGTGTTTGTCATGAGTCTTACTCTCAGAAGATGTAAAACATATATATATATTTTCTTGACCCATGTCATATTTATACTTTCATGAAAACGTATAATGGGCGCTAAAAACTTTGCTTCCATTATAATGGGTTCATGTAAGTTTTATTGCCCTTTTACAAAACAATTTTAGTCTCTGTCCCTTCATGATTAGTTGAAACAAATGTAGAAATAAAATGCATGTAGCTTAGTCTACAGTTTTTATTGATGTTCATAAAGTCTTTTTTACTGGAAGTTAGGAATATAGTAAAGGATATATGGGTATATTTTCAAAGCATCATTAACCAGAGCTTTTATTCAGTAAATCTCAGCGAGTAGATTAACTTTACATTCACCTCGTTCTCTGATTTGTCCTCATTGGCTGCATCTTTTTTTGGTATTTACATGTTCACACCAGTGCAAATTTTATTTCTGGATATATGCATTTAATGGAAGAGCTGGAGGCATGTCTCATACTCCGTATAATCCTGCTTTGTCACTCTCATTCTTTCTCTTTCTCGTAGTAAACAAATACATATGCAGCTACCCTACTAGGATGGACATAGTGTTGAACGGTTCTGTTAAAATAGGAAAATTACACTCATTTTGAGTAGGGTTTCAAAATTTGTTCAAGTTAGGTTTGTGTTGCAAAAATCATCATCTAAAAATTTTATCTCCCTTTCATGCTGCTGTGATGTGGAAATACTCATTCAGATGGTAAGAAAAACAGCATATTTGTGTGCCTGTTTTTATGGCTGCTTTTGATCTCTGGTATTGATTTAGGGTAAATTTTATCCATTGCTCCAAATTTCTTAGATTGTATCTATATTTTTATCATATGCTATCTATTTAACAGTAACATTTTAATGATTATTTTCTTGCTTACTAGCATTTAATTTAGAGCAATAGATGTTACATGCATGTTATAAATATATTTTGCACTATTAGATCTAATTATGAAATTAGACAAAAACTGAAGCAATTGTGCGCCAATTCTAAATTTTCAACTTAGAAAAACTCTAGCCTCTTTTGGAGATTTATACTTCTGGCATTTTAGACTTTTGACAGAGCTTCAGACTAAGAAATGATGATGAAAACAAGAAATATGGACTAAATATTCTTTTACCTTAATTTTGTGCCTAAAGTTTTCCTAACTCCAAAATTAAGGTTTATATTTGCTATAGTTTCAAGTTTATGAAAGGTAAACGTAAAACATAAAACGGTGGATCGTTGGATCTACTACAAAAAAAGCAATGGTCACATTAAATAATGTGTGTGAGCTGTTAAACATGACTAGCACTTTATCATTGTTTACTAAGGCCTTGCCCTAACTGTGCAGCATGAGATTCTGTTGGAACGCTTTCTGTGTGGTGTTGATAAACAGATCATAGTTTCCCAGTTGTTTCATCAGCCTGTAGAACTAGAGTTATGAACCGGGTATTTGGTAAAGGAGGATTCATGTTGCAGACAGTGAGCCAGAGCTGCGCAGGATTGGCCGCATTCCATCACTGCTGGCAGTATTTCAGAAATGTTCTTTAAACACAGGGCCAATCAGAATGTGTTTTTCTTGACAGTTCATAGATTGTCAGTGACAGGTGTTGACTGTTTGCTTCTCCCTAGAAGGAGATCTGTTTCTAATTGCATATTGTCATATGACTGAAAGGACACCTAAGAAGGGAGAAGGATATATTTTTAGGCATTCATTGTAACTACTTAATAGAAAGCACTTTAAAAGGTAGATGGGGGAGAAGGGAGAAAGAGAGAAATTATTTCATTTTGTTGTGAAATATGGGTAGATACTTTCAAATACTGAAATTGTTTATGCTGAAAGTTTTACAGATTGCTTTGTGGACAAAAGCAATAAAGTTTTCATAACAATGTGAATGTACTTAATGCCACTGAACTCTACACTTTTTAAATTTTTAATGGTAAATTTTTGGGGCCGGCTTGGTGGTGCAGCGGTTAAGTTTGCACATTCTGCTTCAGCAGCCCAGGGTTCGCTGGTTCGGATCCTGGGTGCAGACATGGCACTGCTTGGCAAGCCATGCTGTGGTAGGCATCACACATATAAAGTGGAGGAAGATGGGCACGGATGTTAGCTCAGGGCCAGTCTTCCTCAGCAAAAAGAGGAGGATTCACAGCAGATGTTAGCTCAGGGCTAATCTTCCTCAAAAAAAAAAAAAAGTAAATTTTATCTTAAGTGTATTCTACTGCAATAAAAATTTAAAAAATTCTAAATGCGATAAATTTCTGACCCTATTAAAGGGGAGAGGGGGGTGCTTCCTGGTGTCTTGGGATTTTTAAGGACTTTAAAATTAACTGATAGTCTGAAAGATATGATAGAGAATGGATAATCTTTTTCAGGTCACGAGAGCAAAATGTTCGAAATTCAATATTTTGTCTTTTTAGTAAAGGCGTTTATTTTCAGTAAAGATATTTCTCTTTTAAAGAAAGGAATTTAAGATTCCCATTTAATAAGAGAGTATATGAAATAGGAAATATCAATAAAAGAGGTGGAGTAATGGAAAGATCTAAAACTGGTGAGAGTAGAGATTAGAAAGAAAGAAGGAAAGCAGGAAATAAGTTGCTGTAGAGTAGGGCCGTGGTAAAAGTAAATTGTATTGGTTTCTGATTTATTGACTACTACTTTTTGAAACAAATATTTTCTATTTGATTTTAAAGTAATTATTTTTTCTTGCTTATCAGGAATTTTCTACTTCTGGTCATGCTTACACTGACACAGGGAAAGCATCAGGCAACCTAGAGACCAAATATAAGATCTGTAACTATGGACTTACCTTCACCCAGAAATGGAACACAGACAATACTCTTGGAACAGAAATCTCTTGGGAGAATAAGGTAAGAGAAAGCATCAGAAGTTATTTGTAGGTTAATTTATCTTGCAGATAAAATGATGAACAAACCCAAATATAATCTGAACGAGATCTTACGACCTATCTAGTAGTCATATATTTTCTCTGCACATGGCCTTCTTTGGTATGTCTTATGTTTCTAGGAAGTAAGGCTTCGTTTGTGAGTACATAATTATCATATCACATCTTTGTTCTGGCCTTTTGTCCTTATTCTGTTATATAGCTGAGTCTCTCTTGGGTAGACCACACTGTTTGCAATGATTTAGTTTAATTTTGTTTTGTAACCATTGCAAAATTGGCTCCACAGAAAAATGTTTCTAAAATCTATAATGTTTTCAAAGAGAGAAAATTATCAGCGGATATTTGTCAAGTGCCTGCTGTGTGCATGGCACTATTTTTTGAGGTATGTCTGTATGCATATTACCATATTTGGAAAATATATATGTGTAGCTGAATAAATTACTCAGGTTGGCTCATTAAATGTCAGGTTATCTCATTACAGTGATTTCAGGAGAGTATCAAGATTATTTTGTTGTGTTGGAATTTTGTTGTTTTTGTTCTGTAATTTATGTTATTGGCTGTAATAGGATTTGACCTACACATTTTAAACTCTGGTGAGAGAATCATGATAAAGCCTGGCAGTGCGGGGAGAGGGGCAAGGGGACAGGGAAGGATAAAGAGGTAATTCATTAAATAATTTAATATTTGACTTTCTTTAATGTCTTGCTTTTCTTGTTAGGAAGTTAGAGAAAACTTTAGAATTGTTTTCTTGAGTCAAAAGAAGAATTGAAAATTAAAAATGGTTAATTTTAAATCTTTATTTTTCAGTTGGCTGAAGGGTTGAAACTGACTCTTGATACCATATTTGTACCGAACACAGGGTAATTATCCAAACCCCATTTTTTGAAATGTCTTTGTAGCCCTTTGGGATAGAGAGGTTTAGAATCGGGAGTTGCAATGGGAAGTTTCAATGCAGGAAGAGCTTAGGAGGTTGCTGTTAGGAATCCTAGAGACCTTGTGTATGGAGTAAAGAGAAAGCAAGACTCTCTTGAGGCAGGGTCAGATTTTGATTTGAAAATTGAACAGATGAACAGAAATATAAATCTAGTCCAAAGAGGCATCTAGTAGAAAAAGTTTAGGAGCTAGATGAGCTCGAGACTAGACATTTCTTAAGCTACTCTAGAGATTCATGGATGCGGTATTTTGCTGAGAAGTTACTTTCTTAAGAAAACAGTGTAATCTCCTGGCTGTGGAACCTGTAACCAGTAGTTCTGCTACCGACTTGCTTTCTTAGCCTTTATAAATCCCCCAACTTCTCCACCTCAGTTTCTTTATCTAAAAAATGGGGATTGTGGTGTTTCCCCTCTGGCTAATGTGGGCCAGTGCTGTCTGAAGGACAGAGGTGCTAGGTAAAGGCCGAGTGGCAACAGGTGTGTCCTTCTTGCCATACACTTTAGTTATCTTCAGGAGAAATATTCTTATAAGAGGCCTGATTGGAATGGGGTAAGGTTTATTAAGAACTAACTTCAGGGGCTGGCCCCGTGGCCGAGTGGTTAAGTTCGTGTGCTCCACTTTGGTGGCCTGGGGTTTCATTAGTTCAGATCCTGGGTACAGACTTGGCACCACTCATCAGGCCATGCTGAGGTGGTGTCCCACATGGCACAACCAGAGGCACTCACAACTAGGATATACAACTATGTACTGGCGGGCTTTGGGGAGGAGAAGAAGGAGGAAAAAAAAAGATTGGCAACAGTTGTTAGCTCAGGTGCCATTCTTTAAAAAAAAAAAAAGAACTAATTTCATATTTTCAGTATCTTCCTTCAAAAATGTGTACTTCCATCCATCTAGCATTGTCCAAGGAGAAAACAGTGACCCTCAGGGAAATAAATATGCTTACCAAAGGGCTGAACCCTTGAAAAAAAACAAGGACACTTCTCTCCACTGATAGGTTAATAATTTAGACATGAAGCGTGTGGAGTGTTAACTTTTGTAGCATTTGGACATTTAGAAACATTTAAAGAAATTTAGCTGCTTGTATGTCTACATACATATTCAGATTATTAATTTGGTACTGAAATACCTTATTCCTTTTTATACTTTTGTTCATGGCTTCATGAAATTAATCACGAAATACCGTATCATTTGAACTTATAGTGAGGATTAGGTCAAAATAGTGTATATATTTTTAATCCTAACAAAATTATATTTGCAGAGCTAAGTCATTTGAAACATTTTTACTATATATATGCCATCTACCAAAGTAATATTTACATTACGGGAGAGAGATGATCTTATGCTAAATATTTTGGACAGTAATAGAAACGTATGTTGTTTTCATTGGGTTGTTTTTGTTTTTTACAGAAAGAAGAGTGGGAAATTGAAGGCCTCCTATAAACGGGATTGTTTCAGTCTTGGCAGTAATGTTGATATAGATTTTTCTGGACCAACCATCTATGGCTGGGCTGTGTTAGCCTTTGAAGGTTGGCTTGCTGGCTATCAGATGAGTTTTGACACAGCCAAATCCAAACTGTCACAGAATAATTTTGCCCTGGGTTACAAGGCTGCAGACTTCCAGCTGCACACTCATGTGTGAGTGTTTATAATTCATTACTCCTTTAGTGCCAGTGCAGTCACCCAAAAAGATGGCAGCCATTAGCATGTTGAGAAGGTTAGAAGTGATGGTCCTTGCGTTTCACATGCCTTGGTGGACACCCACCCTCGCTGTGCTGTTTTCGTGGTCAGCAGAACATTGCCAGGTGTTAGTGCACTTGGTGCATTGTGCTGTGCTGCTGGTAGTTACTGGCCTCTCAACCTGTACCCCAAACTTGAGGAAGCTCTAGAATGTGGAGAGAGCACAGGGCATGGGTCACCTCCTGATATAAGGGATCCTTTGGAGATGTTCCAGCTCACTCTGGTGCCCTACACAGCTTGGCATTGTGTGGAAGCAGGTCTGTTTGAATCTTGAAGAACAAGTACCTAATAGGTCCAACATCCTGGAGCATCCGAAGTAATTCTGTGGAGGTTTTCAGGTACCCTTGGTCAGAACCCAGCCAGCCCTGTTGCATTCAGATGTAGCAGAAGTCCTCAAAGCCATCCTGGGTTCAATTCAGTAGGCTGCACGCTGTTTGGTTAAATGAATTTGAACTTTTAAATTGTCTTTTATGTCTTGGTGTACTGGGCACTGCTACTATACCAGGAAGAAAAAGCAAAGGATGAGCTGTCTGTTTTTTGAAGTGTTGCAGATTGCTCTCCATTAGGCATTCTAATTCACTTATGGGGACTAAAATAAAGTCAAGCAGTGGTACAGACAGTGGCATTAAAATTGATGAAACACTATTAGGAAAATCATGAAAACTCAGGGACTAACTTCTGGGATGCTTTGAAGCAATAATTTAGGTAATTCTCTAGAGCAGTGCACCCTAGGTATTGTAGGGAGGGTGCTTTCTAACTCTAGGATTGTGTTTCTAATGAAATCCAGAATTGCCGTTATTCCTGTACCATTATGTATTGCTTAACGACGGGGTGTGTTCTGAGAAATGAGTTGCTAGGCGATTTCGTCGTTGTGCAAACATCAGAGTGTACTTAACAAACCTACATGGTATAGCCTACTACACGCCTAGGCCATATGGTACTAATCTTATGGGACCACTGTGGTGTATGCAGTCTATCGTTGACCGAGACATGGTTGTATGGCACATGACCGTACTTGTACTGCTATATATATTTTTTGCCAGAATCTTTATTGAACTCTACTTCTAAATTCTGTGACCATCTCAAAGAGATCTTATAGATCATATTTATCTGAGGTGTCTGCCTTCGTGCGTAATTGAGTTATGTCTAAGAAATGTACATCTGTGGAGGAGCCAAGTAAACGAATCAGGTGTGAACTACGTTTCACTTAGGGGTTAAAAATTACATAACTGGATTGAGTTCTTTGTTGTGTTTGGTAGTCATTATGCAAGAAGTCGGCTGAAATCTAGAGCTCCAAAATGAAATCCTTGTTGAGATGGTCTTAGAATGTGTTTCCATATCATGATGGTGGTACAAACTAGATATTTATGACTTTTTCTTATACCGTGAAAATAGGAACGATGGCACTGAATTTGGAGGGTCTATCTACCAGAAGGTTAACGAGAAGATTGAGACGTCAATAAACCTCGCTTGGACGGCTGGCAGTAACAACACCCGTTTTGGCATTGCTGCTAAATACAAGCTGGATTGCAGAACTTCTCTCTCTGTAAGACTGTGCTGCCAGATTGGGTCTGCTCCTGGGGCGTCGTCTAAGCTGTGAACGGATGCTGTGATATCGTTGTAGTTTGTGTGTTCTTTATTAACTTGAATTAGCTAGTCATTGTGTAGTGAGGAAGAGTAACACACCTGAAGTCACGAAACGTGGGTTCTAGTCCTACTTCCTCCTGGATTTGGCTGTTGTCTGACCGTTTCAAATCATTTTATCTCTTTGGCCTCAAAATTTTCCTATTTGTAAATTCACGGGATTTGAGTACTATTCTGGTTGCTATTAGTAATTCTTATTAATAATAACACTAATGGAGCTGTTAAGTTTCAGGTACTGTGCTAAGGGCTTTACATGTATGATCTCCTTTAATCCTCACAACTACTCCACGTGGTGAATAGTATCCTCATCCCCATTTTACAGATGAGGGACCCGAGGCTTGGAGAGGTCAGGTAACTTGCCCAAGGTCACACAATAAGTGGAGTGCCAAGATTTGGACCGAGGTCTGTCTCTCATCAGAGTTCATGCTCTAACCACCATTAGAAGTTGTAAACTGTCATCTCAGAATTCAGTACATGGGGATGTTTGGCTGCACAGTGTTTTAAAAAAATTTGAGGCATTTTTAAGCTTGCATTCTCAAGGTCCCTGTTGTCCCCACCAGTCGTATTAACTTCTTAAAAGATTTATCTGTTTATTATTCAGTTTCAATAACTCTAGATTGGCCCTAAGGTGCTTTAGCTTTGGAAATATGGTGCCTGAAATGGTGGTTGTATTGGACTTACATGTTACAAAATTGATTGTTTTCTAACTGTTTCTGTTTCATCTCCTAATCTTAGGCTAAAGTAAACAATGCCAGCCTGATTGGACTGGGTTATACTCAGACCCTTCGACCAGGTAAGTAAAGGAATTAATAACGATGGGGTTATGACAGAGGAGTAATGAAAATCACTTACAAAAGAACCTACCATCACTGTAGGTTGATTCAAAACATTTTGTAACATTTGGTTCATACAAAGAAACAGATCAAGAACTTTTGCTTAAAAATATTTTTTTTATTTCTTATTAAAAATATTTATTATATATTTTTAATATTTATTTTTATTTATTTGTTTCTACTTAGCTCACCCTGGCTTGTGAGTTTGGTTGATCACTCATTATTTTAACCCTGAACTCTAAATAAAGTTTGCCATGATTATACTTTACTCATTACAGATTAGATGATTAGATATAACTCTGTGTTGAGTTAGTATGCTTGTAACTCCTGCACCCAGCTGTAATCCATGCCATTAACTCCATATATTGCTTCTAGAAAATTCAGATCTGGTTGTAATACGTGATACAAATGATTGTGGTGTTTTCTTCTTCGTAGGAGTCAAACTGACCCTGTCAGCTTTAATCGATGGAAAGAACTTCAATGCAGGAGGTCACAAGGTTGGGTTGGGATTTGAACTAGAAGCTTAATGTGGTTTTGAGTAAAGTATCAGATTGATCTGGAGGTGAAGAGAAATGAACCCACTATGTTTTGGCCTTAAAATTCTTCTGTGAAATTTCAAGTGTGAACTTTTTATTCTTCCAAAGAATTATAATCCTCCCCACCCTGAAGTCTAGAGATCGCAGGTCCATCATAAGGGAGGTGCTTGAAGGCATGCTTGGAAGTTGTCACGTTCGTGCCACGTTTCAGTTCAGTTCCGCAGTGTTATTTTAAATGTGTTCCTCAGCGACAATGTAGTGTCATGTTATAAAGGAAATGACCCAATCCTCCAGTTTGTACATCACGTCCTGCATGTCCCACACCACTTTTTCATGACCTTTTAATATATCGGTCTCTGTGCTATAGTGGAATTTTTGGTTTTGCATCAGAGTAAAATAAAATAAACCCATCACATTTGGAACATAATTGCTTATCTGACTTGCTGCTCGTGGCTTTCTTATATTCGTGTGATTGATTTTGTTTTGAAAAACACTCACAGGTGGGGTTTGTTTCTAAAGTGGGATGTCTGAAATCTGCGTGCTGTTGCCTGTCCCTCCACTCTTGTTCACCTCTCTCCCTGCTCCTCTGCGGTCAGGCCAAGTAGTGACAGTGGGTTTGGTCATGCTGGGCAGAAGCACACGTGTCAGGGTACTTGCTTCCTGTTGCAGTGTGATGGAGCAGTGTCATAGGGTCGTTCTGTAAAGCTGCTGAGGAGTGAGGGTATGAGTGGGCGAAGAGACGGGCAAAGGCAAGAGCACAGCTGGCGGAGATGCTGTCGGGCAGGACTGGTCAGAGGAGCCATGGACGAGGGTGTGTCTGGCTCCTCGCAGGCTCCGGAAAATGCGTGTTAACGGGTAGATCAAGGACAATGATAACCAAAGGCTGGAAATACCAGTTTGGAAGAGAAATGAATATTATTTTCAGGGCTTACTGGTAAATCATCTAAAAGTAGAACTCCCTTTGAAAATCTTGGTATTTTTTTAAACACAGAATATATACTGGTTGCAACAAACTCAGTCAGCTTAGATATAAATAAAAGTGAAAATTCCCATTCCCCTCTCCGGTCCTCCTTTCCTCCACTACCGCTAACAGTTTGATACATATCCTTGCAGATAGTTTTCAGTGTCTTTAAAGATTACGTATGTACTTATATATATAAATGTTAAAGTGCACATCTTGTTTCGCACCATAGTTTTAAATTTAACATCTTTCTGTTTGTTCATATAGCTCTGCCTCATTTTTTATCATCTTATACGGTAATTATTTATCTACTGCCCTTTTGCTGTATTCAGTTTTTGCTTTACAAAGAATGCCGCATTGAATATCCTTGTCCACTCTGAACATTTCCACAGCAGCACCGCCCAGTAGAACTCTGTGTGACAAAGGTGATCTGTGTCTGCACTGTGCCATGCGGTAGCTGTTAGCCACATGTGGCTCCTGAGCACTTGAAATGTAACAGGTTAATGGAAGAACTCAGTTTGTAATTGTGTATCATTAAATTTAAATAGCCACATGTGGCTAGTGGCTGTTGTGCTACACAGTCTTTCTATAGGATACGTTTCTACAAATGAGACTGCTGAGTCATAGGGCCTGAACCTTTGATAAGTAGTACAAAACTGCCCTTCAGAAATTTTGTATCAGTATGTGTTTCTACCAGTGGAGGTTAAGAGTGCCCATTTCCCCACATCCTGGATAACGTGAATGATAGCAAACTTTAAAATTTTTACCGGTTTCAAGTGAAACTGGTAAATGGTATCTTGTTTTAATTTGCATTTCCCTAATTGCCAGTGAGATGGAGTTGTTTTCATGTTACTGATCATTTATAATTCTCTGATTTGCCTATTCAAACTTCCTTGCTCAGTTTCCAGATGAGTCATCTAAAAAAATCTAGACACAGTTGCTTTTTGAAAAGTTTCAGTGCCGCAAGGTTTACCTTTACACTACCAAAGATTATCTTTACTTTATTAGAACCGAAATTCTAACCACCACTTCTTCTGTCGGAAAATATCTATGATACCAACAACAGGATACAATTTTATTTTCTCATTATATTTGTGGTTGAACCACCATTACAGGAGATAAAGTATAACAGGAAAGGAAAAGGGAGTGAGAGGGAGGGAACAACAAATGCATTCCGGCTTGTTGACACCTGTGTCTAGTTAACTTGACAGTCCTCAGTCGGTATCTGGTGGGGACTGCTTCCAGGACTCCCACAGATCCCCAAATCTGCGGATGCCCAAGTCCCTTAGTTGGCAAAGGGGCATGAGAAAATTCGAGGGAACACTGATGAGATACACCCCCAGGTAATTTCTCAGTTATTTATCTGATGAGGTCGTTGAATTTATGGCCTGAAATAGATGGGAAGGAGATTGCTGTAGGTTGTATTTTTTTCCTTTTTCATACTATCCCTTTTAAATTATTTGTCATTGCATTGCTAAAAAGCTGCATTTTGTGTGTTGGTACAGTAATCCAGATAGGAACGTAGGTAGTTTAAATCCAGCCTTTCCTCAGTACAGTCACACGCATGTGAACATTCCGATCAAGGATGGACTGCACACACCGCAGTCCCGTAACACTAGTACCATAGAGCCTAGGTGTATGGTGGGCTCTCCCATCTGGGAGTGTGCGTACACTCTGTGATGTTCACACGACGGCAAAACTGCCTAACGATGCATTTCTCAGCATGTATCCTCATCGTTAAGTGACGCGTGACTGTCGTTTTATTGCATCATGTGGCTGGCGAGGCTGTGTTCTCAGTACCCTCATCATTGTGGGAGTCATTAAATTGTAGCAGAAAGGAGAGCACATTTCTTGAGCTGCTGTGCCAGGCACTGTGCTGGTTGCCTTATATGACATAATCTATTTAATTCTCATAACAATAACTGCAAACATCTTGGAGTCCAGGAAAGAAAGCCATGAGGTGTTCTAGCATGGCGCAGTTTGTTGTGGTTTCTCATAATGGGGATTCTCAATAGCTCCCTTCTCTCCCCATAAAATGCACGCAAGCACCTCTCCCTCTACTCCCCCAGCTTCCTCCTCCTCATCTTCCCTCTCCTCTTTCTCCCCAGTTAGCCTTCTATGGCCAGTCATTTATTTGATTTCTTTAATTTTTTAACTTGATTCATTCAGGACCTTGCCGGGATGCCCCATCTTGCCTTTGAGCCCTCCTCTCAAGATAACTTATTTTGGCCTTTACCACAGCCTGTGAGCTTTGCACCTGGAGCAGAGAACTAACATTCTAGTAGATATGTATTGAATGTCAGTGGATTCTTTGATTCAGTGACTCCACTCTGTGGAATTGGCCTTAAAAAAATCATCAGACACATAAAGATTTATGTACAAGGTTTCTCATTGCAGTGTTCTTTATAATAGAGAAAAACTGCTCACCATCCAAATGTGCAACAACAGGGGAGGGGTTAAATAAATGATGGCATGCAGGGTCATCAAATAGAATGTCAGCCACTAAAATTCATGTTTTTGAAGAATAATAGCCACTGAGAATTGTTCACAATATGTTAAATAGAGCAAAGTAAAAAACTAATCTCAATTTTATTTTTTACAAAAGTATGTGCAAATATATGAGAAAATGCTCCAAAATATTACTATTATTTTGGGAAGGTGGAATCCTAAGTAATTTTATTTTATACTTTACTATATTTTTCTAAAAAAGAATTTATTCTTTCTGTAACTAGGGAAAAATTCTTCTAGTTAATCTTACTGTTTGAAAAAGGTAGAGGGCCCCTTGTGGCAGCACGGCAGGCAGCGTGTCTGATGGGTGGCGAGTCTGTTTGTGGCTCAGCAGGTGCTGCGCCCCCTGGTCTGAGGAGGGCAGCGAATCCCAGGGCATTGGCCCAGGCAAGAGACAGCAGTGGTTCTTACTTGCCACCCCTTAGGAAAGTTACCCAAATAGAGACATGGGTCAAAGTATTGGTGTTACTTGTGACTAGGAACTAATAGGCATAAGATTTTTATTAAAGTTTGTCAAAATAAGAGATTAAAGTTCACGTGTTATATTTGAAATATTAATTACTTCTGAAAGAGACCGGGAGGATGACATGCTGCTTTGCTAATCCATCATCCTTAGCATCACTGCTCGAAGGACAGAGGACAGTAAATATCCCAGAGTTTCATCTGGTTACTATGTCTGGCCCTGGAAGCTCACTGTCAACTTGGCCAAGCCTCAGGTTCTAGAACCTCGGACAAGAGGAGCTCTAAGAGTGAGCCAGAGCCTTTTGGGGCCATCCTCCAGTGTTATCTACGTATACACGCGTGACGACCATCCTTCCCTTTAAGACTGTAGCCTCTGATTGCTCATGTGTCGTGTACTCTTTGATTCAGTTCCCTCTGCCTGTTTCCCTTTAGAAACAAATCCTTTTCCCACCACTTAAATGGTGACGTTGAGGTTCTGTCCTCAGCCTTCTCTAACTCCACACCCTGGCATGTTTGCGTGAGGAGCTTTTTCCAATGACATCTGCCTGTCCTCGGAGATTGTGGTAAGTCTCAGGGGCCTTCTCAGAGTCAGGGTGGTCTGATGATAACGCTGTTCTTCCTCACTTAGGTGTTAAACAAATTGTAAATTAGGACAAGGTGTCAGTGGATCGAGCCCAAAGCTTCATCTTTACCAACTGTGAAGACTAGCTGATACTCTTGCTTAGGCTGAGAATGACAGCAGTGTTGGGCCAGGGCAGGCCTTCCCTCCTGTCCAGCTTGGAGGGCGTGGAGGAGAGGGGAGTTCTTGTGCTCTGATGTCAGTCTCCCTCCCAAGAGGAAGACAGGAGGAACTGACTCCAACATGCCCAGTTCATCCTTCCCAAATGTACCAATCAGATGCACTCCTTTCCTCTGGCAGAGGGAATCTAAGGGAATCTCTAAGGGAGAGGCAGGAGTGTGATGCTAAAGGCGGTCTAGTCACACGGAAGGAGACCTTAAGAACGGGGCACAGCTTTCCAAGTGTGCGTTTAAGCCATAGCCAATGCCTGCCTCCTCCCCGAGACTTGGGTGTCCACCTGGGAAATGTATCCAGACCTCGAGGTGTTGGGGTGACTGGAGTATATGCTTCAGCACATCTTCCTGGGGGTCCTCACACAGCCACCCTGCTCAGCCTTTGAACACCACTGCTCCCATCTTCCTGGACGCTGCCTCCTGACGCTAATGACTCCCAGACCTTGTCTCCATCTCAGAGGCTCTGCTGACCTCCAGACCCTTTTGCACGCTACCTGTCAGACGCCTCTTCCTGGACCTTCGGCAGGGATCCGAAACTCACTGTTGCCCAAACTGAACCAGTGTTCTCACTGTCCACTTTGCACTGGGAGTCCCAGCCGAGTTTCGGCCTCTTCTGTGAAAGCGTCCGTGACCTCCCGAAGCCGCTTGCCGGCCATTCTCTGGGTTCCTACCCTCTGTGGAGGTGTGTTCTTGTCAGTGTGGCACTTCTGCTGACCCGCCTCCCCACCTGCCTGTGAACTGCTGGAGGCCTATCCTTTTGTCTTCCTACCTCCAGTGGCCAGGCCGGCATTTGACACCATAGGCACCCAATGGATGTTTGCTGAATGAGTGAAAATGAGCCATCAGGCAGGTGGGCTTGGTTGGGCTTCCCAGGCATGGAGATTTCTGCATATGGCCTGAGGTTCTCCTTCAGCAAGTGCTCATGGTTCCCTGTGGCCATCAAAGAATCACAGGTAATTTCTGCCATTTCTAGCAACTCTTGATATATAATTAACATTCTGTGAGGTGACCACTGCTGCAATTTACAAAGGTTCTGGAAAGATGGTCATAATTGCAATTACACGTGAGCCCACGGGGTGCCGCTGTTGTCGCTGCCAACGGAAGATGATGGCCCAGCTTTGGGCTCTGTGCCTTCTGCCCTGGAGATCAGTCTGTCTCCTTCCTTTTGACCTCCCTGCTCCCTCCCCCAACACCTATGACTCCTAGTTTGGAATCCCTACATTCAGGGTTTGGTTTAACCTCTAACTGTCAAGCCTTGGGGAAAGACAAGGAAATTCCTCATCCGACTCAGGCCCCAATCCTTTTTGTTCTGTTTGAGGTTCTGTTTTGTTCTAGCAGGTGGAGATGGAGAACAGTTGATCACCCTTGCTGAGTCTGAAATTCCTTACTTAAAATCAGACTTAATTCCTCACGTTTTCTTTATAAAAGCAGGCAGGATCAACTTGTCGCCCTTTCTTCCCAGGCTTTGTTTCCAGGTTCTCAATGACCGATTATCAACCTTCCTTCTCTGAACCTTCCTCCCAGGCCCGTGGCACAGTGCTCCTTCCTCTGGAGACCACCGTTGTGGACAGTCTGACAGCCGCCGGACAGGAAGAGGCTGAGGTCAGGAAGCTTGGGGCCTACTCTGGCCCTGTTACCATTTGGCTGCCTGAACGTCTCCTCATTCTGTGCCTTAGTTTCCCCAGTGTCTGGTCAGCTCCAGGTGCTTCAAAGACTAGTGTTTCCAAAAAGGCTGGTGGTGGGATGATGGAATGCAGGTGACTTTTTCCTTTTTTCATAATATACTTCAGGGTTGTTTCACTGTTTTTTCAATAATAAAGGATGATATGCTATAAAAACATTTAAGGGGGTGACAATTAATTAACCCAAGAACAGGACTACGTTTTCCTAGTATGAGAACTTAACCATATTCAACATGTCTCACCAGTCCCCCTCCACGCCCCTACTAAGCATCCGGAGGATCCTGCTCCCGTTTCTTTTAGTCTAGCTGTTTTGTCTCATTCAGCTAACTGTGGTTTATTGTCCGTTCCTTTTCTCCACCAGCTAATTTAATGCTCCTCTGAGCAGTCCTCCCGACAGGAATCATCCATAAAAATGAGGTAGTGAATACCCATTCACCTGCAAGGGAAGGAGAACAAACTCTCTTCTGGGCCAGGCCTGAAGTGGCCCGTTCACTACAGTCCGCACGAGTCCCCGCAGCTCCCTGCGACAGTCTCACTGTCCCCACGTGAGGAGGCTGGCGCTCGGAGCCCAGTTCCGCCCGACCCAGGAGTCATGCCCTCAGGAGCACTGCAAGGCAGGGGGCAGACGTGGTCCCCCCAGGGACAGGGGAGTAACGCATCCAAACACAGCGCTGGCTCCCCTTCCAGCGCCCTTTCTCCTGCCTCGCTTTGTAGCTGAATCGGCTCATTGATGCCATAAATTGCACTACTTTCTGAACGATGGAATTGTTTTTAATTTTTATTATGCAACTTATTCTGAGGAGACAGGATTTGTTTTAAAAATTGCCTTGTTGAAAACGAATGAATGTGTTCACATATTTGCTCAAAAGGTCAGTGCTTTTGGAAAGGCAGAAAATGAAGAGAACTTGTCTCCAGCGCTCTTGCTCCTCTGCCAGCCTGTGCTGCATGCAGACTTTGCCCCTCTGGGTGGCACCCAGACGCTGGGAAGGCCCGTCGCAGGGGCTCCTCAGCACCACACAGCTCTCTTACGCAGTGATCCCGTGACAAAGTCACAGTAACTGCCAGGGACGCAGGCGTTACCCTTGTCTGAGGAGTATTTGCATTTTTAAAGGATGAGACTGATGAACTCAGGAGAGACTCTCAGGTGGCCTGGTTGCGGGGCCCTCCACCAGAGTCCCCCAAGGTGACCCAGCCTCTGCCTGAGCTCACCATCCCTGCAAGGGAACAGAGGGGCTGGGCAGAGGGGCAGTGGGCCGGGCCTCTCTCTGCACAGTGCTGGTGACAGGGCTGGAGCTTAGTCACTCAAAGGCTCAGTGGGTGTGACCTTTGTCCCACTTTGCTCCAGGTCTCTGCCACCGCCACCCTGGCTGCTGGGGCTGTGCTGGGCCGAGATGGCAGCCCTTCTCCCAGCATACGGCTTGCCAACTGGCACTGTGTTGTGCCATTATTTTTCTTATAAATAAATTGAGGAAACTGAACTTCTTGAATCTATGGTTTATCAAAAGTAGGGAAATGAAAGGCCTAAAATGCCATCTTAAAAAAGAGGGCAAATTTCTTCGTGGAGATGAAGGACTTTTTCCACCCGGCCTGTTTTCCTCCTCTGTTACCTTCCTGGTTCCGAAAGGCAACTGAGCTTCAGAGGCTGGAGAAGCTTCCTTCAGAAGCTCCCAAAGCTCAAGCAGGTGTGTTTTGCTTTTTGCTTTTTGGCTGCTTGAGCCAAGAAGACAAGATGTGCATTCTCCTGCTAGGTCCTTAGTCCCAACCATGTGACGCGACCCCCCTCCTCCGCTGCAACGTGGCAGAGGCCAGGCAGCAGGGGTCCTCCCTTCACAGGAGCCGCGTCCAGGACAAACGCTCTTGTCAGACAGCCCTCCACTGAAGGGTCAGTGTGTGTGAGCACAGGGGTTCTGGGTGCTGGGCTGTGGGGGCCAGTCTTGCCTTTTCTTGCTCCTGTGTGTTTTCTGCACAAACAGGTAACAGTAAACTAAGAACAGAAAGGTATGTGAAAAATAAAAGTAACCAAATTATATAGCTTTTATTTTTGTGGGAACTGAACAAAAAACATTATATAGATATTTAGAAAAAGACTTCAGAAGCAAACTTTTCAGGGGCATTTTAATTATAAATTTAATATGGTTGATTAATGAAAAATCACAATGAAGTACCGAGAAAATGTTTGTCAATATAAAAATTTTAGCAGCATTTCCACAGTTTCAGGCTCTAGCATTAGCCGTGCTTCCTCCCTCCCGCTGTCAGAAAAGAAGCCCATGGGACCACAGCAGAGCATCAGGACGTTCAGCTTAGTAAAGGCCTCAAGGAAATCCTCAAATCCACTGTACCGCCCAATATTTCCCCCTCCCCCCCCGAAGTTTCTAGAGTGTCAAAGCTCTCGCCTCGCCTTTGAGACAGGAATTCCGCTCCTCAGGCTGCAGGGGAGGATGGGGCGGCAGTATGCACCGGACTTGAAATGTAGTGCTCGATCACACGTCCTCACGTCTGTACATTCTCTGACGACACAAAAGGCCACGCACGAGGCTGCCGGGCTCTGGCCTGGGGCGGCAGTCGCGGGGCAGTGGGGTGGAGAACCCACCGTGCAACATGCCCACGGCGCGGGCTGGTGCCTCACCACCACACTGTTTTGGGGCAGGTCAGGGCATGGTGGTCTTGCCACATCCCAGGGTAAGGGTGGGATTATTGAGAAGGGGAGACAGACAATATGAAATATAATACTGGCAAACTATTCCCCCGCCTCTTTGGTACTTTCCAAAAGTCTCTGATCACAAAAGTATAAGGGAAGCACACCATTACAAAATTACAGTTTGAAGTATTTACAGAAGCCATTATGATATATTACATAATCAATACACAGTATGTGAACAAATTTCTCAGTGAAAGCACTTGTGAACTCTGGTTCCAGTATTATTCAAGAGCACACTGACGTACACACACCTTCCCAAATCTGTATCATCCATCCTGTATCTCACTTATCTTACAGTATATTAAAGAGGAAAAGTATCATTTTCCCATCCATACTTTCCTTTTAAAAGGTTCTTAAAATCTGCCACTGAAATCATTATGTACAAAGATTTCTGAATATTGGGTTCTAGGCAATTCTCTCCACTCCCATTGTGAGTATGTCTGAAATAATGCTACCTATTCTATGTATACAATATATATTTAATATATAAGTAACCGCACCACGTTACATGACCACGACACCAGTTTAATGCACATTATTATGTACAGTAGTTAAGTAGTTCTGGAGGATGCTTCTCTACAGCCTAGGTGAACAGTGTGGTTTGGAACCATTGGGAAGGGACACAGAGAAGCCGGCTGGGAGACAGCCCGTGCGTGGGCAGGACGAGCATGCGGGTGTGAAATGTGGGCACACGCCTCCCACACATACCCACAGCAGACTATCCCTGTTTACTGGCTGGAAGACGACAAATCACACATATGGAAGGATCCCGTACATGAGGAGAGCCATGATAGCAGCACTGAACAACCCAGCCACCGGGACAGTTACAAACCAGGCCACAAAGATGTTCCGGAAGAGGCGCCAGTCCACGGCCTTCCGGGAGCGGATCCAGCCCACGGCCACCACGGAGCCCACCTGGAGGAGCACAGACAGAATGTGAAAATGGAGGCCCACAAATTTAAACAGGAGACACCGGGGTACATTCAACCAACGCAAACTGCCCATCTTAGAAATAAACTACATAAAATTACCAATTCCTTCCCCTAAATTTGCTAAAAGTTTTAAAAATACTTTATATTTTAGGTATAGTTATTTTAGCATTATTCTATGCAGTATACATTTCTGATGCGCTTTTCCCCCTATATTCTGTTCATCTGCGTGGAACTTTAACCAATTAAATGGTTTTCTCGCACCTTATAAACTAACTACGAACGAACGCCCTTGTTCCACACATTCCCCCGTGTAGGATGCTGCTCACTACAATAGTGAACCTGCTTGATTACATCATGAAATGGCAGGAATGTATCCTTCTAGAATAACAGCATTATGAAATGTTGGAGCTGGAGAAGACCCTTGAGAATATCTAATCCATGTCGTCGCTTGTTTTACAGAGGACAAGCCAGACCCCCGGAGGGCTGGGGCACAGGGAGACTGTAAATTACGGCGGATCGAGGACTAGAACCCAGGCCTCTTCCTGTGAAACTGGTCTCCACCATCTCAAGCTGCCTTGCAGTCCTTGTACTTTAGCTCATCAAAAAAATAAATGAAGCATAAATATTATTGGATCTAAACTGTCATATGCCTCACAAAATGACAGAGATACTTGAAAATCAGAATATTAATACTGATTTAAATATTTTTCTAAACACAGCACATATTATGGTTTGTTGAAAGTTTAAAAAAGGAAAAAAGACACAATGTTAAGTATTCTAAAAATGAAACTCATAAGAAAGTACAATGCCTGTAACCCGCATGCCTCACTCAGGCCATGGGGAAGCTCAGAGAGTTCAACGGGGTGCCCTTGACCACCTGGGGGGGATCTTGAAGATCTCCATAAAGCAGGCTTTGTCTCTACCGACCCTCAGATACTGCAGAATCAGCAGTGGCCATGCAGGTTCAAATAGCAAGCGGGGTCTAATCACAGAAAACATAAAACCCAACACTGCAAATTGTTTATGGAAGCAAACTGGGACACCAAAAACAGCAGCATATTTAAAGGCAGTTAACCTGACATTTTGTCACCCCAAGCCATGATTAACCAGCAACTCTGGACAGCTCCAGGACAGCAACTGACAACCCACAGGAGGGGTCATCCACACGATGATTGTATGCGAACTCTTGGCTATAACCAGTGTACTGGATGAAGCTGAACTGCTGAGCCAATCCTAAACCGCGCCAGACAATGGAGCTATTCCCACGCATAAGGATTAGCTACATTCTGCTGGTGCAGATACGTCAAATCCACAAACACTAGCTCCTGGGATTAAATTCTCCCTGTTACTCACTGTCCCTCCAGAGCACGTCCCTCAGCAGTGCGCTCTCTCATGTGCCCTGGATTCCTTAGGGAGAATGCGCTCAAGTTTCAATATTTATCCACGCCCTCTTCCTTTCTTAAAACACTTTTTTAAAAAAAGGATAAAAGTAATAATAATAATATTATAGCAAGTTTCTATAATAGGAGGGTTGAACAATTACCCAGAACCCCACTTTTGTCATATTTATATATTCCTTTCTAGTATTTTTATAAATACACCTTTATTTGTAAATAATAGGGTACACTACCATTTCCCTTCTTTAAAAAGAATTAACATTATACTGTTTATAAACATTTTCCCATAGTGCTCACAGCCTCTAGGATTATCATGTAAAATGGCACACCCTTTCGGTGAATGTACCTTAATTTAACCATTTCCAATTTGCTTCCAATTTTCCCCTATTAGAAATAGTTTTGTGACTAATACATTCATTCATATAGCTTATATTTAGGCTTTAAAAAATATTCCCTGAAATGGATCATTAATTAAAGGGGGCATTTAAAAAATATCTTTCCACGTGGTAAGGCCAGTTCCTCCTCATCACTTTTCTTTTTAGATCATTTTATGTCCTTGCTAATTTTACCTACCAAATCAAATCTCATCTTGTAAAGTTATAAGAAAAGTTCAGTTGGGGTTGTATTTGAGGAGAACTGACCTTTTTACAAAATTCAGTTCCCCATCCAATAACAGCACATCTCATACTCAGGTTTCCTTTTACCTCTGAGAAAAGTTGTGTGCCTTTTTCCAATATATCACTCACATTTATTAGGATTATTCTGAAAGACCTTTTATTTTTGCTGCAATTCTGAGGTGTTCTTGTTTCTACTACATTTTCTTACTGGCTGTTGCTAACAGACAAGCTCTAGATTTTTGTATTTTTATCATGGACTTGGTTATTTTTACTGAGTTTTAGCAGTGTTTTAGAAATACCTTCTGAATTTTGTCAAATGTCTTTTTTGCATATATCTCAATAGATGTTCATCTGTTGTTTTTTGATGGTTGTTTTTAAAGGACTGCTACGCCATATTATATTGAAGATGTCTGTATACCTTCTTGGGATTCACTCAACACCTGTTGGGCACCTGACGAGCCAGCCCTGTGTAGGTGCTGGCGGAGGAGAAGACCTGCCTTCAGAGCCTGCTTTCCAGTAATCCAGAGGATCAACTTGGCCCTGCTGAAATGTTCTTTTACCATACTGTTGATGTCATGTATTAGCATCTTAAAGTTTTCTGTCAATATTCACATGTACATATAGCTTTCACAGTGATGGTTTAAAGCAGGTTTTGGTATGAGGGTTATGTAGTACATGCTTTATAGAAGAAATTGGGAAGTTGCCTGTTTTATTTTTTCTCCGACATTCTGGAAAGTTTCTGCCATGTAAGAATTATCTGTTCTTTTAAAATGGAAAAGATGAACTAATGAATCCACCCAGAAGTGGAGAGAGCCTGTCCCCTTCCTTTTGGCTTTTTTAGGTGAGAAGAATCGTTCCGGAGAACTTCCTTAATTTCTTCCTATTCCTCTGGTCTGGTTTTCCACTTTTTGTGTCAATATTTATTTGTCAGGTATATTTTTGCAGAAAATAATTCATTTTATGGATGTTTTCAAATCCTTAGCCTACAGCTGTATGGTCTCTTTTAGAAATTAAAAATTCTCCTTTATATCTGTTGTTATGATGTCTTTCTCCTTCTAACTTAATTCCCCTCCCTGCTTTTTCGTACTGTGACTTGATATTATTTTATTAGTAACTACTTTCTTCTCTCCCTCCCCTTCACTATTTTTTTAAAATTTATCTTGCTTTTATACTTATATCCTTCTTACTATTGCCTCAGAATTTTTATTGTTCTGCACTTTTATAAAATCCTACTTTGAATGTCTGGCTCTTTTTTTTCTTCTTCTTCTTTTTTTTTTGCTGAGGAAGATTTGCCCTGAGCTAACATCTGTTGCCACGCTTCTTCTATTTTATATATGGGATCCTGCCACAGCATGGCTTGACGAGCAGTGTGTGGGTCTGTGCCCGGGATCCATGCCTGCAAACCCCAGGCTGCTGAAGCAGAGCACACAAACTAAACCGCTATGCCACCAGGTCGGCCCCAAATGTCTAGTTCTTCTATTTTCCCTTTGCTCAGTTAAACCATTTAAAGATACGAATTTCATCTGAGAATAACTCTGGTTGCCATAGCTTTTGCAATGTACACACACACGCACACTTACACACACACAGTTTGTTTTTTTCCTAAGAAAGCTACCATTGTAATTCTTAGACTATTTGATTCAACTGTTACATAAAAAGAGAATTTAAAAATGTCCAAGGGGACCCAGCTCCTTTTTCCAACACATAATAAATTTCTAGTTTAACTGTGATTAGAGATTATGTTTAGTACAACTTCTGTTCTTTTTTGCCCTAAAGATTGGCACCTGAGCTAAAATCTGTCGCCAATCTTCTTTTTTTCCCCCTTCTTCTCCCCAAAGACCGCCCCCCCCGCCCCCGCCCAGTACATAGTTGTGTATATTCTAGTTGTAGGTCATTCTGGCTCTGCTATGTGGGATGCCGTCTCACACGGCTTGACGAGCAGTGCTGGGTCCGGGTCCGGGGCCAGGATCCAAACTGGAAAAACCCCGGGCCACCAGCGGAGCGTGAAAACTTAGCCACTCGGCCACAGGGCCAGCCCCTGTTCTTATTTTATAGTGAATTTTATCGTGGCTTTCTGAATTTATGATTTTTATAAATGTTTCATGATACTTGACAAGAAGGCATATGATCAGTAGTGTAAAATTTGATGTACCTTTATTAATTGTAGTGCTCTAAATCTATTGTTCAATACTTTACTGATTATGTCTTTGGCTGATATAAAATGGTATTCTTAGCTGTGTTCTGAACTTCCCTCCTAATAAGTTGAGTGTGTTTCCAGCTGAAGGCCACCATCAGGCACTAACAGCAATAGAATCATTGAGAAGTAGGGACCCAGGGTGCAAGAATTGGAAAACTAAACTAGAAATTATCATCCTAAATTTTTAAATCGGTAGTATTTCCTGTAAGCTGTTCCAAATCCAAAGGCTAGCTGAATAATCACCAAAGTCATCAACAGAGATGAATAACGTAATTCACAAAAAAGAATGATCCTAAACCACCTCAACGCGGAACTAAAGCATTTTGGATAACACCAGTGTGAATTCCTATTAGAGAGCTCACAGGTGAGTGTCTGGGTTCCACAGTGGCCCCGTCTGTCGTAAGTTAGGGCTGCAGACCAACACCGATTCAGTTCACAGAAGAGAAGAACAATTAACAAATTACTGAAACGTACATCTGTGGATGCTTTTATTTTAAAGACTCATTTCTGTTCCTTTAATCAAGGCTTTTGACTTGAACCACAGGTATTATCCCAGGAAAATATCTAGTGGCTGTGGCCTCTGACATGAAACAGAAAAATGTGTAACACTGAAATGCTTAGAGAAAGTGAAACTTATAATCAAAGGAGACTGTTTCATGCATGCCTTCTGGAATAAAATGTGACAACATTTTTCTAATTATTCTTTTCCAAATTATACATTCAGCTAACACTTATAAACGTTTTAAACAGGATACCATAAAATTTAAACTATGCACTTTGCTATATACACTTAGAAGGAAGCACGAAGAAACGAAATCTACCCAGATAAATTCAAAAGCTCATTTTCTTTTTCTTTTTTGAGGAAGATTAGCCCTGAGCTAACATCTGCTGTGAATCCTCCTCTTTTTGCTGAGGAAGACTGGCCCTGAGCTAACATCCGTGCCCATCTTCCTCCACTTTATAGGTGGGACACCTACCACAGCATGGTTTGCCAGGTGGTGCCATGTCCACAGCCGGGATCCAAACTGGTGAACTCTGGGCCACCCAAGCGGAATGT
The DNA here is from genome assembly GCF_041296235.1 of Equus asinus. Lineage (NCBI taxonomy): Eukaryota > Metazoa > Chordata > Mammalia > Perissodactyla > Equidae > Equus > Equus asinus. Next base: position 2,057,744 of record NC_091816.1, on the reverse strand, counting down.
GCACACTTAACGGCTGCACCACTGGGCCGGTCCTCAAAAGCTCATTTTCAATAATAGTTTCCATCTTTCTTCCTGCCAATTTCCCAACTTTTGCCCACCTTCTGACAGAGGTGGCTCTAAACACGAAACCTAACATGTGGATGGGAGAGGAAGAAAAGAGCTGGAGAAGTCCAACACAGGCTATGATTATTCCTGAAAATACGATGGGGTTCAGTGACGATTTCATGTGGACACCAACACGTTTTGAATGCTTCCACACTCGCGGTTTTGCTCGCACAGGGCCTCATTCTTAACGCCATCCTATATCTCATATTTCATCCGACATTTGCCATTTGGGGACTGTCGCATACAGAAGAAACATGTGGTCTAAGAGAATAAGGCTGATGGGGTGACAGCAACTGTGAAGCCCACTTGGCCTTCCTGTGATCTGCACTTTGCTCTCCCGTCCACTGCCAGCTCTTGAGAGCCAGGACTCGGTCCGTTAGCTGCTGCAGTGATCAGCTCTTGGCTCTGGCCACAGTCGATGACAGTGGACAAACCCACTAGTATCCAAGTGGAGCCCTGTCTCACGTCTGCCTGAGGGACGAAATCCACCGTGGTCCCACGTCAAGGAGACTTGTTTTAAGCGCCAATGAGCTATCCTAACACTACTTATCGTCAGCTCTAAGGAAACAGAACCCACCATACGACCTGTATAGACATTTTAGGATGATGATAACACACATTTATTCAGTAAGGTCCTGTATGAACTGGACATAAATCTGTAGTAGTACCCCCTTATTATACTATAAATATAAATATCGGGGAAATGCCATTTAAAGATAATATCAAACTGAAGTATTTTACAGGCATTTTATACTTTTCATCTACTTCTATTATGTATTAAAGAGTTCAGTGTTATTAGCAATCTTAGCATTGTGAGTTATAACACTTCACACGTTAGTATAGGTTAGATTGCCAACATAGTTAAGTAACAAGAACAACCTAGAAAACCAAACTTGTGCTGTGTCTTCCAGAGACCTTTCAAGTGGTGTGTAGGAGCGTGCCTCACTGGGCTTGCTCACGTGCAGGGTTAACCACTAAGAAGGTGAAGGAACGTGCATTTAAACACAGCCCAGAAGCCTCCTGGCGCCTCGAGCAGGGCTGCAGGCCGGCGCGGGCTTCCACGCGGGAAACACTCCACGGCCGCGCGCTCTCGCGCAAGTCTGAAACGCCCCGAGTCAGACGCCGACCGCGAACCACCGGGAGGGGCGCCCGCGGGCCGCGGGCCTCTGGGCGACGCGCACGGCCGTGCCGGCCCCTCCGCTCGGCCCCTCCCCGGCCGTGTGATCTGGAGCAGGGGACTCGGCCTTTCTGGGCTTCGCTCTCCTCCTCGGTCCAGCAGGGAGCGTCCGCACCCACCTCAGAGCCCCTGCGAGGCCGAGAGGAGCCGCGGCGGCGGCGCCGGGACCGCGGGCCGGGACGAGCAGGCGCGGGGCCGCGCCGCCCTGCCCCCCTCTCCGCGCGCGCCCGCGTGGGGCTGCGCCGGGGCCCCGCCTTCGGAAGCCGCCGTGTTGCAGCGCAAACGGGGCTCACGCCGCCCCCTGCCAGGGCTGCGTGGGGACCGCACGCCTGCTGTGCGTGCGAGCACTGCACCCCGCGCCGGGCGCTCTGCAGACAGAGGGGAAGGGACTTTGATAAGGAAGGTTCGTCGGAATTGAGGTTCTCCTATACTGTCCTGTAGGCTTATCTTCTACGGCAAAAAAGGAAAACACAGAAAAACCCCTTTCCCACGAGGCTGCTTCCCCAGCGCAGAGCTCCCGCGCCGTCAGCCGCCGCTGAGCGGCCGTGCCCGTTTGCTGGGACCTGTTTCTAACGTGGCCGGGGGTGAGCCGTGGGTAGTGTAGATGGCCATCCCCGTGCGGTCGCTGCGGCCGCCCTGGGGCCTGCGGCTGTCCCCCCACAGCAGGTGCAGCGGAGTTTTTCCTGCATCACGCGAACACACGGACCTAGGAGAAATCTGGAAGCGCCGTCTGCCTTGTTGAGGTGAGTGGACGTGTGTGTACAGGAGGCCCGCTGAGGGTGTCCGAGAACTCGCTCCGGGACTGGGCAGCCCCGGGTCTCAGACCTGCGTGCTAGCCGGCCTGCCCCCTGGGTGACCTCGGATAACTGCGTCCGTCACGAGCCTCTTTCCTCTTCCTGGATCGTCGAGGCTCCTCGCCCCAGCGTCCCCCACCGCCACCAGGACCTCCGTCTTGCCCAGCCCCGAGGAGCTGGCGTTCCCCCCACTGGGAACTCACTCTAAGGCAGCGTGGGCCTGTGACCGTCATCTCAGGAAAAAGGGGAGCCAGCTGTCTGAGAATCCCACTGAGAGGATTCTTGCTGTCTCGGCGCCGCCGTCCACTCCCAGGCCCCTCCGAGCCCGGAGCGTGGTTAGGGACGCGACTTCGCCGGCAAACTCGCCGTGGGAACGACGAGCCACGGGCGCAGGGAGGGTGCCGCGCACGCGTTCGACGGGGCGCCCGGCCGCGCATGCGCCGCAGCAGCACGGTCCGCTCCGCCGCAGGAGGCCCGCGCGCACACGCGGCCGGCTCGCAGCGCCCGCGCCCCGGGCCGGGCCCCACAGCCACGGGCACAGCCCCGCCGCTCACCCCGGACGGCAGCGACCCCGCGGCCCGGCGGGCGCCCGCTCGGCCTACCTTGCAGTGTGTGGTGCTGACGGGAAGTCCCACGTTGGAGGCGATCACCACCGTGAATGCCGAGGCCAGCTCAATGGTGAAGCCGCTGCGGAGGGGACAAGGGACACATCACAGGGGCTGTTTGGGGGGCCTCACCCACACCCCGGGGGCCCAGAGTCTCGCCGGAACGCTCTTTGGGCGGCCCGTGGACTGCTGACTGGGCCAGATGACATTCACAGAGCAGAACCTGAGCACAATGGCCACGTTCACACGAAGACTGCATGACACTGCTTACAGGCCACGCAGCCTGGTCCTCTGATACGTTCTCCAAAACCACACGCCGCAGTAACTGGGTCGGCAATGCTTGCGGTGTGAAAATGGTCAGTCATTTCTCAAGTGGCATAGGAAAAATGATGCTCTTATTTTTAGAATGTGTACTTATTATAAAAAGTGAATTTTTTCTCAGATTACTAACTTCTCTTCAAATCAATCTTATAAAAGAAACGTTCACTAAAATGAATTTCAGGGGGAAACTTTCGAGGAGGAAGATTTCTTGCACTAGGTAGTTCTCAGTTTTAGGTGTATCCTGAAAGTTCTCTTCTAAGTTCATTTAACCCCTAACACATCTGACGCTTACACAACAGAAGGACCACAGAGAAACCCTGCGGGAGAAGCCCCCAGACGCCCCCAGGCCGCCGTGGCGCCCCCCTGGCAGAGCTGGGGAGGGTCCCCAGGGGCCCTCAGGAGGGTGGCGGGGGAGAAGGGTGGCTGGTGTGCCCGAGGATGTTGGGGCGGCCGGCCCTGCGCCGCGGGGCGGTTTGCGTGGGCTCCCTCCCACTCGCTCCTGGACGTCACGCGGGAAAGACCGCCAGTGGGAGCGCACGGGGGCTGCAGAGTGCCTGCTGCTGTTCCTCCTCCCTCCTGCTCTGCTTCAGCTTCTCCTCCCTTCCACCCTCCCACCGCTCTCGTCTTCCCTCCCTCATCTTAGTGCCACTGTGCGTGGGGGCCGAGGAGTGCAGGAGGGCGGGCGGTGACGGGGGGGAGGGGTGCAGCAAAGGTCGGGGGCATGCTCCCCTCGGCCCCTCTCCTCCCTGTGGCTGCGGAGCGGCCGTGCCGGGGGTCGGGGCAGAAGAGCAGCGAGGGCTTTGCAGCCGCGGGACGAGCCCGCGGCCGGCCCGCACCCTGGCTTACCTGGAAGGGGTGATGGGAGTGAGGTCTCTCCCCATGGTCTGGATAACTCTTCGCCCCCAGATCCAGAGACCCGTACAAATGCCAACGCCTCCATAGAACAGCAGCCAGACGGGAGTAGCGGCCTCCTGTAGGACTGCGCCGTGCTCGTAAATCAGCCACAGGGCCACCAGGGGGCCAATGGCATTACTGGGAGGAGGAGAGGTTAGTTACGCAGACGTCCTGTGCGCACACAAACGGCCCTGTGCACAGCGTGCAGTACTTCTCAGGCCTGAGGACAGCCCGTTTTACCGTGGCTTGCCTACAGAATCTAGTGGTGATAAAAATGATCTAATATTTTTTGAGGTAAAAACAGGTAATAGAAAACTTACCACCTTAATGAGTTTTAAGTGTACAGTTCAGCATGTTAAATATCTGCACACTGCTGTGAAACAGATCTCCAGCACGTTTCATCTTGCACATCTGAAACTCTATACCTAAGCAACAGTAATCCCCTTTGCCCCCTGCCCCCAGTAACTGCCATCTTACTTCCTGTTTCTATGAATGTGACTCCTCTAGGGACCTCATCTAAGTGGAATCATACAGTGTTTGTCTTTGTGACTGGCTGATTTCACTTAGCATAATACCCTCAAGATTCATGCATGTTGTAGCATAAATCAGAATTTCCTTTCTTTTTAAGGCTGAATGTTCCATTGTATATTTATATATAGCACACTTTCTTTATCTACTCATCAGATGATGGACATTTGGGTTGCTCCCACCTCCTGGCTATAGTGAATAATGCTGCAAGGGCCCCGGGCGGACAAACGTCTTGAGACCCTGCTTTCAATTTTTTTTGGTAAATACGTGGAAGGGGCATCACTGGGTCACACGGCAGTTCTATTTTGAATCTTCTGAGGACCCTCCAGACTGTTTCCCATAGCAGCTGCACTATTTCACATTCTCATCAACAGTGCACAAGGATTCTAATTTCTTCATATCCTTGCCAACACTTGTTATTTTCTGGGGTTTTTTTGAAATAGTAGCCATCTTAATGGGCTTGTGATTTACCAATTATCTTCGAAGTACTGAAAAATCACAAGTGGACACAAAAAACAAGTTCTTTTTTCTCTTCCATTTTTTCTCTATTTCGTTCTATTTTCACCACCAGCACTGCTACTAATATTAGCTACCAATTTTGGGCCGCCGCGTCAGGCTCCACACTATGGGATCACAAACATTATTACTAATCATTAGTTCTCACACCCATCCTGCAAACTAGGTGTTGCACCTCTCATTTTACTGATGAGGAAACTCATGCTAAAGTCAGGTCCCCAGCAGCAGGCAGGACTGGGATGGGAGCTCAAGACTCACTCAGGCGCTCATGCCCTTTCCCCTAGACCTGCCACTCAGGTTCTTAGTAGCCACACACTGACTTTTGTTTTTAATGCTACAGCTTTCAAAAACAATTTTTAGGGCCTGGCCCCATGGCCGAGTGGTTAAGCTTCCATGTGCTCTGCTTCGGTGGCCAGGGTTCACAGGTTTGGATCCTGGGCGCAGACCTACTCCACTCACCAGCCACGCTGTGGAGGTGTCCCACATACAAAAAAATGGAGGAAGATTGGCATAGATATTAGCTCAGGGCTAATCTTCCTCAAGCAAAAAAAGGAGGAGGATTGGCAGTGGATGTTAGCTCAAGGCAAATCTTCCTCAGCAAAAAAAATTAAGACCATTTCTTTAGAGCAGTTTAAGGTTCACAGTGAAACTAAGGAGAAGGTACAGAGATTTTCCATATACCCTCTGCCCCACACATGCATAACCTCCCCACCATCAACATCCCCCACCAGGGAAGAACATCTGTTACAACTGATGAACCTACACTGACACAAGAGAACCATCCAAAGTCCACAGTTTGCATTAGGGTTCACTCTTGGTGTTGTCCAGTCTCTGGGTTTAGACAAATGTACAATGACACGTAGCCATCATTATAGTATCATATATAATAGTTTCATTGCCCTAAAAAGCCCTCTGTGCTCCACCTGTTCATCCATCCCCCCATCTAACCCCCTGACGTTTTTCCTGTCTCCGTTGTTTTGCCTTTTCCAGAACGTCATATAGTTGGAATCATACAGTATTCTCAGATTGGCTGCTTTCACATAGCAATATGCATTTAAGTTTCCTGCATGTCTTTTCATGGCTTAACAGCTCATTTCTTTTCAGCACTGAATAATACTCCATTGTCTGGATGGACCAGTTTATCCATTCACCTACTGAAAGACATCCTGGTTGCTTCCAGCTTTTGGCAATTATAAATAAAGCTGCTATATACATCCATGTGCAGGTTTTTGTGTGGACATAAGTTTTTAACTCCTTTGGGTAAATACCAAGGAGTGCGACTGCTGGATCATATGGTAAGACTATGTTTAGTTTTTTTTTAACTTGTTATTGAGATTATGATAGTTTACAACCTTGTGAAGTTTCAGTTGTACATTATTGTCAGCTGTGTTGTAGGTGCACCCCTTCCCCCTCCGCGCCCTCCCCCACCCCCTTTCCCCTGGTAGCCACTAATCTGTTCTCTGTCTACATGTTCAGCTGCCACATATGAGTGGAGTCATACAGAAATTGTCTTTCTCTGGCTTATTTCACTTAACAGAATACCCTCCAGGTCCATCCATGTTGTTGTGAATAGGACGATTTTATCCTTTTGTATAGCTGAGAAGACTAGGTTTAGTTTTTAATCAACTGCCAAACTGTCTTCCGAGGTTGCTGTCCCCTTTTGCGTCCCCACCGGCCGTGAGCGGGAGTTGTTGCTGCACGTCCTCGTCCGCATTTGGCGTTGCTAGTGTCCCGGATTTTGGCCATTCCAACAGTTGTGTAATAGGATCTCACTGCTGTTTTAATTTGCATTTCCCTGATGACATATGACGTAGAGCATCTTTGCATGTGCTTCTTTGCCATCTGTATATTTTGTTTGGTGAGGTGTCTGGTAAGATCTTTGGCCCATTTTTTAATTGGGTTGTTTGTTTTCTTATTGTTGAGTTTTAAGAGTTCTTTGTATAATAATTTTTTATCAGATGTCTCTTCTGCAAATATTTTTCTCTAAGTTTGTGGCTTATATTCTCATTCTCTTGACATTGTCTTTTGCCCTGCAGAAGTTTTCAATTTTAATGAAGTCTTTCATGGATTGTGCCTCTGGTGTTGTATCTAAAAAGTCATCACCATACTCAGGTCATCTAGGTTTCCTCTTGTGTTATCTGCAGTTTTATAGTTTTGCACTTTACATTTATGTTTGTGATCCATTTTGCGCTGATGTTTGTGAAAAGTGTAAGGTCTGTGTTCTGATCCATTCTTTCGCATGTGGATGTCCAGTTGTTCCAGCACCACTGAAAAGACCCTTTGCTCCTTTGTATTATCTTTGCTCCTGTGTCAAGGATCAGTTGACTACATCTACATGAGTCTACTTCTGGGCTCCCTATTCCGTTTCATTGATTTGTCTGTTCTTTCACCAATACCACACTGTCTTGATTACAGTGGCTTTATAGTTAGTCTTGCAGTTGGGTAGTGTCAGTGCTCCAATTTCCTCCTTCAGTACTGTGTTGGCTATTCTGGGTCTTTTGCCTCTGCATATAAACTTTAGAATCAGTTTGTCGATATCCACAAAATAACTTGCTGGGATTTTGATTGGGATTGCATTGAATTTATAGATAAAGATGGGAAGAACTGACATCTTGATAACATTGAGTCTTCCTATCCTTGAACATGGAAAATCTCTCCGTTTATTTAGTTGTTCTTTGATTTCATTCATCAGTTTTGTATTTTTCTGCATACAGATCTTGTATATATTTTATTAGATTTCTACCCAAGTATTTCATTTTCGGGGGTGCTAATGTGAATGGTGTTGTGTTTTTAATTTCAAATTCCATCTGTTCTTTGCTGGTATGTATGGAAAACAATTGGCTTTTGCCCATAAACCTTGTATCCTGCAACTTTGCTATAATTGCTTATTAGTTCCAGGAGGTGTTTTTTAATTGATTCTTTCAGATTTTCTACATAGACGATCACATCATCTGTGAACAAAGACAGTTTTATGTCCTCCTTCCCAATACACATACCTTTAACTTCCAGGGCGGTGTTGAAAAGGAATGGTGAAAGGAGACATCCTTGCCTTGCTCCTAATCTCAGTGGGAAAGCTTTGAGTTTCCCACCATTAAGTCTGATGTTAGCTATAGGTTTTTTGTAGGTTTCTTTATCAAGTTGAGGAAGTTCTCTATTCCTAGTTTACTGAGAGTTTTTTTTTTTTAAAGATTTTATTTTTTCCTTTTTCTCCCCAAAGCCCCCCCCCCCCCCCGGTACATAGTTGTATATTCTTTGTTGTGGGTCCTTCTAGTTGTGGCATGTGGGATGCTGCCTCAGCGTGGTTTGATGAGCAGTGCCATGTCCGTGCCCAGGATTCAAACCAACGAAACACTGGGCCACCTGCAGCGGAGCGCATGAACTTAACCACTCGGCCACGGGGCCAGCCCATACTGAGAGTTTTTTATCATAATAGGTGGTAGATTTTAAATGCTTTTTCTGCATCTATTGACATGATCATGTGATTTTTATTTTTTAGCCTGTTGACGTGATGGATTACATTAATTGATTTTTGAACATTAAATCAGCCTTGCATACCTGTGATAAGCCTCACTTGGTCATGGTGTATAATTCTTTTTATACATTGTCGGATTCAATTTGCTAATATTTTGTTGAGGATTTTTGCATCTATGTTCATGAGAGATATTGGTCTGCAGTTTTCTTTTCTTGTATTGTCTTTCCCTGGTTTTGGTAAAAGGATAATTCTGGCCTCATAGAATGAGTTAGGAAGTATTCCCTCTACTTCTATCCTCTGAAAGAGACTATAGAGTATTGGTATAATTTCTTCCTTAAATGTTTGGTAGAATTCACCAGTGAACCCATCTGGGCCCAATGCTTCTGTTTTGGAAGGTTATTAATTATTGATTCAATTTCTTTAATAGATGTAGGCCTATCAGATAGTCTGTTTCTTCTTGTGTAAGTTTTGGCATATTGTGTCTTTCAAGGAATTGGTCCATTTCATCCAGGTTATCAAACTTGTGGGCATAGAGTTGTTCACAGTATTGCTTTATTATCTTGTTAATGTCCATGGGGTCTATAGTGATGTCTCCTCTTTCATTTCTGATACTAGTACTTTGTGTCCTCTCTTTTTTTCTCAGTTAGTCTGGCTAGAAGTTATTAACTTTATTGATGTTTTCAAAAACCCACTTTTAGTTTCAATGATTTTCTCTATTGACTTTAATTTCATTGATGTCTACTCTAATTCTTATTATTTCTTCTGCTTACTTTGCATTTAATTTGCTCTTGTTTTTTGAGCTTTCTAGGGTGGAAAACTTAGATTATTGATTTTATATCTTTCTTCTTTCCTAATATATGCATTCAATGCTATACATTTCCATCTAAGCACTGTTTCCACTGATTCTCATAAATTTTGATGTGTTTTCATTTTCATTTAGTTCAAAATATTCTAAAATTTCTCTTGATAGTTCTTCTTTGATCCATGTGTTATTTCAAAGTATGTTGTTTAATCTCCAAGTATTTTGGGATTTTCCAGTTATGTTTCTGTTATTAACTTCCAGCTCAATTTCATGGTGGTCTGAGAGCAGACATTTTATTAGTTCTTTTTATTTCTTCAGAGCATCATGTCAGAGGGTACGTAATGTTGATATGTCTTATTACTAATGATGTTAACCTTGATCACTTGGTTAAGATAGTGTCTGCTAGGTTTCCTCACTATAAAGTTATTATTTTTCCCTTTATAATTAATATATATCTTGGGAGAGATCCTTTAAGACTATGCAAATATCCTATTTCTCCTTAAACTTTTGCCCACTAATTTTAGCATCCATTGGTTGATCTTACCCACAACAATTATTACCTGTAGTGTTTACCAAATGGTATCTCAGTGTTATTTATTTATTTAGGCTACATGGAAATAAGCCAATATCATGGCTAGTGTAGGAGTAGGTCTTCTGCACCAAGGCCTTTTCTTGAGAGCCTTTTACACTGGCTTAAAAGGAACAGAGACAAATGTGGCTCAGACAAATATGGCTGGAAAAAAAATCACACCAATCCCAAAAGAATTAGAAATGGCAGTGGTGACCAAAATCAGATTTTTAAGCTGGAAAACTTGGAAAAGTTTGGGTATTTGTTTGTTTCTTCTTGAAAAGCTGTAACAATTTATTAAAAAACCCAACCAGCCTTATCACAGACGCAGGGGAGAAAGTCAGAGCAGTCACATCAGCTATCCCATGATTCTCTACTCTTGTTTTTTCTTTTACAACTATTTGTTGGCTGTTTTTTTTTCTTCCCCCTTTCTTTACTCTTTTTGTTTGTTTTATTTTTACAGGTGCACTTCCATCCCTAATTTTCTAAGTTATTTTTATAAAGTGGATGTTGAAGGTATTAAAGACATTTAAGACTCATGATGCATTTACTCACGTGATCATATAATTTTCTCTTTTAACTTATTAATATGCTACCTTGCATTAATATATTTTCTAATGGGAAACCAAATTTTATTTCACTATTAGAACTTTATTGGCCAATTCTGCATGGGGTGTCTGTATGTGAACTGAAAATTGATTAAATGAATTCGCTAATATTTATAGGATTTTAATTTTACCTTCATTGAAATTGTTCGATAACTTTTTTACACCTCTTTCACCCATTTCTTCCCCCCTACCCTGCCCCCTACCTTGGTTCTATTCTTTTAGATGTGTTAGGGTCTGTTTTATTACCCAGAATGTGGCCTGTCTTGCTGACTGTCCCATGTGAGCTTGAGAAGAATGTAAATCCTGCTGTTGGATGGAGTGGTCTATTGATGTAAATTATCCCCAGGTGATTGATGGTGGTGTTGAGTCCAACTATGTCCTTACTGATTTTCTGGCTACTGGATCTGTCCATGTCTGCTCTGTCTGAAATCAACATAGCTACTCCTGCTCTCTTTTGACCAGTGTTAGCATGGTGTATTTTCCTCCTTCCATTTACTTTTAATCCATCTGTGTCTTTATAGTTAAAGTGGGTTTCATGTAGACGACATACAGTTGGGTCTTGTTTTTTGATACAATCTCTGTCCTTTAATTGGTGCATTTAGACCACTGACAGTCAAAGTGATTATTGCTACAGTTGGATTAATACCTACCATATTTGTTACTGTTTTCTATTTGCTGCCCTTGTTCTTTGTTCTTGTTTTTCTCTTCTAATTTTTTTTTACCTTTGGTGTTTTAATTGAACATTTTATATGATTCTATTTTCTCCCCTTTCTTAGCATATCAGTTATGCTTTTTCAAAAAAACTTTTAGCAGTTGCCCTAGAGATTGCAATATATACCTACAGCTAATTCCAGTCCACTTTCAAGTACCACTATACCACTTCACAGGTAGTGTAGGTCCTTGAAATAAAAAAATAATCCTAATTCCTCCCTCCTATTCCTTGTATCATTGCTTTCATTCATTTCACTCAATATACGCATACATAAGCATATATATGTATGCATGTATATATATATATATATATAAACTACATATATACATATATCTAGTTTAATTCAATTGTGGTCTAAGAGCAGACATTGTATTATTTCTATTCTTTCAAATTTGTTCAGATGTGTTTATATAGTAAACTATAGATATATGTACATATATGTAATTATATACATGTACATATAATAATACATAAGCATATATAATTATTTTGAATCAACTGTTATGTTAGATTAAGAATAAAAAACATAAAAATTTCTTTACCTTCACCAATTCCTTCTTTGATGCTCTCTTACTTTCTGCAGAGCTGAGTTTCTGACCTATATTATTTTCCTTCTCTCTATAGAATTTCTTTTAGCATTTCTTATAAGGCAGGTCTACTGGCAACAAATTCCCTCCATTTTTGTTTGTTTATGAAACTGTTTCTCTTTCACTTTTGAAGGACAATTTCACAGGGTACACAATTCTAGGTTGGTGTCTTTTTTCTCTCAACACTTGAAATATTTCACTCTACTCTCTTCTGCTTGTGTGGTTTCTGAGAGGAGTGGGATGTAACTCTTATCTTTGTTCCTCTATAGGTAAGGTGTTTTTTCCCTCTGGTTTCTTTCAGGACTTTTTATCTTTGATTTCCTGTAGTTCAAAAATGTTATGCCTAGGTTTAGGGATTTTTTCTGCATTTATCCTGCTTGGCATTCTCTGAGCTTCCTGGATCTGTGGTTTGGTGTCTGGCATTAATTTAGGGAAATTCTCAGTCATTATTGTTTCAAATGTTTCATCTGTCCATTTCTCTCTTTCTTCTCCTTCTGGTATTCCCATTATATGTATGTCACACCTTTCATAATGGTCACATAGTCCTTGGATATTCTGTCTGTATTTTTTTAACCTTTGTTCTCTTTGCTTTTTGGTTTTTGAGGATTCTATTGATATATCCTCTGGCTCAGAGATTCTTTCTTCAGCCATGTCCAGTCTACTAACAAGCCCATCAAAGGCATTCTTTGTTTTTATTACAGTGTTTTTTAATCTCTAGTATTTCTTTTGGTTCTTTCTTAGGATTTTCTTCTTTCTGCTTACATTGCCCATCTCTTCTTACATGCTGTTTCCTTTGTCCATTAAGCATACTAATCATAGTTGTTTCAACCTCAGTCTGATAATTCCAACATCCCTGCCGTGTCTGGTTCTAATGTTTGCTCCGTCTCTTCAAATTGTGCTTTTTGCTTTTCAGTCTGCTTTGTAATTTTTACTTGATAGCCAGATATGATGTACTGGGTAAGAGGAAGCACTGTACACAGGTCTTAGTGGCGTGGGGGGAAGGAGTGTGGAAGGGGAAGTTTCTGGAGTCCTAGGACCAGGTCTCAGTCTTTCAGTGAGCCTGTGCCTCTGGACTGTGAGCCTGACAGGTGCTTCTCAGTCTTTTTTCTCCTTCTTATGTAGGACAGGATGGCTCGGGTGGGCTGGAGTTGGGTATTTCCCCTTCCTTGGTGAATTAGGCTCTGATAATACCCTCACAAGTTAGGCTCTGGTTAACTAGTTTCCCCTGAGGGCGGGCCTTGTTAAAACACAGTGCTCTGGGTATGTCAAAGTGGTTACTTCCCCTGCCCCTGACAGAAGCAGGAGGCAGTTTTTCCTCAGATGTTTACTGTGAGAACCTGGTAGAGTTTCTAAAGGTAAAACTCACCACGTCATGGGGTCCCCCTATCACTGGGTGCCCTTGGAGTCTTTAGTTCTCAGACGTGTCTCCATAGGAGACAAGGAGCCTCCAGGACTCATCACTCCAGTTCAGGTTTTCCTACCCGGCCCTGGTTTCCATGGCAGTTTCCATTCGTGAGTCTCTCCTCCATGACTCCCTGTCTGTCTGTCTCTCTTATCTTGGGGGCGGTGGTCTGCCCTGTGTCCTGTCTCTTATGGATCCAAAGAAAGGTTGTTGATTTTTCAGTCTGTTCAGTATTTTACTCATTGTCAGGATAGAGTGACAACTTCCACGCTCCTTCCATGCAGAGCCACACACAGGCTGAGAACAGCTTCTGGAGCTCTAGTCTCCTCCTTCCAGCCCACTCTACACTCCGTGTAGACAGAGTGTGGGCTAAGAGTCATGAAGAACTGGCTCTGAAGTCTGCTTCTCTCTAGCTGTGTGATTGTGGGCATGAACCATCACATTTCTGAGCTTCAGGTTCCCAATCTTTGAAGGACACTACTTACAACCTCAGAGGGCTGTTCTGAGGAGGAAGAGAGTAAGTGATAAATGATTCAGCACTGAGAGCTGGTAAAAACTTAAAGCCTTTATGGAGTGGACAGGAGCCCCCTCTTCACTGTCATTATTATTTCAGACCCTTGCTTTTATCAGGCCATATCCCTGCTCCAAAGCCTCAAAACCAGCCCCCAAACCTCAAGCAATTGCTCTCAACTCTGGTCACCTGTAGCCGTGACTGCCTAAACTCCTCCTTAGGCCTTGAAATACTGTTTTTGGGTGGTTTGTTACTTTTCCACGTACATGTTTTTCTTATCTCCCTAACTGGAGTTTAAACTCCTAAAGGACAGGGACCCAATTCATAACACATTGCCAGTAAGAGGCCTTCAATAAAGAATTCTTGAGATCTCATCAAGATGGCGGTGTAAGCAGACCCTGAATTCATCTCCTCCCACGAACACAACCAGGTTACAACTATTTTTGGAAAAATTACCCTGGATAGAAAACAGAAAACTGGATAAAAAGAACCCCCACAACAAGGGACAGTCCTGACTTAGGCAGAAGAGGCAGAAATTCCTGCTGGAGAGAAATAAAGCCAGCTTTGGGAGCAGCAGAGTTTCTCAGCCAGCCAGGTGGGAGCCACCCTAAGGTAAGCAGCCCTCCCTGGAGGAGTGAGGTCCAGAGTGGGGCCGATACTGCTATAAGCATCCTTCAGACTCAGCGCAACTGAGACGAGGGTCTTACTGTCTGGCTTTGCTGGCTATTAACTACAGCAAGGATACCCCCAGAAAAACTATTGGATGAAAGCTCAAAGATCTGGGTCTTAAAGGGCCCACACACAAACTCACCTGTCTCTGCAACCTAAAATCACCAGAGAGAAGGCTGACAGTCCTTTGGTGAAATGAGATTCACCTGGTGGGCTCTGGGTGCATCTCAGTGAGAGGAGGGACCTCTCCAGAGACTGAGACTTTGGTGGGGGCCATTGTTCTGACCTGGTCCAGGCATACTGACACAGACCCCGCAGATGCGATTGAGGTTTATCCCTTGGCCGATTAGCCCAGGGGTCTGTCACACCTGCTAGAGCCCAGATTTAATCCAGTTCAGCCAGGGAAGGCAGCACACCCTAGGGACCAGCCCTGTGCAACAGCAAGCCCTCAGGCTACTTTTCAGCCTGCAATGACTGGGTGCCTTGATCCTCCACAGGCAGGGGAGTGTCTCCCTCTGTGGGGCAGGGCCTGTGTGAGGACCAGGTGAACGGTGGGGGGCCTTGGTGGAGAGGTGGGGGCCTCTGTAGTGGGGCCTTGGGGTATGCTCCAGGGTGGTTGGGAAATGTGCATGGACCAGGACTGTGTTGACGGTGTGTGTGGTCCTGTGGGGGGGTGAGGCTTATCAGTGGCAGAAGACCTGTGCTTCACACATAGCCATAAAAAGGATCAGCCCCACCTTCCAAAACCTGAAATAATTGAGTGCTCCCATGCCAAGGGCCAGCCCCACTCAGCTGCACTCCTAAGAGAATTGACAACAGCCTTGTAGGCCTGAGGCCTATAGCAACTGTAAGCCCCTGAGCCTAGCAACCAGCTACACTGGGTACCTGCCCAATTAACAGGAAAACTGCAACAGGAGTGTGCTGTTAGACCTTGTAGCCAACAGTGCTGAGGCTCCCCAAACTGGATATACAAACAGCTGGCCAGGGAAGGAAAGACTAGACTCCCAGGGTACCTGCATTAAGAGCAACCCTACCATAGCAAAAAGACACAAGTAGCCCACAAAGGGGTCACTCCTGGATGTTTTGGACAGGTGATGAGAGGGAAGCACACTGCTGGACCTCAAAAAGCATCTCTTACATAAGGCCACATCTCCAAGATCAGGAGACATAGCTGACTCACCTAATACATAGGTGTAAGCACAGAAAAAGAGGCATAATGAGGAGACAAAGGAATACATTCCAAGCAAGGGAACAGGACAAAGCCCCAGAAAAAAGACTAAATGAGACAGAAATAAGTGACCTACCCGACAAAGAGTTCAAACAAAAACTCATAAGGATGCTCACAGATATTGGGAGAAGACTGGATGAACACAGCGAGCTCATCAACAAAGAACTGGAAAATATAAAAAAGAACCAATCAGAAATGAGGAATGCAATACTGGAAATGAAAAGTTCACTAAAGGGACTCAATAGCAGAGTAGAGGATACACAAGAACGGATCAGTGAGCTGGATGAAAGACTAGAGGAAATCACCCAAGCTGAACAGATAAAAGAAAAAAGAACTAGACAGAATGACAACAGTCTAAAGGAAATCTGGGACGATATCAAGTGCACTAACATTCGTATTATTGGTGTCCCAGAAGGAGAAGAGAGAGACAAAGGGGCAGAAAATTTATTTGAAAAAATAATAGATGAACATTTTCCTAACCTAAGGAAAGAAACAGACATTCAAATACAGGAAGCACAGAGAGCTCCAACCAAGATAAGCCCAAAGAGGCCCACACCAAGACACATTGTAATTAAAATGTCCAAAATTAAAGATAAAGAGAGAATCCTAAAAGCAGCAAGAGAAGGCAACAAGTGACATACAAAGGAAACCCCATAAGGCTATCAGTGGACTTCTCAGCCAAAACCCTACAGGCAAGAAGAGAATGGCATGACATATTTAAAGTGCTAAAAGGAAAAAACCTACAGCCAAAAATACTCTATCCATCAAGGCTGTCATTCAGAATGGAAGAAGAGATAAAGAGCTTCCCTGACAAGCAAAAATTAAAGGAGTTTATCGCCAAGAAACCAGTTCTACAAGAAATGATGAAGGGACTTATTTAAGTGGGAAAGCAATGACCAGAAATAGGGATAAAAAAATGATCAACCCCCCCCCTCCCAAAAAAGCCAGGAAATAAAATCACTGGTAAAGGTAAAAATATAGTAAAGGTAGCAGATCAACCATCTGTGAAGATAATATGAAGGTTAAAAGACAAAAGTACTAAAATTACCTATTCAATGATAAGAGGGTAATGGATAGACACACACAAAACAAGAGGCTAGATATGATTTCAAAAACGTAAAATGTGGGAGGAGGGGAGTGAAAAAGTAGAGCTTTTAGAAAGAGTTAAAGCTAAAGAATCTATCAATTCAATACAGGCTGTTATATACATAGAATATTATATAGGATCCTCATGCTAATCACAAACCAGAAACCTATAATAACTAAGCAAATAAGTAAGACAAAAGAAATCAAACATATTACTAAAGATGGCCATCAAACCACAAGGGAAGAGAGCAAGAGAAAAGGAAAGGAACAGAGAACTACTAAAACACCCAGAAAAAAAAGTAACAAAAAGGCAATAAATACATATTTATCAATAGCTACTTTAAATGTCAATGGACTAAATGCTCCAATCAAAACGCATAGGGTGGCCAATTGGATAAAAAAACAAGACCCATATATATGCTGCATACAAGAGACACATTTCAGACCTACAGACACTCACAAACTGAAAGTGAAAGGATGGAAAAAGATATTCCATGCAAATGGCAAAGAAAAGAAAGCTGGGGTAGCAATACTTATATCAGACAAAATAGACTTTAAAACAAAAACTGTAACAAGAGACAAAGAAGGGCACTACATAATGATAAAGGGAACAGTCCAACAAGAAGATATAACACTTGTAAATATGTATGCACCCAACATAGGAGCACCTAAATATATAACGCAGTTATTAACAGACATAGGAGGAGAAATAGACAGTAACACAATAATAGTAGGGGACTTTAACACTCCACTTACACCAATGGATAGATCATCCAAACAGAAGATCAATAAGGAAACACTGGCCTTAAAGGACACATTTGACCAGATGGACTTAGTGGATATATGGAGAACATTCCATCCAAAAACCACAGAATACACATTCTTTTCAAATGCACATGGAACATTCTCCAGGATTGATCAGATATTAGGCCACAAAACAAGTCTCAATAAATTTAAGAAGATCAAAATAATACCATGCATCTTTTCTGACCACAGAGGTATGAAACTAGAAATCAACTACAGGAGGAAAACCGGAAAAGCCACAAAAATGTGGAGATTAAACACAATGCTACTGAACAATGATTGGGTCAATGAAGAAATCAAAGGAGAAATAAAAAAATTCCTGGAGACAAATGAAAATGAAAATACGACATGCCAAAATCTATGGGATACAGCAAAAGCGGTTCTACGAGGGAAGTTTATAGCAATTCAGACCTACCTCAACAAAGAAGAAAAATCCCAAATAGACAATCTAAAAGTGCATCTAAAGATACTGGAAAAAGAAGAAAAAGACCAAAATCAGCAGAAGGAAGGAAATAACAAAAATCAGAGCAGAAATAAATGAAATAGAGACTAAAAAAGCAATAGAAAACATTAATGAAACCAAGACCTGGTTCTTTGAAAAGATAAACCAAATTGACAAACCCTTAGCTAGACTCACCAAAAAAAGACACAGAAGGCTCAAATAAATAAAATCAGCAATGAAAGAGAAGAAATTACAACAGACACCTCAGAAATACAAAAGATATTAAGAGAATACTATGAAAAGCTATACGCCAATAAATTGGATAATCTAAAAGTAATGGATAGATTCTGAGAAACCTACAACCTTCCAAAACTGGACCAAGAAGAAGTAGAGAATTTGAATAGACCAATCACCAGTAAAGAGATTGAAACAGCAATCAAAAACGTCCCAAAAAGTAAAAGTCCAGGACCAGATGGCTTCCCTGGTGAATTCTACCAAACATTCAAACAAGACTTAATATCTATCCTTCTCAAACTCCTCCAAAAGATTCAAGAGGAGAGGAGGCTTCCTAACTCATTCTGTGAAGCCACCATTATCCTGATAGCAAAACCAGACAAGAACAACACAAAAAAAATTACAGGCCAGTATCACTGATGAACATCAATGCAAAAATTCTCAACAAAATACCAGCAAATCGAATACAACAATACATTAAAAAGATCATACATCATGATCAAGTGGGTTTTATTCCAGGGATGCAGGGATGGTTCAACATCCACAAATCTATCAACGTGATACACCACATTAACAAAATGAAGAATAAAAATCACATGATCATCTCAATAGATGCAGAGAAAGCATCTGACATGATACAGCAACCATTTATGATAAAAACTCTAAATAAAATGGGTATAGAAGGAAAATATCTCAACATAATAAAGACCATATATGACAAACCCACAGCAAATATCATTCTCAACTGAGAAAAACTGAAAGCTATCCCTTTAAGAACAGGAACCAGAAAAGAATGCCCACTGTCACCACTCTTATTTTTAACATAGTATTGGAAGACCTCGCCAGAACAATCAGGCAAGAAGAAGAAATAAAAGGGATCCACATTGGAAGAGAAGAAGTGAAACTGTCACTCTTCGCAGATGACATGATTTTATATATAGAAAACCCTAAAGAATCCACTAAAAAACTTTTAGAAATAATAAATGAATACACTCAAGTCGCAGGATACAAAATCAACATACAAAAATGAGCAAAGTAGCAGAAAGAGAAATTAAGAATACAATCCCATTTACAATTGCAACAAAAAGAATAAAATACCTAGGAATAAACTTAACCAAACAGGTGAAAGATCTGTACACTGAAGACTATAAAACATTGTTGAAAGAAATCGAAGAAGACACAAAGGAATGGAAAACTATTCCGTGCTCTTGGATTGGAAGACTCAACACATTAAAATGTCCATACTTCCTAAAGCAATCTACAGATTCAATGCAATCCCTATCAAAGTTCCAACAACATTTTTCACAGAAATAGAACAAAGAATCCTAAAATTTATATGGAACAACAAAAGACCTCAAATAGCCAAAGGATTCCTGATAAAAAAAGAACAAAGCTGGATGTATCACACTCCCTGATTTCAAAATATACTACAAAGCCATAGTAACCAAAACAGCATGGTAGTGGCACAAAAACAGGCACACAGATGAATGGAACAGAATCGAGAGCCCAGAAATAAACCCACACATTTATGGACAGCTAATATTCAGCAAGGGAGCCAAGAGTATATGATGGAGAAAGGAGAGTCTCTTCAGTAAACGGTGTTGGGAAAACTGCAGCCACATATAAAAGAATGAAAGTAGACCATTATCGTACACCATGCACAAAAATCAACTCAAAATGGATTAAAGACTTGAATGTAAGACCCGAAACCATGAAACTTCTAGAAGAAAACATAGGCAATATGCTCTTTGACATTGGTCTTAGCAGCATATTTTCAAGTCCCATGTCTGACTGGGAGAGGGAAACAAAAGAAAAAACGAACAAATGGGACTACCTCAAACTAAAAAGCTTCTGCACAGCAAAGGAAACCATCAACAAAACGAAAAGACAACCTAACAACTGGGAGAAGATATTTGCAAAAAATATATCAGATAAGGGGTTAATATCCAAAATATACAAAGAACTTATACATCTCAACAACAAAAAAACCAACAACTCAATTAAAAAATGGGCAAAAGATCTGAATAGAGATTTCTCCAAAGAAAATATACGGATGGCCAAGAGGCATATGAAAAGATGCTCAACATCATTAGCTATCAGGGAAATGCAAATCAAAACTACAATGAGGTATCACCTCACTCCGGTCAGAATGGCTATAATTAACAAAACAGGAAACAACAAACGTTGGAGAGAATGTGGAAAGAAGGGAATGCTTGTTCATTGCTGGTGGGCGTGCAAACTGGTGCAGCCACTATGGAAAACAGTATGAAGTATCCTCAGAAAATTAAGAATAGATCTACCATATGATCCAGCTATCCCACTGCTGGGTATTTATCCGAAGAACTTGAAAACACAAATGCATAAATATACATGCACTGCTATGTTCACTGCAGCATAATACACAATAGCCAAGACTTGGAAGCAACCTAGGTGCCCATCAAGGGACGAATGGATAAAGGTGTGGTATATATACACAATGGAATACTACTCAGCCATAAGAAATGATGAAATCCTGCCATTTGTGACAACATGGATGGACCTTGAGGGTATTATGCCAAGTGAAATAAGTCAGAGGGAGAAAGTTAAATACTATATGATCTCACTCATAAGTAGAAGATAAAAACAATGACAAACACACACATAGCAACGGAGATTGGATTGGTGGTTACCAGAGGGGAAGGGGGGAGGGGAGAGGGCAAAAGAGGCGATTAGGCACATGTGCGGGGATGGACTATAATTAGTTTTTTGGTGGTGAACATGATGTAATCTACACAGAATTCGAAATATATTACAATGTACATCTGAAAGCTATATAATGTTATTAATCCAATGTTACTGCAATAAAAAAAATTTTTAATTTTTTAAGAAAAGAATTCTTGATAAGGAGGAGGAGGTTGGGTAGTGCCAGGAGCGAGAGAGTCAAAAATTAAGAACATAGGGTGGAACGTGGTGCCTCAAATAAAACCACATGCGACACCTATGTAACCCTGAGCAGAACACAAGACATCCAGGTCTCTTGTCTGCGGGAAGACTTCTTTGAAAAAGAACAGAAATGCAGTTGCATGTGGGTAGACAGTATATGGAAACCCACAGCTGGTAACTGGGCAATAAAAAATGCAACAATAGCACACTGTCCTGGTCTGGACGGAAACATTTGCCCTGCACGAAAATCATCCTGAGAGTAACAGTGAGAATGTATAGATACGGATTAAGGAGCCCTGTCCTAAGCATGTTAAATAAAGCAGCTCACTTAATCCTCATGGAAACTCCATGAGCTTGCTACTAGTTTTACCCCCATTTTACAGATTGAGACACTGAGGCTTTGGGAAGTCAAGTGACTTGTCTAGGGCTACCCAGCTAGTAAGAAGAGAGCGGAGACTCTCCCCATACTCCTGCGTATTCCCTACACATTCCAGGCCTCCATCACCTGCTGACCTTGCAGTCTGTACTCTCTCCCTCCGTAGCCTCCTTGCTCTTCCTGGAACACACGAGGCACACTCCTGCCTCAGGCCTTTGCACCTGCTGTTCCCTCTTCTGGGACGCTCTCCGTTGGGTGCTCACATGCCTGGCTCCCTCACCCGCTTCAGATCTCACTCTGTGAGCCCTTAGCTGAGCAGGCTCTCCAACATCGAAATCCCCCAGAGGCGCCCCTCCCCCGTTCTAGTTTATTTTTCCCGTTAACACTGATCACTGTCTAGCATCTTACACGAGCTACTTATTTATTTGTTTACTGTCTGTGCCCCATCCCTCATCCTTCCTGGCCAGGATTTTGTCCATGTTGCTTGCTGCTGTATCCTGGCACCCAGAACAATGCCTGGCACATGGTAGACCCTGGAGATGTACTTGTTGAATGAATGAATGTACTCACCTCACATCATTGCCACCATGAGCAAAAGATCCAAAGCAAGCAGTAAGGACTTGCAGGAAATGGAACAGGAGGTGGACCTCGGGTGTGTCTTTCTCCTCCTTTTCCTCTTCTGCAGGGTCCTCTGGAGCCTGGTCAGGATCCGTCAGCTCGGAGGCCAGCTTCATTTCCACCCCTCCCTCTTCTGCCTCTATCTCAGCTTCTGCTACTGCGTTGCAGTAGCTTGAGTAGCTGTCATAGCGAAGTCTCTTTTTAGAGTAGGACACAGTGTCACCCACCAGCTTTTCGCTGTCCTCTGGCGCGGATGACGAGTCAGCAGCTTTGAACGTCGAGTGCACCGGCATCCCACAGATGGCTGCTGTGTAGCAAGTATAGCTGTTGTTCCGGCGGAGCAACCGGTAGTTGTTTTCCTGTGCGGGCTTCTCCTCAGGGCCCCTGTCTGTGTGGATTTTGTGCAGCAAGTCTTTGTAGAGCCCCGAGTCTTTGTGCACAGTGTGATACACGTGACCGTCACTCCTCGTGTGGCCGTCAAAGCCAAACGTGCCATTGGAGACGGGCGATTTCCCAGAGCCCTGAGTCATGGAAAGTGCCCTTCCTGAAACGGGTGAAAAGAAAAGGTCTTATTTTCCAGTCTTTTGAATATAAATCGTGTCAGGGAGGAGATACTCCCCGCTCTTTATGTGGTGGTCATCTCTGGAAGGCTGGATTATGGGTGATTTTAATTTTTTTGCACGTTTTCCTTCCTAAATTGACCAGAAAGGACATGTAACATGCTTTAAATAAAAAGGCAATGTGGGCATATCCAACAAAATGGTAAAACTAATAACATGGTATTTAACAAACGTTATTTATGCTCTCCTAAAAAGTGTCTCCAGAAATTACTGTGGCACTCTTCCTGTTTCTAGTAACCAATAAAGGGAGAATCTGTACATAGAACTTATTTTAGAAAAACTTGACACATGAAGGACCAAACCCAGTGCCCTGTGAGGCAGCGACTCTAGATGCTCCCTGGAAGGCCAATCCCGACTGTCACAGGCAGCATCTGGCAGATCAGTGGGGCAAAACTACTTTGCTTTCTTTGGGCCAAGTCTGAGTGGCACCTATGGAAAGTGGGTGCCAGGGCCCCACGTGGCAGGGAGGCGGGAAGCTGCCCGGACAGGCTTGGCAGAGGCTGGTGCTAAGCCCCTCATTGTCCACAAATGTTCTGAGACAAAAGGACCCCCCCAGGGCAGTCTGGACGCTTCGGAGGTTTCTTTGATTCCATAGTAGGAAGCCCTCCTTGGTTCGTTAGAGCCTTCCCGCGGCGTCCTCCCCGCGGCAGGCGTCCTTCCCCGCAGCGGAGGTAACTCGCACACGGAGGCGGCGCGGGCGCCGGGCCAGCCTGGAAGCAGCTCTCGGGAGAAAACCCCAGAACAGAGTGAGTCTGCTCTACTGACTGAATGGTTTCCCGAGGCCTCTTTAGCCCCTGGGTTTTCTCAAAACAAAATTGGGGGGCACTTTTGTGCATTAAACCCTAATTGCTCACACGTGGGCCCCGCCGGCACCCCCAGGCCCCGCTCGCTCTCTGCCCCGCGCACACCTCCCCCGCCACGTGGGTCTTACCGTAGGTGGCCCGGGGGTGGTGTCCCACGGAGCTGCCCTCCAAGGCGCCAACCGTTTCCCCGGCTGACCCCGTGAGAGGGACGGTGCTGTCGTCATTCGTCTTGGCACCTGGTAGCTCTTTAAAGACTGGGGACTCCACTTCCTGAATTTTATTGAGACTTTCATCAGAGACTCGCGATAAAGCACCTTCTTTTTGTAACTTGCCTAAAAAACAATAGTAGTCGTAACTAACATTTTGAAAGAGCAATCTTGTTATTCAAAAATGAATATAAAAAGTGAATATTTATCTTCATACTTGGTACGTACTTTGGAAATGAGAAAAAAGGTGAGAGCCACACAGAGAAAATAGTTCAATTATCTGGGAAACTCAAGACAGAAAACTCAGCTATTGAGGAGAAGATAGGGGCTGAGACTGAGTGAGCACATCCAGAACCAACAAAAAACAGAGGCCTCGCCTCGACCCTGGCCCTTCCAGCCTCGACCCTGGCCCTTCCAGCGCTAACCTTCCACGACTACTGAGCCCGGGCTTGCACTTTCCTAAATGAACCGCAGAATCACTGAATGTTTATCCATTTTGTCCTCAGAGATATTGTTATGGTCTGTTTGGTTTTCTTCTGTTCAATAAATCATTGGTCTCAGATTTCTTTTGGTCACCAAATCTTAGGAAATAAGTAAATCATCTTCCAAAAAGGAACCGAGAGATCCCACCTACTCTGAAAAATCCTTTACTTTCAAAAGAGACAAAGGATTTCAAAAAAGCGCTTTTAAAGCCCGACAGCATTCTTTTTAACCAAACCTGTTATGTGGTGCTCCTGATTTACTCATCTTGCTGCTTGCATATTTTTCTGAGCACATTTCTAAGCTCTCACCTCCAGAACTGAAATGGAAATACTCTTCTTGGTCCCTCTGCTGGAGGCGCTCGGCCGCCATCCCTCTCTCTGATTATCATCTGTCTACCACGAGTCAGACCTACAGGCAGGCTCTTTAAAACAAAGTTCTGCTACGAACTACAGGGAACAAAAAAATGTACATACAGATCTTTGACCCCAAGTTGCTTATAATCTACCTGAGAGAAGATAATATTTGTAAAGATTATAATAATAAACCAAAGATTGCTAACATTTACACAAGACAGGTATTATTTTCTGTACTTTATTAAAGAGCAAACTGAGGCACAGAGAGATTAAGTGATTTGTCCAGGGTCACACAGGTAGTAAAGGGCAGGCAGTTTGGCTCTACGGTCCGTGCCCTTAATCACTAGTCTGTATTTAAAATAACAGAGCAAGAAATACACATTGAAATATCAAAATATACAGCAGTGACGAAAAAGTCTCCGGCGAAGCCAGAATGGGGAGCAATGTCAGTTTCCCTCTATGACATTATAGCCTAAAGTTGGAAAGCAAAGATTTTATGCTCCATTTGACATGAAGGTTCAGCTATTGGGAAAAGCCTTTAAAAATCAAAGCATCTAAGTATAGTTTATCATCCCCCGGGGTCAAAGCAGCTGAGCAGTGGGTGAGGGGCTCCTCTTAGGCTAGTGCTCTGCATGCTGGAGGAGGTGAGGTCTACTCTCGGCGGAAGGCAGGGAGCGCCCACACGGGAGAGGAAGCAGCAGCTGGGTGTCAATCCATTGTCTATGTGGCTTTACTACTGAGTTTGAAGTTGTATGTATTAATGTGGAAATTTTTAAAATTCACATGCAGTAAACTGCCTCTGCGTGAGTGTGTGTGTGTGTGTATGCTGATTCTAACACATGTCTAGATCTGTGTAACTGCTACCACAGTCAGGATACAGAAAGGTTCCATCATCCCCTAAAGCTGCCCTTGTAGTCAGACCCTCGGCCCAGCCCTAACCCTTGACAACCGCGGATCTGCTCTCTGTCCCTACAGTTTGTCTTTTTCAGAATGCCATATAAATGAAACCATAGATATGTAATTTTTTGAGACTGCCTTCTTTCACTCAGCATGATGCCTTAGAGATTCACCCAAGTTGTTACATGTATCAATAGTTCATTCTTTTTCATTGCTAAGAAGTCTTCCAATATATGGGTGTACCATAGCCTGTTTATTCATTCTGTGGATAATCTGGGTTGTTCTAGTTTTTCGTGATCACAAATAAAGCTGCTATAAACATTCATGTACAGATTTTTGGGTGAATTTAAATTTTCATTTCTCTTGGGTAAAACCTAGGAGTGGGCTAGTGTATATTTAACCTTATAAGAAACTGCCAAGCTGTTTCCTCGGGCGGCTGCACCGTTTAGCACTCCCATCAGCAGCATCTGAGAGTTCCAGCTGCTCCTCATCCTCATCAGCACTGAGCATCGTCTGCTTTTTTTAAAGCTGTTCCAATAGGTGTACAGTGATATCTCATTGTGATTATCATCCGCATTTCCCTGATGGCTAGTGATGCTGAGCACCTTTTCATGGATGTATTTGCCATCCACATATCTTTATTGATAAAGTGTCTGTTCAAATTTTTTGCTCATTTTTCATCTATGTTGTTTTCTGAGATTTCTTTATATATTCTGAAAACAAGTCCTTTGTCAGATAGGGGACTTGAAACTTTCTCCCAGTCTGTAGCTTGTCTTTTCATTCTCTTAATAATGTTTCTCACAGAGCAATAGTTTTTAATTTTGATGAAGTGCAATTTATCAACTTTTTTTAATGAATTGTTTTTGGTGTCATATAAAAAATACTCTTTGTTTAACCCAAGGTCACAAAAATTTTCCCTTATTTTTTTTTCCCTAAAAGTATTTCCTATTTTACATTTAGATCTATGATGCATTTTGAGTTAATTTTGTTTTTCAAGGTATAACGCTTAGGTCAAGGTTCTTTTCTTTTAGCTTACAGATGTCTAATTACTCTGATACTATTTGTCAGACAGACTATGCTCTCTCCACTGAACTGCCTTTGTACTTTGTTGAAAATCAATTTGCCATATTTGCCTGGGTCTATATCTGGACTCTATCCTGTTCTGTTGATCCAGGCGTCTATTTCTTCACTAATACCCCACTCTCTTGTAGCTTTACAGGGGGTCAAAGTTGAGAAGTATGAATCCTCCAACTTTGTTCTTTTTCAAATTATTTTGGCTATTCTAGTTCTGTGGCCTTTCCAGATAAATTTTTTTTTAAAGATTTTATTTTTCCTTTTTCTTCCAAAGCCCCCAGTACATAGTTGTATATTTTTAGTTGTGGGTCCTTCTAGTTGTGGCCTGTGGGATGCTGCCTCAGCATGGCTTGAGGAGTGGTGCCATGTCCGTGCCCAGGATCCAAACCAGAGAAACCCTGGGCCACCAAAGCAGAGTGCGCGAACTTAACCACTCGGCCACAGGGCCGGCCCCCCCAGATAAATTTTAAAAGCAGCTTGTCTAAATCTACAAAATCTCCTGCTAGGATTTTTATTTAAATTGTGTTAAATCTATGGATCATTTGAGAAGAACTGACATCCTTACTAGATTGAGTCTTCCAATTCATGAGCATGGTATGTTCCTCATTTGTTCTGATCTTCTCTGAAATATGAGTTTTCAAATTCAGGTATGTCCACACTAAAACATAATTGTGAGGCACACTCTGAGGACAAAAGGAAACACTTCTTTTGAGAGCTCTGTAAAAGCATGTGGCCTCAAGGCTTGGAATTCAATTATGTTGTTAGTGGCAGGAAAATAGTTCCAGCAGCTTTCTAAGCCATATTCTTGTTCTTTCAAAAGTTGTTTTTCTTGAGGCATAAATTACATACAATAAAATTAACACATTTTATTTATTTATTTATTTATTTTAAAGATTGGCACCTGAGCTAACATCTGTTGCCAATCTTGTTTTTTTCCTCCTTCTCTCCAAAGCCCCCCCGTACATAGTTGTATATCCTAGTTGTAGTGCCTCTGGTTGTGCTATGTGGGACGCTGCCTCAATGTGGTCTGATGAGCGGCGCCATGTCCGCGCCCAGGATCGGAACCAGCGAAACCCTGGGCCGCCGAAGCAGAGTGCACGGACTTAACCACTCGGCCATGGGCCAGCCCCAAATTTGTGCATTTCAAATGTGCAGGTGGATGACCTGTGACAAACGAGTACACCCCATAACCACTCCCCCAATTAAGGCAGAGCACACTTCCATGTCCCCGAGAAGTTCCCTCCTGACCCTTTGCAGCCAGTCTCCTGAACCCGCTGCAGGCCACCGCAACCAGTGACTTCTATGCTAGAGATTAACTTTCCCTCGAATCATACCGTATGTACTCTTTGTATCTGCCTTCTTTTGCTTGACATAACGTCTGTGAAAATGATTATGTTGTTGCGTTTACAGGTGGTTCATTTTCCTTATTGCTAAGAAGTCTTCTGTTGCATGAATATACCACAATTTGTTTATCCATTCACCTGTTAATGAACATTTGGGTTGTTTCCAGTTTTTGGCTATTGTGACTAAATGATTTGTGTACAAGTCTTTTTATGAACATGTATTTTCATTTCTCTTGGATAAATGCCTAGGAGTGGAATTACTGGGTCATGGTGACTGTATAGGAAGCTGCTACATTAATTTCCACAGTGGGTGTGCCACTTTACATTTCACCATAAAGGTCTGAGAGCCCCAGTTATTCCACTTCTTTATCAACACTTGGAATCGCTGCTCTTCTGGCTTTTCGCCATTCTTGCGAGCGTGAAGTGATATCTTATTATGGTGTTAATTTGCATTTCCCTAAGGACGCATGTTTTCATCAGGCTGGTAGAACTTGACTGCACAGTCAACTTCCGGTTTCCATGCAACTGGGACTGAACTGCTGCTCACTTGGGTCACAAGTTATCAAGGAAAAGTTTTAGAAAGAAAGCAGTCAGGAGCCAAGAGACAAGGACTGGGCATGTTTCTTGGTGTATGTTGCAGGGTTATCCACACTTCCATTTCCCTCTGACGGTGAGGATAACCGGGGATTACATCCGAAGGCTCAGGAATCAGGAACACTCTTGTACATCAGAAGAGTCCAAAAGCCCTCACCTGCTATTTTCCTCCGCATCCATGGACACACGAAGAGCCACACAAAGAGGGCAAACAGCAGCGCAACCCCAAAGGAGATGAGCGCTATTGCCCACATGGGAAGGACCAGACCGAGCACTGGAAACAAAAAGGACAGCAGTGTTGTCAGTGGGTACTTTCTGAAAGGCCAAGCCTCATGTCAGCGTATGTTTCATTCCCCAAACCTAAACGAATCACCTGGATTTTGTATTTAATAAAACTCTCAACCAAAAAAATGTGGTATACTTTTTGGGGTAGAAAGCTGTGTGTTTAAGACACACTACACCTTGTGAATATGCGGTTAAACTGGTTAGTAAGCTAATTATTAAAATTTTACCAACTTGGCACAAACAGCATATTAAGTTGGGAATAAAACCACGTATGTGTTATCTCAATATCTAAACGTGGCTAAGAAAGCAGTCCACCATCCTCTCTCCTAACAGGCAGCCCACTCCACGGGCAGTGAGAAGCTGAGGTCTGGAAACGCTGCATGGAGCCGCTGACTGCTGCCTCTTTTGGTTCCTCAGTAGTCAGCAGCCGTGCTTTAAATGGACATGATGCTCTGACCACATATACAAACCTTTCTTAAAATCAGCTTAGAAATAAGTTTTTTTAAAAAGACATTGACCTTCAAACTTAACACTTCTCTGAAGTCTCAACTCATGGAATTACAACATAGAAAAACTTTTCATTAAAATCTGATAATGCATACCAAGTTGCAATTACACTAGCCAATAAAAGGGGAGAAGTGCACACGGTTTAGGAACTTCGTATTTCCCTAACACTGTAACATCCTCAGCGCTCAACACTCTGAATTTTGTACATCTTCTGTCACCGGTGGCAGTAGGCACATGTCACACACATTCACAGGTGTACAACTTACACACACATGCTTGTGCAGGAACACAAAGATAAACGTACAAGAAAACGAACTATACAGCATTATTTGTAATAATAAGAATTTGCAAGACAACGAATATACGCATCAGTATGGAAATGTGAAATAATTGCAATGCACAGTCATAAAAATGCGGTAGATCTATACATGTGTACTGATAAAGAAAGAGACCCAAGATCTAGTTAAGTAAGAAAGGCTAGCCGGATAATGGTATGCGTAGCATGATCCAATTTATGTTTAAAAAAAGAAAACAGGGGCCGGCCCTGTGGCCTAGTGGTTCAGTTCAGTGTGCTCTGCTTTGGCAGTCTGGGACCAGCTCCTGGGTGCAGACCTACACCACTGGTTGGTGGCCATACTGTGGTGGTGACCCACATACAAAATAGAGGAAGACTGGCACAGATGTTAACTCAGGGGGAATCTTCCTTAGCGAAAAGAAAAAAAGAGAGAGAAAGAAAATAGCCTCACATTTACACCCTATCATATGTGGGAATATATAGAGAAAGTTCTGGAAAGATACAAGGGTTGCTCCTGTGGTGAGATGGGAATTGGAGGGGGTTTCCAGTTCTTACTACATATACTTCTGTATTGTTAACTTTTAAAATATTTAATAAGCACGTCACTTTTGTGAATCGTTAAAAGGTTTTAAAAAGTTTTAAAGGCGTGAACTATTTAAAACTTTGATCTTTGCTCTTAGATTAAATAAATCTTTAATGATGCTTTGTTACATCGTTAACCATTTTATACATACAAACCAACTCAAAGTTATTCAATTAAGGTATTATTAAATATTTTGGTAATTGTAAAAGATAGAATAGGTAGTTAATTCTATAAACAGGGAGTAGAGAATTAGCATTTATAAATATGAAAAACAAAAAATCAGAATCACCTAGTTTAATTACAGCTAAGAGCTCACTGGCAGGAGTACAGACTCTTAGGGGCTAGAATGTTCCACTCCCAAACTCCCCATCACATCGGAAACAGTGGATCCAGCAGGCCTGCACTGTGTAAGCTGCAGCCCGCTCGGGCCCGGTTCCGCCCCAAACGGAGGCTTGGAGCTGCTTGTAAATGACTCCAGCTGACCTCCCTGAGCTGTGCCTGTGCGCCCGGCTGCCTGGTTTCTGCTGTCTATCTTCATGTCAGCAGCGTCTAACACGTGAGAAAGGATCACTCCACAGCTGCCTCTTGCCCAACTGAGTGGTAACTGTTAATTACCAACATCAAACTGATTAACATCAACACCAATCACTCTTACGGCTTAAAAGTATTTGATTTTTTGAAGAGGTTTCCCTTGTGGCTCCTGGTTTAGTTGATGGTAAAACTGTTAATTGTGCTACTTTTGACTTCATTGTGTTAACCTGATCTAAGAGAGACAAGCCCTGGAAACTGCGGGGAGAGAGAAACAATTTGTAAGTTATATAAGTCGTTTTTTAAATAAGTGAACATTTTTGCTCTCAGGCCCTTTTCCCCCATCCATGCTGAGTAGAGCCCACAGCAAAAGCAGACAAGGGCTGCTGGATGTGATCCCTCCAGGCCCATCTCCACGCTCTCCGTGGGCTCACGGGGGATTCCAGAGGGTGTGAGGACCAACACCTGAAAAGGAGAAACTTGATCCTTGGCTTAGACAGTAAGCTACAACGTCACCTGCCACTTGAACCTTTACCATGGCAACCGTCTTTGCCATTGGTCTGGGCTGGGCAATGGCCAGAAAGCTCTGAAGTCACCCTCCTAGTCACAAGAAACTGGAAGGGAGAGCAGGGGATAGACACCACCAAGTGGAGGGGGGAGACAGAGTAAGAAATCAAGGTGGAGGAAAGAGTGAAGGAGCACAGGAAACCAGGGGGAAATCATGGACAGCGAGTAAGAGACGAGAGGGGGACAGAATGGGGACCGAATTTGGATCTTGCCAAATTATTGCGGCAGTTTAGGAATTTAATAGAGCATCAAAAGAACACGAGGATTTACGTTTAAAGCCTGCATGTAAGAAATGCAGGCTGGCAGTTATTTATGCTATATACCTCCAAATTGTGCCAAATATATACAATCAAGTTTCATGAATAAAAAATAATTAAACACAAAACGTCAGCAAAGAAAAGCACTTGAATCAATGTGCTTCCACGGGAAAGCTTTTTTCTTCTGAAAACTTAAGGTTGACTTATACATAACAAAATTTTAGACAAAAATATTTTCTGTTTCTTCCTGTGAGGCTCTAATCGTTTTCCAATAATTACTCCTTAAGAGGGCAATAAGGCCTGGCGCCACTGCACTCCGTGGACAGGCAAAGTAGGACACGGCTTGAACTGCTCCAGGTCCCTCAGCCAAAAGCACTGCCAGGAGCCAAGGCTGGGAGCTCCGAACCAGCCCTCCCCCAGCCGCTCAGCGGCCTTTCCCCTCAAGCTCCTCCAGTTTCTGAACAGCAAAGACACGGTGAATAGTGATTTAGGTCTAACCTCAAGCATCTTTACAGTTCTGTTCCAAATCCCCCAAACATCAGAATATTCAAGTGAGTTGGGGAAGAAGAAAATAGAACTTTCTAGAAACACAGTCTTTCAGAGTCATGACTTTGTTACACTTCTTGTTTTTCATGTCTAACAATCATCATTAGAATCTACAAAATAAATAAAACTTGTCTAAAACCAATAGGGCTGGAGCCCATATTAGTGTGCCAATGCCCCTGATGGGTATCAGCCTCTCCCTCCAACCTTCTTTCTTCTCTTTTTAATTTTATAAATAATATGTGATTATACAAATACCAGCAGGACAAAACTGTATGATGTACAAAGAGGAAAATTCCTCATCACTCTCCCCTCTTGAACCCACTTCCCAGAGAAACACTAACTATTTGGTGTGTATCTTTCCATGTATTTTCTAGATACAAGCAAACACACAGTGTAGAATGTTTGCCAGAATTTTTTTCCTTTTTTTTAAACTTAGACGTAGAATCAGACTGTCTGGACCGTCCTGTGCTTTCATTCCTAACGTAACAGTATATTGTGGACATCACTCCACAGTGACACACACACACACGTTGACCTCCCTTGCAGAATGACTTTTTACTAGTCCTCCCTTACCGGATAGCTGTTACTAGTTTCCATTTTGTTCTCTTGGTTTTAGATCAACATGTTCAAAGCATTAGAGGAAGCATAAAAAGCATAAAGGGAATCCTGGAGCAGCTTCCTTAAGAAAATAAAGCATTCCTTTGAAATTAAAAAATGCTATTGCCTAATGTGTCCTATAACTGGGATTTGTGTGTGTGTGTGTGTGTGTGTATGGTACCAGCATTCTCAAATCAGGGTTCATTTATAATAATTCTGAAAAGGAAGTGAACTTAAACCACTGCGTGTGGTTTGAATCCAGCCCTTGGTGATGCTGGAGACTTCTCACCCCAGGGCTTCCCCAACCCAGGGCTAAGAGCCACTGTGGTTGCTCTACAGCTCAGAGCTTGAAACCTTAAAATGGTAACAAGGAAGACAGAGCTCCTCTGGGAACAAAGCTCCTACTCACAAAGACAGCAGGGGCCGGAGGGTTGTTGATGCTCTGATTTCCTTGGGACTGGATCAGAAGAGCTGCAACTGGAGGAGGAAAAGGAGGAGGGGGAGGAGGAGGAAAGAAGGAGGAGGAGGGGGAGGAGGAGGGGGAGAGGAGGAAGAAGAGGGGGAGGAGCGGGAGGGGGAGAGGAGGAGAGGTAGAGGAGGAGGAAGAGGGGGAGAAGAAGGAGGAGGGGGAGAGGAGGAGAAGGACGGGAAGGAGGGGGAGAGGGAGGAGGGGGAGAGGGAGGAGGGGGAGAGGGAGGAGGGGGAAGGGAGGGAGGGGGAGGGGAGGGGAGGGGAGAGGAGGGGAGGGGAGGGGAGGGGAGGGGAGGGGGAGGAGAGGCAATGTCAGCCCTGTCTCAGGTGCAGACTGTCCTGAGGAAGCCAGAAACCAGGCCTGGTTAAGTCTGAGAATTCATTTGCTGGTAAAAAAGAGTGATGGAGGGTTGCTAGTTGGAACTTTTGAAGAACACCGGTTTTACATAAGAACCGCAATAAGGTGGCAGTGTTTGTGGTAGGAGGTTACGGTAAAGAGGTGATCAGAGCAGTGGTTCTCCAGATGGACCACGCATCAGAATCACCCACAGGGTTCCCTGCTAAAACCCAGATGGCAGACTACAGTAATTCTGATTTAATGGGTCTAGGGCTGGGCCTGGAGTCTGCATTTTGACAAGTTACCATGTGGTGCTCATGTTGTTGGTTTAGGGAACCACACTCTGACTTAGAAGTTATATATAACGACCAGAAGCTTAACTAGGTGATCTGCTCTGACTACGCAAAGAGGCATGCAATGAATTTCAGCTGATTCATTCTTTACATGCTGAACACAAACCAGGTCCCACACAACCAAAGACTTTTTCATTAAAAATAAACTTCAGGCTTGTGTCCAAACCAAGTGAGCACTTTATTTCCCAAAGTTATTTTTGCTTCTTGCAAATTATTTTCTTAAGGACAAAAATGCAAAGATGATTTTTTAAAGTGCTCACTCAGTCTTTGAAGTATAAGAATGACTTTTGAGAAAAGTCATGTCAAATGCAAAGCAAAACAAATCAAACTAAGCCTAAGACATAAACAATTTCAAAATAACTTAGAATGGAGGAAGAGAGGAAATCAAAACATCATAACTCAACATCCAGTGGGTCCTCACTGAATTCATCTCCACGCATAAAAATGCTATTTATCAAAACCTCTTAGTTGAAACTGGGAAGATTAATGCTGCCACTCATTTTTGTTAGGGAATTTCCATCTTTCCTTTTATCTCTGAGGCCCCTATGTTGAATGCAAACATTCTATGGAGGAAAGAAAGGGAACTGGGAAGCATAAATTCCAGGCTGGCAGAAAGGCAGACTTCTTCTGAAAGGAGCAGATGAACTGAGTCATTGTTGAAGTGACTCTTCTCAGCTCAGCCTTATCACCAAAGATGACACCACGGCTATTTATGATATGGCTGCACAGGCAGAGAGGTCCCACATGAAGAAAGAGTGTGCAATTAGAGTCTTGTTTGAAGGGCCAAAGTTAACCTTCAATGTTTAAATAAAAATAAGACTTGGACTCACCTACTGGATATTCTAGAAACATTCCCCAGGAACCAAAATATTAGGAAAGTCCTTTTCTGACTTAGTGGAGGAACAAAATGGTGGGTCCTTCAGAGGCATGACCTTCTTCTCCTTCCTTCTCCTCTAGGCAAGCCCCCCGGAAAACTTCAAGTAAGAAATTTTCCATATCAATATGTGTGGAAAAAATAGAAAGATAGGATGACTCAGGATATGCTGGCAACTTAGGGCCAAAACGATGAGGCTACTTTTGGTTGATGGTACTACAATAGCCTCTAACAGCATCAAGAGTTAGCATGTGCCAGGCACTGTGCTGAGCGCCCTCCCCACGTTATCTCATGTAACATGGCATCCTCTCACGGACGTCCTCCCACTGTCCCCTGTGATAATGAACAGAGGCTCAGGGAGGGGAAGCAATGTGACGTTTGGTTGGGCACAGCTGCCCAAACACATTACTTAGCATTAACTCTAGCACTGGGAATACGCTGTGCTTTCAACTAAGTAATGATCTTCAAGATTCTTGTACAGATTTTTTAACATTCCTAATTAAAGAGGTCACCACCCTCTTCACATAACCTGTATATTAAATATTTACACAAAACATATAGCCGGGTTTCCCAATATACAGGAAGCCATTTTTAAAGAGAGTGAAGAGAAGGGAAAGAACATAGCAAGGAGGATGTATTTTGATTGTCATTAACGTTGACATTAGGTTCCAGGCGCTGTATATTAGGTGCCTCACCCAGGCCACGTCATACAGCAGTGCAATGTCATAACTAAGAGCTGGGGCTCAGGACTGGAATGCCTGCTTCAAATTTTGGTCCTGCACCTTACTACTTGTATGACTGTGGGTACTCAGCATTGCTGTGCCTCAGTTTCCCATCTGTAAAGTGGAGTTAGCAATATTACCAATTTCCAAGAGGAGTTCAGAGACTAAAAGGGTTAATTCATGTAAAACTCAACTCAATAAAAGTTAGCATTTACATTATTTATTTCTCACAACCTCTCCATGAAGCATTTATATTACCCTTAGTGTCTCATCCATTATATAGTTTAATTTTCTCTAGAATAATTTACTCTCCCATTAAGATGATTCTTTTAGCAAACTGGCAGTAAAACTACAGCAAAAGATGAGGAAAAGAAAAAAAAGAAGAGATGGAAAAAATAGGCCAAGTACAGAAAAAGTCAAATTTTAATGAAAATCACACAGTTGATTTCTGCTGACATTCGGAAGAAGATCCAGGGAGCAATAAGAACAGACGGCAGAAAAAAATAAAACGCAGAATAAAAAATAAATCATCCTTATTTGTACCAATTGCCGTTTCCAGGACTCGGCGCTACAAAGGCAGTGCAGCCTTTGCGACGCCGCCTCTTAAACCCGCACCGGAGGCGTCTGCTATCGGCAGTTGCCTGGCTTTTTGTTCAGCTAAGCTGAGCTCCATGGGCCTGTAGGGAACTAGGAACAAGGACTCAGGAGCACGCGGACGGTGGACAGAGGGGGCCGCAGCGCACTCCCCCGGCGCTCCGCGGCTGCCCGGCTCTACAGACGTGCTGGAGAGTCACACACTTGGGAGCGGGCTTCACTGTGTGGTATGGAACTGTTTTTTCCTCTGCCTCTGGTTTTCATTCTATATCATGAAAACAGTCAGTGACAGACACGCTGCACAGTCTGTGCACTGTAAGCCCTGGCGGCCACCAGCCACTGTCCCTGAGCCCAAGGTCCCAGCTCTCCGGCTCCCATCGCTGGGACCTTCGCCTCGTGCTTCTCTTGTGACCTACGGCAGCCGTGCGGCTTCGCCCCGGGCTGCCCCCAGAGTCTGGGAGTCCTGATCCCGAGGATTCACAGCTTTAGATCAAGGTTTTGAATGGTGCCGAGATGCCAGAGCAGGGTAGACAATGCTAAGAAGCCTTCACAGACAGGGTTTCATTTTCAGTACTGAAGCACACAAATGGATAATTAGATATGCCTAATAAAATAAAATCTGAGCAAAACTGCCTTGAGAAAACCTAGTTTGGGAAAATAATAATGATTTTCCCTCATTCTGGAAGAGGGCACTTTTCAACTTTAACATGACAAGCCGTTTAGCAGAAATTTTTTCTTTTGAACAGAGAGGGGGAGATTTTTGTCAGATATGGCAAGTAACTGAATCTTTATTCATAGACATTAACAAGAAGAAAAACAACACAAACTAACATATCTGCTGACTTCAGGTACTCACACCCACAATAACGGGTGTACTCAGGGTCTGGCTGTAGGAGGCGCACCTCACCAAGGGGAACAGGAGGAATCTTCTCAACCAAAACATGTACAGAAACACTGCATTTTCGAATGTTACCAGTTCATCAACATTGCAATGTGTGCAAATAAGAACACTGTATATAAGTTTTTCTTTACCGATTGAAAATGCAAAAGAAAAGAACTTTTAACCCTGCCCCCTAAAAAGCCCCAAACCCTGTAAAAAAAGAACAAAAGTCAACAGAACGGGAAGAAAGGGAGTAATTCTGAAAATGAAATCATCATTGGCTTCAGTGTCTAGAAAAAAAAGGGTAGCTTCTAATTACTGGATTCACTGGTCTGACAAGTCCAGGGAGTTTGACATTTGTGCCATAGACCACGTCAGAGCTTCCCCTGGCCTGTCACCCATGTGTGGTCTGCTGCCACCCCCAGGTGCTCCACACGCCTCCCTGGCCCCTCCCCAGCTCAGTGAGGTATGTGGTGTCAGTCATGTGCCGAGACTCAGAGAGCCGAGGAAGCTGCTAAGGTAACACAGCGGGGTGAATGGCAGAATGGGGATTTCAATTTTCCTTTTTTAAGGCTTAAAGTCTGTTGCCTTTTTATTTCGCATATCTCTTGGGTATTTAAAACAAGTCAATGCACTTACTACTATTTTTACTACTTCATAATAACCATGAGTAATGCTTTCTACTGTCAGCCAACAACAGTGCCAGCACGAAAGAAGCCAACACCGTTAAGTGGCGATACACCTCGCCTGCTGGGTTTCAGGGTCCAAGGGATTCTTACCTGGTGCTCCTGTGTACATGATGGAAAACACATTTATTGCTATTGTAGCAGCATAGAACACCGGAAGTGCCCGGAGGCCATTGGGAACAGGGTCCTCCTGCATGATAATGAGATAAAGCGGAAGGTCAGGATTCCAGGAGCATCTGGAGCCAACACAGGCAGAATGATAGAAAACACTGTCACCAGAAAACCTTCCCAAACACTGGCGTGGCCCAAACAGCTGGCAGTGCCACTGCTGTGTGATCTGCCACACACTACAGACACAGCAGTGGCCTGGGCCATCTCTCCTACACAAATGCTGTTTCAAAGACCCCACCATTGTGCCCAGCAGACCCGTTCATGCACTGGAATCACACCAGCTGATGTCAGATTGAGAAACAGTGAAGAACTGTTAGGTCAGCTCCTGGGGGCTGAAGCCCAGAGCTCGGCATCTACTTCAAAACCTGTGGCTAAGTTCAGGTTTGGCCCTAACAACCTACTTTCAACAAATCTTTTGAGACCCGACCCTCTGAGGATGCCCGAAGAGAGTCAAATGACTTACACACCACTGCCTCACTACTAGATTTTATGGCACTCCATCACACAGAACACTTCAGCTCTATTAAAATACGTAAAGCACGTACGTTACCATGTGCTACGATTCTCAAAATCTTTTCATAAGGTACAGTATCTAACCTTCAGCTATTAAAAGTTAAAAAGAACTGTGGGTTCTCTGTCTAATAAAACATTTATTTACAACTTTAGGCTTCTGGTACAACATTCCCAACACCTAAGACTTCAACAAGAATAGTAGTGCGCACGTTTTAGGCTAAATGACATCTGGACAGTATTAGAAATTTAGAGTTTTCAGCAGATCTACAGAAGCTTCTGAAGCACAAATATGGATTGGGAACTCCTCAATGCAGCACTGGCACACAGTTGTTGCTTAAATGATTCAAAAAAGGACTCATTTCTAATACCCATGTGAGACACTCTTGTACACTTATACAAATCTCTTACGTACTCATGATAAAAAGAAAAACAGGTTTCAACATTGATGTGAGCTAGAAGAGTAAGGCTAAGTAGAGATGATCTCAAAGATTCCTAGTGCCAAATGCAAACATGTATGGAAATCAAGTAAGTTTGCACAACAGCAAACTCATCAAGAGCCTCTTCTGCAATGTCTCAAGTAGCCAACAGCACCTGTCAAGAGGCTTGAGTTAAACGTAGTGAGGCGTAAGGAGCAGTAAGAACAGGGGTAGAAAGAGATTCAGTTGCATGAGAGTCACAGCCAGACCAGGCAGGGGATGTGAAGAGCAGATGCGAAGAAGTGACGGTCAGGAGCCAGGGATGAGAGGCACAGCAGTCTTCTCACCTGTTACGGACCATGTGAAAAGAACCCAGGCTGAACTGAACCAAACGCTGGGATGCTCAAATGCCTACTGACCCTGGTTTCCAAAATGTTGTTTTCTCGGGGATAAGAGTTGCTAAAGAAAGACTCCCAACCAACAAGTCCTGAAGGTACATATGTCCTGAGTTTATGTTTTTCAATTGAATCACTTTACATTTTCTCAAATAACCTATCCTTAAAACTCAAATGACAACGTCTCATTAAGACTTGTCGCCTTTCCTCCCTCCTGTCTCTCTCCCTCTCTCCTTTCATTCCTTCTTCCCGTCCATCCATCCATCCATCCATCCCTCACCCGCCACCCATCCAAGCATCCATCATTCCCTCTCAATAAATATTCCAACTTTGAAGTGCTAAGCACAGTGCTAGGTACTGGAATAAAAAGTGAACAAGACAGTCATGATTTCTACTCTCAGATTTTGTAGGCAAATAGCAAACAGGCCACTAAGCAAGAAATAAAACAGCGTACAACATGATAGAGCAATGAGGGGAAAGTACAGAGTGTTGCGGGAGTATTAAAAAAGAGGGAACCAACAGAACCTGGGGTGGGAGAGGAAAGGCTTCCAAGGAAGTGACACCTGAAGGCTGAGTAGGAGCAGGAGTTTGCCAGGCAAGGATGGGTTCCAGGCAGAGGAAATAAAAGAAGTGAAGGCTAGCAGGTGACAGAAGGTAGCGTCTTCCAAGATGTAAAGAAATATTAGTATGGCGGGAGCCCAGGGGAAGGAGGGGCGAGTTTGTCCTGATCCAAGAGAATGAGCCCGTCAACAGACTGCAAGGCAGTGCCAAGAAAAAATGGCTGCCTCCTCCAGCAGGAGACAGCTGAAGATAGGCATGCGCCTCGTGTGCTCAGCGTGTGCTGCAACACAGGGATCAAAGGCGTGCGCTACGGCTTAGAAAACGCTGCAACAACCACTTGACAGTCAAAGAGAAAAATGCAATCAAGTTTCTTTCTAGAATACCGATCTCAGTAAGTTTTTATTTTAATCTCATTTTATTATTTATTTATTTATTTATTGTTTTAAGATTGACACCTGAGCTAACAACTGTTGCCACTTTTTTTTTTCTTAATGCCTTATCTCCCCAAATCCCCCCTGGTACATAGTTGT
Source organism: Equus asinus (assembly GCF_041296235.1). NCBI lineage: Eukaryota > Metazoa > Chordata > Mammalia > Perissodactyla > Equidae > Equus > Equus asinus. The sequence goes on along the minus strand of NC_091816.1, from coordinate 2,017,722 downwards.
ATATCTTAGTTGCAGGTCCTTCTAGTTGTGGCATATGGGACGCCCTCTCAACGTGGCCTGATGAGAGGTGCCATGTCCGCGCCCAGGATCCAAACCAGTGAAACCCTGGGCTGCCACAGCAGAGCGTGCAAATTAACCACTTGGCCACGGGGCCGGACCCTCATTTTATTTTTGATAAAACGCACCCCAATAGATATATTTCCTTCTTTTTATCCTTTCCTCAAGGATAGAAAAAAGGCAGTGTCTCAAGCTTGCTTTCTCCATTAAAAAATAGAAAACATTTCACATTTGGGCACAGAAATTCTCCAGCTGTTTTTAGTGACAGTCAATTTCAAAATCTTAACACTATCTCTGACTCTATTCTGTTTAACATTCAGGAAATACTTACCTTTCCTTTCTGAGTTCTGAGCACAATGCCTGGGAGTGCTGACTAATGCACCAAACCACAGGGGAAGAAACACTATTGACAAGGCTGGTTTCTGGGGAGCCCTGTGTACTCGGCCTTGACTCTTTCCGCATACTTTATGATAAAGTCTGATTCTGACTCCAGGGTGCTGTGCCCAAACAACGTAAAAATACAATTATTCCTATGACCCTCTCACTATAGATTTCTTCTGAGTAGAACCAAAATTAGTTCTAAAACGTAATAAAAAAAATAAAAGCCTCACTTACCTTTTTTAAGATGAAAATTCTGATCAGTACAAACAGCACTCCAGACATGAAGCCAGACAACAGTGGAGATATAAACCAAGAAGCAACTGAATAGTTAAAAAAAGAAATCTAATGAATGTTAAAATGCCACCTAATTCAGGTCATATTTATATAATACAATGATAACCAACATAAGCACATATATTAATAAATAATCCTGGAATTACTACCTAAACTCAGAACCTCACAAGCCCTACTCCCTTGGCAGAGCTGGCCCTCACACACGTATCCTCGACACAGACGCACAGTCCCGCAGAACTGAGCACACTTCCGGCACCCAGTCCAGCATGTTCTAGCCTCAGAGGACAGCTTCCTTTGATTCCCTCTGAGCCCTTTCTGCCTGTTCTTCTTATCAGTCCATAGGGAGACCGGTCCTTGTTCCAACAGGAAGGGTTATCTAAATGGTGGGCTCCCTTCCATTGCGTTGTCCAAGTTCAGTTGGTACTGCCATCGTGACACTTTAGCCTCTAGCCCAGTAGTTCTCAACTCTGGTTGCACATTGGGAGCACCCGGGGAGTCTTCAAAAACTAGTAATGCTCTGGCTCTACCCCCATAATTCTCATTTAAAAGGTTTGGAATGAGGTCTGGCATTAATATTTTTAAATCGCTCTCCCAGGTAATTCTCAGAGTTGAGAACCACTATTCTAGAAGAATGGGATCTAAGGCAATTTTCCTGGCTTCTGTGTCCCTGCTTGGCAGGTCAAGAATCCATTCAACCTAGAGTTCCTGAGGCCACTGTGATTCTTAAAAGGATGAGCAACCCAGAGGACAGAGACGGGGAAAGAGAATATTTTTCACAATGGGCGGGTTGGTACTTATGGGTCTCAATGGATTTCCCTCCTGCTAAAAGCCAGAGCCAGGAGGCAGGCCATCAGACCCCCTAGAACAGCCCCTCTGGGAAGCCTACAACCCAGAAGGAACACTGGAGTGCCTCCTCTACAGGGCAGCTGGCGACCTCGTGAATGCTGTGAGGTAAAGAACACGGGGCTCACTTCCAGGCTCCCCCATGACCATGAACTCTGACTCACCACAACCTAGTTTTCCCTCTGACTACAGGCTGACTTCAATCAGATAAACTTCTTTTCTGCCTGGGAACAAGAGACAGATATTTGAAAAGAGTGCCTGGAGTTAAAAAAATTGTCTAACACATAGTAGTTCACAATTCCTATGAACAGAAATTTTGAGGGAAAATATATTACCCATGTAGGTCTTCTAGAGCTTACCATTTGAGGGAAAAATATATTATAATGGTAACTTCTAATAAAACTTACTCTAGAAAATGTAAACTTTCCTTGTTACAGGTAAAAGAAATGGCAATTACCAATCTTGACAAGCTCCATCCACTGCACACCTTTGGTACCAATTGCAACAAGTGAGAATCCTATTGTGGAGCCAACGATGCAATGAGTTCCTGAGATTGGAAGCCTCAGGAAGGATGCAATCAGCTGCCAGACAGCTGAACCTACAGTTTGAAAGATAAAAAAAGAAAAGTCAGATACAGAGTACAGTTCTTAAAACAGCCCCACAGGAAGAAATCCAGATTACTGTTCTCCATAGCAACAACTCCCTGGGGCTGATTTTCTATGGATTGTTTCTTTACAAAGTGCTAAAGCTCTGACAAAAATCACTCAATTAGCTTTAGTCAAAGGAACATTCTTCAACACTGAAGAAATAATGGTGACTTATTTAAAGAAAAGTAGTTAAAAGTATTTAAAGAAAAGTCTCCTGATGCCAGCTAGTAATTGCCTTTGTCACACTTAGGTTAAGGGTGCTGACAATGAACTTGTTCTGACGTGAAGTGTGGCCAAGAGGAAGCAAGAGATTAAAGATGCTGATGAACAAGAGAAACAAGAAAGGCTGCATGCTGGCAAAGATCTGGCTGTAGTTATGACTGATGGTCACGTAAGGAGGAGGGCTAGGTACTGGCTATGTCATATTAGTCTGTACAAGAGAGATGGAATACACAACTATCAAATCATTATGTTGTACACTTGAAACTAACATAACATTGTATGTCAATTATACCTCAATAAAAAAAAGAAAGAGAGTGTATTCCCACACTGCTTTTTGTATTTCTGCCCCTCACTTGAGCAGTAACTAGGATATTTAACCCAGAGCTGGGCACCTCCTCTCAGCCCCTGCCCTGAGGACTGGGCCTTTCCTTTGCCTGCTCTGGCAAGCCTTCTAACTCTAGGAGTTAAGAGGGTCCCTTAGTTTGGGCTGCTTCGTGTCCTTTTGCCTCAATTTCACCATGCTTTTCCAGGCTGAACGCTTTTCTAGGCTACAGTTCACTCCGGACGCTTTCGTAAGCAGATCGGATTCTGCAGTGAGTATTAAAAGCATCGGCTGTGAGAGATCACTTTCAGAAACAGTTGTTGAAAAGCTCATATAGCGCTAACTGTAAGGGAGCAAAGGGTTTGGCTGATAGGCAGGGCACGTTATTAATCCCAAATGTTAACTCTGGAAATCGGGTTGCCTGGCAGCAGCCGCACTTTTAAGCAGACCCCTGGCATTTTCTTCAAAAATATCTGCGTGACAGAGGATCACACAGGTGGTGCAGGTCCCAGTTTGTGAAGCCACACTGACAGCTGCTCCATGAGCACCAGGCATGCTGACCTTTGAACCCAAGTAGGCTGTGGCCCATGCTATCCTTGAAGCGTGTTGGGAGGAGAAGAGGCCAGCCTTGTGCTGCCAAACCGGCGACAGGCTCCATGGCAGCACCCAGGCCTCCCCGGGGACAATTCCTTAAGCCTTCACATCTAAGCCCAGGCCTCCTTAGGGATTAGTTGTTTTAAAAATAAAGCCAGAGTTTGGAGAATGTTTCATGGCATATAACCGTAACTTAAGAAAGAAATTTTATACTTGTATTCTTACAAAAATGAAAATAATCTAGTGATGTTAAGAGAATGGTATAGACTCACCCTAATGAATTCAGACTGAGATTTTCCTTCCTGAAAGCTGCTATCCTTTCTCTGCCCAACTTTGTAACATATGTCCTGGAGCAAGAGGGTTTGTAAGGAAAGGTACGGAAGATGGGGCTGCCTGAGAGAGGGAAGGAGGAGAGGAAGACGGAGCGGGAGGAAGGAGCAGTGGCAGGGGGCCTAGCAAAGTGAGAGTGTGTGACAGCCCTCCTTAACCTCAAGAATTTCTGAAGGCAAGTGCGATTACATTAACGTTAAGAAAAACAGCGGGGGAAAAGAAAGAGATAATTTTAACCTGAGATAATGATATGCTACAAAGAGGAACGGGATTAAGCACGGGATAAGGGTGTAAGACAAAACCTAGGGGAAGTGGGGATAAAGATGGGTGCCTCTGAGGCTGCAGGTTCCTGGGAAGATGGAAGAATGGCAGGAGAAAGGGTCAAGCTTACAAGGGAGGCAACCAGGCAGGTGTCAGTGAGGGCAGGGGCTCGGGGGAGGGGGAGAAGGCTCAGCAGTCATGGGTGCAGAGGAAGCTGTAAGGGGGCTGTGCACTTCGTGGGGTGGTTCAAGGAGACGGATTGTTCATGCTGTTGTGGGCATTTCCCTGAGAAGACGGTGAGTTTTGAATTCTCATAGGTTTTTGGAGCCACTGGTGGTTCTATACGAAGTAGACTAACTATTGCTTTCGGGCTGAGCCAGAGGCCCTAAGATAACTTCTTCAGGAAGCTGAGCTGGCATGAACAATTTCTTTCCCTCAACCAACTTAACGCTACCACAATTCTACCAGAAAGCACAGAGACCCAAGGGTTTGAGGAGACATTTCTTAATAAAAAAGAGAAAAAATAAAATAGAATAGAATAAAAAGACAGAGAGAGAGATGGAGAGAAGAAACGGATGCTGAATTTAGAAGAGGAAGATGGGGAGAATTCAGGCACGTGAATAGATTCAGCTTTGGTTTTGGCCAATAATAATTATACCGCCATGTTAAATTTACATAGCTCCCATTTGAAAGGAATCCAATTTAAAAAAATCTAGGTAACTCACACAAATTCCCAACAAAATAGGCTTTGAGACTCCTCTAACCACCCACCAAAAACAAAAAAAGAGGAAGAAACCAAAGCAAACAAAATCAAGTTATTCAAGCAAAACCCCAAATTGCTTTGGTTAACCTAAATTCTAGTTGAGGTAAGTATTCTTCATTCTTTCAGTAAAGAGCCAAAGGCCAGGGGTGGGAAAACTGAAACATTGGACAAGTTATACCGTCCACACGAAAAGTCCACAGCGACGTGAAGCTCAGCTCACGAGGCTTTCTGACTGCTGGAGCCTCGGGGCAGATGCACTAACGAGTCGCTAACGAGCACCATTCCCGAGGTCATCCAACGAACGGAGACACTTCCCTTAAGATTTAACTTTATGTTTTTCTTTATTTCTCCCTTACTTTCAACATATCTTGTCCACGTCATCCTGATTGGAAAAATCTCAATTTTGATATTATGTCTCATATCTATCATGGCTATCAGGGTAAATTTTACAAATAACTGTAATTTTGATCCTATCTGACTACAATGGAAACACAAGTTCAGTGAAGGCAAGTACAATTCAGTCATTACAATAGCTTTTGGATTAAAGCATCGTGAACCTCACATCTTTAAACCACAAGACATTGAGAAACGAACTCCAGAGCATGGCCCATCAGCCTGCTGTGCTGGGTAACAGTTAATACCTCCTACACTGTCTGTTGCAGATCGAATGCCTCAGCAACTTCTCAGACTAACTTGCTGTAACAAAAACACGATGGGCCATCTTCAATTTGGCAAATAATCTCCGCATTCTGGGTGCTTAAGAAATGCTAGTGATAATCACAAATACCTAGGGACCTGTGGAAGGTAGCTGCATTCTTGGTACACCAGCATCTTATCTCCTACTGCAGGACTCTACCTACAAAAGGATAGGTCCTGTTGAAAGCAGAAGGTGGCAGAATTCCTCTCTAACCCTTTCCTCCCTAACCAAATTACCTGTACAGCTCAGCCATGGCTGTGCCGTCATCTACCTAGAGGCGAGCAGAGAGAGCGTGCTGGCAGCTGCACTGGAGGCATTCCTGCCTGAGGCTTCTTCCAGCTGCAGCAAGGACATAAGGAAGCACCCCACAGCGCTTCAGGTCCACGGCCACCGGGGCCATGGAGAAATCACTGTCCGACCAGTCAATCTGCGTGTTAACATAGCGCACGGCCCTCAACACGTCTCTTCATCTGGACAACCTGAAACTACCAATAAAAGGTCATCCTGGACACAGGTGACATACCAATGATCTCTTGGCCAGAAAACAAGACAAACATACCAAATGGAGCTCCCAGAGGTAGGATCAGATAATCAAAACAAAAGCCAACAACAGGATTACAAGTAACACAGAAGATCAGAATCTCTTGAAACATAAGCACTTAAGATTCATTTGGTAACTGCTCTGAAACTTAAACTCAGAATACATCATTAAATTAATAAATCCTGTTTTTTGGCATCCAAGCTTTCAAAAAATTGCATCCTAACTGATGAAAAATCTATGAAAAAACAGAAATAAACCTTCAAGGAAATCTCATAAGTAAACCTTTCAAACACATTCACTTAGACATGATATTTCTTTAATAACTTTCAAACAGCTTTAAAATGACAGAGCTATTCTACAAATATCTTTTTTTGTACTTTATGAAAAGCATTCACTTAGCCAAAATCTATTTTAACAACCAAGTTTGCTAAAAATGAGAAAATAAATGTTTGCTTGACATTTGAACACTGAAAAAACCATAATTAAATTAAAATGCAGAAAGCAAAAATACGATAGAGTAAATAGGAAGCATCAAACCAGTTTTTGAAAAATTAAAGCAAAAACCACATTTATGGATATGACAAAAGTACTGTATGGAAGTAGGGAGTGGACACATTTCTCATGGGTGTAAAGAATGACGCTACTTACCAACCATCGCACTAACTTCCCCGGCCATTAGTGTTTCTACTGTCTCGTTGTACAGGTTCACGTCAATGATACCTTTTCGAATGGTCTCTCCTACTTTGGCTCCCAATAACACTGAGCCAGTGGTTTCAAATATTGAAGCCAAAATGCACGCCTGCCTCAAGGTCACCACACCAGAGCCCACAGCAGTACCAAATGAATTGGCAACATCATTTGCACCAACCGAAAATGCCAAGATAAAAGCAATGATAAAACCCAAAATGACCATCCACAAATACTCATCCATGGCCATTTTGGAAAGCGAGCTCCGGGTACTTTTCTTTTGCAGAAATATTTTAAATAAACGAAGCTTGAGGTTATTAACGTCCTAAGGCTGAGAGTTCTTGTAAACAGTGAGTTTGCTCTGGAAAGTGCTGGACAATGTCAGAGCCCAAGCAAACTGCTAACTGCTGGTTTTCAAACTCCTGTCAGTACAGTTCATTTGGTTGTGTTCAGTCAGCAGTAAAACACATTCCATATTTTTCCTCCCAATCTGGGAAAGCTGTGATGTCTCCTCCTGTAACAGAAAGAAAACAAAAGCAATCACTCACCCTGCGAGACCTGTAACAGTCCGTCCTTTCAGAAATCAAGGTCTTAAGCCTGCTAATGGGGTCTGATTTTGGCATGTGACAAATCTAACCAAAAAGCAACTCTAGGAAGATTATAATTAGGTTAACTGTCCCCTCCCCCCTAAAAAAGCTGGTTTCTAGAATGTCAGAGGTTGGAGCATACTTTATAATTACAGACTGATAGTAAGCCTTAATAGGATACGATTTCACGCAATTTGAAAAATATATGCAGTCATTATTTTCAAAAAGGAAAAATTGCCTCAAATGAGCAAAAGATAAAGAAATGAGAAATTCAGAGTTAGCAAGTTTTTCAAATACCCCTCATTTCTTAGAACAGGGATTACCAAATGTGAGTCTGTGACACCACGGGGTGTGGCTAATTCTCTCCTTGCACGTTTACACCTAAGGAATGCGCACTTTACATTATGATCCATTGTGTGTGTCTCAAAGAGAGGTTACAGCTTCTGGTACAAAGTGACTCATCCAGAGGGTGACAAGAGTGGGAACTGAAGGGCCTCGCAAAGGAACAGAGAAGCCTGGGAAACAAAATGATCCTATTAAAGCCCGTGCCAAATCCTGTCCCTATCCTGTCGCCGACCTCCGCTCCTGTCCACTCCTTCCCTTACCGGCTCTTCGCTATTCCTTGAAAGCACCAAGCTCTCTCACCTCAGGGCCTTTGTACCTGCTGAGCCCTCTGCCAGGAAAAGCCTCCCTGACAGCTGCATGGCTGCTCCTCACTCTATTTGGGCCTCTGCTCAAATGTCACCGTCAGAGAGGCCTCCCCTGACCTTGTGAACGAGCAGCCCTGCCCCCAGGCCACTTGCCATCCCTCTCACCCGGCGTTCTTTCTTTTCTACTATCACCGTACTCATTCATTCACTCACTCACTCATTCTTGTCTGTCTCCTCTCACTAGGACGCAGGGACTTTGTCAGATGCACTGCTGGCTCTCCAGCACACAGAATGGTGCCTGGCATGTGAAAGCCCTAACAAATGGAGAAAAGCCTTCATGTTCCTCCTTCTGGGATGAAGAGAAGATGTCACAAAATTAATATATCTGTGAAGTAAAAATGCGACTGAAAGCTTCAGTACTATGGTATTCTATTATAATATAGTCAAAATATAAAACCTGTGTGTTTTCTTTGAATGGGATTAGGCGTACAGAATGGTATCTAGCACAGTGTAGTTCTTAATAAACGTCTATTGAATTGAAGTGAATAAATTAGGCTCATATACAATATAACGATCCATCAACATTAAGGTTATTTGGGAAAAACAGCAGACAAAATTTTATGTGCATTGTGATTATGGCAACATTAAGAAGACATATAAAAAGACTAAAAGGTAACATCCTAAAATTGTAACAGCTGTTGAGTTTTAGTGGTAGTGCTATAGATGATCTTTTCCTTTCCTCCAAAACTATATACTGTGGTTATGTGCTTTTCACATTAAAGTAATATATAATAATCAATAAACATATATGGAGAACCATCTATGTACATAATGTTATAGGCATAAAATTAAATAGAAAATGTACACTGATAGATCTTATCATTTTCTAAGATTTGTAGCTTATGCATTTCTGCAGATTCAGACCCCATGTGAGACAAAGGAAAATCCACCCATAAGGCAAAAGACAATATTCCACTGAAAGAGTATTTTATTAATATGATGGGCACATTAAATCTATAAATGAAAATGCAAAATAAAAATATTTGGACCAATATTATCCAGAATTCTTGATGAAGCTTTGTCAGGTTTGGCTGCCAACAGGGCAAAGAAGAGGAACAGTCCACAAACATCTACCGAGAGCCTCCCCGGAGACGAGGAGGGAAGAAGGATGTGGTCCTGGCACACGCGGGCTCACAGTCCAGGGAGGGAAACAGGCACTAATCAAACAAACACAGGGATGTATGCTATAAACTGCGAAAAGTGCTACAAAGGAAGGAGGCACGGGTCACACAGCACCACGAGAGCAAAGGTTGGGGGCATGACTGGTCCGAAAGGGCAGGAAAGGCTCACCTGCAATCTAAGGATGGTGGGAGTGGGCTCGGGGACTGGAGGAGGCATTCCAGACATTTCGCAGGTGGGAAGGAGCAGAATGAGGACAGGAGGCTGGAGGCAGGCAGTGTGAGGAAACCATGATGAAAGTTGAGGTGGGCCCTATTAAAGACTGCGGCCACCATGCAAACAACGGGGTACCGATGGAGGCTTCTAATCAGAGGGGTACTGACATGCTCAGACTTCCAGGTCATTCTGACTGCAGTGTGGAGAATGGACTGGATGGGAGACAAGAGTGAATGTGGAGAGATGAATCACCCGGCTACTGCACGGTGCAGGCATAAGATGAGGTATCCTGGACCCAGGGCGGTAGTGATGATCAAGGGAAGAGAAATGATTTAAAGAGGCATTTCAGCGGTTGAAGACAATGGGATGGTGAGGTTTGCATATGGGGGTTGAGAGAGGGTAGATAGTTATTGACTTGTGGAATTGGCTGAGAATAACTGAGTAGGTGTTTTTCTCTTTCGCATTGTATTCGGTTTTGTTTTTAGGTCGTAGGGCGGGGTTCCACCACAGTTCACCTGTGGACACACTGTAGACAGAAGTAAATGACAGGAGCACGGAAGAGACAGCAGGTGGATGAGGCGCCAAAGCAGGTATGTTCTCAGCCCAGTTTTGCTCGAGAAGGTTTTTAACCGTCTTTATGGTGCCAAAGGTATCATTTCAGACCAGGGATTCCCTCCCCTACTGAGTTAATCTTACATAACTGATTCCCACAATCATGTCTATGCTCTTTAATTTGGCTTTTCTCCTTCATGTTCACACCCTCAGCTAACCAGCTTAAGTCCAATAAGCATCTGGTTGAGAAAAGCTTACCACTTTTTTGAGACCAAATGATTTCTATCTTGTACTATATTTATAAGGCCTCTTTTATTGCAAGTATCAACACCTTGATTTTCTCCCTTTTCCATTAATTTTTATCCCACATGAGCAAAATAAGACAAAGTGCTTAAATAACTACACGATCTGTTGCATAGAAAAAGATGGCAATGCTGCTGAAACCGGGCCATTGCCAGGCCAGAGGACCGTCATGCAGAAGGCCATGACGGTAATTTGTCAAGAATATAGAAAGCCCAAATTCGGAGTGGCTGAGGTCTGACCAGGTATGACCTGAAATTGCTGGCTGTTCAAAAGTAGGCTTTTGAAGGTGGGCAATCAAATCAGTGGGGAAAGGTTGACTTAGTCAATAAATGATGTTGGGACAACTTGTTAACTGCTACCTATCTGAAAAGGGGAAAAAATTACCTACCTCACACCAAAGTTATAATTTAAAGTTGATTTAAATGTAAAAATGGAAACCTGAAGAGAATAAGTAAAAACTTGGGTAAATATTTACTTAATATTGGGACGAATAAGCCTAGACATGACATCAAAGACAGTTAAGAAAAGGAATCAACACGTGAGTTCACACAAATCACGTAGTGGGGAGGCAGAGAGGTCTAACGTGTGAGCGTATCACAGAGCGTATCACAGAGACGCCTCGTCTCTTCCTCAGGGAGGGTTCTCACAAGGATGCAATGCTATTTAGAATTTCCAGCTAATGCCTTGGTTCTTTCTAACTCTCCTCAAGGGCTTTTCTGAAAAAGGTCAGAACACGAAGGAGGGTTAGAACAGGCTTCCTAACTCTCTCTCCTTCCCCTAGATGAAAGTCCCTGTATGGCTAGGATTCACAGGACTGAAGGTTACAAGATATTCTTCAATTTTTAAATGCCACCGACCTCTTGCATTTGAGGAACAGAGACTTTACAGTGTTTCGAATTATTGCAAGAGGTACTGAGGGCTTTCATAAGTTCTGTCTCCCAAACTTTTCTCAGTAGCCTCAATGCCTTCTGAACAAGCTTCTCAACTGTCAGTTCTGCCTGCCATCCCTTCTGTTCCTTGATCTCTGAACCAGCTCTACGTCTTTCCCAGGCCCCACGAGAGCCCCGGCAGGACTCCTGAGTTAAATGCTTACAGATCCTCTCTCTGTAGTTTCCTCTATGAGCATCTGCTTCAACTCTACCTAATATCCTCTTATCCACACTAGGAATTTTACTAGCAACATTACAGAAAAAGTGAAAACAAACATTCTCAGAATATTTCTAGGTAGATTTGCACACGGTTTAAAAACAGGAATGTTGCTGAGTTGTAGCACTTAATAGACATTTATACAAAAAGAAGTTTGGGTGGAAGGGTCCCTGCTGTGAAATGCTGTCAAAGGTAACATCCACGATGACCCATGACCTTTCCAAGCAAACGTGCGGAGGTGTCTGTCCAGCCCTCCCAGCAGCACCCCTCTCCTCCCTCAGCCTCAGAGTCCAGCCCTTTCCTCACTTGGCACTGCCAGGCCCGGACAACCAGGTCTGTGGCAGATGGTGGCTTAAGTTATGACTCCTTCCAGGGACCTTGCAGGTTCAAAGGATCGGCCCACAGCCAACCTCCTTTCCATTGGTTTTCTTTTGGCCTATGAGGAGCTTTTCCCTGAGATTTCATGGACTGCACAGGCCAAGCTCTCCCTCCAACAGAGGAGGGGAAGGAGCCAGGTCCCCCACGCAGAGGACCCTTGAAGTGGAAGCATCACATAGAGTAATTTTCCAATACCTCCCCGAAAGCCCTAAGTGCGTCACACCCACCCTCTAAAAGTGTGGAACTTATCTTCCTGGAAGCTAGGGTCAAAGCAGGAAGACACAGATCTCTCTTCAATGCATAGATATAAAATCTAATGCTCTCTGCTCCATGTGGGTGAGCCTGACTATTCAGACATAAAAATGACTAGCTTTTCCTGATAATATTTAAATAAAATGGAAGGTTTTTGGAATCTTATTGTTTGCAGAATAGTAAGCAGAAATTTTTTTCTTTCAACATTTAGGATGCAGATCTTGTCCTAAGGAGTTTCGATTAAGATCATTCTTAAACAGCTTATAAAAACACCTCCTTTACATTCTTAAATTTAAAAAAATAATTTAATAAGTAACAGTATATTTATGATAGTAAATACCGACTTTTGTATCTTCACACTGATGATTAAAAAATCGAAACATTAGTAGAAGGGTTCTGAAACTTGCCTTAACTGTCTTTAAATGGCATATTTACAAATATGAAAGCAGTCCTTGGGAGTGTGGGAGCCTGGAGAAGGGCAGGTGCTATTGGGACTGAAGCAGGAGCAAGGAAGGAAGGGATGGGTAGAGAGGATGAGAAGGGGAAACAAAGAGAGGGAGGCACGGGGAAAGGAAATGATATCAGAAGGAAAGGCAAGACAGCCAAACCAAATGTTAGACCTGACTTGGAACACAGGGGACACGGAGGAAAAAGGACACAGATAATAGAAGCAGGTTTACTCTCTGTGGACAAAGAGCAGGAACGTAAAGCCTGACGATAAAGATGGAAGACATCCAGAGTGAACAAGGCACAGATTCCAAACCCCATGTAAACTGGAAAAGCAGTGGCAAAGACAGTCTGCTAGCACGCTATGGCTCCCGCCCAGCACTGTGTCCTTCACCTTCTTTTCTCTCTGCTGCTAAATGCGGAACATTTGTTTCTCCTGCATGGAGATGGGGAGAGAGCACAGGACCTGCAGTCAGAGGCCCTGGGCCCTCTGTCTGGCTACACAAGCCTGAGGAAGCCACTTAAATGACTCATCTGAAAAATGGGAAGAATGCTACATAATGTGGTGGTTGTGTACAGGCCCCAGCTCCGTGCCAGGGATCAATACACGGTGACAATTATTATTAGTGGACAAAGCCCTGGTGCAATGGACAGGACAGCTGAGGCCTAATCCTGGCTCTGCTACTAACTAGCAGTGTGACCTTGGGTAAGTCATGTACACTTTCTGAATCCCATTTCATTGCGTGTAAAATGGGGTCGTAAGAACACATGTACTTTACAGAATTATTGTTAGGATCAAATCTCATTATTGATACAGAATTATTGTTAGGATCAAATCTAATGCACACGAAAGTGTTTTGTAAGTGGTGGTTAGCCTCAAGCAACTTGAAGTGACTGGTATCACCGTAGTCACAGGAAGAATAACAACTTGAGGTTCCAAAATCCTTCTAGAAGGATCTTTCTCATTCTTACGCCCCCACCTCCTCTCACAGTCATGCAGATAGATCCAGTCTGCCTCCTCCTAGTCCTGCTCTTCCTCCTCAGTGTACAAACTCTGGCCTCGCCTTTGGTTCAAGACTGACATACATTGTAAGGCACGAGCACTTTTTTGAGGGGTGGAGGGAGATGAACAGGTAGAGAAATGAAACTCTAAAAGGGGCTAAGGAAAAAAATCACACAAAATGGTAAAGCCACTCTGGAAAACAGTTTGACAGCTTCTTATAAAGTAAAGCCTACACTCAGCACACAGCCAGCAGTCTCATTCCGAGGGCCATCTACCAAGAGAAATGAAAGCATGTGTCTACACAGGAAACGTTTTGTTCTGTACCTTGAGTATGGTGGTGGTTACACTACTGTGCATCTGTGTCAAAACTCACAAGACGGTACACTTGCAACTGGTGAACTTCCTTGTAGATAAATGATACCTCAATAAAACTGATTAGAAAACAATACTGGTACATATCAATACGTGAGGTGACGGATGTGCTAATTAACTAGATGGGAGAAATCTTTTCACAATGTATACATATATCAAATCATCCCAATATATACTTTAAATATCCTACAATTTTATTTGTCAATTATACCTCATTAAATTTGGGAAAAAAAGGAAAATACCAGTCACAAAGGGTAATATTCACTTTTGATATTTTTCCTTTCCTATATTGCCAGCATTGTCTCCCCCCAACTCCCAGCACCCTATTGTAAGTTATAAAACTTAAATAGTTAAAAAAAGAAAGAAGGAGTAGCTCCCTTATTCAGTGAAAGAAGGAACACTCCCCTCAGACAAAGTAAAACCAGCCAGTTCAACCAACGGAGGGCTCAGGGCAGGCTGCCCACCTTGTCCAAAGCAGTGGCAACAGGAAGCAAAGAGCCAATACAGAGCAACTAGAGGAGGTGGCTGCCAGCACTGCCAACAGGAAGTCCACAGAGAGGTACTCAGACACACTGTCCCGAGGAGCTTGCTGCTGGGACAGACTACTGACCTCCCTTCAAACCAGGCGCTCAGTACTTCCACAGAGAGAAGCAAAGCTGGGCCTTCCCGCGGCTCTACAGGATCCAAAAGGCGGAAGCCCATTCAGCAGCGCTCAATTTAGGGCAAATACACACATTTCAGCTGACAATCACTACTACGGAGAACAAGAAAATGAAGATACTTCCAGACTGGACTTGTGGACACTTCACACACCAAAAGCTTCAAGGAGTCAATTAAAGTAAGTGAGAATGTGAGCAAGCGAGAAGCAGCAGCCCCTTGAGCTGCAAGCCCAATCCCAGCTCTAACTCAGTCCTGAAATGCTCCCTCCTGTGACTTGAACAGTTCTAAGAAACAGCGTTTATTTTCATCTGGAAATGGCGCCTGTAAAGCTGCCAGGCGGGCTCAGATGCACAGCAGTCCTAGCACTCTGTCTTGATGGAGGAGTACTCAGGCAGGGCATGGGTGTTCTTTACGACATTAATCTCAAAAGTTCAAGAAAATAAGCACATAATTTGAAATATGAATAAACACTTACATACAAAGATGTTTATTAGCATCACTTATTACAATCATGCAAAAGAGGAAACCATCTAACTGTCCCCAGACAGCAGAATGGCTGAGGACAAACTGGCGACTCCTAAAGATGGAATATCATGTAGCCACCAAAATGCAACTTAAGAGTTTTTTATGACATTAGAGCACGGTAAAGCTAAGTGAAAAATCAGTATACAAAGTGTCACATGCCATACGATCTCGACCACGGGGAAGAATGTACTGGCAAGAAGACTACGGAAACGTGCCCAAGGTTAAGAGTGGCTCTCTCCAGGTGCTCTTTACATTTTTGCTACCATCCCAAACCTTCTACAATGAGCAATGACTCCTTTTATTATTGGAAAAACTCTTCAAAACACTACAAAGGAAAGTACATTTTTTAAAAAGTTAGGAATGTACCATCAAATACGCTCAGTTGTTGCTAATAAACAAAATGAATTTACCACAAATGTGTTTGTTTTCACCGTAGGCTTCTCAGACAATTCTTTCTTCAAGCTTACTACCTACAATTTAAGATGTAAAACACATCTTCTACTCCTTTTATTTATCTTATCTTTGTTTTTCACTTTCAAGAACATCCCTTTGTTCTGATATCTGAGCACTTGGTGAAGGGTCTCTGCATGGTTCTAGAGTCTTCTATTCCCATTTGCAGGCTTCTAAACGTCCATCCTCAGTTGCTGGCCTTTCTTTAGGATTCTTCCTTCATCTTCCTTATGCTTCTCTTGAGGGTGGCCATCAGGACTGGATAAGAAAATGTCCTGATAGTGCCAAGTACTTTGCAGGCCTTTTTTACTGAAACAACCTATGATTACTCTTTTATTCCTACTTTGGGTTACAGAATTAAAGCATCATCGAACATTAGAGGTAGAAGGGACTTAGAGGTCATCTAATCCAATTCTGGTCATGTTGAGGATGTGACTTGGCATAACAGAAAGTGTAGGTTAGATAATGGTACCCTAAATGCTTTCTCTACTTACTACAGTGGAGGTACTCAGATGGAAGCAAAGACACTAGGAAGTGATGCTCCTGCTTGACATTCATCAGGCCTTCTTAATGATAATAGCTCCTATTTTGGGAGTTGAGATTCCCTAGGGTCCTGGCCTAAGCTGGGAACAGGGAGGCAGAGGCAATGGGGAGAGAGAAGAGGGTAATAAAGAGAATGGATTACTAGGAATGCTGCAGAGCCTTCATCCTTGGAAATCTTCAAGATCAGATGATACTTCGAGTTCTATCCAACTCTATTATTCTACATCAACTAGAGACCACAGGACCAAGAAGAGGCGGTTTAGCCTGGAACTATGAACCACAGGATTGTGCTGTGGGGAGCGGGGGTGGAAATTTCTGACCCTTCCTTGAGCAGTGCAATCAACGGTCTTCATAAATTTATGGAACATGGACAAACTTGTTTTGGTCCTCTGTCTCAAGTTTCCACTGCAGACCGTGCCGGCTCAGGCCTTCTGCACCCCTTTTCTTCTCCAGGCCTCATTCCTGCTATAGTCACTCTCCCTCTTGCATTTTTGTCATTCCGACATTTAAATTTCTTGTTGGCTCATAAGGCATTTGTGTTATTTAGATGTTCTCCACACAGCCTTTTGCTCTCTGGGAAGGCATTATGTAAATCTACTAAGAAAAAATATTTTTAAAAGGATAAAGAAATAAACAGCAAAAATAATTAAAATGAGATAAAGTTAAAGGAGTTAGAATGATTTGGCCTGAAGAAGAAAAGATTTAGAAGGTTCTACATGACTTAGGTGAAAAATAGCTTTTAAAAGCTGCAAAACAGCCTCAGAAGGTGTAATGCCATTTCCTTGAAGATGTTCTGGAGGATCTGAATGATGGTATGCTGGATGATTGTAGAAAGTTTTTATGTCTTGTTTCCATTTTAAATTTACAATTCAATAATTCCATGAAAATGTTACTATAAGGAAGTAGATATCAGTCACTTTTTATCAAATTTGAAGACATAGCAAACAGTCTTTCATTGTATTAAGAAAGACTACACTCAGATAGGAGGGAAAAAATATGTAATTGAATAGGCTGCCGCACACTGAAATGAGCTCCCATTGGAAAGGTGGAAGCACCTGCACAGAGATTTTTTTAAAAGATTACCACCTGGCTGAAGTGTTTTGGGTCCAATACTGCTTGAAAGCAAGGGACAAGAACAGCTGAGCTTTATACATTCATTGCCACTCTAAGATAGCAATGGCTTCTAAACATTTTTCCCTTTCTTTATGCATTAGAGATGAAGTTCCCTCAGATATTTCAGGTAATTTTTTTTCTTCACTCACAACCAAAAATAGATTAGTTTTCATGAGCAAATCACTTAACATCACTTCTGTCAAATGGCAAACCGAAGAGCCCGTGTTCCAATTCCATGCCCTGAAGTGTTGGACTGTTTGGCTAAGTTTCAAGAGCTATATTAGGAAAATACTTTCCCTCCAGCCACAGTTTAAAATGGAACTACGTATGTAAATAGATATCTTGGTTCTCACATATTTATTTGCTAATTTTGTTCTGATTATAGTGGAAGCTCAATAAAAATATGAATGGTACTTATAAAAACATTGATTCTACTTGTTCTTTCTATTAATGAAACATTAATATAAATAGAAGAGTTGATAGATGAAGATTATTGTCTTAACTATTTTCCATGCTCAACTTACAGCCCCATATTTCTTGTTCTTCTTCCAGAGGTTCTTAAGCAATAGTTTGTAGACAGCAGAAAAAGCAAGAGGGTACAAATAATTATTAACTCATTTAGTCAGACTTTTCCTCTTTGCAATGTATGAAAGTCTGTTCAAATCTCTAAAGTGCTTTGTCAGAAGTCCGCAAATTTGATTCAATTCTACCAATAACTTCCCAAATTAGCCGTATAAACAGTCTAAACAAGGCAATAAGTCCATAAAATTGTTCCTCTGATTAGTAAGTCAGGTCAGAATTGAGTAGTTCTTCATATCTTCCACTGAGACTACTGAAACTAAAGTTTTTACTAAATTAAGAAACCATAAGCATTTGTTTGATATCACCTTCAAAGAACCATGGAAATAGAAGTTAAAAAATATAAGAGAGATAAGACAGTTTATAAGATTTCTTTGAAAATTATCTCCTAATTCTGAGAGTGCTCTTGGCACTTTGTTCCTTATGGACGATTAAGATAAACTTTCTTGTGCGAGCACCAGCTCTCTTCGCCCCAGTTCTTCCTTTGGAAAACTTGGAGCTAGGGAGGATGCTTTGATGTGAACACAAAGAGCTTTTTCATAATAACTAGAGGGCAACCAGATACAAGCTGCTCTTTAGTGATGTTTGAGATTAGTTAAGAAAGAAGAAGAAATACCTAATACCTTTTTATCATTACCTACTTAGTTCCCTTTACTGGAGCACTCGTGTGTGTGTGTGCGCGCTTCTGTCTGTATTCAAATTACTGTCTAGTATCACATCCTTTCAGCCTACTGAACGTCTTTTATTATTTCTTGTAAGGCAGCTCTGCTAGCAATGGATTTCCTCAGTTTTCACTTACTTGGGAATGTTTTCTTTTGCCTTCACTTTTGAAGGTAGCTTTGCAGGATATGGGATTCTTTCAGCACTTGAATATGTCACCTCACTGCCTCTGGCCTCCACTGTTTCTGAGGCGAAGTCAGCTGTTATTCTTCTTGGGGTTCCCTTATACTTGATGAGTCACTTTTCTCTTGCTGCTTTCCAGATTTTCTCTTTGTCTTTCAAAATTTTGACTATAACATATTTGGGTGTGGATCTATTTGTGTTTTCCTAATTAGAGTTTGCTAAGCATCTTGGATGTAGATTAATGTTTTTCATCAAATTTGGGAAGTAGTCACTCATTAACTTCTTTGAATATTTTTTTCTTCCCCTTTCTCTCTCTCTCTCTTCTACTTCTGGTATTACCATGAGTACACTCACTGGTGGCCTAAATTTTTCTGAGGTTCTGTTCATTTTTCTTCATTCTTTTTTCTTCCTGTTCTTTAGACTGCATATTCTCTATTGTTCTGTCTTCAAGTTCACTGATTCTTCCTTCTGACAACTCAAATCTACTGTTGAGCCTCTCTAGTGAGTTTTTCATTTTATTATTATGCTTTTCAACTCCAGAATTTCCATTTGTTTTTAAAAAATTTTTAATTGTGGTAAAATAAACATAAAATTTACAATTAACCATTTTTAAGTGTACAGTTCAGTGGTATTAAATACATTCACCTTAAACACAAACATCACCACTATCCATCTACAGAACTCTTTTCATCTTGCAAAACTGGGACTTCACCCATTAAACAATAATGTCCCATTCCACCTCACCCCAGTCCTTGGCAACCACCAGTCTACTTTCCATCTCTGTGAATCTGATGACTCTAAGTGCATCATACGAGTGGGCGCCTACTCTGTTTGTCTTTTTGTGACTAAGACACAGATGTATGATTTGCAAATATTTTCTCCCATTCTTCAGGTTGCCTTTTCACTCTATTAATTATGTCCTTTGATGTGCAGACTCTTAATTTTGATGTAGTTCAATTTATCTATTTTTACTTTTGCTGTTTGTGCTTTTGGTGTCATGTCTGCATTTTGTCCTTTTTTATCATTTCTATCTCTTTAAGGACAGTCTCTATTTGATGAGTCAGTACCACCGTACCTTCCTTCAATTCTTTAAAAATAGTTTCCTCTAGTCTTTGAATGTATTTATAACAGCTGCTTTGAAGTCTTTGTCTGCTAAGTTCAATACGGGCCCTTCAAAAGCAGTCTCTACTCTCTGCTTTATTTCTCCTGTGTGCGCCACACTTTCCATTTTCTTTACATGCCTCATAATTTTTTGTTGACACCTGAAATTTTAGATAATATATTGTAGCAACTCTGGTTACTGATACCTCCACCCCCTAGAGCTTGTTGCTAGTTGGTTGTTTGTTTATTTGGCTAAAGTAATTCTGTGAAGTCTACTTTTCCCACAGCGAGCAGCTGTTAACATCCCTGCTCAGGTTTATTCCCCCTGTTTTTATATTTTAGTCTGACTTGCTAGGGATCACCCACAGGGCAGCATAAGCCATTTACTGTCACAGGTTGTGTGCAAGCCCCCTTAGCTAGTTGGGTTTTCCTGCTTTGCCATGGATGTGTGGGGCTTGGAGACGATGTTCCCAGTTCAGGGAGGATGGGATGGAGGGAAGGTCTGCACACAAAGGGGCAGCACAAGGGTAATCTCTGGGGAGTTGGAATTATTATGTATCCTGTCTGTGCTGGTGGTCATAAAACCTGAGTGTATGTAAAAACTCACAGTTTCACCAGAAAAAGTGAATTTTACTGGACGCAATTTTTTTAAAGTGACCACAATTTGCCTTTATAAAAAAGATACCTCTATGCCTGTATTGCTCTTGCATAGCTGGATCCAGTTTAATCACTTGAGCTCTTAGACGCTCACTACCTAATATTTAATGGAGAGATGGGAAACAAAATCTTTCTTATTATACTATTGCCTGCTGAGGGTCATTTCCCCTCAGAACACAATAAAAATTAAACTTCAAAAAATGCATCATTCTAATATTAACAGTTAGTATCATAATGTCAAGATTTTATACCTGATCAAAAGAAGTGTCTTCTGGATTAGGATTCAAGTCATTTTTCTTCAAGTAAAAATTCTCGATTTACTTAATTGTTTCTGACAAGTCTCACAGAGCCTGAAGACAGTATGACTTAAAGATCAGGGGAAAACCAAACAAATGTAAACAAAAGTAGGGATGGCAAAAATCAGGTCTGACAGAAAGGGGTGCATGGCTGGACGCCCGACTCTCTCAGTCCCTAGGGACGCCTAACTCTGCACAGCAGGCTGAGGCGGAGAGTGACAGAGCTTCCCAGTGATTCTCTCTTCCTGCTCCAGCTGCCACTTCAATTTCAAGTCAAGTCTAAAGCAGTCACTCTTTCTGTTTAAAACCTTTGGAGTAACAGATGAGCTCATTTATAACTCCCAACCACCCCACTGTGTTGAGTGCATTTATAACCTCTTATTTTTGCTTTTAGTCTTCAGAGTAAAGGCAGAAAAAAACAAAATAAAAAATGAACAAACAAGAAACAAAAAGGAAGAAAATAAAGTCAGTTCACATCTTAGAGCTGAGATCCATTCTGCTCTTGCTCTTACAAAGCCACCCTTTCCCTTGACAGACATCAGACAGTTTTCCGACGTTTTCTAACTTAGTCTATAGTCTCAGGAAATATTTTTATCTGCTCTATCACTCTTAAAAAGATGTTCTCTGGGGCTGGCCCGGTAGCACAGCGGTTAAGTGCACATGTTCTGCTTTGGCAGCCTAGGGTTCGCCAGTTCGGATATCGGGTGCGGATGTGGCCATGCTGTGGTAAGCGTCCCGCATATAAAGTAGAAGAAGAAGGGCACGGATGTTAGCTCAGGGCCAGTCTTCCTCAGCAAAAAGAGGAGGATTGGCAGCACATGTTAGCTCAGGGCTAATCTTCCTCAAAATGAAAGAAAAAGATGTTCTCTTTCTTCCTCTGAACCACTCAACTTGCAAAGCATTCTGTGAACAAACCAGAACCACCTGTTGAGTCCATCTTGACTTGGCAGGTGGCATTCACACCCCCTGCTCACACTGTGTGCAGGAGAGCTCTGTGACTCACCTGAGTTGAAACCGCATGGCAGCTAGGACATGCTGATGTGGCTATCACAGTTCTCACTGGGGACAGTACTCTGACCACGGACTATCTGATGATTCTCGTTAAATGGTTCACCCACATCTCTTTCTCCTCTCCCCAGCCCAGAGAAAAAGACATGTGGGATGTGTCTTTACTTTCTTGAGGAGGCAACAGTGTAGAGCAGAATTACATGATTATTCCTTTCACATACTTGCAGGAGAAAGAAACAAGATGATAAAGAAAGAAAGGAGAGGATGAAAAGAAGAGCACTCCTTGTAAGGATAAAAACGGTAAGCAGGAAACTTGACAAACCAGCTTTCTGAGTTCCAAGTGTTCCAGGAAACACTCTTCTATGAGTAACAAAGGGTCTGAACCAAAAGCCAGGCCAGAACATGGTAGTACATGATACTAGATTCCTTTGGTTTCTCAAGGCACCTTGGCTTTAAATTAAGTTTAACGTACCAGTCCTGTTGAAAGTGGGTTCAACCAGTCTCAATCTAAACCTCTGTCCCCAGGTAAAGCTGGTAACAGATTCTACTCACTTAGGCCCAGACTTAGTAATATACTTCAAAGAAAGACCTTTTAAATAACCCTCGAAAGTACTTATTCTCATGTGTCACTATACAAAGTGGGTTGAAAGGGAGGCCTACTGTTTTTGCTCAAGATTTCCTTAAATCAACTGCCACCAGTACCAAAACAGTTACCCAAAATAACCTTCTGATTAAGGCCACAAGGACATCCTAGCAGTATTTGGCAGAAATAATTGAGGGAGCCAGTCCTCTCTTAATGTGCTATCATTTTTAGTAAACACTGGTGCGATACACTTTGATACCACAAAGATAAGTGCTTTAGAAACACTACATGACTTGTTCTTTCCATTATCCCTCATCACTCAAAATATTATCCAAGGTCTACGGCACATGGTTCCATCATTCATCACTTCACATCTAAGATCTACAATGATGGTCCCTTATAAAATTTAAATGAATAATCCTAACACCAGAGGTATTATTTTAATGACAAAAATATGCTGGATTCCATTTTGCTCTCCCAATAATAATGAACCTGAGATCCTGCCCAACTTGAGATCATATTAGAATTCACTGAACCTCTAGAGCAGTAAGTAGTGAAAGCAGAGCCTTGCTGAATACCTTTCGCATTGCAGAATTAACAAAATTAACCTTTATT
This sequence comes from Equus asinus, assembly GCF_041296235.1. NCBI lineage: Eukaryota > Metazoa > Chordata > Mammalia > Perissodactyla > Equidae > Equus > Equus asinus. The sequence continues at coordinate 1,995,025 of NC_091816.1, read as the reverse complement.
AATAACTGCTGCACCTCAGTCTGCGTGTGGGTCTCTTCCCAAGAGCCAAGATCAAGACAAATTTTTCCATTTAAAAAATATGCACTCTTGGGGCTGGCCCCATGGCCAAGTGGTTAAGTTCGTGCGCTCCGCTGCAGGCGGCCCAGGGTTTCGTAGGTTCGAATCCTGGGCGTGGACATGGCACTGCTCATCAAGCCACACTGAGGCAGCGTCCCACATGCCACAACTAGAAGGACCCACAACGAAGAATATACAACTATGTACTGGGGGGCTTTGGGGAGAAAAAGGAAAAAAATTTAAAAAAATCTAAAATAAAAAATATGCACTCGTATAAAATATTTGGTAAAAACAGAAAAGTGGAAAGTAAAATGAGGACAAATGCTCCTAGCCCGCCAATACAAAATAACCATTGTTTTTGTGTACATTTTGGTGTACTAGTTTTATCCATTGGGGTGGGCATTACTTATGTAAGCCACTAAGAGGCCACTGCCAAATTAAATAAAAAGGTCAAAATAAAAATGAGGGGCCGGCCTGGTAGTATAGCAGTTTAGTTCTTGCACTCTACTTCAGTGGCCCAGGGTTCGTGGGTTCGGATCCCGGGCATGGACCTACACTCCGCTCATCAAGCCACGCCATGGCAGCATCCCACATACAAAATAGAGGAAGATTGGCACAGATGTTAGCTCAGGGCCAATCTTCCTCACACACAAAAAGGAATTCAAGCCATTAAGCCATTAAAAACAATGCCTTCCATTTAAAAAAATAGGGTCATACATATGTATTTTGTAACTTGCTAGTTTTACTCAATATAGATCTAATGTCATCATTGTAAGTGGCTGTATTTATTTAATTAGTACCTTATTGGGTTGTTTCTGGGGATATTTTACTGAATTATTAGGTCAGTTAGTCTTGTGTAATCTAATAATAAGAAAAGCTTTTTTCCTCCTTTCTCTTCACGTTTAATTTTTTGACTGAACAACTACAATGAGACGATGTTTATCCCAAACCACTTAACCACTTTCGTCTTTAACGATACATATGTGGGCTAGATACAAGACTGATTTTAGAAACAAAATTATTTTTTGCCAGGGTGAAATACTGAAAAGAATGACTATTTAGTAATTTCTCTTCGTATAGAAATGAAAATAGCCTTCTGCCTGCTATCATTAAGAACCAACCAGCCATTTGGCATTTTCCCTATTTCAGTTATAGTTATTGAGAGCGCAAGGTTTTAAAGAAAATATTTTATACTCAGACACTAATTCAGGGTGAGCAATTCACTCTCTCTGGCATCGGACTGGAGAGAGACGTCTGCCTTATCAGTGTGCAACTGCCATGCTCCCCAGGCTGCATCTACTCTGCAAGCAGACAAGATAGAGAAAGCAACCCTGTCTGCACTGGTTGATGCGCTTAACGTCTGAGAGTCCGTGTTTTTAAACATAATGGGGTCCAAGGACTGTGTGACAACAGTGTATGCACTTGCCACTTTCATCTCTCTGGCTCCCATGACAAGGCAAAACTAGAGTTTGAGCCGGAGTGCCCTCACTTATCTTTTCTCACTTCAAGAGGTTTTTAATACTTTGCAAATCTGTCATTAACTACAGCTATAAAAGCCAAGGATTCTATCCACCCGGGTTTTCAGCACTGAAATAGTAGGGCCGCGCCACCCTGGCCCCGGGACAGCATGTCTTCTCTGGAGACGGCAGCGTGCCACTGGTGTGCCACTTAAGCCGCACGGGCAACACACGTCCTCAGAGAACGCTTTCTTCCTTAAGACCACAAAGAGCTTTTATTGTACTAAACGCTGTACAAAGTATAACAAATAGATACACTCTCAGTAGTTGGTGTTTTCAACCTAAGACAATTCCGTTAAGCCAGAGCACAAAGGAAAAATATACAAAAGCAAAGATGTAACCAAATCAAGAAGCATTTATTTTATGTGCAAAAGGAGGGGTCAGCACAGGGGCTCTTAGCAGTACCCATGTTGACTGGGAAGGGCAAGCACTGCCGACTTCCTGACTCTAGATAATTAAGTGCATGGAAGAGGGCAGGGCATCTGTGGCCTTGCACATTTTAGCTGGATAATTAACCATTTATTTGCATTAAGTGCCTACTATGTGTACCATTGGCTATTTGCTGCAGATACAAAAACGTCAAGATGAAATAGGTCACCATCCTCCACCTCTAGGGGAGACCCCTTGAGCTGCCAGCACAGGATCCTGTGCTTGCATCCTCTGGAGTCCTCCCACTTTGCCCCTACTTCCAGGGTGTCAGATGGCATTCTCCATACCAGGGATGGGGAATGGCATTCCCGCAGGTGGAGTGCCAGCACCCCCACTGACTTCTCTTCCTGTGCAAGTGACAGAGTGGGGAAAATGGGGCACAGTCGAACTTCCCCTCCAGACAACCATCTTCTGAAACGGGCTTCATGAAGAAAGCAACCAGTTTAGCCAGCAGTCTGTGAAATGATCACAGGCTAACATTGAGGGCCTCCTCATTTTGACCTGTGCCCAAATTTCCCTTCAGGTGGCTGTGAAAAAGTCACCCGGCAGGAGGGAGTCTATTTAACAGCATTGTGATAAATTAAAGTAGGCTATATCTGGTAGCACAGCATTACTACTTGATTCTATTTGATCAACATTACCATTTGATCCTCATTTGTAAGCAGGCATTGTCTTAACTACCGAGTTCAGGAAAGTAATTGCAAAATTTTCCTGGTTAATTATTAATCTTCCTGAGGGACTGAGGAAATTCAGAGCAAAGTCAGGGCTGGAAGGGACTTTGAGAGGTCATTTATCTCCTGACATCAGAGAGAATATTGAAAACTTTGCAAACAAATATAAACCCATTTTTAGATGACTTCAGGAAAAAAGTTTACATTTTCTGGTATCCAAATTCTCCATTTTATAATACCCTTCTTCCTCATATATCGTCTGGTGACCCTCAAACTTCAGTATGCATCAGAATCTCCTGGGAGGCTTGTTACAACATAGATTACTGGGTCCCACCCCCACAGCTTCTGAATCAACAGGTCCTGGGTGGGGCCCGAGAATGTGCATTTCTCACAAGCTCCCGGGTGGTGCTGCTGCTGAGGGTACTGGGACCACACTGTGAGGACCACGGTTCTCACCAACCTTTGCTGGACTGAACCCTTAGATTCTCAATGGAAACAGATACCAGCTAGTCATCATTCCTTCGTACTAAGGCATACATATACTTGAACAATCATTCGAGAGTCCCCCAGTCATTTTTTTTTCTCCAGACTAAATAATAGAAGTTCCCTAACATCTTATTATAGGTATCATTTTTCAACCCTTTAATCATTTTTTGAGGTTCTTTGTTGAGCCCTCTCCAAGTCTCTCTCAGTTGTGGAGCCATGAACTAGACCCAGAACCTTAGTCAGACTGGATGAGGTTGAGGATAAAGGGAAAAATGACTCACAGATTCATACAGTGTCCTCCTATTTATTAGTCTCCAGTATCCGAGCTTGCCTCACTAGCGCCCTTGTGATTCACGTTCTTCTGACTCCTTTATGGGCGGCAGTAATGCTTAGCTGACCTTCCTAATGCTTTCTTCCGAGAAGCTCAAAGCACTCCTCTAACTAATTCAACAGTTGACTCAGCCTCCTAAACCAATGCAGGGTTAAGGAGCTTGTTCAAATGCATATCAGTTCAGAGGGGAGAAAAATCTGGAATCCAAATTCGGCTTTCTATCCAAATATCATTACATGCAGAAAGATGCTTCTTACATTTATCACACTTCATGAGATACCAGGTTTACCTCCCCTAGAGAACGATGGCAGTTCCAGGTCCAGGAGAAACCACCAGGTCTCCCTCCCTTTGTGGGGAGCTGTGACAGAGAAGAGGAGTTTTGGGTATGCTCCTCGGGTCAGTCTTTCACTCATCCCCATCCCTTCCCCAGCCGCTGGAAGAGAAAGGAAGCAGCACCGTGGGTGGCACTGCGGTCTGTCCTATCCATTCAGCAAAAGCCCAGATGAACTGAAAGCTAACCCACGAGCTGCCCTTGACCCTTCCCACTCCTTCTTGTTTTCTTTTTCTTCGTGCTCATATTCTTTTTTCTGCCCGTTTACTCAGTGTGTGTGTCGGGCGCCCAGTCTCTGTGCACTGCCTAATTCTATCACGTGAGTTCTTTGAGAGTAGGAACTATGCTTGCTTTGTGCATTGTATGTGCTTGGGGTTCTTAACACATGCTAAACAAGAACAGCAGGCCCAGTATTTCCCGGAGAAGTCTGCATTCCTGCTGAGGGTCCGACCCCATCACCACACGCTCGTGGACAGGACAGCGAAGCTGAAGGCAGCCCTCTGCCCACTGCTCATTCTAGATAAAACGGTTGAAACTCAATACAACAAAGCCTATTCCCACAAAATTTCCTTTCGAAAGAGAACATTCTAGAGATGTGATCACTGAGCACTCGCATTCGGCTGTTGGACATCCAAAAGGCAGGCTGTTGGATAATGTAGTTCCCACACAGGCATGCAGACAAGTTACCTATTAAAAACCTCATGTGGATGAAGGGAACCCAGAAAAAACATTCCTTTCTGCTTCCCTGAAAAATTCCTCAATGCTCCAGGGCAGATGGCTATTCTCAAGACACAAAGTCACAGGAAAACACATCTACCGCAGTCAGGAGCGCTGGGTCGGTAACTACTTTAAGAGACAGAAGATTAGGACAAGAAGGTGGGCCACCAGCGAGGGCGGTTTCAACAGGACTGCAGGACAGATAGCACAGCTACCTGCGGCGAAGGTGACGGCGATGGAAGGTGCAGGTGTGCACGGCACATGGGTGGGCTGGGCTCCCGGGCACTGCCACAGGCCACAGAGTTGCCCATGTTTCTCAGCATCTGGAGCCCCCATGTGTGACTCTGGGCTGAGCTCATTGAGATTTGTCACACCCAAGGTCATAACTAGTCAACAGAGCCTCTACTCATGAGGGAGCCATGACCAGTATCACTCCATCAGGCACACAGGACAAGAAGCATCAAAGAGAATCACGGCACCATCAAGCACGAGAAATTCTGACCCGACACTTACATAATCTAACTGTTCTCTTCTTTCTTTCACATATATCACTCTCTCACAGCACATAAATCATTACAACTAACACTCTCAAGGTGTTTACGAGCATTTTAGCAACTCCACCTAAAAGAACACGTGCTTCCTAGCAGTAAAAAGACCTATGGAAACTTCTTTCTGTTAAATTGAAAACTGGATAAATTTTAAACAGCTTTTCTTTTTTGCAGGACTAAACTACAATTGATTTTATGAATAACAGCTTGAAAACTATCTAATATCCAACTACAGTATACCTTTAAAAACACTCCACTGAGATCCTGATGGCACCTTACGAACAACCAGAGTAAGAATTAGAACGGTTACTTTCCTGGGATAAAAGTATGTATTATGAAGCATATACTGAAACAAAGTCCCTTTCACTGCTGACGATAACATTACAGACGCATCTGTTATAATTACATTAATCTGGACTGCAAATTTCTCTTCTGCTCAATAAAAAACTTAAGTTTAAAAAAAGTTTCTTTCTAAAAATAGCCCAAGAAGAACTCAGTTCTATTTTCCCTTCATACATTCTTTTCCTACTAAATGTACAACTGAAACATTTCCTTTCATTGTTGACACCTTAGGTCATTTGGATTTAAAATCAGACAATACATAATAACATAAAAGTCTTTAAATAAAGCTTTTCAAAATGGGAAATTGGCATTTGAGGGCATGCTCAGAGAGGACTGAGGAGACATAGATGCCTGGCAAGCAGCTACTACACCGCCTGTTAGAATCGTTTCATTAAAATCAACATTCCTAAGGGGATACAATTTACGTGTTAATTGATAAAGAAATTCCTGCCTGGTTCTGTGTTACGGCAAGTTGTCTGGCACGAAGTCAGTGTACTGTGAATTAAAACACTTTAAACTAAGCAGGGTGATTCAGATTTAATTTAAAATATTCGATATTAAAACCTTTAGTTTTCTTCAGTCCAAATTTAAGTTGGCAATGACTTGTTAAGATTAGAGAATTTCATGGCCTTTGGTTAATTTTGATAACTAACTCAATCTTCCAGAGGATGCTTTCAAGTACTTTCTAAAAGCTGCCTCCTAAATTTATTTTATTTTTTTCTTTAGGAGTATATTCTTCTCTTTAGGAGAATATGGTCTATTTTTAAGCAAAATAAAATCCTCCTTAAAAAAACAAAATCTTCCTTAAAAAAATAAAAACTGTCCATCTATACATTTTACAAAATTACATTTGACATTCATTATTTCTGGAGCATAAACTTGTAGTTCAGGGTAACTATGTTACAGGAATCCACTTTTAACATTTTTTCTAATAAGAATTAGTTTACTCTGGACAATAAAGCTCAATGACACAACCATTTCCATTAACCAAATATTTTAACAGATAAAATAAGTAATAATCTACAGCCTGCTTTTGCAAAGATAGAAACAGTAAGAATGAAATACTTTCTCTTGGGAAAATTGAATAAGGCAGGTTTCTTGCAGTAAGATAGATTTAAAGAAAAACCTTTGCTACCATCCTTAGAATCCTCTAAAGTACTCACCCCAAGGCTTCCAGTTTTCCCAAGAGATAAAAAATTACTATGATGGCAACATTAGGAAGATTTAAGAAGAAAAGAACAAAGAGAGATCTTAAAAGTTCACCCAGTACTTACAAGTCCTTTCAAAGGAAATCTGAGCCGCAATTCTTCAGAAGCCTGCTCTCCGGATCATAAACACAATCTGAAGTCTAAAATAGATATCCTATCACACTAGGCCGAGAAGTCACATTTCAGCTTACTAACTTCTACTTGGGTAAACAGTTTTACAACTCATAGAACAAATCCTCGCTAAAATTAACTGCCCCAGCACAGCAGGCAGGAACTCGCTGCTATGCATCATGTGTGCCGGGATTTATTCACCAGGACAACATCGGTGTCCTCTTAATGGGAAATCTGGCCAAGGGGCGTGCTCTGGGAACAATACATAGCATCATGATTATGCTAATTATTGAACCCAGTCCAATAATGCTAACTTCTTTTAAGTTGTTTTCGCAAGTACTGACAAAGAGAAAGAGCAAGCTGTTTTTCGCAACGGGTGTCCACTTGATTTTTAAGCTTTCAAATCAGACAAAACTTTGGCAACAAGGTGGCAGTGCTGTATGCTCTTCACAAGGAAAAGCCAAGTCAAAAGACTGTCAGATTATTTAAACAGTAGGATTAGATAAGGGGCTAAGGGAAACTGAATAGACATCAGATACACATACCAATAAGTCTATCAACAAGTAGCCTTCGAGGAAAGCTTTTTTCTTGATATATAATGAACTCATTTCGTCTACTTGCTTTCTGGCTTTGTCTTCTGTACCTCCCAAGGAGTTGCCATGTGGACACGGTCACTAATAAATTACAACGAAGAACAAACATCTCAAATATTTGCAAAAGGCATCATCCTTGGCAAAAAGCATTTTGAAGTGCATTTAACTACCTGGCTGGCTGGAACTGCTAAATTGTCCTCTAGAGGTGACCGGCCATCTATAAAGCAAGGGGAAGTTCAAGCTGACAGTTAAAGACCCTAAGTATACTGCTGATATTTAAAAAAATTAGAAGTACCATGGAACTTTCCTTAAAAAATATAAACTCCCTTAATAAATACAACCTATATCAAAGACACAGAACTGCATAATATCTACTCAAGAGGGTTCAGACTAGTTTGTTTTAGACATCTAAGTTCTAATGACATATTTTGCTCTTACTGCATACTTCATGAATGATATCAGAGCACATTAAAAACATCAATCAAATCCCCAAACATCTCTGGGAGAGGTCATTTTTCCATTTTTTTTAACAGAGAGGTAAACAGACAGGGACATTCAATGACCTGTCCTAGGCTTCTCTCTGAATCCACACTGAACCATTCCATCTCCCTCCTAACCTCCCTATGGCATGCCTTCTGGATTAACTATTTAGCTCTAATGCTATAGATCTTTTTAGCGCTGTTTGTTTTCCTAATTTAAAAATGTCATATGTCAGGGGGTCAGCCTAGTGGCCGAGTGGTTAATTTGCACGCTTTGCTTCAGTGGCCCAGGGTTCAGATCCTGGGTGTGGACATAGCACCACTCATCAAGCCATGCTGAGGCAGCATCCCACATGGCACAACCAGAAGGACCTACAATAAGAATATACAACTATGTACTGGGAGACTTTGGGGGGGGGTGGGGGGAGGGCAAGGGAGGAGGAGGAGGAAGAGGAGAAGGAGGAGAAGAAGAAAAAAAGAAGAAGAAGAAGAAAAAAAAATGTCATATGTCAATTTAGACTTTAGGAGATTTATTCTAGTCAACTCCCAAATCCCAGGTTTGAGCTCCAGGGGTTTACTCCTTGACTCTCTATTGCAGGCAGGTATCCGGTAACCATGGATCCTTATGATATGACCATGTCCTTAGGAAGCACTGTCCACCTGTGGCACCCACACCCAGAGTGGCAAATGGGTTGATTTTCATTGGCATGAGCTGGGAACTACCAGCACAACCCCCCTCCTGGTTGTTCACAGAAACTGCTGGTGGCTAGCTGGGATTCCACCCCCACTGCCCAACTGTGGGCAGCTGTAGCCAGCACTTGCTCCACCTCCACAAAATGGCAGCTGATGCATGCTCACCACCTCCCCAACACAGTCACTGGAGGTGGGCATCCCACTCAGAACCGAAAGGAAGAACTTACCACTTATCAAAGATAGCTGACCTCTGATTAATATAATTAATTCCTTCTGATCCGCAGCAAACTTACTCGAGAATTCTTAATGCCAAAAGAGGACAGTCTGAGGCTATATTTGACACAATTATCCTTATCCTATTATGTGATAGCTCCACAGAAGAGTTTCTAAGCCAAAACATTATTTCTTTTCTAAACCAGGAAGAAAAAGCAAATATGCCAAGTTTACTTATGCATCAGATTTCGCATCACAGAGGAACAAGATAGTGGATCCTACACCCATTATACAAAGGCAGGGGACATGGAACAGTTTTCCAGCTCCTCATATCTCAAATATGCTGAGTATGACTCCACCGTTTCTTTCAACAGCAGCCACACCTGTTCCAAAGTGTAAGAACCACAACATTCCAAAGAAAATGGTGCATCTTCCAATTACATTAGTCATTCTGCTGCTTCCTTTTTATTAGCGAAAATAATTTAAGAGTCAACTGTACATTTGTTCAAGGCATACTTAAGATAGTAGAGAAAAATCTGTGTCCATCATTAAAAGCAAGGTAATTTCTTCCCATTTGTTCTCATGAATTTTTGGTGGTGGGGGAGCAGGGATGGGCAGCATAGTCAAGTGGAGGGTGGTGATCGAAGGGATCTTTAGTCCAATAGATCTATGACATTAAAAACAAAAAAACTACTGTTTTTACGAACTCGCATTAATGAATTAACCTGGATATCAACCCTAAAGAGCAGCTACATACATAACTTAAAATTTTATAGGAGTCACATTAAAAAAGTAAAAACAAACAGGCAAAATTAATTTTAACAATAGATTTTATTTAACTCAGTATCTCCAAGATACTATTATTTGAACACGTAGGAATTCAAAAATTACTAATGAGATGGTGGGAGAAATGGAAAGCTGAGGAAAGCTAAGAACTGAGACAGACTGCAAGAGAAGGAAAAATGATTTAGAAAGGAGAAAGAAAGGACTAAAACAAGGCCAAACAGACCAAAAGGAAAGGAGAAGAAAAGCTCTCCCTAGCATGGAATTCAGTTATAAGATCATGGAACAAATATTGGGAAGTTCCCGTTCCGGGGCGAGGTGCTAGGGATACAGAGAGGAAAGACCAGGGTCTGTATTCAAGGGGCTCACATTCTAGTGAGGGGCACAGACCCACCTAGGCAAATACAACACTCTGGTAAGTATGAAGGCACAGCTGTGGAAGCACACAAGGGGGACACAGTTTATTTTTTAAATGAAGGTTATTTTCTAATGAAATTTTAAATATATGTTTTGGGATATCTCAGGGTTCTGAATTTTGCTTTGGAATCTTAGAAGAGGCAATGGAGAGGTCAGGGGGAGATCAATTATTCCAAAATATTTAAAAATTACATCTAAAACCAGCAGTAAAGTTTCCATTCTGAGCTATTTATCATCTTCAAATGAAACCTGGCTATTTGATCCAACTAGTGAAGGTGGTAGAGTAGGGCAAGAGTAGAAAGAGAAAAAAAATTCACGTTTCACCGTGGTTCCCAGTTCTTCAGAGGATGATATAAAACACTCAAAGGCTTTGATGCTGTAAAAAACCATTATCAACCCATTAGGGAAGAAATTCTCCTTTAGATTGTAGTGGTGGAGTCAGAAAGACCCGAGTCCAAAACGTAGTCCACCACCTACCAGCCACGTGACCTCAGGCAACTTAGCTAGCCTCTGTGAGCCGGCTCCTCGCCTGTAACACAGGGCTAGGGCCGACATCCAGGGGCAGAGTCAGAACCCCGAGAGGGTGTGCAGCATCAGCACAGAGGAGCTCTCTGCAAAGGCTGTGGCCATTATGATCACAGCCCTTCCACCATCGGTGAAGTACTTCCCGAAGATCAACTTGCGATATTTACTGACTGAGGGTTAAAGGCTCCATGCTTTTATAGCTCAAAGCTTCAAAAAATAAAAAGTTGAAGGTGGTTTCAAATGATTGTCAAGAATTTCAGGGAAACACAGGGTCTATAAACTATCTCTTTGAAAACTCTGCAGCTTTGAGAGCCTGCTCAGTTTTTCTGTATTCTATCACCTTGTGTTGCTAGCCTAAATTTGACTCAGAATTTAGGGACACTGACTAAACAGTACATACAAATTCCACATCTTGGTAGAGTGTTGGCAGGAATGACCCCCTATTTGTTCCTGCTTCCCTGTATCCATACCGTTTGGTAGCCCCTTCCCACACTGACCCTGGGTTGACCAGCAGGACAACAGCAAACCCAGACACTTGAAAAGTGCTGACCCATGGGGGCTTGCCTCTCCTTGCTGTCCTCTGGAATCCTGAGACCACCACACAAAGCGGCCCTGGCTAGCCTACTGAGGATGAGGAGACCACGCGGAGCAGAGACGTGCCGTCTGCTGCTGAGGCTCCTACACCAGCCCCATGACGATGCCTGACACGTGAGTGAGGCCATCCTTGACCATGAGGCCCAGCCAAGCTGCCCACTAACTGAAGCCAGCCAGGCTAACTCAAACTAGAAGAACCACATAGGTGACCTGCAGAATTGTGAGACATCATAAATGTCTCCTTTTCTAAGCCACTAGTGTTAGATGGTTTGTTACGCAGCAAAAGCTCACTAATACAGTCGCATGCCGCAGAGCAAGTTTTCGGTCAACAACGGACCGCATTCACAACAGTGGTCCTGTAAGATTAGTACCATGTGGCCTAAGTGTGTAGTAGGCTACACCATCTAGGTTTGGGTAAATATACTCTGTGATATTCACACAGCAACAAAATCGCCCAGAGCACCTTTCTCAGAACATAATTTCGTCATTAAGCAATACATGACTATATCAAAAAGTCTACAATATTCCCACCCTTTATCTCCAAATGAAACCTTTTAAGATTAATCAATGTTTACCTTATTCTTAAAATTCACAATTCTGATTACTATATTTACTCTATCTGGTGTATATCAACTACTATGTTAATTAAACAAAAAGGAAACAGTGATATGGTCTGATTATAAAATTGCTAGAATGGTAAGTGCTCTATTTATTTCATCCTATAATTTGAAACAAATATATGTGGCTTTCAATGCTACAACTATATATGCTAAAGAAACGATCCCTCCATCCCAGCCTTCACAGTGATGACAGTGCACAGTTCATAGCTACTCGGTCTGTCTCAGTACTTCAGAAATGGATTGGGGGACCAATAACGGCACACATGAGCAGAGAAATCTAACTCTAAAAAGAATAAATCATTTTTTCTTTAGTGTTCACCTTTTTGTAAGCTAAAAAAAAAGACATATACATAGTAGCAAACTCTCAAAGACAGTTCTTTTTAAAACTTCGATAAATAGCTAATTCAGCATGATTTTATAACATAATTTATAGCAGGACTGTGAACGTGAAGGCAGTATTATTACTGCTGTTGTTTGAATACTTATTTTAACATAGTTGATTTTTTAAAGTATCTTAGAATAATATGGGGAAATTTTACCCTTGCCATACATTCCTAATAGTGGTCCACTTTTAAGAAACATTTATTAAACAGTTGGTTCCTGCCATTATGAAACTCCCAAGCATTTCCAAGGTATGTATGCATGGCAGGATGCCCATGACTAGAACAGAAAATAGTGTGAACGACAGTTCTGCCTTCAAGAGGTTTATAATCTGATGAGAGACATGAGAGCATATACAAACTTTCTACCACATAAGAGAGTAATCAGTAAGTATCCGGAAGGGTAAAATCTCATTCCATTAGGAATCTAAGGAAAAAAGAAGAGGCTTCCAGTTGGGTTAATCAAGAAAAGCATCTTAGAAGCGACATTTGAATTGAGCCTCTGCAGGCTGATAAGCTTTCAATAGCAAAAGGAGTGGAAAGAACATTATACAGAACCAATGACATAAGCAAAGACAAAAACAAGGAAAGCTATAATATGTGTCAGGGAACGGCTTGGATTCAGAACTCAGCTCTATCAATTAACAGCTGTTTTGGCTACTCATGAAGCTCCTTGATATCTCCAAGTCTATGCCATAAAGTATCCGATGAGAGCATAGTGTCTATAGCAAGATTGCCTGGGCTCAAATTCCAGCTCTATCATTTAGTAGTTGTTGACCCTGGGCAATTACTCTCTCTATGCCTCAGCTTCATCATCTTTAAAATGGGGATAATAAGATACATACTTCATAGGGTACTATGAAGATTAGATGAATTTATATTTACAAAGTATGTAGAACAGTGTGTGGTGCTTAAAATATAAACACATTTTGTTAAATAAACTCACATGTTTATGCATACACAGCAGGATAGACAGATAGATATGTATGAATATAGAGACAGACATAATGAATATAGCTATATCACCAAAAACAGTACTTGGTATGCAGTAGGGATAAATATATTTTTATTTTTTCCCCTTTGTCTGGAGTTCATAGAGAATTGCCCTAGAGCACAAGGATCGGACATGTTTTCATTTGCCCCAACATTAGCCTCCACTCAATTAAAAGAAGAGAGACTCTCCCTCCTCCACTTTGAAATCGGGGGTTTCCTCCGTTCTCTTGGGGCAACAGTTCTGTGTTGCTGATATAAGATGCTAAACTTGAGACTGCTAGACAGACACAGCCCAGCTGCCAGAGTCAAACAAAGGAGTACTAGCATTTATGTAATAAATACACCTCAAATGGAAAATAAGCATAGGTTTATTAAGTACAATCTGAACCTTAATAATTTATAAGCATTCAGGCTAATCTAAAACAAGAAACCCTAAATGTACTGTAATTTGAGATTTTGTAAAAAACATATTTATTTAACGCCACAGTAATTCAAAAGGTAGGTTAATAAAATTCTACTAATTCCCGTCCAGTTTGGCTTCAGGTAGCTATATATCCACACAGAAAATGTTTTTAAATGCAGTTTTATTACTTGAATCTATTAACAAAATGTTAAACTGAGTTCTGTCTGTTTTTAAGATGGACGTACTAAAGAAAGTTAACAGATAACACTAAAATATATATATACTACTAAAAGTATTTGAAAAGATTCTGCTGTTGAAATAAGTAAAAGTTTCCTGCAATCTTGTATTATTTATTTGTTTAGAAACCTTTTTCACAGATAATGCAAAGGTAAATTTTACCCATCACAAATTGAACTTGACTGCCCATGCCACGTTGGAGGGCAGAGTCTGAACTAACCCAGCGTGCTGCGCTGCCAGTCCAGACGCCTCCTTCTCAGTTCCTCCATCCACTTCTGCGGAAACCATTAGGAATCAGGCAATAAGCCACTGGCTCCCAAAATCTTTTGGTACATTAGCATCAAAGATTAACTATAGTTATGTCAAGCCACTCTGCTTCACAAGCAATCAAGTTTGCTCCCAGAGCACTTACAATCTTTTTAGGGTAAGGGCTACCCCACTTTCTAACGTGAAATGTAAGACTTTCTGAGGAAAAGAGGGCTGTAGGGGGTACGTGAATAGAGCCATACAGCTGGGGTCACTCAAGTCAAAGCTTACTAAGCTCTGCGACCACAGGCAAGTTATTTAACAGAATTCTCTCTGCCCATCTGTAAAATGAGGACGAGAATCCACCTCCTAGGATGTTGTGAAAATGAGTTAATGCACATACAGCACTCAGAACAGTACCTGGAACAGATTTTTTAAAAAATATACATTTTAGCTATATAAAATAACAGTGGGGGCCGGCCCCGTGGCCGAGCGGTTAAGTTCGCACGCTTCCGCTGCGGTGGCCCAGGGTTTCGTCAGTTCGAATCCTGGGCGCGGACATGGCACCACTCATCAAGCCACGCTGAGGTGGCGTCCCACATGCCACAACTAGAAGGACCCACAAATGAGAATATATAACTATGTACCGGGGAGCTTCGGGGAGAAAAAGGAAAAAAAAAGTTTGTATAAAATAACAATGAAGGGGAATTCCTGGTTGAACCACCTGTACGTGGTAGTGAGAGGATCTGCTTTGGGTTCTGGGTGTTTAGTTTCTCTCTCCAACTTCTGTCAGGTGGACAGAGCTTACAGGGTAAGACCGAAAGAAACCTCCTAACAGCCCAGAGACACCAGGTTTACTATTAATAATTTCAAATATGTTCTCTTGGCTCATTGTTCTCGTGGCTATTCCACTCTCAAGTCCCCAAGCATTTGTAAGATTTGTTTGAAGAGTAGATGCCCAAATGTGTGGTAGAACACAACACTTGGTACCAATTTACTCAGAAAATTTGGAAATCAAGAATTTATTCTCTAATTGTTAGTAGTTTTGCTGTAAATGGATGCTGCCTGTTCCCAACCAGATAAACTTAGAAGTGGTCACTTTTAGGGTAAGCACTTCAAAATCAGCCTCACACAGGAAGAGATGAAATACTCCTAAGAGATTCTAATTTCTCCTGGCTACAAGAATCCAGCAGGGGGCAGTTTCTTGAGGAGGGCACGGCCTAGTCTCTTGATGATGGTACATGACTGTACCTCTTAAGCACTAAGTATTTCATTTAAAAAAGTGCTCCAGTAAGTGCTTATTTTTCAAAACAGCAGCGATAAACAAAAAATCAGAAGGATTAACAACTCAGCTCTAAGAACTATAATTGCCCAGTAATTATAATAATCCAAGAGGCCATTCTCAGAAACACCAGAGACCAGTTCCTTACATAGGTCCTGGTTCACAACAAGAAGAGCGGACAAACAGTACTGGGGTAGCTGTGGTTGATCGTAGACCGTGACATAATAGACAACTATCCATTTTAGACCTTAACATTTTCATTCTAACAGCCGGTTTCTTCTTTTTCTTAACATCATATTCCTGTCTCCTCACTAGCCAGGAGAGGGTTCATATCCCAGTTCTTTGACTCTGATCTGTTTTTAAAAGTGCTCTTAGAAAACAACTAAAAATTATTCTTTTTAGTTTTACAAAGTGAGATCCTTCCACATAAACCACATTTTAAAGGAGGAGCTCTTGCTAGATCCAGATTTGTTTAAGGCTTTTTAAAAAACTTTTAAAATAAGATGATGGAAGCATAAAAGTGTAGCATATTAATAAATCCAACTAACATTTTGATTTTGAATAAGAAAAATCTTGTCCTTATTATTCAAGCTTATAAGATATAAGACTAGAAAATAATAGGCAGCCAGTTAGACAAAGGGTATTTGAGTTGTTCATACCCAGTAGAACAGAACGACGTATACCCAAATCACGCCATCGGACTCGCACTCACTGGTTTCTGTGTAAGTGTTAAATAAGTCATCTCTTCTCCTGAAAGTGTAGTGGTGGGTCAGCGTTCAGGAAAAAGGGCAAATAAGCAACCCAAAACATCCCCAGAACAATATCCAAAAGAATCTCTCTGAGATAATTTACTGAAGAAGTCTCTTTCAAAATCACCATTAACTTAAATTAATCCTGGGCACTGAAGAAATGGGAAGAATAAATCGCACTTAAGTTACGAGTCTTTAGAACGTATTGGGCAATTCTGAGATATATCGAGAAAAAAAATACTAAAAATAGCCAAGAAAAGGAATAGGCAGCAGCTAAAACACAAAGGCCAGGGGTGAGATCAAAATTAGAAATATATATTCTGGAGAACTGTCCATATAAGGCTATCTTTAACTCACTTACTAAGTTAGGAATAATCCACTGGGTAAAATAAACAGCTGCCTTCATCATATTGGCTGATTCTCCATCCCTCATTCAGAAAGCTCTGGAGAGTCCCAGGAGACAAACATGACACAGACTTTATGCTATTATGTTCAATAACATTCAACAACGTCTACAGGTATTTTCAAAGCTGGTCTCCACTTTCCTAGCCCGAGATGAGAAACTTCATTTACTTTGATCTTTCATCTTCATAAAAGTATGAAAAAGCAGTAGTAGAGGATAAAACTTCTGCTGAGCCTTCTTGCCCACATCTAGTACACCGTATTTACTCACTTTCGCCAACCCACGGACTTCCTGATTCCCCAGACCGGGCTGCTCTTTGTTCCTTCTCATTTACTTATTCATCAGATTCTCAGGAAGCTTCTTAACCTGGTGCCAGACACTAGAGAAATGAAATAAATAAGGATCCTACCTTCTAGGAGTTCAGTGTAGTGAGGAAGACAGATACACAAGTAATTATAACATAGCGTAGGGCCTATAATAGAAGTTTGTAAAAGTAAGGGTTGCGATTCTCTCTGAGGCTTGGAGGAAGGTTTTGCGATGGAAATGACCAGGCAGAAAAATAGTGAAGGGCGTTTGAGGCAGAGCGAAGAGTACAGGCAAAAGCTCAGAGGCAGGAAACAACAGAGCATGTTCTGGGAATAGCAGAAAGTATGTGTGCAGAGTGCGAGAGCCGGGCTACTCTGCGAGAGGAGATGAGGTGAGCGCTGGGTCACTGAGGTCCTTAGGTGCCACACTAACAATTAGTCCATTACCCTTTAGGCCTGAGGCGCTCAACTCTGGCTACATATTAAAATCTCCTGGGAAGCTTTAAAACAAAATACTGATGTCTGGTATTTGTCAGTATCAATTAATTGGTCTAGGACGGGGACCGGGCATCACTATTTTTAAAAAAGCTTCCCATGTGATTCTCGTATGTGGTCATGGGTGAGGACCACTGCTGCAGGCAACAGGAGTCCACACAACTGTACAAATAGTACGGCAATGTAAAAATATTTTTTTAAAAAAAGCTAAGTGAGTAACAGTGTGACGAGTAGATGAGAGGCACAGAGACTGGGGCAAGAATGCCAGTTTACAGGCTACGGAATACAGGCAAGGGATGAGTCTAAGCCAATAGTTGTTTACCTTTTATGGGTCACTGACCTGTGTGAGAGGCAACAATAAAGCCTAAAAACCTTTCCTTAGGAAGAATGCACATCTTGTCAAAAAATGTACATATATGAACCTCTTTGAGAAATGGATTCAGTTAAGAACCCGTGAACCAGATGAGAAAGGAGAGACTTCTGAGGTAGCAGCAACAGCACTGATGACTTCCAGGGGAGGGGAAAGAAGGGGCATTAAGGATGACACTACCATTTCTAGCTTGAGAGTTCTAACACCGTGACCAGAACTTGCGGTGTTCATTTCTTCCCATACTACCTCTGGTGACCGATATCCATTTATTAAAAAGAGGAGACAGGAGGATAGAGTAAGAGTAGGTTTCGGATGGGGGGGGCGGGTAGGGATATAAAAAAATTAGTTTTCAACAACCATCTTCAACATAGTGCACGACATATAAATGACAGTATCTGCTAAATCAGAAAAAAATAGAAAGGAGCTCAAGAGGGCGAGCAGAAGATACAGTTCTAGAATGTTCATCAAGTCCTCTCCATGTGCCCGCCCCAGGCTGAGGGCTCTCTCACTGAGCCTAAGCGCTGTCAGCTTGCCTTCCCCAAGCCAGGCAGCAGACATGGGGGATGCAGCTCTCGCCGCCAGCCAGTGGTGGCCCATCTTCCTAAGCCTAAGCGAGGCCTCTCCAGCATGTTAGGAGTGGAAACCATGGAGGCGTAAGCGGCAGCAGCCCCACACCTGTTCTAAGACTGTTAGTGTAAGAGACAAAGGGTTTTTTTTAAAGATTTATATAGAAATATTTTGACAGTATTTATCCATTTCCATAACCTAAAAGATTTTTACATTGTTTCAAATATTTGAAGGGTAATAAGGGATATGTTGTTTCAACCAACTTAAAAATATTAGAGAGAACTTTTCACAGGTCAGTATGCAAACTTGGGTGCAATCCTCTGTAAATCAGAAAGAATGACACTAATTCCATACTGTGTTGTTATTATCTGAGGCAGGATTCAGAACAGGTAGTCTAATGGAGGCAGTGTGCCTGTTTCCTGAGGCCACAAAGAGGCCAAGAAGTGGTGAAATTTCCTTTTTTACTCTCGTTTTCTAGTTTGAAAAGAATGCAGTCTTTCTCCTCTCTGAAGTAACGAAAATAAAATCTTAAGTCACACTCCACAAGTCTAGGCTAGTTACTGCAGAGTTAACAGCAGAATATTTTATGCACCGCGGTTTCAGATAAAAACCTGTTATATTTTAATGTTTCAGCACCTTTGAAATAATGACAATCATGTAGCTTTGAGTCAAAAGCCTTCCTTCTACAAAAATACTCGTAAAGTTTTAAAGAGCCTACAATATTATCCTAGAGTTTTCTCCTGTTTTAGAATTAAAGTACCTCAAAGGAGAAATATAAAGTTCCAATTAAATGAGTTTTGAAGTCCTGCTGTACAACCTTTCACTTAGAGCAGGAACTCCTACAGACTTATCTCAGGTACCCATCGTCATGCTTGAAGGGCTCTGTCGACAGGAAGTCATTACTGGAGAAATCTCACCAGAGTTTAGATCAAGTCAAAATCTTTTGGCTGTAATTTTCACTCATTCATTCTTTCAAACACTTACTGAGCACCTGTGTGTCCGTCCGACAACGTACAAGTTCTCCACAGCCCTCCTAGTCTCCCTGTCCCCTCGTCACCAGAGCTGCTACCACCGTTTTCCATACCCCTCCTGAGATCAACAAACTCCTTTAGTGGTTCCTCACGTGACGTCACTTCTCAACCCAACACTATCTTCGTCTCCCTCCTTTGCTAATGTCTCCCCTAAAGGGTTCACGGACATAAACACAATTCATCAGATGTGGTCTAAAACTAGCTCCTATTTTTAGCAGCCACATCACAGAGATGGCTCATATAAGCTTGTGGTCAAATAAACGCCTGGCTCTTTTCATCTCAGGTGCATCTGAGCCTGTCCTCCACCCCAAGCTTCCTCAACCCCTGCAGATGGTTTATCCTTAGTGTATTTCATCTTGCTCATTTTAGAATATTATTACAACCTACTCAGATTATTCAGAATCTAGAGTTTGCTATCTAGACTATGGTATTCGTCATCTCTCCTAGGCTTACATCATCTGGAAATGAAATTTATTTCAATCCAGACCTTTACAGAAAGAGGACACTATGATTAAACATGCGCTACCAATGGGAACTCAAAGTACTTTCCAAGTTCTGCAGATAAATACTACTCTCTGATACATGTGTTATCAGCTTTTAACCTTTTTGGGGGGGCAACAGCCCCTTTGAAAATCGGATGAAAGCCATTCAAGGGACAGTTGTACGCAATTTTGTAATCAACATTAGATGGTTCCTGGACCCCCAAGAAGCCCATCCGTTGGCCTTCTGTAAGGCACTCTTCTTCAGGGATTCTAGGACCTATGAAAGGCAGTCCTGGTCACTAGGATTTATTAATATCTATTTCTACAATCACTGATTCTATCTAATGCCCAACTTAATACCCAGAAGGAGCCGATTAACTGGAATCAACTAACATTAACTAATTCTCACTATCAGACAAGGTATCCTGAAACTAGGAACTCTGACCAAAACCAAACCATGGATTATAAGAATACTTTAGAAACAAAAGCACAAGGACCTAAGGTTATATAAACACAGACATACGTTGCAACATTGTTTGTGGCCAAAAGAAAAATTAATAAATAAATCTTGAATTTCCGTTCACAGGGAAATGGTTGAATAAATTATGGCATTTGAAACTTTTATTCACTTTTTGAAAACAAGAGTTAGATCTATATCTATTGACCTGGAGAAATATCCAGGATATATTATCAAGGATGAAAAGCAAGCTTCAGAATAATGTATAGGGTATGATCTTATTTAAAAAACAAAAAACACTGACAAACGTTTTGTCATTAAACATACTTTTATGAACACGGAAAAAGGTGTGGAAGAATTCACATCAGGCTGTGAATGTGCGTGACGGATTCTTTTCTGTATTCATCCTTGCATACTTTCACTTGTTACAAATAAACATTGCTTTTGCAAAGTAAAAATTTAAATTAAAAAAGGAAAGAAAAACTAAATAAGGCTGACAATAGGATTTATCAGTAAGGACTCAGCTCTCTCACCCCTACGCTCCATGCAGGTAAATGCCTCATTTCTCAAAAAGTGTCCCACCCATAGTATGTCCTGGATGAAACCTAATTGCTTTTTTGACTTTTCAATGATTCTGAGTTTCTCAGTTTTGGGTAAATGATTCCACTTCATAGGCACTCTCCTGTTATACATATTACAGCTGTTTTATACTTTAAATGTGTCCACAATTCACAAGTGTGACTTTTCCCCCTTCAGGAAAATACACATCTCAACAGAGCCATAAATAAAAAGGATGTGGAACACACATTAGTCCAATACCTAGGAGAGGGAAGCATGGAGCACAAATACTACCAAATTCTACAGGGAAGAAATAGGAGCGCAGAGGCCGTTCCTTGTTGGTTCAGCGGTTCCCAACCTTAGCTGATCATTAGAATTACATGGAAGCATTTCAAAACACCAATGCCTGGGTGCCACTCCCAGAGATTCTAACGTAACTGGCCTGGGCATGGGTGCTTGTTTCATTTTAAAAGCTGTCTAGAGGGGCACCGGCCCTGTGGCCGAGTGGTTAAGTTCGCGTGCTCTGCTTCAGCAGCCCGGGGTTCGGATCCTGGGCGCGGACATGGCACCGCTCGTTAGGCCATGTTGAGGCGGCATCCCACATGCCACAACTAGAAGGACCCACAACTAAAATATACAACTACGTGCTGGGGGGATTTGGAGAAAAATAAGCAGGAAAAAAAACTTGGCAACAGTTGTCAGCTCAGGTGCCAATCTTTAAAAAAATAAATAAATAAAAGCTATCTAGATTATTCGAATGGGCAGTCAGAGTTAAGGATCACTGTTTTCTACATTCTATCCTTTTCCTTCCTTTCTTCCAATTTTTTACAGAGCTTTTCCTTTATCAGTTATTTTAAGGCTAGTAGATATATTTGAGAAAGCCAAAACTAATCTGCCATCCACAATTTATACTGTCCTGATGTTGACTTTTGATGCCAGACTAAGTTACTTAAATTTAAGGCTGTCATAAGTAAGAGCCCTTCGCATATCAAGTCTTTGTAGTTTCACCTTAATGATTTATCATTTCTTATTAAACTTGGAGACAATGATTTTATAAAATATCTTAGGACCCCAAACATTATGTTGGAAAACAAAACCAACACCGCTCTACCAATTATTTGAAACGCTCCCGGACATTAGTCAATTAATGGATTTCTGATTTTTTGTGCTAATCTTTATAAATATTTAAAAAATTCATCTACTACATTGCAAAGAATGATAAAAAGAAAACCATTACTTGAAATATCACCCCCATTTAAATTCACTATTTGAGAACAGTAACACACCCCACAAAAAAATGTCAATAAACTATGAAAGGAGATTCATTAACAAAATAAAATATTTATTTAGTACATATTATATTACAGTACAAAAAAGAAAACAGGATTCTATACTTGGACTCATTCTGCATATGATACAGAAAGATATTTTAAAACAAAGGACATATATATTATTTATAATGGCTGGCATTAAGAAATAGTTGCCTTTATATATTTACAAGCGTGGTTGGTATTGGCATGTAGTTTCAAACAAGCTTACAACAATCCTTAAAAAGTTTTGATCTAGGAATTGTACTCCAATTTGTTAAATCTCGTGTTAAAAGTAATCAGTACTTAGTGGAAACCCAAAACCAGGTAACATACAGAAAAGTATAAAGAGGACTGTGAAAATCACTAGTAATTCTACCTTCCAGAGGTTAACATTTTGATTTATAATCTCCCAGACTTTGGTGTATTAATACGTAAGTCTATTTTTAAAACAAAAATAGGTTTAGAGATTTAGATAAAAGCCATAACCTAGGCCATTTTGTATGGTGGACAGATAGACACTAGAATCTCTCTATAACCTCTGGGCGATTACACCAAGGATTTTGGTACCACCGGGGGAATTGTACCAACTGTATTTTCAGTAATGCCAGCTTCTAATCCACGGTGAATACCAACTTTGGAAGTTTTTATAACTAGATTTCCTTGCATAGAAATGTCTTTAAGGTATAATGGTATTGTGGTTGTGTTTTGAAAAAAAGTTTTTCTTTTTGAACATACTGAAATATTTACAGATTAAATGAGTTAGCATCAGGGATATACTTAGAAATAATAAGGTGGGGGGGAGTTTTAAACAGGATTGGGCACAAATTAATAGATAAAGCTAGAGTGACAGGGACATGGAGATTAATTATACTACTTTGTTTTCTTTGGTACAAGTTTGAAATTTTCCAACATAAGAAGTTTTGTATATCTTTGTATGGGATATAAAATATACCCACGTAACAAGGAACTCTAAGACTTATGCAGAAATCCAGGTTCTTGAATGCTTCTGCTGCTCGCTGCACAATCCCAGGCCAATCATCTCCCCCAACAGCACACAGTTTCCTATTTCTAAAACGCACGGATGGAAGACGATTTCTAAGGTCTCTTCCAATTCTAAAGTTTTTGCTTTTTGAGAATGCTGTTTTGTTGTTCTGAATTGAGTTTAAATTCATCTTGTTGTCTACAGGAACTGATTCCACACTGAGAAGGCACAGATGTCTCAAGACAAGGGGTAATCTCCAAGCAGCTCTTCAGGACCACGGGTGCTACCCCGCCACCAGCTCTGATCACATGGGAAAAAAAAAGAACAGGCAACTCCAGGGATAAACACACCACTGTTTTCCCTAGGTAATGTGAAAATCCTCACTCAGAAACCTGCTGAGGATATCTTTAAGAAAGACTCACATATCACATAAAATATGGAAAGATGGGCAGTCCTTTTAATATAGCAATTTTTCCTGAACTATCAAACAATATTTTCATAAACATATTTGTTGAAGACTGCTCATCACAGTATTGTTTATAACAGTGAGAAATCTGATACCTAAATTGCCATCAACAAGGGATTAAATATATTACAGTATATTCTTACAACGGACCACCATGCAGCTATGTAAAAAATGAAGATATTAACCCACAATGATAGGGTATAGCAAAGGGACACAGGAACCAACTGAAAGAGCACCCAGTGGCTAAAGATGAAACAATTAGAGCGATAAAGTTGTACTGGATTCTAACTCAAAGTATAAATAGCCATTAGTCTACACTCATATAAATAAAGGACTGAATAAATAAATACACGAGGACAGATAAATCTCCCGTGCAGAAGAATCCCAAATAATCTCAGTAGATCCTCTGCCTCTGCCCTCAAGGAGGTGGAGCGCAACTCTATCAAGTGTAAACTGCCCTCGGTCCCAAGAGCCCCAGATGGAAGGGGAGAGAACAGAGCAAGCCTGCAGTAGAGACGCCTGACCATCTCTACCTCAGGCAGGATGTCAAGGTCACCGTCAGACTGACAGGTCATGCAGATAGCACGCATCCTTGCAACGATGTGATGCAGATGGCATTTTGCTTCCGTGGGCTCCCTCCCCAGAACACAGAACCCCAGTTCAACGATGAGAAAACATCACACAAATCCCAATGGAGGGGCATTCTACAATATCTGACCAGTACTCCTCAAAATTGTCAGGTAATAAAAAATGGGAAAGTCTGAGAAACTGTCTGTCACAGCCAAGAAGAGCCTACGGAGACATAAGGACTAAATGTCGTTGGAATCCTGGACAGAGTCCTGAAACAGAAAAAGACACGCAGTGAAAGCTAAGGAAACCTGAATAAGGATTGACTTTAGTTAATAATAACGTATCCAGGGCTGGCCCCGTGGCCGAGTGGTTAAGTTCGCGTGCTCCGCTGCAGGCGGCCCAGTGTTTCGTTGGTTCGAATCCTGGGCGCGGACATGGCACTGCTCATCAAACCACACTGAGGCAGCATCCCACATGCCACAGCTAGAAGAACCCACAACGAAGAATATACAACTATGTACTGGGGGGCTTTGGGGAGAAAAAGGAAAAAAAAAAAAAATAAAAAAAATAATAACGTATCCACATTGGTTCATCACTTGTGACAAACAGCCTTAACTAATGTAATGTGTGAACGCTAGGGGAAACTGGGAATTCTCTGTACCATCTTTGCAATTTTTCTATAAATCCAAAACTTCTCTAAAATGAAAATGTTATTTCTAAATAATGAAAAAGAAAATCTAAAATGAAGATAGAAAGTTATAATGATGTGGAATGATGGTCAATATACAACAAATGAAAGGACTTATTAAACAACATGCATGTTATAAACCTATTTTTGTTTTAAAAATACACTTACGTATTAATACACCAAAGTCTGGGAGATTATAATCAAAATGTTAACCTCTGGGAGGTAGAATTACTAGTGATTTTCACAATCCTCTTTATACTTTTCTGTATGTTACCTGGTTTTGTGTTTCCACTAAGTACTGATTACTTTTAACACTGAGCCCCATTACTTCCAGAATCAGGAACAAAGTTATTTTATTTTAGAAAAAAATAGGTGTACAGGGTAGAAGAGAATACTCCTTAACTCAAAATAATAGGCATTTATAAAACAGCTAATTTTACTTTTTCAAGGGGAAGTATTTTAAAAGGTAGTATAGAAAACTGATCAAAAACATGCGATTTAATCAGACCCAGAGTAAAATCCTGGTCTTACTACCTTTGTGACCTTGCACAGTTCAATAACCTCCCTCAATTTTCGTATTTTTATAGTGATACTCCTAACACCCTCTTGATCAGCAGAACTGCCTAACAGTTATTTACTTACTTATTTATCAACATAAACGCATACTGTAGACTATATACGAATATATATTATATAAAATACATTGTATAATATCAAATTTTATTAGAAAATTACACAAGTAGTAGCAAATGCATGTATGTCAAGAGCCTGGCCCTACTGAGACCCCATCACAGTGTTACTGTTATCAATAATAAAAAATAAAAATCCAAGAAAAAAATAAAACATTACCAGAAAAAAATTTAGTTTCTCAAAGAATCTACCAGGGAGCAGTGAAAGACAAAACCAGTACGTTCAGCTCATTCTACACCATCTGCCACCATTTCCCAAACATCTCTCTCTCTGCTAACTAGATATTCATTATGGCAATTAAACATGCTGTTGTTAACATGCTCACAGGACTACCGAGAACCTTCCAGGGAACACAAGTAAAAGCCACTTTTCTAATCATAACCAGCTTAAATTAAGCTTTGGAATATTAATACACCAAATCTCCCTTTCCATGGAAATACAGTTTCCCTACACATGAATATAATGTCAATACAAATTAACACCAGCCATTAAATACAAAGTAAACTTATTTAAATCTCTTGATTGTAAATAATGAACTTTAGCAAAGAGGTTTTAGACAAGGCATTTATTTTGATCATTATCAAAATTCTGGGCTGACAGTTCTGTGTCAATATTGATATTTTTAAATTGCCCCAAATACAACCCTTGTAATACACAAAATCATGATATAATAGACAAGTCTAATCACGCTGTGAATTAGTGGACTTTTATAACAAGGCCAAACAACGCAGCGAAAAGTTTATTTCAAGTGAAATTATTTACCCGCCCTAATTTATCATATGGTCTAGGACATAGACCCATGTTTTAAAGACTGCTAATTTAGGAAGAAATTAACCGTAAACAAAATAATGTTAAATCATTGTGCCATTTTTTTCTACTACATTATTAGAAAATGCAGACCGTTCAGTTTGGTTCTGTTAAAGGAAGTTAATTTAAACAACTTTTAAAATAACAAAAACATAGATATAATCCAGGAACTATATTCAGGTTAGTATATACAACCGAGCATTGGGATTACAAGTACACAACAACTGATTGCATAACACACTCCAAAGATTTGTATCCCATTAGTCTTACTCCAACCCTCCTGAACGCAGTCATTACGGAGGCCTACTCCAATGATGTTGTCATTCTGGCTGAACACTCCAGAAGACTGTGGCATATTTTTGTAAAATATGCTTAATTGTAGCAAATTTTGGATGCTCTGAGAATGGATTTGATTTATGGGAAGAGACAAGTGTCACTGAGAACTACATCTGGCAAACAGATCAAGCTAAAGTTCTTCTGGTTAAAAGAAAGAAGGGATTGACTATAAGGTTTTTAATAAGGTTAGTTTTCTTAAAAATCATAAAAGCAAATTTAAAACGGAAATTCCAAGCATTTTGAGTAGCAATATTATCTAAAATAAGAGTATATTCCTATACTATGTTCTCTAATGGTTGTTTAGTTCTCCAAATTCTAAACAATAATTGAATAAGGGGCCATACTGGCACCTCATACAGACTATCTTATTTGATCCATATAACATTACTAGATATTATCACCATTTCAAGGTGAAGATACCGAATCTTTAAGTACCGAAAGCTTTAAGTAACTTGCCCAATTCACAAAAGTAATAAGAGATAGACCAGCAAGTTCTTCAGTCAGAATTTATATACACACATACATACACACGTTATATACATATTATATATGACATTTTTAGGTTTTTAACCTATAATTTCTTTCTTTTTTTTTTTTTTTGAGGAAGATTAGCCCTTAGCTAACTACTGCCAATCCTCCTCTTTTTGCTGGGGAAGACTGGGGAAGACATCCGTGCCCATCTTCCTCTACTTTAACCTATAATTTCTGACTCTCTCAATTAGTCTGTTCCTATAACAGCTCCTACCTATGTATATTTTATCATGTGCCGTGTTGTATTGCAATTATTTGCTTATCAATATTCTCTACTCAATTATTAGCTTCCAGAGAGAATGGACCAGACCTTGTTCATCTCTGTAATCCCGGAACAGTCTTGTCCTTAGCACGTCTGCATAAATGTCTGGTTAGTAAGCTTACCTGTGATTCTGATGTTGTTTGTACTAGCTGTTCACAGGTGGCGAACCTTACAGTACCACCATCAGACCATTAGCCATTCCTTTAGCTTCAAGATACCCAACCACCACCATCACAACGAGGGAAAGCTCAGGCAGAAAGAATATTTAATATGATCAACCTCAATGTGTAGGATTGTTCTTAAAATCTTATTTAAACACTACGTTATGTGATGTATAAGGTTTTCTTTTTTAAGCGTGATAAAGCTACATCTGCACTCACATTAGTCTACCTCCAGCAGTTCATACACATTATGGAAAACTACAGGCTAGCACCACATTCATAGTATACACAAGAATAAAAGAACAACGTTAGACAATGTTAGACATCAACAGTATAGAATAAAATTTTGCCAAAAAGCTACCTTTATAGAATCCAGAGGGGCAAGACAATACAATTTACAGTCACGCGCCTTATGATGACGTTTCAGTCAACGACGGATGCAATATACGACAGCGGTCCCATAATATTAGTACCACATAGCCTAGGTGTGCAGTAGGCTATCAGATATGTGTAAGTGCACTCTATGATGTTCACACAACGACGAAATCGCCCAACGATGCATTTCTCAGAATGTGTCCCCGTCGTTCAACGACACAACTGCACATGCTTTCCCACAAAAGGAACTAACAGGGTTGGTTGTAAATGGCATTTTGAGAATGCTGTAGTGTGATTACAAAACGACACAGATTAATATTTAAGGAGACATCAAGTCTCTCAAAATAAAATGAATATTTACAAGATTAAGTTTCTGTTTTGTTAAACATTAAATAAAGGCCTTGGAATTTAAAGGGAAATGTGAAAATACTGATGACCTAGTACTAAAACTGGTTAACAGAATTACTGATACTTTCATCCTTTTAGGGGAGCTTTTATCTAATAAATATTAAAGCATGTGGTTTGTGGCTTCAGTTTTCTTTCTAATTCTAGAAATTCACTATGAGTCCTTTTCTAGAATTTACCTTTCCCTTCCCACCCTCCAGCCACCTCCATCCCCAAACCTGCTTCAGATGTCTTCTTTAATCTTTCAAGACAAGGGAGTGGATTCAAATGTCATGAACTCTTGAATAAAGAGTTAAAACGACAACATCATATGACTACTCTCTCTTTAAAGTAATATTAGTCTTCTAGAATACCAATCTAATTCTTAGAAGCAAAAACACAGGAAGCTCAATGTTCTAAGAAAAGTTAGTAATAATTGATTCATCCTGGCTACCCAGGAAATACACAGCAAGAATCTGTGTTCTACGCAAACACTGACAACAAATTCATCTAGTAATACCTACCACTCAGGGACAAGGAAAATCAAAACAGAGCCCAGGGAGCAAATGCACAAGGACTAAAAAGTACAGGAAGAAAACAACCCAAATTTAGAGAAGAGAAGGGATCAGAGCTAGCGGAAACACGAGGGATCCGTGAGCGATACAGACCGATATAGACTGAAGCAGAGGTGGAAGAGAAGAGATCACCACTGACGGGAGCCAAGAGTGGAATGCAAGCGGACAAGTGAGCGGTCAGAGGGGAGGGCCGAGACAGGCAGGAGCTGCGACCGGAGCTGAAGTCCAAGAGATAACAACTAGAGATGAGGTGGCAGATGAGGAAGGAGGCATGCCTCAGGAAACAGAGGGCAGAGAGAGCAAAAGCATTTTCAGTGGGAGGCTGAATCAGGCAAAAGGCAGGAAGTAGGCAAAACACAGACACCAAACGAGAAATTCTGGACAGATGAGGAAAAATGTAAAAGTGAGACCAGGTGACAAGGAGACAGGGGAGAGAGAGGAAAAAAGATGAAGTGAAACATGCCTACCAGAGAAGAAATAATTTAAAAAAAAAATGGTTTCTGGAATTTCACTTTATTAAATTAAAATTTTAAATCTGTTCTTTTGCTTACGTTTCTCTCTGTTGGGTAAAACTCAATTCATAAGAACAAAGCTTTCCTCAATTTACAGAGGAAAATTTATGAGGTCAACTTAGTTGCAAAAAAGAGCTGAAACACCAAAATTTACTTATGTCAGTTAACTATCTTAGCTCTAATCCACAAACTAATTTTCATACTGACAATGTGTGCATACACATTAATGACCTTAACGACCAATTGCTTCATTTGTTAATTACAAAAGCTTTCTCTCTCTGTCACTCCTTCTCTCTCCATGCTTATCAGCGTTTGGAGAAAACCCTGCTTCTTACTACCTGCCCCAAAAAGGAAAGGGCAGAGTGAGAAGGTAACGTTGACATCAATATTGAGAAAAAGAAGTCTGACGGAGGGTTAAAACAATAATGGTAAAAAGGTGGTTTAAATGTTCTATAAATTTCTGACTCATGTTATTCTGGTCTCCTAGACAAGCGAAAAAAGAACATAGAGATCATCCTTCATTTTCATCTAGAACCAGTAAAGGAAAACAAAACACTGAACGAGAACATAAAAATAGTAAAGAGCAACTCTGGAAAAGAATAGAAATGATCCTATTCTTGATCAAGGGTAGAAGAGTAGCCATACAAAAGGTCTATTTATGAAGATAGAATTTTATCTCTAAACTGAAAAAGTACGGTCATCAGATCTTCAGTCCAAAAAACTGTGCAAGCAAAAGGTAGGCACTTCCAGAGGCTGAGAGCAGATAAAGGAAGAAGGGTCTAAAGTCGAGACGGTGAGCAAGCAGCAGCACACCGCGACGCAGTGCTGAGCAATTCCGCACCAGCCCAGCCCGGCAGCAGCTGTTCAGTCAGTTTCGGGGGCCAACCTTCCTCTCTCTCCTACTATATCTACTGTTTCCCTATCCACACAGAATAAAACTCTGACCATAAGCAGATTACCAGCTACTGCAGCAGAGGAAAATAACTCCAAAATTAGACACAAAAGCAGATGGGTTAACAAAGATAATGTAAGAAACATGTAAAGAAATATGCTCGAGTCTTGTCACTCATATTTTCAGAACTATCTTCTTTCAGCTGCTCAAAAATCCTAAATGGCATTGGGGTCGCTTCTTGAAATGTGTCTTTTCTTCGGTTTTTTATCATTCTTCCATGAATATCTTAAGCAGTGCCTTTGCCATACAGTCCATTGACAGGAATCTGACACATTATTATTTACTCCTGGAAATGGTGCCGCTCCACAGGCTTTAGGAGACTTCTTGAAGGAACAAACCTGGTTCTTTGGTTTCTATTGAGGACATGCTGAAACTAGGATTCTCTCTCATACTCAAAGACGACACGGAAGCCAAATTGTGTTATTTCCAAGGTAGGATGCCCTGAAAAAAAAAATTAGAAATCAACCAGATTTCAAAAACACAAAACTCTAACAAAGCAATGCAAATTCTCACACAATATTACATTTTAGCTAAGACTGGAAAACAAGTAATTCAAATAAAAAATTTTAATCTTTCACTTCAGCTTTAAATATATTTTCAAAAGAAATTTAAAAGGGCATCACGTGGTATATGATGAAAATACTGCAAATAATTGACACTTCCTGAAATTAATGAAAAACATCAGTTAAAAATGTAAAGAAATTCTGGTGACTGATGTTTTGATCTTTACCATGGCCAGGAAAGAAGACAGGCTTTGAGAGAGCATTATTTCTCTGTCTTCATATCTCACTTGGAAATGGTGTGAACAAGCATGGTTTCACAGCTTATATTCAGCTGTAAAATGAGCTAGCAAATTGATGACCCGGAAAATTTCTTTCAGCCATAAAATTCTGGAAATACGTATTATCTGGTGATTAAAACCTTAGTGTCACTAAACCAGCTGTAGGCAATCATTTGACTTTGCCCCGATTTTCTTATCTATAAAATGCAGGGCTGGTTCTCCCCACAGGGGGAGGGGGGGAATAGGATCACTGGAGGCTGGTCTAAAATGCAGATGCCCAGGCCCAGCTCCAAAGCATCTGAATCTCTGGGGCAAGGCTAAGACATCTGTTACTTTTAAAATAAACCCTGGGTGATTCTGATGTAGCATCCTACTTAAAGAACTACCACGCTAGACCATTTTCAGGACCCAGCTCGACAACCCTAAAATTCATAAAACTGGGAGTCGAGATTTCATTAAACTATCCCAGCTTGAGAGGCTTAAATAAACGGTGTATCATTTTCTCTTTCCCTAAAACCTCCCCCATTCAGAGAAGAGCCTAAAATTAAGATGAAGGCTAACATGCCAATTGGATAAACACTTCAATATAGATCATTTTAACTCAAATCTTCCAAATCATTTCCTCAGATATTTAAACAGAACACAACTTTGGGACAATATTCACAGTTACAAGTTGCTCCCCTGAGAGGCCAATCCAAAATATGTGATGTGAAAATGACAGCAGCATATGTCACTGCTTCACCGACTCAAATTATAAGCTACCCTCAAGACAAATGACATGACCTCCTGCCCAGCAGAAATGACCTGTGACACAGAATACCATACCTGCAGAGTGTGAGTCCTGCCCAGCTGCTAACCAGGTTTGTGGCCCACGCTTCACTCAAGGGCACTTCCTCCTCTGATCCTGGACCGTGGGTGTGGTGACGTATGTACTCCCCTCTCTGTGGAGTCACTGAGATTCAGTGATTCTGCTGATGCCCAACACCCCTCAAACAACACGGTCAGCTCCCGACAAGAGATGCAAAACTAGGCTCTCAGAGAATACCATTTTTCTTCTGGCTGGATTTTGTTTGACTCCACTCCAGGTCTGTCACCAAATCAACAGCACAGTTTTGTGTGTTTTTTCCACCAAAGACATATTACTTGGTTTGAAGAGGCCTCCTGGCCCCAACAGTGTTCTCTACTGCCGGAGACAAGCTGAAAAAGTGGATCAAGACTGCACATATGGACAAAGCCAACAGACAGAAGTACACAGGAACCCTTCAGTAACACATTCAGCTAAATTACTACCACTAGGGGTTTAAATTTAGTAAGTGCTTAAAAAAGAAAAGTAGTAAGATATCAAGTGTCATTCAATATTATTTTATTGCACCTAAATTTTTTGACACTAAATTAGTAACTTCAACAGTCACTGTCCCGTGTCTTGGTGAATGACTGTCCTAGAATTCTATACCTACGAAGAGTTAAAATCCTCACTCAGCTTTCAGATTCAAAACTCAGTTTTTTTCCCCTTGCCTTTAGTCATTTCCAAATACAGTGCACCCTTAACCATTTCATTATCAACCTCTTCCATCTAGAAAATTCAGCAGTATTTCTGCAGCTCAAAGTCACTGCAATCTTTTAGGCTACTTTGAAATTAGAAAAACAGCACCTTTTACAGCTGAGAAACTGGTGTCAGCTTTTAGAGCTGTCTTCTGCCTTCCATAAAGCAACCCCCCCCCCCCCAGAGAAACCACTGACTCGAGAGTCAGACTGCCTGGGTCCACATCCCGTCTCCCCATTTACTACTTGCATCGTGATGTCGAGCAAGTAACTTAACTACCTCGCTGTGCCTCAGTTTGCTTCCTCATTTGAAAAATGGGATTTGAACTGTACCTACTTCAAAGGATTATTGTGAGAGTCAAATAGATTAACATGTAAAGGCACCTGGGACAGTGTCTGGCACGTTTTAAGTACTACATAAACGTCAGGTACACATATTACTTTGTTTTACTTAGCTCCAAATCCTCATACTGTTTCACACGTGTGCACAATGTTTGCACAACTAAAATACTACCTACTTGAGGACTGGAACCACATTGTGAGCATCTCTGATGCTTCCCCCCACGGTATCTAATATTCACTCAATAAGTAAATTTAAACCTACTCTGTATATATTATACTGCATGCACAAGGAAGTTGTCAAACACAGAACTGTAGAAATACATATTCCCTGCCCTCGAGTAGCCTATATTTTAGGTGGGGAAACATAACATAGGAAACACTTATGTAACAATATAAAGCCATAAAAGATTAAACGCCAAAGTACGTGGTATAAACAGGTAATATTCAAAGGGCTTCTGACCGGCTGCGGACTCTGCAGAGGGTAAGACTGAGTGGGCCTGCCTGGAAAGGTAAAGTGAGATCTTCACTAGTGGAAAAACCAGCCAAGATGATTCCAATGGATTTTTGTTCATTCCACAAACATTTACTGAGCACCTTCCATACACCAGGCTCTGTTCTAGGCTGTGGGGATATGGCAATGAGTGACACAGGCTTCAAGGGCACCCCGTGTGAGAGCCAAGTTTTGAAGTAAGGAATGAGAAGGGCTCGTCTTCCAATCTGATGAAACACATCACTTACATGCCCTACAAACAGGAGCCATCGTAGTCACTCCAGTTTCCAAGGACAAACACACAGAAATGGCTGTCATGCAAAAGTCACTAACTTTTCATGCACTGTATTCTAAACATGTTTCATTGTTTATAAAGCACATTAAAGGGTTAGTCTCCATATTTCTGGACACAAATAACTTGTAAAAGTTTATGAACACATACAGTTAACATTATGGGGATGATTTTCATCGCAGAGGCTCAGTTCTTAAACTGCCCAAATGAAAGCCAACTGATGCTGTGCTGTGTACCCTTGCGCTTCGTCTCCTCCCCTCCTTTCTTTCCCCTCTTTACTTCATCTACTAGCACCTGCCCATAAGTATCAAATATCTCCTAGGAAAGTGCCTGAAGACGCATGTGGTGGCAAGTATCAGTTAGTCACGATGGGTGGAAGCATTAACTCCAGAAACAACAAGTGCATCCTTTTCTTCTTCCATCCTTCCATCCATCCAGACTTGAGGTCAACTCTCCACTCAGCCCCTCCCCACAGAGAATGCCTCTAGGTAAAGGAAAATGCTGACTGGCAGCGCATGCACAATCTCTTCCTCTCCAACGATGGCCCTCTAGAATCAGAAGACAGGTTAGGTCCAATATGCTCTAATCACAACTAAGACACATTTCCAAGCACTTCCCTCACCCTCCCCAGTCCTTTCCAACACTTCTACTCCTACAAGACGCAAACTGTTAGACTCCACCATCATTCTCATCACTGTTAAGACTCTATAAACCCTTAAATTGTATCTTGGAAACAGAGCCAAAATAAACAGATTAAGGAAGTCAAAAATACTTATTTAAATCCAATTAAAAACTTAATGCACAAAGTACTGGACTTCAAACTGAATTACATGTACAAGATATTTAAAGGCAAACTGAAACAGGTAGACCCCAACAATGTAGATGATCTAACATTCTTTACATTCACATGCCCATGAACGTCTGACTCATCGACACAGTAACAGTCAACCCAGTTTTTCATTTCCTTGGTTTGGTACTGGAAAATTACTCTTCCTGTTTCATTGTCATTTGTTAACCCTTAATTAGGCATGTCACTTAGAAACTAAATATGGAAAGAGAGGGCCTTTCAGAAGGAGCCATAAAGGCTTTGCCAACATTTGCCTTTTCCTCTGTCCTCGCATAGCCTGTTCTTTGGGTGACAATGAGATGTAACGGGAACTTGGATACATAGGAGACACACGGCTTTGGGAACTACTGAATACCCAAAGAAAGGGACTAATTGCAGCTCTATGCAATTTTAAAGCTTTCTTTCAAGTTGAAAAACACATTAATTTACTCCATGAGTCATTTTATATTGCCAACACCCTTATTTTACAGAAGCAGAAACAGAAGTAATTAAGGTACATATTCCACATTTGGACACATTCAAATCAAACTCGTGTATTCAAAGATATTAGAGCAATCTATGCTTATGCAAGAAGTTATCCGGGAAGATTAAATGAGATAAAGCATGGAGACCATCTGGGACAGGCCTGGCAAACAAACAGTGTTCAACATTGCCCATTATTATTGTTCCTAATTTTCCAACTTTAGAGTCAAACTAAGTGGTTAAAAAATTATACATATGATTACCCATATATAAGCTAATATGTACTAATGGTAGAAACAAAGCTAGTGTGTTATTTTACCAAGTGATGCTCTTCATCTAGACAAAGGTTAGTTTAACTGTACCAGAATGATCCACAAAGAAGCAGAGAAAACTTGCTAAGAGGTATAGTGTTAACTGTTAGCTTTTATCTCTGCTCATCAATTAAGAATACAACCTTTACATGGTCTACTATGAATTACAATTAGCAGTCAGCTGATCCTAAAGAACTAGCTCAAAATGAATACTTAAGACTCAAGCACAAGGACAAGTGGCCATTTATTTGCAAGGCTGCACCAACCACTGAAATCTGATTACTCCAACACTGATGCTGAAATCCTACATAAACTCATTTCCTATCTCTCGCTAAAAAATACATCTTTCAGGTCCCTACACAAAA
Organism: Equus asinus; assembly: GCF_041296235.1. NCBI lineage: Eukaryota > Metazoa > Chordata > Mammalia > Perissodactyla > Equidae > Equus > Equus asinus. The sequence continues at coordinate 1,959,369 of NC_091816.1, read as the reverse complement.
TTGTTTAAAAATACCCAAAAGTCATTCAAACTGACACTATTTACAGCGTCCTGGGCACCTGCAGCTTTTAAAACACTTCAATAGTCTCAGCCACGCATCATTTATTATAAGGAAAATGGAAAAGCAGTTTGGAGAGCATATGCTTTCTTAAGAAAATATGAACGCAAATCTGAAAAGCAACCCTGTGCCCTCCTCAGGCAAAAACAAGGTCTTCGCGGCCCCAGCTCGGCCTCGGCTCTCGGGACCGGGCAGCTCCCCCTCCCACGCCACGAGCCGCGCGCGCCGAGGAGGGCCGGGGAGAGGCGCGCGGCACCGCCGTCCCCGCTCCGCCCGCCCGCTCCGGCGCGCGACGGCCACACGCACGCGGACCTGCGGCGCGGGCGGGGCCCACCGCCCCGGGAGCCCGCGGGGCGGGCGGGGGCGCGCGGCGGGGGGAAGGAGCCCGGCTCCACTCACGCGCCCGGGGCGGCACCGGGGCCGTCGCGGCGTCTCTCGCATTCACAACTGAGGGGGGCGGGGGAGAAAGACCTGGCTCCTCGCTGCGTCCGGAAACCGCCGGGCCGGCAGGAAGTGACGAAGGCAGAGGGGGTCCGCTCCAGGCGGGCGCCGCTCCCGCGCGTCCGGCCCGACTCCAGGGAGAGCCCGAGCGAGCCGGCCGGCCGCGCGCCGCCTCCGCAGCGAGCAGCGTGAGTGGCCCCGCGCCCCGCGCCTCCCGGGCCCCGCGCCGCGTCACCGGCCCCGCCCCGCCCCGCCCCGCCCCGGCCCCAGGCGCCTGGGCCTGCCCGGCGCGCGCCGGAGCCTCCCGGGGTCGGGGGAGCGGGCGTCTCCCGGCGCTGCCCGGGCCGGGGTGGCGTCTTCCCCCCGCTCGACTGGCTTTCCTTCCGGGAGGAGCAGGTCGCACCAGCTTGGGGTCAGGGCCGGAGGAGTTGAGGTGGGGGAGGCAGGTGCGTGTGACAGCCCTGACGCTCCACCCTGAGCCTGTGGGACTTGGGGCGAGCCCTGTGGCCAGCGCCACCGCCCCCTTCCCTCTGTCGGAGGGAGCCTGCGTGCCTGCCAGCGGGGCGGGAGAGGGAGGCGCGTCTGCGGGCCGCGCAGCGCGGGAGCCCGCGGTGTGTCTGCTTCCCGCTGGTTGAAGCCTGTTGGCGGGCACGCCGCTGCTTCAGAAAGCCCCCCTGCTGGGTCAGGGGACCGCGAGAAAGTCCCATTCACGCGGGGGTGGGGCGCGTTGTGAGGAACGCGTGGAACTGCGCAACTGATGCTGATCTGAATTTGTATCAAAGTACCAGAGCTCCAAGTGAGGGACAAAAGTGCTAACATTCAAGGCATGATGACAAGCGATACTCGATTTTAGAACCACCGAGACTTGGTATCAGGAACCCAAATCAGCGCACTAATTTTAAAGCTTACCGTCACTTGATCGCCCGAAAAGTTCTAGTTCTCCACCTGAAAGTTTACCAAACTAAAACCAAGCCCTATTTGTCGCGTTTTGGCAGCTTTATCTCTGGATGCTGATGTTTACCTGGGACTTGATTCAGCTCGTCCTAGCATCTCCTTGCTGAAATCGTTCAAGCGTTACTGTACAGGAAGAAATATGTGAGAAAACTTCAGTTTTCTCAGAAGCCCTGAATGATGATCCACGCACATGGCTGGCTGTCTAGATGGTGGTCTTTAGCCTTAACTTGCCAGGAAGAAACCCTTGTAAGGCCCCCAGGCCTTTTGCTTCACACTCCAGAGGCGGCGGCGGTGGTGTGCACGTGTGCCCTCGGTTAGACTGGGGCCTGCTGCGGGGATGGTCAGAGTTCAGGCCGCATGTGGGCTGTGGGTCTTTACTATGACTCTGCACAAGGCCGTTCCCTGTTCCTGGCAGTCCTTGGAACTCATGCCATTGGTCATGATGGGTGACTGGGCAGGAAAGGCCTTCCCTCGGCGCAGGTCTTTCACAACTCCACTACTAAAAATAACTCCAGTGCATGTCCCTGGAACTGGGGAATGCTAGTGTCATTCCATACCAGCGAGTTGTATAACATATGTTGTATAATTCACGTTAAAATTTTACCATTCTGGGTCAGCAGTAATTCCGAGTCCTTCTGTACATATAATTAAACACTGGCATATTTGTAGCAGGAGGAAGACAAGTCCTGTGGGAATACACCGTTTATTGAGTGGCACATGAACAGAATTTTGTGAAAAACTGAAGCAAGAAATTAACCTGGCTCAGATCCGTTCAGGCGTTAGAAAACAGGTAGGAAACACCTTTGTAATTTGTCAGACAAAGGGCATCTGCAGAATGTTCTAGTGGCCGTTGCTATACGTTCCCTGTTCTTCCCCAATTTATCGATAACTCTCACTTCTGAATCCTGCCACCTTTGCAGCCCAGACCTTCCGCAGCATCTCACATCAGACGGCTAAAGTTATCTCTTTTTGTCAGAAACACAGTCGATATTTTACATTTTGGCACCAACAAAATTCTAGATTCCATAAAGCATAAAGACAGTTATAGTCTCTGGTCTTCCAAAAGTTTCCATTTGTAAAGTAGGCTGATTACTCACTATAAATCTTAATGTTAGACTCAGAGAAACTCTGGAGTTCAGTTTTAAGAAAGAAGAATTGAAACCGTGAATATGCCGAATCCCCCTGTGCCTCCGATTCTCCTGGGGAAAAAAATACATAGCCAGTCTTTAATATCTAGGAATTGAGTATGGCTTAATATTTAAATAATATTTAGATCATGTATCTGAATTTTTATAATTTAAAGTAAGTTCTGTTTTTATTATTCGCTGGCTAATTTTTACAAGACCAGTCTTTATATTCATCAGACATCAATAGATGTTTTAGGGAAATTACTCTTGCCCTCAGTGGCTAGAGTTTAAGTTAAATGCCTATTTATGATACTCACTTTATTGTAAATGAATACAGTATATCCCCCAACGTGTGACAAAGACTTCACATGTCAGAAAGGGGCACACATACCACGTGGCTTAGGAGCACATCTCAGGGGAAATTTCATTCATTTTATGCAAGGCAAGCTATAAGAAAGAAAACAGATTCTGCCCTTAACATAGACTTATTAACTCACTGAGCCAAATCTACATTAAAGAACATTTTGGAAGCTTACAGGAGAGATTGCAAGATATTTTTGTGGAAGAATTTCTGCTGTGCCATCAGTGTAGGATGTCTAGAAAAAAATTGCAACGCCATTTCTTGGATATTCCAGATACTCTTTTTCTTGGTATTAGAAAATGGCCATCTTATTCTTAGACACTGCAGCACACTTATCACCTATCTTTGTGCAGTTTTTCTCCTTTTTCTAGAATGTCTAAATCAGTGCCTCTGTATTTCTTTCACATATTAGGTCATTTTACTTAGACTTGCCTTTAAGTCTAACGCAAGGGAGGAACTTTCTCTTTAAGGAAAAATTTGATCAACTTTTCAAATACAAGTAAGAAACCATTACTCTTTGCTTGCTGTTTGACACACGTGCTATTACCACTCTTATCTTTTGTGGGAATGTCCAAAGAATGCGTTTCCTTGAATAGAAGTCACAGCTGTGTAAATAGCAAAAAGTAACTTCTTATCTCATAGCTTCCTTTAACCACATTTGGCTGGGAGGCCACAACCAGATCCGACTGCCTGGGGAGGCCTGTGCCGGCGCCCTTAGGGCTCCCGGCCTCTCCAGGCTGCTGTCACCGGGACAGCCGCTTGTCCGGGTCTGCGTTTTAAAGTACTGGGTGGCTTTCTTCTGGGTGATAGTTACAGGTTGGAAACTGTGTGATGACGTTTCAGCCTACATCCTTTTAGTAATAAGATTTTTTAATCCCAAATTTTAACCTTTGTGTAGAAGATGTAATGTTTCAAAGTTGAAAATAAGGGAAAATACGTGCCTGAGTTATCTGGACCAGTGTTCGGCAAACTTTTTCCTAAAGGGCCAGATTATATATATTTTAGGCTTTGGAGGGCCATGAAGCAAAAATCGAGGATATTATGTCGATCCTTCTAACCATTTAAGATGTATATCCATTTAGAAATGTAAAAGCATTCTTGGCTCCAGGGCCATACGAAAACAGGTGGTGGGCTGGAGGTGGCCAGCAGGCCATATGTTTGCCAGCCCTTCTCCAGATGGCCATCTCTTCCCTAACTCAAAGAAGCTGTGCTCTCTTTTCTGTCTTACAGCCCCATGCCTGGAGGTTACGGAGTGATGGGTGACGATGGCTCAATTGATTACAGCGTTCACGAGGCCTGGAACGAAGCCACCAACGTTTACTTGGTAGTGATCCTTGTTAGCTTTGGTCTCTTCATGTATGCCAAGAGGTAATTTTTGAGTATCTCAAAGTAGATAAGAAACTGGGCATTTAACAGTTTTGCAGGTTGTTTGTTTTATCTGAATTAAATGCACAGAAATAATTTCGTCAGCATTTTTGTTCTGCTGTGAAAGCACTGTCTCCTCAGGTTTGTCCTCGAGCCCTGGACACCAAAGTTTGGCTTTGAAAACTCTGTTGCTTTAAGAGATAGAGATTTAAGTGCAACTCTCAGCACCTGCCCGGACCAGCTCCTTGGTCCTCTCATTCTATCATTTCTTATCTAGCTCAATTTTATCATCCAGCCTGGGTTCATTGTCATCCTTGGATGAGCACATTTGTTTGGCCGACATCCCTGAAATGCAGACACTAACGCCTGTGTGTTCAGCAGTTCTCGCTTCACACGTTTCAAGCTTTCCCTTCTGTTTCTTGTGCATGACTATAGCATGGCACTTATTGCACAATATTGGTGTTATCTGATCACTTGTCTGTCCATGCTACAGAAACTCGAGTCCCTTGAGAACAAGGGCTTTTAACCCTTCTGTCCCTGTTGTGCCACATAGTATAAATCCTCAATAAATATTTCCTGCTTTAATTCCAGATGTTGTAGCATAATTTAACTGTTGTTTTCCACACTCTCTAGCTCCTTTCCTTAAGTACAGTAAAAAAAAAAAAAAAAAAAAAAGGAGGTGCTTTAAAAAAGAAAAGCAGTATTAGTTAGGCTGAGTTGCCTCTGCTTATAGCCACATGCTTCATGGTATCCTCTACCAAGGTAGAAAGACATTCGATAATTCAAAATAATTAGTAACCCCCAAATAATTGTGTTTGGCCAGATGAATAGTTCAGAGCCTGCACTTGCTCTCAGATGCACCCGTGCCGGCTGCATGGCCCCTGGAGCAGCTGGCCCATTGGCTGCCTGGACTCTGCAGGGTGGGTGGGAAAAGGTGCCACAGATCATCACTGTCCACTTCCGGTAACAACTTTCCTCTGAAAATAGCTGCCACCTCCTCCCCACACCACTGTTTTAAAAGCAGGGACACACTGTCGTTCATTTTAAGTAGCTGGTCCTACTGAGGCTATACTATTGTATTTAAGAAATATGTTTATTTATTATTTTCTAACATTAAGGTCTGCTCACATTCCGTTTATTTTCTAACCCAGTAGTTTAACTTTATTTGGATGACATGAGCTGTTCGTGCATCTTTCCATACAACATCAGGCTTTCCGTGGGAGAGAGTGGAAGCACAGTGGGGGTATGTGACTGTCATATTGGTGGATGCGTTCAGCTACTTTCTTACACGTAAAGCCCCGTGGCTGTAGGTGTACAGCTGCATACTTTTTAGTGAGAGAAAGAATACCTGAGCCAAGGAAGCATCTCACAGAGAGAAAACAGAAGATGATCTTACTGTCATTTAAGTCCATTTAATGTAGCTTCTGATTACTATGATCATGAGAATATTACAATCCTGTAGATATTAATACAAATCTCTCTTCTGCATTTGGTTTGTGATTTAGGAATAAAAGGAAAATTATGAGGATATTCACTGTGCCACCTACAACAGAAACTTTGTCAGAGCCCAACTTTTATGACACAATGAGCAAAATTCGTTTAAGACAGCAACTGGAAATGTATTCCATTTGTAAGTATGTTCTGTGCGTAACTGCATACATAAGCATGATTAAATAGATTTTTCGGAATTCAGTCCAGTTAGCAAAAGGTTATCAGAAATAGTTGGTAATGGAAACTTAGTACCTGTTTTAGATGTTCAACACAGTATTGACAAAGGCAGATTTGCATGAGGTTAATACTTACGACCTTTACTAGTATAGGACCCTTCTAAGACCCTGAGAGGGCCCTAGCAGTGTGTGCATGTGATCCTATTTCTGTGCAGTTTGCAAAAATTAGCTATTTTAAGAATCAGTTAAGATTGCTGCCTCTTCCTACTCTGATTGGCCCTCCTTTGCACTTCGCCTCGTACGGAGTGGTGTTGAAGTGGCCAAGAGCATTTGGGGATCTGGCTAAGGGAAAGTCAAGTTGCAGCAACTTTTAGTTTACGTTTGGGTTTTGTATTTAGGGAGTTTGCAGTCACTTCTATTATAATTAAATTATTGCAAGCCAAAGCAGTATAGGAATGGCTTCCAGGAATAGGGCATGTGACATCAATGTGCCAGGCCAGAGGTTGTGTCTCAATATGTTCTCTAGTACTGCAACCAGAAGTGTGTAGGTAGTAGAAGATAAGCAAAGTTTAAAATGTATAGAGCCAGAATTAATTGTGCCTGTAAGCCATAGCCTTTCATGCCACTGTTTAAAAGAAGGAGATGTAGTTTCCAGGCTGTATCGTTAAGCAAGAAAAGCAAGATATCAAATATATATTCTCAGATGCCGCTCTTAAAATCAAATGACCAAAACCTCCCTTGTATTATCTACCTATAGTATAAATATTCTATAGAATCGTGCAAGCATGGAGGAAGGCTTGGAAAGATGGGCATTAGATTATTAACATTCATTACCTTGAGAGGGACAGTGTGGGACTTAAGGAAAAAAGACTGGATATTTTTTAAAGAAACATTTTTACAGTAAAAATTTAAGGGGCCAGCCTGGTGGTGTAGTGATTAAGTTCACGCACTCTGCTTTGGCGTCCTGGGGTTTGCGGGTTTGGATGCTGGGCACAGGCTTATACACTGCTCGTCATGCCATGCTGTGGCAGCATCCCACATAGAAAATCAGGAAGACTGGCACAGATTTTAGCTCAGGGATAATCTTCCTCAAGCAAAAAGAGGAAGAGTGGCAATAGATGTTAGCTTGGGGCCAATCTTCCTCACCGGAAACAAAAAAAAAATTTAAATGTGTGTGTGTGCATAGAAAGAAATACGAAACAATGATTGGCAAGATGTTACTAGTGTATGTCTTAGGTGGAGTGGAATTTCAGGTGAAAAGTAGGAAAAAATATATGTACATATATATCTTACACAAGTAGAACCTTTAAAAAGTTCTTCAGCATAAATTTTATCCTCAGAACTGGAGCAGCACTTTCTTTGTGGAAAGGAACTGGGTGGGTAGCCGCAGTACTGATGAGGTAGGAGGAGGTAACACTTTGCACTGTTTCCTCTTGTTCCTTTTGCATTTTGTACCGTATGCTTGTGTTACTAGTTCAAAATAAGAAGTAAATCTTAATTTAACATAGCAGTGTTACAATAGCCAAAAGGTGGACACAACTCCACCGTCCTGGACAGATGAATGGACACACAAAATTTGGTATGTGACTACAATAGAATGTTATTCAGCCCTAAGAGGAAGGAAATTCTGACACATATTACAACACAGATGAACCTTGAAGACACTATGCTTCATAATTATTCTTATTGTGTAGTGAAACAAGCCAGTCACAAAGAAGAAATATTGTCTGATTTCACTCATATGAGGCAAATTCCTAGAGCCGGAGAGTAGAAGGCGCTTGCCAGGGGAGCCATTGTGCAGTGGATCAAGAGTTCCGTTTGGGATGATCAGAAGAGCTCTGTGGATGGATCGTGGTGATGGCTGCACAACAATGTGAATGCAGTTAGTGCCACCAAACTGTAAACTTAAAAATGGCTAAAATGGCAAACTTCATGTATGTTTTACCACAATGAAAAAATCCTTAAGAAAACTTAAGTATTTGAAAAAAAAAGATACAGAGCCGGAAGCTCTGTATGGAAAGTTTAAGTAAAGAATTAAGTTTTCATTGATGCCTAGTCAAGACAGAAGTTATCTCCTATTGGTAATATATTCAGTAGGATAAATTATAAACCCAGTGTGTGGGTTTTTTTCTTCTTTGATGGGAATTGCATGAAAGAAAATTTATCAGAATTCCTGTGTTTGTAAGATGTGTTTTCTATTGCTGCTGTAACAAATTAGCACAAATTCAGTGCTAATGTATTATCTTACGGTTTTGTGGGGAAAAGTGCTACAGCGAGTCTCCCGGGGCTGGAATCAAGGTGTCAGCAGGATTCCATTTCCTTCTGGGGGCTCCAGAGGAGAAGCTGTTCCTTTGCCTTTTCAAGCTTCTAGAGGCCACCCACATTCCTTGGTTTGTGGCCCCACCCCGCCATCTTGAAAGCCGGCAACATTGCATCTTTCTGGTCATTCTTCCATTTTTATGTCTCCTCTCTCTCTAAACTCAGCCAGGAAAGGTGCTCTGATCTTCAGGGCCCATGTGATCAGGTTGGGCCAGGTGATCTAGGGTAGTCTCCCCCTGGCGAGGTCCTTACCCTAATCATCCTCAGAGTCCCTTTCGCCCTGTAAGCTGGTATCTTCACAGATTCTAGGGACTAGGATGAGGACATCTTTGGAAGCCATTATTCTTAGAAACAGTGAGCGTATGTGTAGATTTGCACATTTAACGAATCCCATCACATTGGATCATTCTTAATGTTTGTGACATGTCTAGTCCTGGCAAAGTGTGCAGTTCAAGAGGAAATAGCAAACAAAATTCTTTTTCCTAAAAACGACTCCCAGAGTTGTCTAAACTTTAGGCCGCAAAAATCTGGATTCACCTTGAGTAGCGTAAACAGAATCTCTTTCTTGGCTAGTAAAAACTTCGTGAAGGCAAGTTTTAAAGCTAAGCAGTAAATGACATTCATAAAGATTTTAGCCTTGTACTTTCTCTAGTTTCAGGTTAAGACCATTCTTCTTCAATAAACCTCTCTCAGAAGTATGGAAAAATACAGAATTGCATAACGGTTTTTTCTTCTAGTTTATATGAATGACAATGTTCAATAATAAGTCTGTTATGCTTATAAGTTAAAATGTAGTCCACTTCCTTCTGATGTGGGAAAAAGCATTATTGTTAACTTATCTTAAGATGACGTAGGAGATAGGAAAGAAGGAAATTACAAAATGTTAATTTAATTTTAATAGCTTAATTAATGTCTGCCCTATATTTTAAAGCTCTGAATGATCCTGATATACAAAAGATAATAAACATATAAAAATGAATATAAGCAGTGCTGAGAAGTTAGAGGATCACAAAGTATAATAAATTTCCTCTAATGAAGAGAAGTTGTTTCATTCTAAGCTAATTCTTTACTGAGAATCATGACTGGACTGTGATTTAGTGATGTTAGCTAGTAATTATTTTGCTGTTTTATTAATTTTCTCTTTTTTTCTGTTTCTGTTTTGTTTTTAATAGCAAGGAAATATGACTATCAGCAGCCACAAAACCAAGCTGACAGTGTGCAGCTCTCGGTGGAATGAAACCTCGGAAAGGGAGCAGCGCGTGCAGGTGTTAAACACTATGGCAGCAAGCTCCTAATTCTGCTAGATCATGAACAGCATTTTTTTAAAACTTCTGTCTCCATAAAAGCATTTTACTTGTGACTTTTTCTCAGTATTTCTGTGTGCTTTGTTGCATCTCCTGGTCATTTGTTACACAAATAAATAATGGCTCCAAAAGCCTGAACACAGGGAGTCTGCACATAGCTAGGGAGACACAGTAGAACGAGGATGGGGATTTTACCTGCGATCTGTGATTTCTTCAGGATACAATCGGTCAGGAGTATAAACACATCTTTGGAAGTGAGAATCTGGAGCTTATGCAGCTTGGATTTGAGCATTTTGTAAAATTAAAAAATAGAAATCCAGTCATTGGAATAACTTCCTCTTAGATTGTATTCTGTGATAAATGTAGTTATGGATAACAGACTAATTTGTGTTCTGATTGCTGCTGTTACCACTCCTCAATTGAATTAACTATCTTCGAGTCTTGCGAACCTGCGCAGTACACTGTCTTTTCCACCTCAAGGAGCATATCCATCTGCTAATTGAGGAAGCTTCTGTGACTGGAATTTTTCCCCTTAAGTATGTTCCTAGGAGGTTGTTTGGTTCTTTTTTTAATTCCACAGTTTCGTTTCCACCAGAAGAGTCGTCTTTAGGCCACACTGGAATTAGACATGCTGCTCAATAAATGAGCACCTCTGTATTGCTGTTAGCAACTGGCTTTTCGGTCATGTGACTATCAATGTTTAATGTAACTGTCTAGTTACTTAGACTTTTTTAGCATAATAAGTTTCCCTGAAGATTCTCATATCTTGTACCATTTTGTACTGTACAATGAAATGTTTTTACCTAATTTTTCATATTTATTTAAAAGCTGATTCGGGTAGTGGCAGGGAAGTTTAACTGCCCATGTAACTGTCAAAGAATTAGTTTTTGAATCACAACTATTTTTTTTGTTAGTTTGGTGAGGAAGATTGGCCCTGAGTTAATATCTGTTGCCAATCTTCCTCTTTTTTTTTTTTGCTTGAGGAAGACTGTCCCTGAGCTAACATCTTTGCCAGTCTCCCTCTATTTTGTATGTGGGACACCACCACAGCCTGGCTTGACAAGTGGTGTGTGGGTTTGTGCCCAGGATCTGAGCCTGTGAACCTCGAACCACCGAAGTAGAGTGCGCGACCTTAACCACACTGCCACCAGGCCAGCCTTAATCACAGCTATTCTTAATCGTAAGAGGTAGAGTTAATATTTCAAGCGTTATTTCCTTTCCTGTTTATGATTGTGAAGAAAAGAATATGAATTTTAAATGAAAAGGTTTAGACCAAATAAAATCATTCAGGGAAATTGCATTTACTTTTAGAATTTATATCATTCAAAAATGTATATATAGTACAAGGTGAAGTGTTGACGAAATGGAATAATTTTTTCTTAGCTCACAAATGAGTTTGAATGCACCGCCTCTACAAAGAATGAAAAACTGACTAAAGGCTTATAAACAGTTATGGGCTGGGGGGAGCGGAGCAGCAGGGGAGCATCTTCTTAAACCTTACTTTGCTCTTAGAAGAACCGCTGTATGTTTCCACGAGCAGAGAATGGAAGCAGAAGCAAGAGTGGTTATTCGCTGTCGCTGACTCGTGGCACCAGCTGGATAAATTACAAAAACTGACTATCTCAGATGATTTGTAAAAATAGTGTACGTAAATAAATAGACAACACCATGAAATTGACTGCGCTTATTTGTTATTTGCATCCACTAGATAGAGGACAGTCATAACTGAAAACTGGTAGATCCTTGCTGAGCCTCAAACCTTGGGAAGTGAGAGGATGAATTCCTCCTCGTTTTTTCTCTGAAACTAACTGATGGGAGCCACACCCCCCACTGGCAGGAACAACAGCAAATCGGCCTTTGAAGTGTCTTCTCTGCTTCAACAGCTGAGCTGGGGTAGGGGGCAGCCCTGCGGCCACACTACAGAGCAACACAGCTGAGGGTCCTGCTTCTGCCCCCACAGCCACCAAGGATTCAATGGAACTGTTTTCTTTGGAAGAAAAACGGAATGACTAATAAACTGGTAAGTAACACTTGTGTTCTCCTTTTCCTCATTTCTTCTCTTTTTAACGCCTCAGACTTTGGGCGCTGCTCCATCTCGCTGCACGGCTTGAGCGTGTGAAGTCACTGATGTTTAGCTGGGCCCGCCAGCTGCACTGAGGGAACAGTTTGCCTCCAGAGGGCACAGGTATTTCCTGTTGACCTCACAGTTCCGGGGGGAGTTATGTATGTGATTGACCAGAAAATGAGATTCAGAGTTTACGGTAAAATCTCTGTAATGTCAGAAATATTTGAAGTATTGAGTAGAAATAAGAGATAAAATAGTGATGATAAAAATAATTTCTGACATTAAGATAAGATTAACTGGATCTTAGAAAATATAGTTAAAGAGACAAGGGACAAAAGTAAATTATACTTTTCATTCAACATGTGTGAACTTCTATAGACAGTTTGGTTCTAATAAGAGAAACAGACTAGGAACAGGTGCTGGGAAACTAAATGGAAATGAAAAGGGCATTCGGCTTACCTCCAACCTGTATACAAAATAGCATCATAGAACAGCGACTGGAGCTTAGTCTTAATCCATCTCCCACTTGACTCCCCAATAAAATCAGAGCCAAATTTACACGAAGCTATAAAGCAAGAGAAATTTTCCACCTCTCTTCTTGTTCCTCTTCTGCCTCCTGTAAGTCTGTATGGGCGAGACAGGCCTTGAATGAGGATTTAGGAGTAAGGATGCGGAATTAAGCAGAGAACTAAGGTGGTGAACCCTCAGCAGCAGATGGTCCTCCTGTCTTTGACCTCTCACCCCAAAATGAAGGCGTGGCATTCAGCGCTGGATTCTACACTGATGTATTCTCTACCTTTATTTTATTTCGGTGTAGTAAAAAGCTAAGCCATTTATGTAGATGAGTAATATCCTACATTCTAGGTAGGAAGATGAGACAAGTCAAAGGGAGGCTGCTTACTGTCCAGGCTTCTTGGTGGCAATTCAGCCCCAAATAGGACACTGAAGGAGCACTATGTTGTTCTTTTCTTTTGTTTTTGATATGTCTCGTTCCAGAGTTTCTTTCTTCTCTTCCACATAGAGAAACAACGGAGGTCTCACTGTTATGAGTGACTCCATCCCAGGGATGTTTATAAAAAAATATTGTTGACAAATTTCAAACTAACTGAAGAAAGTAGGGGATTTTTCACTGTAACCAACTCTTGGTGTTAATAGCAAATACTTTCAGCTTTAGAAATCGGAATTTCTTGAAAAGATGCACCACATACATATAAAGTATTTATGACAGAACAAGTAAATGTATGTTTACTTTATTCATTTCTGGGGGAAGGGATTGCAAGTGTCTCTAATGTTTTGAGGTTTAAAAAACGAGGCCCATTCATGTTGACTACAATCTAATATAATTCTTATATCTGAAATGCTTTCTAGCACAGACTATTAGCATAACTAGCCCAAAGGAAATGCTTGGTAAATACTTGTGGAATTAATTTACTTGTAATAATTTATGGAATTGATGTTTTATTTTTTAGTTTTTATTCTTCTCCCCAAAACCCCCCAGTACATAGTTGTATATTCTGGTTGGAGGTCCTTCTGGCTCTGCTATGTAGGACGCCACCTCAGCATGGCCTGATGAGTGGTGTGTAGGTCCACACCCAGCATCTGAACCATTGAAACCCTGGGTGGCCAAAGTGGAGTGCACAAACTTAACCACTCAGCCACAGCGCTAGCCCCTGATGTTTCATTTTTTATGTTTTTAAAAAAGTGTTTGTAAATTCTGCTTGAAGTAATGGAAGAATAATTGTGTCAGACTAACTCTCTTACAGATAATGATTAAGAATTCAGAACAAAACATAAAAACTATTCGAAGGTAACTCTAAGCAGACAAAAAAGAAGGAAGATGGCCTTTGAAAGAAGAGGACTGCACTGGTTGAGATTTGTGGTTATATTGTTTTTGCCTAAAGGCATTTCCCAGTCCACCAGTTAAGAGTAGCCAGAACTCAAGCAGAAAGCTACAGTGAAATTGGTTTGAGGAACAGGACAGAGTTCAGGGCTTCTAGAGAGCCTGAAAAGTGAGGAGGAACATCACAGAAAGAAGGGAACCACAGAAGGGGCAACATTAAAATCTGCATATAAATTCTGCCAAATCCTTGGCTGATTCCTGAGTTACAAATCTATATAAGAGACTGTAAGGAGCCTGGCAGAAAGCAAATAGCTAAAAGGATGAAAGTACTAAGCAGAGTTTTCAGCTGCTGCCCACCATAGGAGATATAGTTTGAGTCCTACCAAATTAACTGCCTGCGAGAACAAAACCAGCAATTTTCAGAGAAAGATAACAGAATCTAGAATCTCTACACCGTATCATCCACAATGTCCAATATACAATCAAAAATTACAAGAATGAGAACAGGAAAATGAGACCCACAATCAAGAGAAGAAATAGGGTAATGTGGTCCCTAGTCAAGAAAAACAACGCCAATATAAACTGACTCTGTGGTGACCCAGATGTTGAATTAGCAGACGAGGACTTTAAAGTGGCTATTACAAGTATGTTTAGATTAGCGAAATACTTTTAGATAAGTGATAATTAAAAGGACTTATCCGTAACACATCTGCTGTACAAGATATACTAAAGGAGGTTCTGTGGCCAAAAGAGAAGCGATAGCAGGTGGAAACTCAAATCTAAGCAAATTCTGGGCATAATAAATGACCAGTTAGGAAGAGACAATGATACAGCAAGTAGGGGCTTTCACCTACTGAGGATGGAGTATATAAGAGTTTCTTGCACCATTATAACTTTTCTATATGCTTGACATTATTTCTTTTAAGTTATAGAAAAAGTATCTGGAAATCAATTTCTTAGTAAATCAGATTCTACTTTTTGTGTTTACCAATCATTGGGAAAACTCCAAAACAGGCAGGGTGTCTGAAGGTGTCTTGGATAACAGTATGCTTCTTTCTTCTCTACTTCATCCCACAGTATCCAATATCCCTCTGTTCTCTATCAAAATCTGCTTCCAAGAAAGAATCTAAAACACACTTCTACAAACGTATAAATGACTGATAACAGTTAAAGTGTTACTTCTCACAGGGTGTTTGTTCTGCATTTTAACAGAAAGAGCCTTCAATTGGAAATATATGAAGTTTTCAGACATTAGAGAGCAGTAGTAACTTTTAAGAATAAGATAGCCTTTATGGCTTCTGAAGTCATGTCATCTAAGCAATTAAGTCCACCTAATCATTTGGGTACCACTTCCAATTCTACCCTCCGCCATCATCTTAGTTTAAAATTAGCAATCAGAATGTCACCTCTTCTCCATCAAAATTGTTAAATGCATTGGCTCTCCTCAAAAAAAGTGATTTTACAGTTTTGTATCTGTTAAAACACGGCACAGTCAATCCTGCTCTATTGTCTCATCTCTGTGAGGTAGAAAGACAGACGATAACAGATAATGATCTTTTGGTTACCATTTTACAAATGAGTGAAAGTGAACAATGTGAATGACCCTTCCAGTCCCGGCCTTTTGCAGTATTGAGAAATGTGAAGCTTAAATGGGAGGAAATATCTCCAGGGGCAACCAGGGGGAGGTATGAAAGCAGGTTTACAAAAAGGCAATTTCTGACGAACATACAGTTTGGTGTCAAGTTTTTTCTTTATCCACCGTAGTATCTTACAAATATTAGGTGTTTAACAAATGTTCACTTAATTAAACCAGGTTGAATCCAATGTTGTGCTATCCCAGAAAGAAGTCAGGCCGATGCAATAACCCTATTTTAATCGCTTTTGAGTTTTTTCCCAGTGCCACAGGGAGCAACAGTGATCCTACCATTCGTGCAGCTCCTGCTGGCAGTCCAGTAGACTTTGTGAAAGTAGTTAACTCCCAACAACATATCATATTTTATTTTACTTATTTTTTTTAGTGGCTTAAACCAACACACATTTATTGCTGCACAGTTGAAGAATTTCAGACCATGTAGCTGAGTGGCTCAGAGTCTCTCAGGAGGTTGCAGGGAGGATGTGAGCTGGCGGCAGGGGCCGCCCTCAGCTGGAGGCTGGAGGAGCTGCTTCCAAGATGGCTCCCTCAGCTCCTTGCCATGCGGACTGTATCATATTTACACCCTCCGAAAAGCAAAAAAAAGGAGGATGGATTTTTTTCCTCAAAATATTCCAGAGCACAGTACATTACATATACTTAAGGTGTTATAATTTTTTTAATATATAATTATTCCTCAAAAACTTTTTAGCAATTAAATCTCAATTTATCACATCAGTGAAAGTGGTTGCATGGAAAGTCCAAAAACAAACTAAAAAGGTTAACCTTTTTCTTGTTGTTATAAGTTTGTCTTTCCAAATTAGTTTTGCTATACCAGTATTTTCATTGGTTTGCAATTTCTTAAACTCATTACACCTAATGATAACAGCCAGCAAATCAAAGCTATTTTAATTCCAAAGGGAGGGAAGCTGGCCTGGGACTGTGAAGGGGTTGCGGGTAACCTCCAAGTTTGCCAGTTGGTATTCAGACAACCTTGAGGGGCCAGTTCCATTTTTTAAGAGTAGTCATGGTGCAGGTGATCGTTCTTACAAATTCCTTTCTCCATGGTTATACAGTATTCAGATTTAGCAAATTAACACAGGGTCACATTTTGAATTTACTTAGGTCACCACCTTCCATAATTTGTAGTTCTTAAGCAAAATCTAACATCCCACTACTGTCTTGTACACCAGCAAAACGTGGATCAAGAAGATATTGTTGATTAGAAACCAACAACGACTGAGGAAATATCTCAGCAGCCGAGAACAGGGAAGGGGCCTCTGGCCTGGCCAACTGCAGGCACACTTCATGCACCCTGTTTGGGCTGTCACGGCTTTTATCAACAAATCTTTTTGGGAAAAGAGTTGCTCCCTTTCTTCCTTGAGACTTGATCGTCAGAGTTAGTTTTCTCTTTTCATCTTCAAGACCTGTGACATTTTCTGCAGAGGACTGGAGACTGGGTTTTAGTAATGCCAGTTCTAAGGATGGATTTTTATTTATCTACAAATTATAAAGGAAGAAAAGTGGCTGGAAACTTAATTACTCAAAATTTGCTTATTTAGTTGCATTCTAACTTTACTTAAGGCTCTGGATGTCTTCGGCTCCTTCTTAGATGCTTTACTTGGCCTGTGGCCCGTTGCCATAGTGAAATGGAATTAATAATTCTGACTTATGCCAACTTAATACTTGTTCAATATACCCTTTCTTTGTTTATAAAAAAAGAAAAGGAGCCTGGCAAATCTAGTATGCTTCAAAAGGATTATAAAATTTTAGGAACTCTAGTCCTGAATTATAGCTGTGGAGAAAGGTAAGCTGAATGTATTACCCAACATAAGACAAATGTAGATACTTACTGTTCTGCCAGCTGACAGTTTTGACTGAAGCTTGATGTTTGCTTTTTCAAGCTGTTTGAGGGTAAATTTAGCTTGAAACAATTCTGAATGGAGGGAAGTCACTTCATGGTCCAAATCATCTTTTTCCTTTTGAACTCTATTACAACTTGTAATTTTGGCCGATCAAAAGGCTCTAGATCATCTTTCTCTTAAGTTAAAATAAAATTTGAATTTGATTTAGTTTGTATAAAGTCACATTTAATACAATCAAAGACGACTCCATTTCTGCATATTTTGGGACAATTTTGAAAGCACCAGTATACACAGAAAATGAACTAGGTAACGGTTTAGTTAATACAACACAGAATTTGAAACCTGAGTCCCAGCCAGTTTTGATCTGTGCTGCATCTGTTTGAATTTGAGCATATCATAACCTCACTAGGCCTGAATTTGTTCATCTGTTAAACAGGAATAAGACTGCCTTTACCCCAGGGATGGTCAGATGCTCAACGATTTGCCGCCTGAGCCCCTTGGAAGGCGATGTAAAGACCCTTGGTGATGGGGTCATCGTGCAATATTCTTTTACTGTGTGACCAATTTATATATTTAAGAGTTCGAAAAAGCAAAATGACTCTAGTGCCCCCAGGCCACTGGGGTGTGCATTCTTTACTTTCTCTGCGGGCCCGGGAGAAGCAGCTAGCTAACGAAAACTTACAAAGTGCATGGATCAACAAAATTGCCTTCTGTGAACACACTGCTGGGTATCATTCACTTCGACTACATTTTAAAAACCTTCAGTCTTCTGTGTCATCCTTCAAGTAATGATAATATCTCCATTTTTCAGATGGAAATATGGGCACAGAGAAATTAGGGAATAGGCCCAATGTTAAAAACCAAAATTATATTATCTCTTGAGATTCTTTCTACCCTAGGTTTCTATGGTTCTCATAATAGAAGCAGAATGATTTGGAGGTTCAAGCATTGTTTCCAGTAAAAAATAATGCAGATATTATTCCTGGGGAATAATTTATCAGCCTCAGTCAAGTCCCTTTGAGATCAAAGAAAATTCAAGCAAATGGTAGCAAGGAAGATTTCCTTAGAATATTTTAAAAGTATTGCTCCCATTCAAATACAGAGGATTCTTTTATTCCTTTGTATTCTTTTGAGTACCCTGTAGTTTATAAATCACATGTCTGTTTTGTACACTTTGTACCAGACAAGTCTGGGCACGCAAAAATTGTAGGGTGTTTACAAAGCCACTTAACATATTTGGTTGTCATTTAAGTTATGACTTTGAAAACCAAAGAAGACTAGCCCTTTTACAGTGATAGGCAGGTTTACGTAACTTGCTGCACAAACTAAATTCAAAATTACTTTAGTTCACATTGAACAGGTTATTCTTTCGTTGCCATTCTGACATAACACTCTTTGATGTTTTAAAAAACATCCAAAGTAATTAACAAGTATGACATGAAAGTTTCAGTACCTCTTCTCCTGTGTATCATTTTTCCGTCATGGAAACTGCAGCCAGTAGGGCTGTCTATTGACGATTGGATGAAGTCTAGCTTTTCCTTCAAAGTGCTTATCCTGACACGTTGTAATCAGAGAAAGGAAGCCAAAAGACAGAGCCTTAGGAACACATGTAGGATTGGGAGTTCGTTCATTTGCTTCATCTAGTATCTGTTTTTGCTACAGTTTCAGTTCAGTGACGCAAGAATATCCAAGATAGAAAAAAAAAGACTCCTGCAGCTCAGGTGCCCCTGGCGGCTGAGGGAGCGCGGAAGTCAGCAGGTGTGTTACGTGGGCACGTGTTGGAGGGGCTAGCACTGTGAGGTGTGGCCAGAGAAAGACCTGGGCTTACATCTCAGCTCTTTTTCTTACCAGCAGCGCTCTGTGCCCTCATCTATAAAAGGGACTATAGAGAACTATTTTCAGAGTTAAATGAAATCTCCAATGTTAACTGCTCTGCGTAGTGTCTGACAGAAAGCATAACCATAAGAGTCGTTATCATTATATATTCATTTTGAGCCAGTCTATATAATTTATGCTAAAAATAAAATGAAGGATTACTAGGATGAATTGAGAACAGAGACCATTCTCAGGAGTGAAATATTTGTATTACATAATTTAACAAACAATGGAGTTTCTTACTTTCAATAACACACAGCATCAGAACTACCTGCATAAATTGTGGCAAACCTGTTTTAATGAACAAATAAGAGCCACTTAGAATTATCATAGCAGGATATACTGGAAAGGGGTGTTAGATTTACCTGATTTCAATTCTAGCTTTGGCCCTTGAGCAAATTTCTTTATCTTTGATCTTTGACTTCCTCATTTGCTAAATCAACACCTTTCAGGGCGGTAGTGAAGATACACAGTCATGCATTGCTTTACAGGGACATGTTCTGAGAAATGCGTTGTTAGGCAATTTCGTCATTGCACGAACATCATAGCATGCACTTACTCAAGCCTAGTTGGGATAGCCTACTGCACACCTAGGCTAGATGGTACTAATCTTCTGGGATCATGATAGCACATGTGGTTTGGAGTTGACCGAAATGTCGTTATGTGGTGCATGACTATATTAAAACTATTATTAAGAGTATATACATGTGTGTTATCTATCCATCATCTATCTATCATCTATCTATAAAGAGCACACAGTAAACTATAGAGAGTAGTGATTATTCCAACATTATAATAAATTTCTACTGCAAATAGAATTTTTAAATTAGAGTGCTAAAAATTAGTCTGATATATGTAAACATTCTCTTTGAAATTATTTGCACTATTGTTTACCTAATCCTTTTGTCATTTATATGATTAAAAATTAACTTCAAGGGGGTCGTGACTGTGAGGGGGCACATGGAGTGGCTTCTGGGGTGAGTGGCAAAGTTCTATTTCTTGACCTGGGTGGTAATCGCAAGGGTACATCTGCCTTATAATTATTCATTAAACTATATATTTGTTTTGTGTGGGTTTTGGTGTCTGTGTGTTATTATACAATGAAAAATTTTTGAATAAAAAATTACTCATACCAGTTACTGTATCAACTATTACAAAGGTGAAACTACAGAGAATTGATTTAGTGAGGTTTTACTGTTTTTAAAACACAAAATAGAATTCATGTACAGATAAATGAGAGATCTTGATTCCTACCTCTTTATTGGGTCCTTCCACGAATGCACCAAATTGCTATCTGAGCCTTCTATTTTCATGTGAAAAATTTTGGATGCCAACAACTGTGAGTATAATGTAGGATTAATGTCATGTTAGACAGTAACAAAGTTCACTTGGCAATGCCTATGATCAATGTTGTTGATTGGAAAAGACAAACCAGATTGTAATGAACTCTCATGATTTCAGTGGAGGCAAGCATGATAGTGCCCACTTAAAGAATAAAAAGAGGTCAGTGGATGACAAGGTGAATGTGAGTCCACTTTTGTGTGGCTATTAAAAAAGTAAAACGACGTCCCAGCTATGGTAAGTATTTATTGAACAAGTTACTATTATATCTACTGAAAAATGCGAAAATTGCAATGATTTTGTGAGTATGTGGAAAATATATGAATAGGTCTCTTTGGGATGTTTTACTTGAAAAAGAGGAAACTCCTCAAGCTCTCTCCAGGTCAAGGAATTTGGAGGTATCTTATGATCTCCACAGCTTCCTGAGTGATCAGAAGCAGAAAGCCTGTCAAGAACCAGGGCAAACTGAGTCTCTCTCCCCTTGCCGCCATGGGCTCTTGCCCTCTTCTCTCTGTAGTCCACCTCCCACTCCATGACGATCAGCATACATGTCCCTGAATGGCTGTCCTATGCTTCCAGATCTCTTGGGGCCAGTGTCTGCTTACCGCAGACTCATTCTGTCTGAGCCCCAATTCCAAATAACTTCGGGCAAAAGAGACCATGGGAGCGGAAGACATGGTGGGAGTGAGAGGAAATGACTTACTAGAATACAATACAGATAATGACAGGGCCACCAAAATGAGTCATTCACTCATTGCACCAACACTGAACTACCAGGAGTCAGACTTTGCTGGGGATTCAGGGATGAATAATGCCCAGTTCCTACCCTTGAGGAGGTCAGACTTCAGAAAACAAGACAGAATATCTAAAGAAATTCTTTAAAGAGGACAAAATAAAAGAGGTCTGAGTAAATTCTTTCAGTATCCTAGAGGAGGCAATGACTAATTTCACAGAGAAGATTATAGTAGAACAATCTTGAAGAACGAGTGTTAGAACTCAAAAAGCACACTCAGGGAAAAAAACGTGTTCATTTACTTACATTAAAATTGGGAATTTCTCTTCCACAAAGGGTACTATGGATAAAGTCTTGACAGGTCCAGATTTTTGCAATATCTAAAACTGACAAGCATCTAATGCGAATCAGCATGGAAAAATGATGGATGCTCCAAAAGAAGATAGGTGAACCTTGTGAACAAGCAATCACCAGAGGAGAAAGCCAAAAGCATCCAGCACCACTCATCCGTAATCATTTTACACCAGGTAGACCAGCAAATCAGCAAGCTGGATAGTGCCCAGGGTGGGCAGGCGCCGTGGGGCGTCGGCTCTGGCATGGAGTGTTGATCAGTGCGTGCATCCTGAGAGCGCTCTAGCGGTGTCCTCGAGTCTGCACTAACACTCTGCATCCAGTGTGGGAGAAGGGGGCAAAGGGAGAGGCCACCTTGGAAGGGTTTTCTGTGTCATGAGTTTGATTTCGATTCTAAAGACCATGGAGAACCAAGAGAAGATTTTAATCAGGCCAGTGCTGTGACATGGCCAGAACAAAACTCATGGCAGTGTGGAGTTCAAAACAGAGTAAGGGGCAGATGGCAGCTTAGACAATGAGTGAAGGGGCATGTATATATAAAATGACATACAGGGAGTAAAGCAGAATGCAAAATCGTATGCACACACCAGCTACTTGTGTATCTGAGAAGGGCAGAATACATTTAATGAAAACAGAAGTGGGCCGGCCCCATGGCCGAGCGGTTAAGCTCACGCACTCCGCTTCAGCGGCCTGGGGTTTCCCCAGCTCGAGTCCTGGGCACGGACATGGCACCGCTCATCAGGCCATGCTGAGGCGGCATCCCACGTGCCACAACTGGAAGGACCCACAACTAAAAATACACAACTATGTACCTGGGGGCTTTGGAGAGAAAAAGGAAAAAAATAAAATCTTGAAAGAAAAAAACCATAAGTGAATCTGGAATTAAACATCATATGTAGCATTCACAGGTTTCTTTTTTCCTGTGCAGCAGCTTGTTTATGATTTTTTTATGGTACAAAATGTGTTTAGAATTCGAGTCTAAATATTAAAAGCATTATTTTTTAAAAAGGTACACAGAGATTTGAAATAGAATCATGACCTTTGATCCTACTTGGCAGGTAAAGTGTTGGCATCCTTTGGTGGTTTCAGACAGTCCTTTTTTATATGACTACTAGGAAAATTTAGAGCCTAGTTCTACATAAATTACTCTTTAAAGAATGTAACTATTCTGAGTTTATGGGATTATGGATGATTTTTCGAAACATGTTTTATATTTTCTAACGTTTCTACAATGAGGTTGTACCCCCACAATTTGCCATTTTTCCAACTAAATTCTGACTTATAATTTAGATGAATTTAGGGTTTGTTTTAGGTAGGATTCCAATGGAATTGTAGACCTTTAAGCCGACCTGGTTTCTCTTGTGAAATTAATTGGTTGGTCCAGCAAGTAGCTGATGTCACTGCTGCCTCAGCCGGTGAGCAAAACAGCCGTTTCCCCGAGGAGTGTGGGAAGTCAGGCCCAGCCACTAGCCGAGTCTATGTAGAGATGAAACACACGGAGAACTTGTGATCTCGAAGGCATGAAGCCCACCAGTCCGATGAAGTAGGCGGTCAGTAAGTGTTCGTTAGCTTCTCTTTCGTATGTGCAGAGATTTAATTACCTCCACTCTTAGAGACTTTTCATTTGGCTTCTGTAACCTGAATAGTAATTAGCACCCTTTTCTCTTTCCTGTGCATCTTCCCATCGCAGGTGTTGCCCATGCTGAGAATACACAAAGTCCTTTTTCTTATTTGCTTCTAGTTTTCTGATTTTGCTTTCTCCCTCTGCTTCTCTGTTTTGTCTCAGCCGCAGTCTGTTGTGTTTCCTCTCGTGCCCTGTGTCATAGGCTTGATGGCGTGTTTTCTATTAATCCACGAGAAGATGACATTGAGGCCTAGCACAGTCTAGACAAACAGACAATCTGGGGAGAATGTCTTTACCAACAGGACCCCACAAAGAGGGGGATGGAGGATTTATGCTCGTTCAGCAGTGGTGTATTCTAAAGTCAAAGAACCGTGTAAACATTACGTTACATGCTAGAATCTTAAAAAAAAAAAGATTCTTGGGATGCAGGTCAGCTCTTTATTTTGTTGAAAATATCACCCATCTACTAGAAACGGTGTTGAGTTGTGTCAGGCATTATGAAATCTGCCACGTTCTGCCAGACCCAATTTCCTGACTGGTCTTAAGCACCTTTAAAGAACTGCTTCATACTTTTTGACCATTATGATACGATTTTCTATACTCTAGTAACAAATGAAAATTAACATAGCTGTACTCTACTTAATGCGATAGGAGAGCTCCTGAAAAGTAGTATGTAAAGAAAATTACGAATAGAAAGAATAGAATTTTAAATTACTAAGCTCTGTGAAGAAATTCTATTGTTCATTACTTGATAATTAAAGAATCAGGGGCTGGCCCCGTGGCCGAGTGCTTAAGTTTGCATGCTCTGCTTTAGCCGCCTTGAGTTTCACTGTTTCGGATCCTGGGCGCGGACCCAGCACTGCTCATCAGGCCATGCTGAGGCAGTGTCCCACACAGCACAACCAGAAGGACCTACGGCTAGAATATACAACTACGTACTGGGGGGCTTTGGGGAGAAGAAGCAGAAAAAAAATAAAACAAGATTGCAACAGATGTTAGCTCAGGTGCCAATCTTTAAAAAAAATTCCTCTAGTGAATACGATGGCACATTATCAAGTGGGAAAATAATGGAATTTGGAATAATAAGTGCTAGGTTTCAGTTCTGATTCTGCAAAACATGAGCTGTATTACATCAAAATGCTCTTAGCCACAGTTTTCATGTGTAAAACAGGCATTATTTCACAATGTTATTGCACTTTGCAAATTATAAAGTTCTACACAGCTGTGGGCTACTGCCATGATTATTCAGAGCCTGTTAATACACACGGTCTCATGTGATCCTCCTGCAACCTGTGATCGACATAGAACTGATTTTACTGTACTTTCTACATAGATGAGGTGTCTGAGGGTCAGAAAAGTCTAGCCGTCCATCCAAGGCCACATCACCAAAGGTGGCAGAGGCAAAACCAAAATCCGAATTTTCTAACTCCTAAACCAGTACGTTTTCCGCTACACCACGCTACTCAGCCTTTGGGGGTGGGGAAGAGGAGATGAGCACCTATGCGTTAATATGCTTTTTCCCACCACAGTGTAAAGTGGAAGAGTGTGGGAAACAGTCCGGGCTGAAACACTAGCTCTGCCTCTTAGAAGCTGTGTGAGATTGGATATAATACTTAACCTCACTGAGTCTCCTGTTAGTCAACTATAAATAAAGATAATAACATCTAATTTGTAGGGTGGCTAGGATTAAATAAAATGATGTGTGTGTTATACATGGCACATAAAAGGCATTCATTAAAGAAAATATTAGTGTCCATTTAGGCCCACTTAGATGTGGGCAAAAAGAAACCAAATACATGTAAAGTGGCCCAGGGAAAGTCAATAGTTCTGCCTGTCCTGATCCCTTAAGGGGCCATTTTTGGGGCCAGGACAAGAGAAACACTGTCATATCCCATGAATTTCCTCCACTCCAGGCATTCTAGCCATCAAAATTCCCTCCAATTCAAAACACCCTTCCCATTTCTTCCTAAGCAGCAACAGTGAAATTATTTCTTGATGACTAAAGGAAACAGAAGATTTTCAGTCTCAGATGGCAGACTGAGTACATAAATTTATTAACTCTGCATCAAAATGCTAATAAATAATATTTTGAAAATTCCAACAATAAAGAGAATATGAGGGGCTGTCATCAACAATCAAGGGAGTTCAACAAATTTCTGTAAAACAAAAAGTGTATAGACTGATGAAAAAGACTCTAAAAAGCCTAGATTATTGGTGGGACTATACTGCAGGCATTGAGTGAAGTGGGACTAACCTGGGAATTAGTTACAGATCTATACATTAAAATCAATTTCCTGCCATAATTCTGCCCGACTGCCCTGTGCAAGGTGTCTTGTAGCCAGATGTTTAACTCCTAAGCAGAGAAAAAATACCATTTCTACAGAAATCAAAAGAACTCTCCAGGAAGGACTGAAGTGGCTAGAGCAGTGCTGGTGGTCCAGGGGAGGCTCGCCTCCTCTCAGCACACTGCATCCCCACGGCGTCCTCCCAGCCTGTTGCCCAGACCACAGCGGAGCGCGTCCAGGTGGAAACTCCTACCTCTGCGCCCAGGACTCTCACTCAGTCTTTGAATTTCCTCATTGTCGAATATAAACAGACACCCAAAGATCATCAGACATTTGAGTCAAACCTGCAAAATGGAAGAGAAAGAACAAGGAAACAAAGCGCAAAACTGTCCCTAAAGGAGATGGAACTAATGAATGAGACAGGAGATAGCCCTTTAAATGATATAACTGGTACCACCATGGAGACACGACTAAATAGCATGTCCATTAAACAAGGATGGAAGGCTGTGGAAAGAAAGAGAAAATCAGAAACAGCTCTTGGAAATAAAAAAAAAAAGGAAAAGAAAAAAATTACTGAAAATGCAAATTCAATAGAAGGATAGGAAGATAATCAAAGAACTCTTTCAGAAAGTAAACCAAGGTGGCCAGCCCCGTGGCCGAGTGGTTGAGTTTGCGCGTTCCACTTCAGCAGCCTGGAGTTTTGCTGGTTCAGATCCTGGACGCTGACATGGCACCGCTCATCAGGCCATGCTGAGGCAGCGTCCCACATGGCACAACCAGAAGGACCTTCAACTAGAATATACAACATATACTGGGGCGCTTTGGGGAGAAGAATTAAAAAAAAAAAGAAAGAGAAGAAGATTGGCAACAGATGTTAGCTCCGGTGTCAATCTTTTTTTGAAAAAAAAAAAGAAAGAAAGAAAGTAAACCAAAACAGCAAACATACAGAAAACTGAACCAAAAAATAAGACACATGGAGACTCAATCTAGGAAGCCCAACATACAGCTCGTAAGAATTTTAGAAAGAGAGAACAGAGAAAACAGAAGGAATGAGTTTATAAAAAAAAACCCAAAACATAAATTCCAGAAGTTGTAGAGAAAGAAACTACAGGATGTCCAGAAAGATAAGTGAAAAAAAAGGAGCCACATCTAGAAATTTCACTGTGAAATTTGAGAACTCCAGAGATTAAAATTCTGAAAACCTTCAGAGAACAAAACAGGAAGGAAGAAGGCTAAGATATTCATTGTGCCAGAATGAGAGCAAAAATAGTCACTTTCAGATAGGCAGTTCCCAGAAAATTTACTTCGTACCCTACCTTTACTGCAAACACTTGGGAAGGTTTTCTGGTAAAATGAGGAGTAGGAGCTAGAATACAGTGGATGCGAGGCAGGGGAGTAATGAAGGATGGTGCCACGATGACATCTGTGTAGCAGTCCCAGAAAACAACCAGGTCCAGATTAGAGCATGGGGGTCCTGGAAGGGAGGTCCCTGGGGACAAAATGGTACGACCATTTATTTAGACCAAATAGAATGATTGTGCGCTCAGGAAAAGTAAATGAAGACATAATAATGGCATTGGGTCCAAGAAGGTAACCAGAAACTCCAGGAAAAATAAAAAGCTGTAGAAAAAAATCCCACAGTCTAGCCTGAAAACTGGAGTTTCAAAAAGAAACATGGAATAGTTTCCAGCAATGGATAACATGAATAAGAACCTGGAAGACAGTGGGGAGAAGGTCAGGAAGACGTATTCTGTTAACACATACGCTCCTCTCAGAATACCCACAAAAGAGTAATTAGAAACCCCAGAGGAAAAGTCTAAGAAAGACTTTTCCAAATATAAGGTAATCTGAGATGTGACATCCTTTGATTTTGTGTTAGGACCCTTCGTATTTGAGTGGCACATGTGCTCAGGAGAAAGCATTGTGTTTATAGATGCTATTTAACTACTTAGTGAACAATTTTTACAGTCATAATGTTGTAAATTCCGTGAATTATTTTTAATGTTTAGAATAAACTTATAGACAAAGAGCAGAAAAGTTCATTATGGTTGCAAAGCAGTCTATAAATGTAACCAGCTTGGGTATTTTAAAACAAAGGTTCAGCCGACGAAGGTGGAGATGGAAAGAAAGAGCCAGGCTGCTAACATTCATAA
Source organism: Equus asinus (assembly GCF_041296235.1). Lineage (NCBI taxonomy): Eukaryota > Metazoa > Chordata > Mammalia > Perissodactyla > Equidae > Equus > Equus asinus. Next base: position 1,932,012 of record NC_091816.1, on the reverse strand, counting down.
CACAACTTGGGAGGTTGTGGAAACAGCCCATTGTAGGGAACAAGAGAGGGAGGTTTAAGTGTCCTTTGAGGGTTGCAACGGTGTCAGGGAGCTAAATCCTTAGCTGTCGTAGCAGGAAGTGGATAGATAACATTTAAAGTTGATGAATTGAGAGTAATATAAATACATAGCGGTGTTGATGTATCATTTACTGACGTGGAGCTAACTACTAGAATAAACGAAAACAGAACAAGGCTACAAGTGGTGACTATGGCGGTAGGAGAGGAGGCAGAGAGGAGTGGGACAGGGGACTGTTTACTTTCTTTTAATCCCTTTACAATTTTTTTTCATCTAACAAAAATGCTAATATTTTTTTCAGTTTAAATTAGTCTAGAATGCACTGCATATTATGTTTACACTTTTTACATGCTTCTATTTTGACGTGGTGAACGTTTACATAAGAACTACTATTATTCCCATTTTACAGATAGGACACTAAGGCTTAGAGATGTTAAAAAGACCATTCAGTGCTGCACAGCATGTAAGAGCAGAACTGAAATTCCAGCCCAGGTCGAAGGAGCTCGTGTTCCTGATGCGATATCATCGTTCAGAGGATTTTCAGCCTGATACCCAATGCTCAGATGAAGGATGCAAATTTACCAGAACAGGAATAGTGCTAGGAACAAACAGAGCAGGGTTTCTCCACAGCTCTGAAGAATATAAGGTTACACACATCACAGAGTCAGAAGAAAAGAGGCAAGCTGAGTATGGGACTGTTTTAAAGAAAGCATTATCTGTGATTAGAGGAATTTCTAAAGAGAGTTCTGAATGTGGATTACAGAATTTCTAGGAAAATGATCTATATAAACCCATTGACTTAGCTCTGACATGGTCCCCACCCTCTCCCAGAGCGTATGCACCCCATACACGCATGCCCAAGAAGTATCGTTAGAACCACCAGGTCTTGGGTCTTGAACTTCCTCTTTGTGACTGAGTCAGTATGGCTTCAGCGAAGCTGTCTCGCCCTGACCTCTAATATTCTTTGGGAAAACTTACCTTGGCTAAAGGTACTGAAGAGAAGGTTAGTCATGGACCTCCTGATCCTTCCATCACCCCAGAGAGAGGTGTGGTGGAGTCTCCCTCCATCAGTCTTCCTTTTCAGGGCAAGTGAGGGAAACTGTCTTGTTTGAAGGATTTGGGTGCCTGCTATTTAAGGAGCCATCTGGGAACTCCAGATGCCCAACCTGGGGAGAATTTTTGGCTCATAAAATATTGCAATTCCCCTTGCTCGGGGAAAGAAGCTACCCGTCCCATGGAAAGCTGAGCAAGGGTACAGGGATTCTAGCTCTCAGCCCCCTCCTGTACCCTCCTCTCTCCCCATCCCAGCTGGCTCATTGTCCAGACAACCCAGAATTAGTTTCGTTCACCAGTTTCAGACAGTTCTGTTTATTTCATGACAAACTCCTAGCCCTCCTGAAGCTGCTGTAGCTGGAAGCGCAAGTCAACCCTAAGCAGCCACGTGGAGGGGGTGCTCTTCCGTCCTTCCATCCTCACCGGCTTTAAAGCACTGACACCACTGACTACTCCCTTTTCTTGAAACTCAAACTTCTCTTGGCTTTTCCAATATTATTCTCTCTTGAGATTCCTTCTGCTGACCTCCATCTCGTTCACTAGCTCTTTTTATGCCATCTAAATGTGAGAGTTGTAAAAAGTTAATGGATAATGTTTAAAATGGAAAACAAATCCAAGAATTTTAATATTTTTATAATAATTAGAAATATGAGAAATAGAAGCACATAAATAACTAAAAGAGTTGCACATGTTTTCTCTGGGAAGATTAGGAATTACTGGCAAGGAGAGGTACTGTTTTTTTGTAACAATTCTTATATACTATTTGACTTTTTAAACTAACTATGGCTATTTCTTTGATTGAAATTAAAATATACTTTAAAAATCTCAGTAGAAAGGCTGGAAGATAAAGAAATCTATATATATACTGATATGTGGAGATATCTCTAAGATTTGTTAAGAGATAAAAATCACAAAGGAAAACAGTGGTTGGTATGTGGCTATGTGTGTGTATACATGTGTATGCAATGCTCATATAAGTATAGACTCTCTCTGGGAAGATGTAAAATCATTTCACAGGAGTGGTTCACTCTGGGAAGGGAAACTGGATAGTCAGAGGACTGGGCTGGGACAGAGACTTCTCATGGCATACACTTTTTATTTTTTGAGTTCTGCATTATGTGCTTTTTTTTACTTATTAAAAGAAAATTCTACTCATCCAAATCTGATTTAAAGTAATGTTTAGCAAGCAGCTCTTAAATGCAGTAGCTCCAAAGCTTTTATTAAAATATCTGTGAAGATGAAAGTTCATACTATCACAAAAAACTAAGACTGATGGACAACAATAAAGATTCTAGGAGGACTCATTCTTAATTATAAGTCAAATGAAGGTAAGTTGCAAACACATACCCAACTTTCATTTCAGGGCATGCCACCTTCAGTTTACAAAACAGAGAATACTTTTTTTTTTTTAAAGATTTTATTTTTTTCCTTTTTCTCCCCAAAGCCCCCCAGTACATAGTTGTATATTCTTAGTTGTGGGTCCTTCTAGTTGTGGCATGTGGGACGCTGCCTCAGCATGGCTCGATGAGCAGTGCCCTGTCTGCGCCTAGGACCAGAACCAAGGAAACACTGGGCCGCCTGCAGCGGAACGCGCGAACTTAACCACTCACCCACGGGCCAGCCCCGAGAATACATTTTTAATGGTGGAAAATGCTTTAAAGCTTACACCCCACTCACAGCTCAGAGGTTTAGGGTCCATTGTTCATTCATTCTCATGACAAACATTAAGTGCTCAAGTATCGTGTGAGATACTGTCCTGGTGCTGGTGCTGAGTCGGTGTGCGGGATACTCATGGGCATGGCCATCACGCAACTAGAACCTAGCCAGAAGAGTGGGGAAGCAGTCTCCTCCTAGCTGGGACTGGTTTGTGTTTTTTTTTAAACAATACCAGAGCACAGTTGCCACCAGCCCCACCTCCAGCCCACCCACACCCCTTTGTCATCTATGTACGTAAGTTAAGAGACAGGAAGTTCCAGGTGATAACTGGAGGTGGTACAGAATATTCCTCACAAGTAAACAACAGCTGGTTGGGGCAGACAGGAAGAATCCTGGAAGCTGTGCATACCCAAATTGTATTTTCTTTGTTTAGAATATTCCAGAATTAGGCAGATTCTGAAGAATCTGGAGATTGTGTCACCTCAGCAGAGCAGAAGCACTGGCTGGAAATGTAGACTTGGACTGTGAGCTGGATTCACCCACCTCCTCTCCACTGGAGGATCGGTGACAAGATTTTAACCATCACTAAATAGACACAGAGTGAGGCCAAAGGCAACACATGTACACTATAGATTGAAAAATGTAGTCTTATTATCCAATCAAAAAAAATCAAATGAGGCCTATAAAAACACATCACAACAAAGAGAAGGGAACAGCATACTGAAGACTTTGAGGAGACCTCCAAAAACCAGAAGAAACTTTCAGAAACTGTGTCCTTAATAGAATGCAGAAAGATATGGTCAATATGAAAAACAACAGAAAAGTCATAAAGAGTAAATAGAGTAAGATGAAAAGACATCAGAATGAAATTAAAAGGGCCATGGATAAGATAAAAAAAAAAAAAAGATAACATGGAAACTAAAAAGAAAATAGCAAAATAAAATCTATAGATGAGAATTGATTCTGCAGAAAATCGAATAAGTAACATAAAGGAAAAATGTGGGAGACTGACCCCATTAATGGCCCTAATTTATAGTCTCCCTTTATCCATGCTCCTTGCCCCGTAATTTTGAAGCTCATTCTGCTTTGTCTTTGGTCTCAGCCATTGACTGGCCACAGAGACCGACACAGAGGCTTGAAGAAGGGCTTGAGCACTTTCGCTCTTCACCGGCCCCTCTGCTTTTGCCATGAGATCGTGCCTAGGCTAGCCTTCAGGAGGATGAGTGACCACACGGAGCAGAACTGAATCATTCCAGCAAAAGGTACCTAGACAGCCAATCGCTGGTCAACCCTCCAGCTGACCACAGAATAAGAGCGAGCCAAGCTATGGGCTGAGTTCAACTCAGATTAGCAAAACCTCCTCCCTACCTGTAGACTCTTGAGAGGTAACACACAGTTATCATTTTAAGGCATTACATTTTGAGATGATTTGTTACACAGCAGTAGCTAACTGATGACACAAACTTGAGAAAGTATCCCAGAATTAGAGGAAATAACAAGGAAATAACAAAGAAACAAAAAGAGAGAATGTGGGTATGGAGGACAGAGAAAGGAAATCCAACATGTAAATAATATATATTTCTGCAGAAGACATCAGAATAAATCAAACAGAAGCAATTATCAAAAACAAAATTAAAAAAAAAATTCCTGGGATGAAGAAAACCTATGTGCTCAGATTAAAAGTGTTCTTCAACTTTAAGACAAAATTTATTTATTTTTATTGCAGTAACATTGGATTATAACATTATATAGCTTTCAGATGTACATCCAAAATTTATTTTAAAAGGCTTATATCAAGACGCAATCTAACAAATTTTGATTACATGAATATTTTCTTATTTAGTCTTTTAACATGGTAAATTACATTGATTGACTTTTGCATGTTGAAATAGCTTTGCCTTCCTGGGATAAATCCCACTTAGTTGTGATGTATTATCATTTTTGGGAAATTTCTGGGCTCAATTTGCTAATAATTTATCAGGAATTTTTGTATTATATGTTCATGAGAAATATTGGACAGTAGTTTTTTGTGTGTGTGCGTGACTTTTTTTTTTAATTGAGTTAATGACAGGTTACAATCTTGTGAAATTTCAGTTGTACATTAATGTTTGTCATTCGTGTTGTAGGTGCACCACTTCACCCTTTGTGCCCACCCCCCACCCCACCTTTCCCCTGGTATCCACTAACCTGTTCTTAGTCCATAATTTGAAATTATTGGACAGTAGTTTTTTTTGTAATATCTTTGTCTGGTTTTGGCATCAGAGTAACACTGGCCTCATAAAACTCCCTCCTTTTCTTTTTTCTGGAAAAGGTTGTGTATAATTGGTATTATTTCTTCCTTAAGTGTTGGGTAGAATTTGCTGGTGAAATCACTTGGGTCTGAAATTTTCTTTGTGAGAAAGTTTTAATTTAATTTTACTACAAATGTAATGTATTCAATAGACACAGGACTATTTCAGGTCATCTATTTTTTCTTGAGTGAGTTTTAGTTTTTGTCTTTCAAGGAATTGATTGATTTTATCCACACTGTCAAATATATGGGTATAGACTTTTTCTTAGTTTTCCACTATTATCTGTCTAATGGCTGTACGTTCTATAGTGATAATGGCAATTCATGACTTCTCTCTTTTTTTCCTTGGTCAGCTGGCTAGAGGTTTTTCAAAGTTTTTTTTTTTTAAATCTTATCAAAGAACTAGCTTTTGGTTTCATTGATTTTTCTATTGTTTTCTCTTTTGTTTCTAATTGTATTATCTCAGCTCTTATCTTTTTATTTTCTTCTTTCTGCTTGCTTTGGGTTTAATTTGCTCTTTTTCTATTTCATAAGGTGGAAGTTTACATTATTGTGTGTTGTGGATTGAATGTTTGTGTTCCCTCCCAGATTCATATGCTGAAGCCCTAAGTGATGGTATTTAGAGGTGGGGCTTTGGGGTGGCGATTAGGGTTAGATGAGGTCATGAGAGTGGGGGCCTCATGATGGGATTAATGCCCTTATAAAAAGAGGAGGGGACACGGAATCTGTCTCTGAGGGCCGTTGCCAAGAGCCCAGCCGTGCTGGCACCCTGATCTCAGACTTCCAGCCTCCAGAACAGTGAGAAATAAATGTTTGTTGTTCAAGCCGCCCGGTCTGTGGTAATTTTTTTATAGCGGCCCACACTGACTGAGACTGTTTGAGGCCTTTCTGCTTGTCTAATATAAGTGTTTAGTGCTATAAATTCCTCATAAATTGCTTTAGGTGCATTCTACAAATTTTGACATGTTGATTATTTATTTTAATTCAGTTAAAAATATTTTCTACTTATCCTTTAGACTTCCTTTTTGACCCAGAGGTTATATACGTGTTGTTTAATATTTTGAGATTTTTTTCAGGTCTCTTTCTTTTATTGACTTTTGTTTTATTTTGTTATGGTCAAGGAACATATTTAATATGATTTCAATTTTTGAAAATTTGTTAAAGTTTGTTTTGTGGCCCAGAATATGGTATATATTGATGAGATGATAACTTTCTTAGTTGTTTAAGAAAGAGTAGGTTATCACTCGTAGGCAAAAGCATCCTAGGGGATACACTATTTCAGTCCGAACTTTGACTGAAAGCAAGAAACAAGATAATGGAACTAGCTCCAAACAAATTATAGCAATAAATGCTTTAATCTCGCTATTACATTCTCTCTTATAAGCCGAAGATTTTCAGATTGAGTAAAAAACAAGACCAATCTATATTTCTTGTAAGAAGCAGCTTAAAACAATTTTGTCAAAAGAGTGTTAAGATAAAGGATGAGCAAACATATCAGGCTAATGCAAACAAAACCTACAGCAAGAATTACGATACAGTCACACGTCACTTAATGATGGGGACACGTTCTGAGAAATGCATCATTAGGTGATTTTGTCTTCGTGCAAACATCACGGAGTGTACTGAACAGGAACAAAATTTGCCACTCCAAAATGTGCCTCTTTAACATGAGGATTATTTTAGGCTGATTATTTTTAAGAAACAAAAGACTCACAAACTTGTTCTTGTTACCTCCTCCTTAACTTCCTAAAAGAATTCAGATAAAATTCTCAGGAAGTGAGCTATCACCTTAGCATAACGTGAACTAGATGACAGACAGAGAGGGACCTAGAAAAGCCTGTTTGTTGGGCTCCCCTCTGTTCTTTTCTGTGTGGCCAAACCAACACTTGTTTTTCAAATGTTTGCTTCTTTTCACCTGCCTATGAATTGCCTTCTTCCCCTCTGAAGTCCCTGACACTCCCCACCACCACCGTCTTCTTTTGTCTTTAGCTGAGGGGAGTATTTAAGGTGAGGGCTTCGGCCATTTTGTCAAGTTACTTGGTTTTCCTGGGTTTCTCCCAGGTACACATGCTATGAAACTTTTGTTTGTTTTTCTCCTGTTAATCTGTCTCATGTCAATTTAATCCTTAGGCCAGCCAGAAGAACCTAGAAGGGTAAGGGAAAATTTCTTCCTCCTCTGCAGTACTTACAGAAACCTAGATGGTATAGCCTACCACATGCCTAGGCTGTATGGTACCAATCTTCTGGGACCACCGTCATATATGCAGTCTGCTGTTGATCACAACACCATTATGTGGCACATGACTTTATGTTTTGTAAAATGATGAGATGTGGAAGATATGCTCTTCATAAACTTTTATGTGTTGAAGAGTAGAGCACCAAAATGTGTAAAGCAAAAACTTAATAGGAGTGTGTTTAATATACCTCTGAATATTTGACAGATCAAATAGACAAGAAATGTCAGGGATATAGAGCAGGAGTTGGCAAACTTTTTCTGTGAAGAGGGAGATAGTACATATTTTAGGCATTGTGGGCCACACACAGTCTCATGTTCTACTTTGGTTTTTTCACAACCCTTTAAAAATGTAAATATTATTCTTAATTGGTGGGCTATACAAAACCAAGCCATAGGCTGGACTTGGCTCTTGGGCCATAGTTTGCCAACCCCTGAAATGGAAAATTCAAATAATATATTTAATAAGGCAATGTAATGAATTTAAAAGTTGTATCTCAAACTTAGTACATTACGTTTTCTATGCTTATACAATGAGAGCTGTTTTGGTCGCAAGTTTAGAAACCCTCTTGAATTAGCTTAGGTGGTGAAGGAGTCATTATTGAGAGCCACAGAGTTCTCTCTCAGAAGCCATAATCCAACTGGCTTCAGCTCCAACCCTGGTCCAAGTGGCTATGACCAAGGAAACAGGTCCCACCCCATGCATGGAAAAAGGCATTGTCAGAAAAGGGGATCAGGATCAAAGCAGATACTCAGAAGATACCTGTGACATGACAACCTTTAGAGAACAAGTGTGTTTGGACACATACACACACACGCATGCTCACACAGATGCTCATTCCTCCAAGGATGGCACCTCCTAACGTGATCCCATGTCTCCAGTGATTTTCAAATTGTGGGTTGCAACCTATTAATGGTAATAAAAGCAATTTAGTGTGTTGTTTGGCACTTTAATAAATGAAATAAAATAACAGACAATATCAGAATGTCTTACCTGTAAGGTTAACTATTGTTTAGAGATTTTTAATTTGTTTTATATGGAAATACGTATTAGTCTAAAAAGTTTACCAAATGCTGAATCCCCACGTACAACCACAGCTGCCCTCATCCCTCACACCAAAGGAGGGAAGCCCAGATCTCATTCCTTTTCTCGGCCAGGCTTGACCTGGTCCAGCTCTGCCTCCCTACCATCCCAGGGCATATGGACTAAATGATCAATTCACCACCTCCCACCACACTCGCCAAAAAAGGGGGCTGTCCTGAGGCATGAGGAAGTGACACTGGGCATTAACTGTCTAACTGTATGAAGTTTTGATAGTAAAGTTATGCAATCTTGGTACAATGAAGAGGAGATTGCGAATCTTTTCCTGTGTTCTGCACCATTTTAAATAACATTAGCACTATTTACACTTTGAAAGTTTGAAAAGGACTCAGCTAGAGTCAGCTAGAATATGTGTCTGTTTCATTGGCAGTTTTTTTTTCAAGGCCAATTTCAACTTTTCCAAGGTTGTTGTTCCATTCAGTTTTACCACTTTTTTTTGCAGTATTTTGCTCATTTATGTAAAATCATTAATTTTGTCCAACTTTTCAAGTGTATTAATATTATTTTGTAGAAGTCCTTCTCATACTTATTAAATCTCTTCTGCATCTAAATTTGTCTCCTTTCTAACATTTAATGAATATATTTATTTTTCTTAATTATACTTGCTGGAGGTATGTCTATTTTATTGTCGATTGTTGTTTTTGGAGAAATAGCTCTTGAATTTAATTCTATCATTTTGCTTTTCAAAATTTATTTATTTTAGCTCTTAACTTTCTCAGTTTCTTCTGCTTTCCTCGGATTAAAAAATTTTTTTTGCTATTTCTTTACTAATTTTTTGAGAAGAATTCTTGATTTATTTATTTTAACTTTTTTCTAATTAATAATGAAATCATTTCAACTGGTGAATTTTCTTGAATACAGGTTTGGCCTTACTACATAATTGGAGTATTTTATATGTTATCGTTGCGCAGGGGCCATGCTAATCTTCTCTGTATGGTTCCAATTTTAGTATATGTGCTGCCGAAGCGAGCACTGGAGTGTTTTAAATGTTTATTGACTGTCTTAATTGAAACTTCTGTTTTTAATTTCTAAAATTATTGTATTGTGACAACAGAATGTGGCCTGCATATTTTTGGCTTCTTGAAATTAAATGAAATTTGTATTTCTGATTAATACTTGAGTGTTTCTATAGATAATTTAGTAGACTCCTGGAGCTTTCTGGCCAGCTCATGCCCCTTTCTTTGAGGATTGTCCTCGCTCTCCCAGGATGGGTTTCAGAGCATGTGACCTTACTCTCCACTCCAACACCACACCTGCCTCACATCCCCAACAGCTAAATCAATAGGACTCAAGTAGAGCCAATCAAGGTTTTTCTCCCAGGAATTGGAAATTGAGGTTCATTGATGATATGGATCTCTGTTGATTGTTCCAACTGTAGGGGAACCCATATTCTACCTTGTGCATGGAAAATTAAAGAAAGTTGACAGAGTGAGAGAGAGAGGCAGGAGACAAAATTATTGGCTCTTGGCGGCTTTCCAGCTTCCAGCTTCCCGTTTTATTTTCTTCCCAAAGTCTGACTATACTTCAACCTCTGAGTTCCAAGAGATACTCCTATATTCTACCGGAAACTCCTTTTCTTGGCTTAAGGTAGTTTGAATAGATTTCTATTACCTGTTAAAGCAAGGTATGAAGATTCATGCTATTTGCATGTAAAACAGAGCTCAGTTTTTCTTTGTTCCATTAGCAGTGGTTTGTCCCACTCTGTGGAGGAGAGAAAGTTGCCCCAGAGAAGGAAACATTTGCCCTCCCTTCGAGGCAGGGGAGATCAGAGAATTGTGATATCTAAATACTGAGCCCTCTGTGTCCATGAGAAAGAAAAACTGCTCAGTTTTTCTTGACAATCAGGGCTTTTTCTAATGTAGAGTCAAGGGCTATTAGAAAAGAAAAGAAGAGAATAGGGCTTTTTGGTGTAGAAGGGACCTTGGCCTCAACATTGGAGGAGGGTAGGAGAGAAGTTGATGGAGATTCTGAAAATGGCGCCATTTCCCAGGAAGAGCCAGGTGAGTGGGCAAGAGAAGGCCCTCTGCAGGAAGTGGAGAGTCCTGGAGCTGTTGGATTAGAGTCCTCACTGACTGACAATCCGTGTTTTTAATGGTTGGCCCACACAAAGCTTTGTTTTATTTATTTTTGCTCTCATTTTTACTCCCTTTTTCCTAACCTCTACAGGCAAGCATTTTAAAGTGTTTGAGATATTGTGTTCTTTTATTTGTTCTTATGAAAACATTTACTACATATTTTTTATTGAGATATAACCCACATATCATATAATTCACCCTTTTAGCATGCATAATTCAGTGAGTTTTAGTACATTCACTATGTTGTGCAACCATCACCACTATTGTGTATGTATTATTAATTTACATAAAGATATTGTTCTATATTGCCATTCTGTTTCTTACCATTTTTGATAATGACTTTTTCTTTAGGTCCATCCATGCTGCATGCACATCTATTTCATTGCTTCTCACTGCTGCGGAGTATCCTATAGTGTACATCTACCACATTTTTCTTATCCATTCTGTCTGTGATGGACACTCAGGTTCTCTCCAAATCCCCAGTGTAACAACCAATGCTGCAATGAACATCCTCTTACATGTCCCCTGGTGGACCAGTGTGAGAATTGCTCTTCTGGAGGGGACTGCTGGGTACAGTCTAAGAGTACCTGATTTGAGTAAGTACCACCAGCTGCCTCTCTAGAATGGCTGCACCATTCCCATTCCCATTGCAGAACAGACATCTCCGTTGGCTCTCAGCATCATCAGCTTTCTATTTATGCCAATCTAGCAAGTATAAAGAGAGACATTCTTGTTTGATCTCATTTCTGTCATTGCCACCAAGATTGCACGTATCTTCACATGCTTATTAGCCTTTTGGGCTTCTTCTTCTTGAATTGCCTATTTTGTTGTTGTTGCCATTTGGGTTTGCCAGTCCCTCTTTTTCAGTTGGATTCCTGTCTTCTTTTCTATCCTTGTGTACTCTAAATGTTAAACCATGTCTGGTTTAAGATACCGCAAATATCGTCTCACGATCCGATCTCACTGTTATTTTTCACTATGGTCTCTCGCTTCCCATGTGGTTAGAAAATTCAAACTGCCTGCATCTGGAACCTGTGCCAGTCAACTGTCCAGCCTTCACACGAGTGGAAACCTGACTCTGTCTGCCACAGACACCCTCACCAGTCAGCCACTGGTGACTGGTAGGAGAGGCCAAGGTAGGAGAGATGCCTGGCCCCTGCCACTGGTGTCTGCTTTGCCGCCATCTGGCTTTACTATGACAACTTCTAGGAATATTGCTCCCCCCCGACTCCTCCAGCAATAGTAAAACCAAAGATGACTTTGACACCCAGTGAGGTAGCGAGGGAGGAGAACCTGCGCATGGAGTGTGTGTGGAAATGGGGTGGGCAAAGAGCAGAGAGCTAAGCCCTGGGAGAACTTTGAGGGGGTACAGTAGGGATAAACACTCCACTAGGGTTTCAAATACAAAAGGCTTTAACAAAGGTGGAAATTGGTACAGAGTTGGTTTATAAGTAAAAGACCCTTGGGGAAAATGTGGAGCTGGGGGCCACTGGACTTCCCCACCCCAGGAAGGGAAGCTGGTAATCTACCGTAAGTCACCAACGAAGACCCCTGCACCTCAGCCCTCTGATAGTAAGGCTTAAATCAGACTCAAAGTCTTTAGTAAAATGTACCAGCAAATTGACAGATTCCAGACCAAGGTGGCTTGGCTGGAAACAAAAAGGGACAAAAGCCAAATATTTGAAAATCCAGTCTAATAATCATGCCAAGCTGCAATAACTGAATTTTGTACTTTGCTCCCACCTCTATTGCTAAGGTTTAAACCCTAAAAATTGGAGTCTGGCGAGTGCAATGGGGGGTGCATAGTAGGAACGTGAACTACTAGAAAACCCAGACTCCTAGGCCTTGCTCACATTTGCCTCTCTGCACGGCTGTGGAACAGAGATGGAGAGGCTTCCCTCCGGAGACTTCTTTGGACAATAGGGTTGAAATGCAGCAGAAGTGGATGTTCGTGCAAAGGAAAGACCCCTTCTGCAACCTCCAAAGTCCATTTTTCCTCCATAACCCCAAACTAAGAAGTTTTGGTGGGAAGCAGAGCTTAGCCAACTCTTTCTGTCAAAAAAACTAGACAAGAAGGTGTGGTCCAACTCCAACTGTTTAACTGCTGGTAAAGTTATTCACAGAGCTGCCTAGCCCAGCATGACAAGATGATAACCTCTGCATTGGGTTTTGGCAAATAAAGTGACTAAAAATAACACTGTCAGGCAGCCTACTAATGTTCCGTGGAGTTAAGTCACCAGGACAAAAAAAAGTCTGTCAAGTGAGAGCCTGCAGTTGATTTAGCATCTGGCCTCTGTTTATAGTGGACCTATCTGAAAAAGAGAACCACACAGAAAGAAGCAGAGCCAAAGGACAGAGAGAAATTGTTCAAGACATTGTATGAATCCCCAAATTCAGCCATGACAGAAGCAACTTCTGCCTGTTCTGGTACTTTCATTTCTTGCGTAAGACAGTTTAAATTGGATTTCTATTATGGGCAACCAAAACATTCTGACTAGTATAAGTGGTGTAAATATTGGATAGGAGAGTAAAATTTTCACTAGTTATATTAACTACCTGGAAACCCCCAAAGAATCAGCTGAAAACTTATTCAGCTGAAAACTTATTCAAACAAATAAGAGAAAGGATGATTCTTTTTTTCAGTAAGCGGTGTTGGGACTTTAGATCCCTACCTCACACCAAAATAAATTTCAGAAAGATAAAAGACTTAATTAAACCATAAAAGAAATAGAAGAAAACGTAAACAATTCTTTTTTCTCATTTTGGAGCAGGAAAAGCCTTTCTTAGCATTCAAGCGAAAAACAGAAAATGAGCCAACAAAAAAGACAGACTTGTAAAAATTAACTCTTCTGTTAAATAGTAGGTAATGATAAAGCACAGAATGAAGAATCCATTCAGATAGTAAATTTGGGAGGAAGATCAGGTTTCGGGAATCCAGGGGCCCTCTCTGGGAGCAGGAAGATGGTTGATTTGACTTTAGACGTGTTGGTTCTTGTGGGAACCATTCTGTCAAAATGAACTAGAAACAGATACACATGTCTAAAACCCAGGGGTGACTACAAAGTTAGAGACACACATTTGGGACAGTTCAGCAAATAGATGACATGAAATCTACTAGCATGGATGGGGTTATCCAGGAATGAGAAAAGAAGTGGTTCCCAGAACCCTGCAGAACACTGACACTTAAGGAACGTGGAAGAAGAAAAACCCAGGAAGACGCTTAGTTCCTTCAGGAAAGGAGATATTCCAAGGCTGATTTGTCTTCCTGGTCTAGACAACATCTAGCACTGTGCCAGGTATGTGTTGGATGCTCAGTGCACACCCTTTTGATTGTTTTCATTTGTTTCTTAAATTTGATTAATTTGAAAATAGGTCAGTTAATATGATTCAAAATTCAATAGGTATGAAAGGATATTTTCTTGGAACCCCGGTCCCACAGCCACTATTTTCCCTCCCCAGAATCAATGAATATTAACACTTTCTTATGTATCCTTTCAGAGATATTTTATGCATATAAAAGCAAATAAGAACATATTTTCTTTCTTTTTAAAAACCCTCTTATTTCAACTCCCTTTTTCAATTGATATAACATTTTAGAGATGGTGTCATGTCAGTAAATAAAGAGCTGTTTCATTCTTTTTGTGACTGTGCAGTATTTCAATTTACAGATGACCACAATTTGCTTCACCGGAACCTTTGTGATGGCCCTATAGGTTCTTCACAATATTTTGCTTTAACTAACAACGCCAGGATAGAAAACTTTGATTGTGTGTCATTTCATGGTGGTGGTTTTGAAATGTGTCAGCTGGATTAGGCTGAACCACGGATGTTTCCTGTTAGGACAAGCCAAAGAGGCATTTTTGTCACGTGAGATGGGGGAGGAGAAGGGACGATGCAGCCTATCGTTTTCACCTCGGAAGGTCGGGCAGGACCACCAGGGGGTTTTGTAGCTCACGAGAGTTGTTGCTTATTTGCCGCCTCAGCTCCTCAGAGTGGAGTGGTAGGCTGCACCCACTTTAAGCTTAGAAACGATTTTGCTCTGGCCACTCGCATGCTCTTGCAGCTTACTTTCTTATATCTAAATATGTAGACCTTTGGGGCCGGCCTGGTGGTGCAGTGGTTAAGTTTGCACATTCCGCTTTAGTGGACTTGGTTTCACCAGTTGGGATCCTGGGTGAGGACCTACGCACCACTCATCAAGCCATGCTGTGGCAGGCGTGCCACATATAAAGTAGAGGAAGATGGGCACGGATGTTAGCTCAGGGCCAGGCTTCCAAATAAATAAATAAATAAATATGTAGCCCTTTGGAATTTGTCCATGTGTTTACCCCGTAGTTCCAAGACTATTTATTGAACACTCTTGTTTTTTCACCATTGATTTTAATGCCATCTGCACCATATTATACATTTCTATATGTATTTGGCTCTATTTCTGGACTTTCTCATCATTTCTATTGATTTGTGTGTAACATATTATTTTATTATTAAAGTTGATAATATTTAAAATATCTGGTTGGTCCAACCCCCTTAATTACTCTTCTTTCTCAGAATTTTACTGCCAAATCTTTCTTTCTTTCTCTCTCTCTCTCTCTCTCTCTCTCAGTCTGTCTCTCTCTCTCCCTCTCTCAGTCTCTCTCTCTCTTTCTCTCCCTTCCTCCCTTCCTCCCTCCTTCCCTCCTTCCTTCCTTCCTTCTTTCTTTCTGTCTTTGAGGAAGATTAGCCCTCAGCTAACATCTGCTGCCAATCCTCCTCTTTTTTTGCTGAGGAAGACTGGCCCTGAGCTAACATCTGTGCCCATCTTCCTCTACTTTATATGTGGGACACCTGCCATAGAATGGCGTGCCAAGCAGTGCCATGTCCGCACCCAGGATCCAAACTTGTGAACCCAGGGCCACTAAAGCGGAATGTGCAAACTTAACCGCTGTGCCCTCAGGCTGGCCCAATGTTTATTTTTTTCACACAAAGTTTAGACTCAATTCCTCTAATTTAAAGATCTATTTAAAAATTTTATTGGAATTTTACTAAATTTATAGATCAACTTAGGGAGACTTGATGTCTTTATGATATTGAGTCTTGTTAGCTAAGAACTCAGTTTACTTTCCACTTGATCAGTTTTTCTTTCGTGTCCAAAAGTAAATTTAAAAATTTTCTTTCTATTTATTGTATCTATATGAACTGATGGATATCAGCTAAAGCTATTGTGGCCATCATTTCATAACATATGTAACTCAAACCATCATGCTGTATGCCTTAAACTTACACAGTGATACATGTCAATTATTTCTCAATAAAACTGGAAAAAAATTTTCTTTGTAGAAACTTCACATTTATTAGTAAGTTTATTTTTAGCTATTTTATCTTTTTGTGAGACAATTGAAGTAGGTGTTTTCTTCAATTATATTTTCAATTGTATTTTTCTTTTTTTCTTCTTCTTCTCCCCAAAGCCCCCTGTATATTCTAGTCGTAGGTCCTTCTGGTTGTGTTATGTGGGACGCCGCCTTTGCGTGGCTTGATGAGCGGTGCTAGATCTGCGCCCAGGATCCAAACCGGCAAAACCCTGGGCCACTGAAGCAGAGAGCACAAACTTAACCACTCGGCCGTGGGGCCAGCCCCACAGCACTTTCTGTTTCTATTGGGTTCTGAGTGGGACACCTGAACTGTTGCAAGTCAGTTACTATTGCTCTTTTTTCCCTCAATAAGTTTCCTAGGCAGTCTTGAAAACAGTAAATTAAGTACTGCAACTCACTCGCAAATTTCTCTCTTAGCCACTCAGTTTCAAAATTCCTTAGTAAGGTCACACAGATGGTGTCCCTCTCTCCTGGTATTTTAGTCAAATCAAAGGTTTTGTTTTTGCTTTTTTTCTGCAGGCCAAATAGTGGAGATGTTTTTGGTTAAAACCAGAGTTTGATCTCCTTAAGTCTCCACACTGAGCTCTCGGGAAGCTGGCTAGCAGGGCTGTTATCTCTCGTGAGGACCCCGCTGGCGAGGATCATTCTGCAAGTCTGTAGAAACTGCTAAGGCCATATTTTCCTGCCCTCTTGTGAACTGACACAGCTTTGTAGTGGTGAGAGCATAAAAATTACTATGCTTTTGTCACATTAATTAATGAGAAATGGTTGGAACAGCAAGGGGTTTTTAAAATCACACATTTGGTCTAAAGCTTTCATTTTACAGATGAAGGGCGTGATGAAGAGACAGTAGTCAAAAAGGGCTGCATTAAAACTGAAGACTTCGGACGCCGGAGTGGTGTTCTCTCTTCTAATTTAAACTGTCCTTCCTCCTCTAACTGAAAATATCTCAATGTTTCAAAGGAACTTTCTACAATAGTCATTGTTTTCCATTGTAAGCACAAGTGAAAAACACTTGGTCCACCACAAAATGCACTCATCGATAAGTCAGGCCAAGTGGCTGTGTTTGACTTCTGTTTGTCTGTCTCTGGACGTTTTTGCTAATCTAGCAGTTCTCAAAATGTGGTCTGGGGATCCCTGTGAGATCACAAGACCCTTTCAGGAGGTTTGCGAGGTTAAAACTATTTTTGTAATAATATTAAAACTTTAGGGGTCGGCCCCAGGGCCAAGTGGTTAAGTTCGCACACTCTGCTTCAGCAGCCCAGGGTTTCGCCACTTCGAATCCTGGGCGTAGACATGGCACCGCTTGTCAGGCCATGCTGAGGCGGCGTCCCACATGTCACAACTAGAGGGACCCACATCCAAGAATACACAACTATGTACTCGGGGGGCTTTGGGAGAAAAAGGAAAAATAAAATCTTTAAAAAACAAAAACAAAAACATTATTTGCCTTTTGTACTTTCATTTGCTCAGGAATGTTTTCTAGAATTTTCCAAGAAAGTAGGTTTAGGATATAAATACGTGCATTTTCAGAGATTAACTAAATTTGTTTTCAGTACTTTTACTGAGCTCATACCACCTTCAGTTTTACTTGCTATAATCTCTTTAAACTCATTGTTGTCCAGTAAATTGTTATTTTGAAATCCTGAAGTTTGCCTCAAGCTTATGGGGAGACTCACAAAGTAAGCATACTTTGTTATTTCGATTTGTAAATACAGTTTTACATTTTAAAAAACTTTTCTAAAATTTAAAACTTTCTCTAAAACTTACTATTTTAAAATTTCATGGCATTTGTTTCCAAAATAAAAAAATTTATTTATAATATACCTTTCTTATTTTTAAGGGTGAATTAGCTTCCTCAGCCCACAGCTCCCGTGTATGTATAAAGATGTTGCTCTGACTCAGAAGGGAGGAATCTTCCAAGAAACAGGGTGAAACTGTGAACAAGAAATGAAAATATAGCAAATGTTATCTTTTCCTTGGCTGTATATGTGTTAATAATTTATTTTGTTATTATTCTAAAAGTATTATCATGGATGACTTCCAGTTTCTGGTCCAGCACGTACAGAGCTTAGAAGTCACCACTCCATCCTTAGAAAAGGTAAAAAGCTAAACACACTGAAAAAATCAACAACTCTTCTTCGATCTGTCGTCAGAGAAGCGAGGTCATAGGGCAAACTGCTGTCCGAAAAATTAGAGAGACAGACAGGTGGACGGAGAGAATGACGACTCACCAGACACGAAATCCCCAAGCAGAAAACTCTGTGGGAACCAGAGCAGGTTAGGGAGACCTGAACTATAATGGAAAATTGCTGGAGACCCAAAGGGGACAATCTGAGAGTTAAAAACTCAGCGGGGAGTTGGGGGGCCAGCCCCGTGGCCAAGTGGTTAAGTTCACACACTCTGCTTCGGGGGCCCAGGGTTTCCCCAGTTTGGATCCTGGGTGCGGACATGGGGCTGCTCATCAAGCCATGCTGAGGCGGCATCTCACATAGCAGAGTTAGAAGGACCTACAGCTAGAATATACATCTATGTACTGGGGGGCTTTCAGGAGAACAAGAAGAAGGAAAAAAATAAGATGGGCAACAGATGTTAGTTCAGGTGCCAATCTTTAAAAAGAAAAAAAAAAAAACTCTAGGGGGACCCAATCATAGGAGAGTCCCTGTAACTTTGTGAGTTTTACTTCCAAGAGCTCTGCCAGGTCCTCACAGTGAACACTGCAGGAAAAATTCCCTCATGCGGCCAGCAGGGGAGGGAAAAGGAACCATTTCGACATTCCCAGAGAAGTCTGTTTAACAAGGTCTGCCCTCAGAAGAAACAGTTTACCCAGAGCCTAACCTGCTGGGGCTTCATCAGAGTCTAACTGACCTTGGGAAAGGGAGTTACTCAACTCCAGCCCCATCTAGCTTTCCACATGCAGGGAGAGAAACATCCAACTCTACGCCATCTAGACATTCTGTCCCACCAAAGAAGGGGCAGGAAACTGAGAAGCATTGGGGAAGTTGCCAGTCTAGTGGCCCTGGCTCAAAAGACTGAGACCTAATCGCAGAACCAGAGGACACTACCCCTATCCCACACTTTACCACTGCGTTACTAAAGGCCTATTTACCATGCTTCTTTTTACTCAGTACTTCGTGTCCATCTTTCAACAAAAAAGAACAAGGCATACTAAAAGTCATACAAACATAGTTTGACGAGATTGAACAAGCATCAGAACCAGAGTCAGATATGGCAGGAATGCTGGAATTATCAGACCAGGAATTTTAAAAAACTATGATTAAAATGCTAGGGACTTTAATGGAAAAAGCAGACAACATGCAAGAATGGAAGAATAATGTAAAGAGAGGGGTAGAAATTCTAAGAAATAATCAAAAAGAAATGCTAGAGATCAAAAACACTGTAACTGAAATGAAGAATGCCATTGAGGGGCTCATTTGCAGACTACGTTATGTGTATTTTGTGAGGTTGTGTGTATTTTTGGTAGAGGGGCTATATGGGAACTCTGTGCTTTTTGCTCAATTTTGCTGTGAACTTAAAACTTTTCTAAAAAATAAAGTTTGCTAATTTAGAAAAAAGAAAGTATTATGATGTCAATTAAGTTATGGTATCACCTGGAGACCAGTCACTCAGTGTTTAAAGAAAAACGAATTAAATATTTTAAATGTAGATGTGATGAACTCTTTAAAAGCTAAAAATTATTACAGTTTTTCATATTAGAAATAAGAAAACTTCCAAAGTATCTTACAGAATAAGTTATCTTATTGCCTTGGCTGGAGAAACGTACCCAGTAGTTGAAAGCCTTACAAAACCTTTACAGCTGATGTTGCTGAATGCCTGCTGGATGAAAGGTCAGTAA
The DNA here is from genome assembly GCF_041296235.1 of Equus asinus. Taxonomy (NCBI): domain Eukaryota; kingdom Metazoa; phylum Chordata; class Mammalia; order Perissodactyla; family Equidae; genus Equus; species Equus asinus. The sequence goes on along the minus strand of NC_091816.1, from coordinate 1,912,342 downwards.
CGGAAATCGTGGTAGTGCCACATTCCAAGGACACAGGAGCTTGTTGCATTAAAGATTTGACTACCAATATGACAACTGAGTCAATATCTCATCTGCGGAAATTATACTTTTGCTTTAGCAATGGGACAAATCCATAGATGTGGCTGGGCTCGCTGTTTTGCATGTATTCATCTGTTATCAGCCCCAACCAATAATTATCGAAGATCTTCTACAGGAACACTTGGCAAGAAACACAAAGTGTTGAGTAACTTCTTTGAATCTCATGGTTTATCCCGGAACAAGTCTGTTGACATTGCACGGATGATACAAAAGCCAAAGTGAGTAAAACTGCTGGCACGATCAAGGCAGCGGCATTAAATTGTACTAGCAGACTTTGTATTCTTCATCATGCGGTTAAAAAACAAAACAAAAGCAGTTTCACTTCGGACTGTCCTTGATAAAGCTATAAAAGTTGTTAATTTCGTTAAAACTCTACTCCTTGAAAGCACGTCTTTTTAATATTTCTGCATGACAACATGGGAACCACTTGTGCTGTGTGTTGAAGTGTGATGGTAGTCTCAAAGAAAAACACCTGCGCAATTGTATCGGTTGTGCGCTAAACAAGCTACTTTTGTCATGGAACACCATTTTTACTCGAAAGAACAGCAGACAAATAAATTCTGATTATTCAGACGAGTGTCTGGCAGACATTGTACTGAGAATGAACAACGTGGACCTTCCATTTCAAGGAAAACAACTGACAGTTTTTCTTGCCAATGATAAAATTGAACTTTCAGGGTAAAATTAGAATACTGTAAAACTTGAGTTAATCACCATGAGTTTGACAGCTTCCAATAATTTCCTTATAGGATAGGTGGTGATGTTAATGAATTCTTTTGTATTGTAATGGTTTATCGACACTTGAAGATTTCCATAACTCAGGAAACCAATATTTTTCAAATGCAAAATGTGTGATGTTATTGAAACATCCATGAGTAAAATATCCATTCAAAGCATCAAATAGACCAATGGGTTTTAATGTAACAAAGTATGAAAAGTTCATTATTATGGTTTCTGATTCCACGTTGCAGCTATTAAATTCTATCTCTTGTTGAGTTTTGGTGTAGTATCAAAGAATATTCACAATTATCTGGAAAAGCTTTTAAAATACTCCTCCCTTCTCCAACTATCTATCTGTGTGATTTTCTTCATATTCTTCAAACAAGCAACACATCACAACAGATTGAATGTAGAAGCAGACACGAGAGCTGTCTTTTATTAGCTCAGACATTAAAGAGACTTGTAAAAATGTAAAACAAGTCTACTCTACTAACTGAGCTATCTTTTATAGTTTAAATACAGTTTAAGGAATGTCATTTGTGTTACCAGGTAAAGAAGTTTATTATTGTTATTTTTCAATGAATATATGCATATGGAACATTTGAGAACCATTGCTCTGCATATTACTTATCACATACCTACCAATCCAATAAAATCAAGTCATGGGTATTTGAGGCTGTTAATTCAGCTGAAGCTTTCCTCATTTATTCACACTAGTTCTCATTCTGGCTCCACCGCTGGCCAGTTCCAAACTTTGGGCTCCCTCTCTACAGCCCACCTCTGAACTTACCTGTGGCAGCCATCCCCCACCTTCCTTCTTGCTGACAGAAGCCCAGCTTTGTTTCCCCCTGCTCTAGATGGCCTTGACCTTCATAACAGTCTAGGGCCCTTCCAGCCCCAACATGGAATCTTCGTTTTGTCAATCATGGCGATCTCCTTCCCTTTGCCAAGTCATTGGTTTAAGCAAGTTTGTGAGACCATGCTTAAACCAATTTCTGATCCATGACATGTGAGAGGTCTGTTGAGGAGCCGGAAGGTTTCCTCAGTCTTAATATGGGACAGAGACAGGGTTGATTCCCTTTTTCCACCTGGGTCTTGTTGTTGGCACATGAAGCCCAGACCCACGGCAGCCATTTGGGAAACAGCCGAGTGAACAAGCCAGTATGTGGAGGATGGCAGAGCACAAAGATGGAGGCACCCTGGCCCTTGATGACATTGTTGTTCTGTAAAACCAGCCCTGCCACTGCCCAATCTCTAGATTTCTTAGGTAGCTAACACATTTCCTATGGCTTACACCATTTCAGTGAGGGTTCACCTTTACTTTTAGCTGAAAATATCTAAAACCCTCCTGACATTCATATGAATCATTTTTTCTTGCCCTGGCCCACCCCCACCTGGCACGCCGTTCTCTGGTTCCCTTGGGTGAGAAGACAGCATAGCAGAGTGAAAAGCACAGTCTTAGACCCAGACTGCCAGGCCCAAAGCTGGGTTTAATGACATCCCAGCTGGTGAAGACAGCGAATTATTGAATCTGTTGGTCCCTGGTTTCTCATTGGTGAAATGTAGCTAATAAGAGGGCCAAACTTCAGGAGGTTATGGTGAAGACTGAAGGACCTGATACATTTAAAGCATTTAGAACAGTTTCCACCCTGGGCAATCCAGAAAAGAAGAATCCAGACAAGGTAAACTTTCAGTGAATGGCATCTCTGCTCACAAACCTTGTTTAGACCAAAATATTAGGTTGGACTATGTGAAGTTACCAGTAACTCAACATTTCTGGCCCACAAACGGCAGTTTCATATGGTTCCACCTACTCCCCCTGGAAGTTGTGTTTCGGAGCTGTGAAAGAAAGTTTTCTTTTCTTTCAGAAAAGAAGGGCAGCTCCTGGAGCAGCTCCACAGAACACAGGACATTGGAGGTTAAACAGGGCCCGTCATGGAGTCGACTTCCACACAGATCGATTACAAGCAGGCAGCAAGAGCTGAAAATCCAAACACACAAATGAGATTGTGTGTATATGATTTGAAAACGCTCAAGTGCTTTCCAAATATTATTGCAAAAATTCTTTATTATATAAGCAGTCTTTAGTGCCTCATCCGTGAAAAAGATACATTTCAATAGCAATATATTTAACGTTTCAGTTTTTCATTCAAGAAAACCAAAAAGTAAAGGAATTAATTGGCAGTACCATAGACGTGAATTTTATTCATCTCATGATCCTAGGTGGGTCACATGGACTGGAATAAAATATGTTTTCTTGAGCTTTTGAGAGTCTGACAACTTAGGCGTCTCTTTCACCACATTGGTTTAAGTTTAAATTAGAGGATAATCGCACAGTAAGAAATGTGGCCTTTTGACACCTTCCCTATGGGATAATAACATACAAGCTGCCAGCTAAAATGAACTCGATTTTTTTCAAAACACCAAGAATGTGGCAAATGCTGTGCTGAGCCTCACCGCCATGCTCAGTGAAGGCTGAGTGCTGGAGCCCCCGTCACTGCTCTGCCCTGTTTCATAGGCAGAAGTGTCACAAATCGGAGCCAGACCAGATGTGTGGTAAAAGAAAAAGAGCGTGATGGCCTCACATTGCCTCACAGTCCATTTCCTCTAGGACAGGACAGCGCACTGCCGGGTTTCTAGGGGCAGCAGCCCTCCCCTTGGACGCTTACAAGGGAGAGAGACCAGGCTCCCAAGTGTGGCCTCTCACCCAGTGAGTAAACCTGGAGGTGACAAGGGGTCAAGGAGGAGGTTCTGAGAGTGGGCTGGGGATGGGGGAAGAGATGCGAACGCTCAAAGTTTCACTCTCTATTCAGAGAGTTCCTTTCTGTTTGGAATCCGCTTCTGTGCCCTGGAATTCTGATGTGGGCCTATTCACGCCCATGGAAACCGCCCCGTGGAGTCCTGGCGTGGGGCCATGGTGCGAGCTCCACTTGTCCTAGGAGCCGGGCCAGCTCAGGGGCTCCCTGGTGGTCTGAGTCCCAACCCAAATCTCCCTTTTGTTTCCCAGATGGCTTTTTCCCAAGCTCTGGGAAACTAATCAAAGTAATGTTAAATGAGAAATGATCACGCGGTCTGTACGGACCCCACATTTTGACTCAAAGCCTGGCCTTCTGGACCGGCCCCCTACGCTCAGTGCCAGTGTCCTTCGGCTCCTTTTGGAGCAGTGTTGGACTGAGCGGCCTGCGATGGGACCGCCCAAGCTCAGCTTTCTTGTTGGCTGTGTCTGTCTAGAACCTGTGTGCTTACCTTTCTCCTGTCCTCCTACGTCCCCTCCCCAGCGTGACAGCAGTTACCTCTGGCGAGAGGAGGGAGCAGTACCGCGGAAGGAACAAAGGCAGCCTCAACTTTATCTGCAATCTTCTATTTCCGTTATAAAATCAAGGTCTCTGCGAACCTTTTATGACAAAATATTAACATGATATTTGGGGAGGTGATTTAATTACTATACATTTTTCTGAATCTTTAAACTTCATACAGTCCTTCAAATGTTAACAGTGGGGAAATTAGTGGCAATACCTTTTTTCTCCTTTCATGTATTTCTCACATATCTTCTAAGGAGCATATTTTTCTTTTCTGATAAGAAAACATCTTTTTAAAGTTTGTGTTGAGGAATTGCTTAAACACAGGCGCCGTGAGAGAGGTGCTACGTGGAGAGCTGTTTGGACCTGGGCCCTACGCTTTATAAAGAGATGACACTGGAGGGCGCAAACTCTGTGAACAGAGTCATTTGAGGAGCAGAATAAAAACGTTTAACGCCGTGGCATAGAATGAAACTATATTGTGTTGAATTCCAGCTAGGTCAAAGGTAAGCACATAAGCGGTGTGTGGGGAGGGCACCGTCTTCAGCTTGCAGTTCAGTCAGCACGTCAGGCCATGGTCCTGGAGGTTGCACAGGCCCTCTTGTGCTGCAGAGCTGCAAGGGAGGCTGCAGAGAAATGGGCTGGATGGAGAAGGCCTTCCCAGGACGGCCCATAAAGGAGGCACTCGGGATGCGTCAGCGGCGGATGGAAACGCAAGAGGCTGAGAATCAGATCAAACCGGAGCCAGAGCTCTTTGCTCACTGGCTAAGTCTGTCATTCGCTCAGTGGGGAGCCTGGAGGGTCCTCGCTTCCTGGTATAGTCTTTTTATCTTGTATGTAAGAATACCTGAGTTGTGTGCTGGAAAATCCACGCGGGTCATTAGATCTCAGAGTGTAAGTCACTCGCAGCAAATACTTTTGTTACTTTAAGACAGTCTCACATTAAGGAATCTGGCCAGGTATTGTGGAAGGTTTTGACTTCCCCTATCAAAACTCAGCTTCTAAGAATGAATAAAACCAGGTAATTAGTCGTCCTTCCTGACTTACAGAATGTTATTTGAATAAAGCTTGTTTCTCCCAGCTGTGGTACATGCTACAAAATGGCCTGGTATCCCGTCTCATTCCGCCAGTCCACAGATACAGACAGCACAGATGGCATCCGCTGGGCGCTGCTCAGATGTGAGGGTGCTGGAGTAAACAAAACAGACACAGCCCCTGCCACTTGGAGGCCTTCAGAAATGGGCATCTACCTGGCTTGCACCACTCAGAAGGATTTTGACATTGTTGAGAACAAATTCTTTTCTCCATTCTAACATTTTTAGGTGAAACTAGCTGATACATGTTGTGATGGTTGGTTTTATGTGTCAACTTGGCTGGACCATGGTGCCCAGATAGTTGGTCAAACATTATTCTGGATGTTTCTGTGTGGGTGTTTTTGGATGAGATTAACATTTAGGTCAGTGGACTTTGAGGAAAGCAGATTGCTCCCTAGAATATGGGTGGGCCTCGTCCAATCACTTGAAAGTCCTAATAGAACAAAGACTGACCTCCCCAAGCAAGAAGGAACTCTCCCAGCAGACGGCCTTCACACTTGAACTGCAGCACTGGCTCCATCCTGAGTTTCTGGCCTGCTGGTCTACCCTGCAAATCTTGGACTTGTGCCTCCACAACTGTGTGGGTCAATTCCTCAAAATGAATCTCTGTCTCATATATATATATATATATGTATACACACACAAAACTTCACATAACACACACTAAAGACAATGAGATAGATATCAAGGGGAATGGGGATGGGAGAGGGTCCATAGCTACCAATACTTTCCACTGTCAGTGAAAATAAATGGGTTTTAGTTACTAAAGCTGAATTGGTTCTTGGAAGTAATCTAGAACCATGGTGTTCATACTCCTTTTTTCCAAACAAAATCTTGCACAGAATTCCAATATACCAAAATGTGGTAAAGGAATCCACTTATTTCAACTGCCTTATTCTCTTTCCCGATCCTCTCCCCAAGGCAGCCCTGGAGGCACAGCTCCTGAAGTTGACGTTCCAACCCATAAACAGGGCTAATGGATATGCTCCCAGTAACATATCCTTGCATGCCCCAGTTTTACTTTTATAGTAGCACTGTTCAAGTCTGCACCAACATTATTATAGACATAAATTCCTTATGCTCATGGCTCTTGAACAACTATAATAAAATAGATGTACAAATTCAATAAAAAGATTACCACCAAAGCAATGAAATTTAACTTGATAACATTAATTTAATTTGCCAAATGATGTTGTTTTGCTCAAACTAAATTGCTACTGGTAATACGAATATGGTAATGACGTCTTTGGAGAAGGTTCTTCTGTGTTTGACACGCCCACTCCTTTCTTTGTTAAAGTTACAGGACAGCCTTCATTTACATGGGGCCCCGTGATAGCGTTCGGCCTTCTATCGCTGTGAGTACTGTTGAGAACTCTTCTTTTCTGGGCATCCCCCGGAAATGAAAGCAGCACTGCCTGAGCCAAAGGGAAGATACACACCAACCGACACCAGCTCTGGTGGGGGCAGCGGCCTTATGTTATAAGGGGGACAGCTTAAGGATTCAGAGAAAAGCTTGTATGACTTTTTATCAACATGAAAAACTAATCGAAGACAAAAAGCAAATAATTAGTAAGACAAAGTGAAGAATGTGTGGATGTTCTCATCTTATTCTTCCGACTTTTCTGTAGGTTTGAAATATTTTTAATTAAAAGGTTGGGGAAAAAATAAATTCTCATAGAGAATTCACTGCTCCTAAGATATGTCTATACCCCGCAGTGTGAGAAAGATTGATCTACTTCAACCCTGTATTTTATAGATTGGAAAATTGAGGCTCAGAGAGCAGAAACAACTTACAGGAACATTACTGGGCTAATTAGTGGAGAATCTCGATTAGAACTTCGGTCTCCTTGCCCAGACACTTCACCATACTGACTATGAGTTGTAGGGTTTAGAACCCTACAGTTCTCACAGGCTTATATTCTGCTGTAAGAAATTGGTCAGGACTTCACAATAGGCCTGTGTTTCCAGAACACTATTAAGCTGACCTTTGAGGAGATACCAGCTTGCATACCCCAAACACATGGCAGGCACAATAAAGAGTGTAGCGTGCATGAAGAAGGAACGGAGACTTCATTCTTCTATGAAGCATTTCCTTCCTAACAGGAAAAAAATCTCTTCTTGTACTCCAGTGACTACTAAATCTTCTTCCAATCAGTAACACCTGAGGCTGGGCAGGGCCTAGGGCCACGACCTGGGGCCATACCAAGACCTGGACCCACATAAAGGCACCTTCTCGGCTATAAGTCCTGCCTCCAGCCATGCACTTTAATTTTTCATCAGTAAAAAGAGATAATATAAAGCTTAGGGAAAGAAGCAAAAATTACTATACATAAAAGCGCATTGAAAATAGGAGTATGAAATAAAATACAAAATATTTTAGGAAACGCCCATCATTCAAATATCATTTTTCCCAGGAATCTGATCTCAGGGTTAAATAGCTGAATGACTGAAAGATGTGATTATTGCCAAAAGGATGAAGTGTCTAAGGAGTTGAGAAGAATTTGTGAAAGGTTTGAGCAAGTACTATTGTCTCTAGCTTATGAGTAGGGTCAAGTTCGTGGGAAAAAGCCAGGGGGAAAAGTCGTTATGTTTAATGCGAAACACAGACACTATAGGTATTCATCATGGGAAATTACATGCAGAGAGGACTGTTCAAAGAAAACCTCAGTCCCCCCCTGCAAACATACAGAACTGCAAATACACGGCCAAAGTGAACTAGTCTTTGGCTTTCAACAAACAGTCCACAACCTCTGTAAGCTGTAATCTAGTTCTTAAGCGTCTACACTTACGATTAAGTTGTGGATGAACACATTTGACCACAAACCTTAGAAGTTGCACAACGTTTCCCACAAATGTTAGGTTCACAGTTCATTAGAAGGATCCTGGATCCCAGGCTAGGGTGCCAGCTAGCATTCTGGTGCCTCTGGGAGAGGCTTGTGGTGGGAAATGAAAGTCTGTAAACTGTCTGGGCAATTGGGAAACAAAAGTTATAAGCTGCCTGGGCAATTCCACTCATTGTTCACATTTCACGGTTCACATCCAAACCAGAGCTGTCCCCCACACACATATTTGAGAGCTCCACCTGGAGTCCCCCGGACACCTCAGGCTCGACATGTGCCAAACAGAGCTCAGCAGCTCCCCAGCCCCAACCTGCCCCTCCTGCTGTGTCTGCGGTCTCGTTGGAAGGCACCACTAGACACCTGGGAGCCGTTCTTGACTCTTCCTGACACCCTCATAAGTATTTGTTGACTCTCCCCTCTTCTCCATCCTTGCACGGCTGTGTTTCATCCCCTCTTCCCTCACTGCTGCACTGTCCCACCGTGGCGTTTCTGCCCTGGGCTCGTGCTCCTCAACTCCATCCTCCAGCGGCTCCTCATTGCCCACAGGAATAAGTTCAAGTTCTTCGGGACAGCTGCGAAGGCCTTTCAATCTGATTTCTACCGCTCCTCCACTCTTGCATTCCACCCACACCAGAATGTTGGTGTTCTGTGTCCTCGCTGCATTGTTTTGAGGCCACATGCTTCTTTCATGCTTTCTCTTATACCTGAAACGCCTTGTCGGCTCACTTTCTTACTTTGTATAGCTACCTGCTAACTCAGGCACCCAGACGCAGTTCAGGGGTTCACTCTTCCTGGATGTGGCCCTCGCCTTCCCTTGTGGGGTTAGGTAGGGCCCCTCTGCACAACCTCAACACCTACAATATGCCTCTATTATTTCATGTGTGCCCTTGTTTTATAATGATCTCTTTATTTCTCATGCACTCATCTGTGAGCTCCACAATGAGCAGAGCCTTCGTGTCTTCAGTATTCCACAAAAGCATTTCAAAACATTTGCTGCATGAATGAGTAAATGATCTAAGTTCACTTTTCTCGTTCTCAAGGAACTATTTCCAAAACAAATATCTACAATATGATACACCCATTCCCAACAAGGGGCCTGCTGGGCACCCCTTGATGGAAGGCTGGCTCAAAGCTCTACTACCTGCACCATGGTAAATGACAGCCCAGGAAGGGCTGGACGGCATACGGTGTAGGCCAGAGATCTGAATGACAGCGTGATGAGGTCTTGAAGGACTCAAGAAATGAGGCTGTAATCATGGTTTACTAGTCCTGTGAACGGAGCTCCCTTCTGGGCCTTAATCTCTAAAGGAGAGCCTTGACTTAGGTCAACTCTAAATTCCTTCCGTATTTCAAGAAATACCTTTAGCTGAAACCAAAGTGGCTTTGCCCAGGGATTACAAAGTGATGGATGATGGAAGGAGACAGACACATGTGCTGTGGACACCCTAATGTGTGTCCCTTTCCTTACAGCTGTGGGCGACTTTTGGCAAGTAGAGAGACACTTTTGATTGTTCTGACCGGGGGATGGAGCAGGAGGATGCTAGTAGCATGTGGTGTTCAGAAGCCGGAGGTAGGCAGGGCTGAGTCTGGACAAAATCATGCTGTCACCAAATTGATGATATCCCACCTACTCCCAGTGAGCCATCTATTGTCATATTGGTTCCTGCCCTCCAGTCTAGTGGAGAATGTGACACTTTAGTGGTCACTTTCCCTCATCACCTTGGAAACATTTCCACGAAGCCTCCCCAGGATACTAGGAAGCCCTCTTTGATCTCTTTTTCTTTAACTCTATAGTTTTTGTGGTTTCTACTGCACAGCCTAGAGCTTAGTTATATATGGTTTGATGTTATCCATTGAAGGCATCTGTAACCATAGACATATCCCCAACTGGATTGCAAGCTCTTCTAGGAATTTCTGTGGCCTCTCAGTGCCCACCATACCAGAGTCTGTGGTCGAAATTCATTAAAATCTTATCTTATTGATTTCTACCTTCTAAGGAGATAATTAGCTAATTATGCTAAACTAACTCCTGCTACCGAGGAAACTGTCCCAACCAAGTTTACTCTTCATGATCCCTTTTCACTGCACATCCCCCTTCCCCTGGCAACCCTACCGTGTTTTAGTAACTCTGGTAGGAGTTTCAGACTGGGTAGGAGAAGGTGTTGCAAAAAGGGGAAGACGTTTGGGCCTCCTTTCCTTCCTACCTGGCTAAGGTTGGAAGTTGACAGAGGAACACTCTCACAGTCCCATGGGAAGTGGCTGGGGCTTTGCTCTTTTGGCCTCCTGTCCAAACTTCTCACTGAAAGAGAAGCCAAACGTGTATGTGGACAGGGAGGAATGGTAGCAGAACCAACTTGTGGGCAAAGGATTTGTGGTATCTCCCCACTCCTTTCTGTGTCTCTTCACCCCGTTCTTATCTTTCCGAGCTGATGTTCGAGTTATTACTCATGGCTGCTTAGGTTAAGACTCAGGACTGCAACAACTGGGCATTTTTGTGGTTATAAAATATAATGCTCCTACATTTCTGATGGTACTGGCAACACCAGTTGCTGTCAGATACTCTTGCATCAGCAGAATATATAAACTTTTCAGGACCACTACCCCCTTTCCAAGTCTGTAGACACAGTATGGGAAACGCTTTCAGAAACCACTTGGTTAGAACTTTAGGGCTAAGCTAGTCAAGATGTGGACATTAAAATGACTCTTTCCTATAACTGCCTGTATTAGGTAACCACTCTTGAATACTGAGCTCACCAAAGCATAATTGAGAGGGTAGCAGTTAATGTCGATGCCTGCCTTCAAATCTTCACTAAATCACATGTGCTAATTAAGATGCTTGTAATTCTAAGTCTTTATGGAATGAACCCTTGACTTGGAGTCAGGAGACTCAGAACCTGATCCATGCTTTGCCACTGACCAGTAAGTCACTTCACCTCCCTAGTCCCTTTTTCTAAAATGTGGATAATCGCATCTGCTTTACCTGCCTCCCAGGTTTGCTGTGAGGATGAGCCTGAGTATATGGTAGTGTGCTCTCCCCCCATTGAAAAGACCTCTTAGAACCATCTGGCTGTTTTCATCTTGTGAAGGAGCTCCTCACCTTCTTCTGTTCTGCATCATTATCACAAGAATGGCTGGAGGAAAGTGCCATGGTGAACTCAGTAGGAAGAGGAGGTGGGCCAAAGGCCAGCCTGCACCCTGGCACTCCCTTCTTTCCTGATCGCCTCTAATTTGCAGGCTTTCCTTTCTAGTCATGGTTCCCCCAGATCTCCCTGGAGAGTTGGAGACTTAGCACCTGATGGATACTGACTGTTAGCAGGCAACATCCCAGGTTTTCAGGGTGGCAGAGCGATGTGGAGCAACGCCCATCCTGAGAATCTACCCCCCAGCATCCCCTGCACCTTCCCAGGCAGCCTGGCGCTTCCATTTGACTCTGCGCAGCCAGGCTGGTTCACATGGGCTTCCAGCCTCCCCAAAAGGTTGAGGCTTCTTCCCACCCCAGGCTCTCCCACGGCATTGCCCGCCAGCCTGGCTGGGATCCTGCATTGTGGGAGCAAGGAACTAAGTGTTGGTGGGAAATATTATGCAATTCCTAGGCATTATGGTAATATGTATTCATCCTCAATTTAATCACAAGTAGAGACAGTTAAACACTAGATTATAGGCATCAGAAGTTGTTGATTATTTACTAAAAATCAAGAGGGCAGTCCAGTGTGATCCAACAGTACATATTCATTAAGGGAGAAAAAGGAAGTGCTTTCAAACGTCCCCATTGCATATAATTTACTCTGATGAATACCCACAGAGTATGTGTTTCATGTCAAATACAAGTTAATTTTCCCTCTGGCTCTTTCCCATGAACTTGCCACTAGGCCATAACTACTTAATCTCACTAGCACTGGAGTCCCAGAAAATCCTCACTAAATTATAGTGCAGGAACAATGCCCTCTCACCCTGTCCCTCCCCTCGTTCTGTCAGCTCTGGGTGAACATCACTGTGGCTCTGTTAGACCCTGTCTTCCCTGGGGTCCCACACACGGGACAACCTCAGTCATCTCTCCGTGCTGTTACGTCCTCAACCACCTTCTTCCACGGATCCTTTGACCTCCAGAGAACCCATTCTCATTTCCACATCATAGAAAAGCAAGAAAAAAACCCCAGCAATGAACCCAGATATGTTTGCTTAAATGCTTTAACATACAATTTTGGGGGTTTACCATTAAAGTCTATTCTTCAGTATTTGCCTGTTGCGTGGGGTCCCTCTGATTTACATCTTAGACGAGAGTCACCACCTTTCAGCGGGCATTCTAAGTCTCACAACAGATGAGTGATGTCTGCTCTGAAAGAGTACAGAACTGCTCATTTTAGGCAGAGAAATTAAAATTCAGGGTGTTTAACTGAATTATTAAAATATAATGAGATGACACTGGTGCTGGAAAACCGTTACCTGATTATATAGTTGAGGAGGAGGGTTCCCTGTTCTACCCAAGGCCAGCCCCTCCTGCCACATGTGCTCTGGATCCTTCTTGCCTTCTTGAAATCTTCACTCTTGCAGCTTCCACTCTCTATTTTGCAGCATCATCTTCTCTCCCTCTCTTGGATCATATACAAAACCAAACAAACGTGCTGAAGTATCTCTCACCTTTAAAAAAGCAAAAGCGCCCCTGACTCCAGGACCCCTCCAGCTGTTGTTCCCTATTTCCTCTTGATGGTTTGTCTTTAGCCACTTCCTATTCTCTCCTTAAACTGCTCCACTTGGGCGATGGAAAATGTAGTCTCCGGCGGGGTGCCCGTGTGCCTGGCTAAAGGGCGAAGTGGGGGACCTGATACTACGAGAAGGGGAGGGCACGTGCTGGGGACAGTTAGCAGTCTGCCACATCATACTTCTCCAGAATACTAACTACAAGGGCCTTGGAATTCTTTAATTTGAGTTAGGGTAAAATTGCTTTTTTTCCTAAACTGTCCTTGTTTTTGAATGAAAGGATGTCTAGGCTACCTGGGTTGACAGTTATTTTTTTCATACTTGAAAAATATTATTCCTCTGCCTCATTGTTGCGAATAAGAAGTCTGCTGACAGTATAAATGTTCTTCCTTTATACGTAAACTGTCTTGTCTCCTGGCTAAGATCTTCTCTTTGTCTTTGGTGATCTGCAGTTTCACAATTATGTGGCTTGGGGTTTATTTCCTGTTATTTAGCTTGGGATTCATTTAATTCCTAAATCTGGGGATTTGTATCTCTCACCAACCCTAGAAAATTTCCAGCTTTTTAATGTTTGAGAATTCTTTTTCCTTTTATGGAATTCCAATTCACTGTGCTGTAAACCTTCTTACCCTCTCTTCACCATGTCTCTGTCCTTCTCTTCCATATATTTCATTTCTTTGTCTCTCTGTGCTGCAGTCTGGGGAAGATCTTTGGGTATTTTTCTGTTCATAATTCTTCCAGCCTCTTATGTTTACAGCAACATTAAATATTCTATTAAAGCACAGTAAAGTCTTACTTAAAATTTTACACACACACACACAAATAGTGGTGCGCTGGAGCGGATTTCAGCATTAAACAGCTGTACACATCCAGTTTCAGATCTTTATTTATTAATAAGGTAAATCCCAAAAGATATACCAGAATGATTTTGTGCACTTAGGGGAAAATATCATCTCCTGTCTAAGTAGAAAATTGTGTGGACAGATTCTGAAAACCCTCCTTCTAAGTAGCTTTACAAAAGGAAATTTTTCATTTAGAAATCGGAGCCCTCCTTCATTTTGCTGCAAGCTATGGGCAGTGAGTAGAATTTCTGCTAGTCATGGAAACTCTAAGGCTAGGATTTATTCCTTCTGTCCTGCTTGACAAAAGGATTGAATGTTCCTTCTGTTCCACGTGACGCGCAGCGCTGCTCCGGTACTCCAGCTCCAAGAGGAGCCAGAGCGAGTCAGATACTCACGGCCTGATCGTAGCAAAGACACAGAACTGGATTTTCCAGGGCCAAGAATTGAGGGTCTCTTCCAATTCTTTCAGCTGTGTCTAGTCTGCCTTTTAACCTATCCACTGAGTTTCAATTTCCATTATTATTATGATCATTATTTTATTTTATTTTTAGAAGTGTTATGTTTCTTTTTTTCACATCTGCCTGGTCTTTACGATAGTATCTTATTTCTAGCTTCTGTTTTTGACTCCCTCTCTTATTCCTTTATGCCCTGTAAAAATGCTCATTTCAGATCCTATGGGGGATAATTCCGACGTCTGACGTCCTTGGGGGACCTCGCTCTGCTGGCGCCATTTCCGCTGACTCCTGCTCAAGTACCTTGTTTATTCGTGTTTTGTGGTTGGGCTTGTGAGCGCATGTCCTGCTTTTTGGGCTGTATTTGTGGAATCTTGGGAAGCTTTGGTTGAGTGTGCAAACCTCCAACAAGGTTTTATCTTTAACTCTGCCAGGGGCCCTCAACCCAAGACCAGTCTAAGTTAAAGTTCTCAGCTCTGGGTTTCTGGACAACCCAGGTGAGGTAAATTCATTCCCCAAATCCATATGAGGGAAGGCCATGGTTATACATTTTCAGGGGATTTTTTTCCACATCTAGAGTCAAGGTCAAAGCCGATAAGTTTCTTTGTCACTTCTTTGCGGGCGTGCAGAGTTTTTCAGGTGAGGATGTCTTATATATGTCAGGGGTCTTATTTCCAGCTTCCCAACCGGTACAGACCCACAGCCTTGTCTCCATACTCCATGAGGCCTTTAAAACCCACTGGTCTTGGAAAATGAGATTGGCAAACTCCTTCTTGGAGGGTCTCTGCATAGACGCTG